>NC_045426.1:322831373-323581373 GCF_902635505.1 Sarcophilus harrisii | reverse complement strand
TAAAAGGAAATTAAAAAGAAATTTTAAAAATTAAGAAGAAAAGTGATATGGATGATATCCAAAATTTTTTAAAAAATTGTAATTGATAAATTATAGAACTGGGGGAAAAAGCAAAGTTAATGATACTGTATTAAATTATACATATATATATGATTTATATATTATATAGATTATACCTAACATATTTAAACAACCTTAATGCACTAGAGTTTCAGACTCATACAAAATTCCAGTGTCCTTTTCTTGCTTTCTTTTTATGTGAGAATGTTCATGTTTGTTAATAACTTTGCAGTCTCTAATAAAAAATAAATTTTAAAAAACTTTAAAAAAAATTAAATGTTTGCTGAATTGAATTCCATAAGTAAAAAAGCATATGTATTCATTGTGCCACTTTTAGTGCATTTTTAGATTTTATATAAAATGGATTTGGAAATGGACTCCATGAGGCAGATATGGGACATTTTCATTTGCATTTATAAAATGGCAAGCTACCAGCATGCAAAAAAAAATAGTTAAACCAATAGACCAATTGTTAAGGAAGTTTTGAAATAAACAAAATTCTGATGTAGACAAAAACTGACTCCCTTATCTTCATTCTTTTTCCCCTTAAGTGTCCTTATTGCTATTCCATTTTCCCAATTCAGGTGCCTAGATACTATTAAAATTCCTCTAAGGAATGAATTTGATAAACCAAGTCATGCTAATGGCTTAGTAAATCTAATGCAGGTTTCATTCTCTCTCCCTTTTTTCTGTCTCTATTTCTTCTCTCTCTCTTTCTCATATATTTCTTCATCTCTTTATCCCTATCTATCTATATTTCTCCAAATATATGTTTGTATTTTTATGTATACATTTTATATGTACATTGCAATATATGTATTATACACATATGTATACATTTGTACATGTTTCAAATATAGTTGGCAAACTGTCCAGTTCCAACAAAGATCACAGATGAATACAGGCATGCATATCTGTAGAGTGTAACTGGATCACATGTTGTCAATAATAAAAAAAAAATTCCTATTCAATTCATGTTTAAAACATGTACTTGATTTGGGTTATGAGTTAGAGAAGAGACAGGGTCTGAATTTTATGACATAAGCCATTGTCATTTTAAAATAGCCAAAAGTAAGTTTTTCTGATTAGCAGATTGATTATATGAATTCTTTGGTTTTGTATTGAGCTGAAATATTATGAGACATTGCTTACATTTAAGAATAGTCTATTATTATAATAAAGCAAATGTAGGAAGGAATGCTTATTGCCACCTATTGGTTAAAATGTAGAACTGAACAGGTTTCTGAATAATTTGCATATTCTAAAATCAGAAAACCTGAGCAAAAATAATCTACTATTGATTGTTAATTTTAATAATTTCAAGTTATAATTATTTATGAAAGGGTACCAAGTACTATTATAATAGAATTTTTTTTATAATCTAAAAATCATCTCCATAACTCTGATTAAAGGAAAAAATAGGATCAGAGTGACATGTTTTAATTTTTTTTTATCACTGTAAAACACAGAAATGTTAATAAAATGTGCATTGATATAATGGGCTTGAAACTCTTGAGTCGATACACTGAGGTCAGGACTGCTGAGCACTTGAGGCTAACTACCAATTGGATAATACTCTATGGGCATATGCTTGGAAAATGGCCCTTCCCACTATCTAGTGTTAGCTTGATGATTGGTGTATACAAAGGATTGTAGAAGGGACTAAAGGGTGAAGTAAGACTAGCCAGAGTCACTTTGGCAGTAGACAGGGGAGAAGGAGGTCGGGGAGATTCTGCTTCCATCTAATTCAATCCTACCTCTAAAGACCAAGAATAAAGACTAAGGACTTTTGCTTATCCTGACTCCTGTTGATTCTAAGGTATCCAGGGTGCTAATTCGGTCATCACACATTGATCTTTAGAGAGTGAAAGACTGACTGATACAAGTTTATGAGCTATTTTAGGTTTTTCATTTGTTCCTGTGTTTCTTTTAAAAGTTATAAAGAAATACATTTTCACTTTAAAATATTTATGAACAAATGAGAGGTTTTATAAAATGAATGATGACATCATCAAATTTCAGTTACATTTCAAACATAATCTGTCAATTTTTAATAAATAAATAAGATTACTCTGGTGATTCTTAATTATGATGGCTGCAGGGCAGGTTAAGGGACAAGCAAGTTTACTTATCCAATTCTGTATTGTTTTCTCTCCAGAGACAAGTTTTAGGAATGGAAGGTTAGTTTATATTAAATTGTGATCCTGAAGAAAAGGCTACTTCCACCAAAATGGATAATAAAAATAGGTTAAAGCCTCACAAAGAAACAGACTACATGATAAAAAGTACTAACTTCAAGGCTTCCATTGGGTCTCCATATCCTCTGAGTGGCAATTCTCTCTCTGGGGAAGATTACAATCCATCCAATTTTCTCTTCAAGTCTTATTCTTATCTATGTCCTTCCATAAATCCTCCATAGAACACCTACCTAAAGGCTTAGGAAGCCTTCCTAGGGTCTTTTAATATCTCATGAATGCCTTTGCAATTCCTGGATCACACACATGTTATCTTCATCCTCATGAAATGATCAGATTCTTTGTTTTTCTTTTATATAAGTATATATACTTGTGTATATATATGACATCAGTTTTCTTTCTATTTGTGTGTGTACATTTTCATTAGAAATAAGCAACAACTTGTTTAGCCTTCGTTATTCAAGTGATTTAAAATTGGTTTATTATTTTTATTTCAAGTAGCAAGTTTTTTTTATAAATATAATTCTTTTTATTTGGAACTATGTTCAAAAAGTTTATAAAACTGTGCATATCCTTTGATCCAGCAGTGTTACTACTGAGCTTATATCAAAAAGAGATCTTAAAGAAGGGAAAGGGACCTGTATGTGCAAGAATGTTTGTGGCAGCCCTCTTTGTAGTGGCCAGAAACTGGAAAATGAGTAAATGCCCGTCAATTGGAGAATGGCTGAATAAATTGTGTTATTAAATAATTGTGCCATCTTCAACAATGAGATGAACCAAATCAGTTCCAATAGAGCAGTAATGAATTGAACCAGTTACACCCAGCAAAAGAACTCTGAGAGATGACTATGGACCATTACACAGAATTCCCAATCCCTATATTTTTGCCTGCCTGCATTTTTGATTTCCTTCACAGGCTAATTGTACAATATTTCAGAGTCCGATTCTTTTTGTACATGTATGGTTTAGACATGTATACTTATTTTGTATTTAATTTATAATTTAAGATATTTAACATGTATTGGTCATCCTGCCATCTAGGGGAGGGGGTGGGGGGAAGGAGGAGAAAAATTAGAACAAAAGGTTTGGCAATTGTCAATGCTGTAAAATTACCCATGCATATAACTTGTAAATAAAAAGTTATTGAAAATTTAAAAAAATAAATAAATAGAATTCTTTTTAATACACATCACTTTATGAATCATTTTGGGAAAGAAAAATCAGAGCAAAAAGAAAAAAAAACATGGGAAAGAAAAAAAGTAGTGAACACAGCATGTGTTGATTTACATTCAGGCTTCATAGTTCTTTTTCTGGATGGAGATGACATTTGCTGTCCAAAATCTATTGGGATTGCCTTGGAACACTGAACCAAGTCTCTTTCATAGTTGATCATCACACATTTTTGCTGTTATTGTATACAATATATTCCTGGTTCTGCTTGTTTCACTCAGCATCAGTTTATGTAAATCTTTCCAGGCCTTTCTAAAATCAGCTTGTTCATCATTTTTATAGAAAAATAATATTCCATTATTTTCATATATTACATCTTAGCCATGATGGGCATCTACTGATTTTCCACAAAAAGAACTCCCTCAAAAAGAGCTGTTTCAAACATTTTTTGTACATGTGGACTTTTTCCCATTGTTTAGAATTTCCTTAGGATACAGACCTAGTAGTGGCACTGCTAGATCAAAGAGTATGCACAGTTTGATAGCCCTTTGTGCATATTTCCAGATTGTGCTCCAAAATATTTGGATCATTTCACACCACCACAAATATAGCATTAGTGTACCAATTTTCCCACATCCCATCCAACATTTATCATTATCTTTTCCTGACATCTTAGCCAATCTGAGAGATGTAAGGTGATACCTCTGAGTTGTTTTAATTTGCTTTTCTTTAAGCAATAGTGATTTACAGTATTTTTTCGCATGATTATAAAAGGCTTTAATTTCATCATCTGAAAATTGTCTGGTCATATCCTTTGACTATTAATCAATTGGAGAATGACTTGTATTCTTATAAATTTGACACAATTCTTTTGTTTTAATTAAAGCTTTTTATTTTCAAAATATGTACATGCATATTTTTTTGACATTCACCCCTACAAAACTTTTTTTTTCTAATTTTCTCCTCCCTTCCATTCACCCGGTCCCCAAGTTGGCAAGTGATCCAATATATGTTAAACATACTTATTTCCACAAATATCATGCTGCACAAGAAAAATCAGATCAAAAATGGGGGAAAAAAGAGAAAGAAAACAAAATGCAAGCAAATAAAAACAAAGAGTGAAAATATTATGTTGTAGTTCACATTCAGTTCCCACTGTTCTCTCTCTCTCTGAGTGCAGATGGCTTGTTAATCACAAGACCTTTATAACTGGTCACCTCATTGTTGACAAGAGCCATGTCCATCAAAATTGATCACCATATAATCTTGCTGTTGCCATGTATGATTTACAGCTTCTGCTCATTTTACTTAGCATCAGTTCATGTTACTCTCTCCAGGCCTTTCTGAAATCATCTTGCTGATAATTTCTTATAGAACAATAATATTCTATAACAATCATAGACTAAATTTGTCCAGTCATTCTCCAATTAATAGGCATCCATTCATTTTCCATTTTCATCCCACTATAAAAGGGCTGCTGCACATTTGGATCCCTTTCCCTCCTTTGTCCTTATGTCCTTTAGAACAAGCCCAGTAGAGATGCTGCTGGATCAAAGAGTGTGCACAATTTGACAGCCCTTTGGTCATAGTTCCAAATTGCTCCCCAGACTGAATGAATCAGTTTATAAATCCACCAGTAATGTATTAGTGTTCTGTAGAGGCCTGGAATTATTGAATCAATGCACTGAGGTCAGTACTGCTGAGCACCTGAGTTTAATACTCTATGGGCATATGCTTGGAAAATGGTCCTTTCCACTATCTGTACTGGCTCAATGATTGGTGTATAGAGAATTGTAGGAGGGACTAGGTGGTAGAGTAAAGCTAGCCAGGGACACATATTCTTATACTGTTCTATCCTGTGTCTGGGACCAAGAATAAAGAAGGACTTTTGCTTATCCTGACACTGGCTGATTCTGGGGTGTCCTGGGTGCTAGCACGGTCATTACAGTGTTCCATGGATCAACTATTCTATTTGTTAGCCAGTACCAAATGGGTTTTGATGATCACAACTTTATGATATAATTTTAGGTCTGGTATAGCTACTCTGCCTTCATTTGCATTTTTTCATTAATTCCCTTGAAAATCTTGACCACCACCTCCCTCAAATAGCCCTGATCTTTTATAGCCCCTCCCTCTTTCTCATATTTTTCCCCGTTACTTCTGTTATATCCTCTATTAGCCTCCCCTTTTCTTTTCCCCTTCCCCCTACAACTTCCTTATAGGGTGAGACAAGTTTCTCAGTGAAGCCAAATATGTGTAATATTCTCTCTTTGAGCCAAATCTAATGAGAATAAGATTCACACAATATTCACCCCCCTCCTTTCTTTACCTTAATTATCTTTTTTTTAAATACATGACCAAACTGTTATTTTGCTGTACAAAAAGAATTAGACTCTGAAATATTGTACAATTAGCTTGTGAAGGAAATCAAAAATGCAGGTGGGCATAAATATAGGGATTGGGAATTCAATGTAATGGTTTTTAGTCATCTCCCAGAGTTCTTTCTCTGGGCATAGCTGGTTCAGTTTATTACTGCTCCATTGGAAATGATTTGGTTGATCTCATTGCTGAGGATGGCCAGGTCCATCAGAACTGGTCATCATATAGTATTGTTGTTGAAGTAGATAATGATCTCCTGGTCCTGCTCGTTTCACTCAACATCAGTTTGTGTAAGTCTCTCCAGGCCTTTCTGAAATCATCCTGTTGATCATTTCTTACAGAACAATAATATTCCATAATATTCATATACCACAATTTATTCAGCCATTCTCCAACTGATGGGCATCCACTCAGTTTCCAGTTTCTAGCCACTACAAAAAGGGCTGCCACAAACATTTGTGCACATACAGGTCCCTTTCCCTTCTTTATGATCTCTTTGGGATATAAGCCCAGTAGTAACACTGCTGGATCAAAGGGTATGCACAGTTTGATAACTTTTTGAGCATAGTTCCGAACTGCTCTCCAGAATGGTTGGATTCGTTCACAATTCCACCAACTATGCATCAATGTCCCAGTTTTCCTGCATCCCCTCCAACAATCATCATTATTTTTTTCCTGTCATCTCAGTCAATCTGACAGGTGTGTAGTGGTATCTCAGAGTTGTCTTAATTTGCATTTCTCTGATTAATAATGACTAGGAGCATCTTTTCATATGACTAGAAATAGTCATTCAATTTTTTCATTTGAGAATTGTTTGTTCATATCCTTTGACCATTTTTCAATTGGATAATGGCTTGATTTTTTATAAATTAGAGTTAATTCTCTATATATTGTGGAAATGAGGCCTTTATCAGAATCTTTGACTGTAAAAATATTTTCCCAGTTTATTGCTTCCCTTCTAATCTTGTCTGCATTAGTTTTGTTTGTACAAAAACTTTTCAGTTTGGTATAGTCGAAATTTTCTATTTTGTGATCAGTAATGATTTCTTCTTCTTCTTTGGTCATAAATTCTTTCCCCTTTCATGGGTCTGACAGGTAAACTATCCTGTGTTCCTCTAATTTATTAATAATTTCATTCTTTATGCCTAGGTCATGAACCCATTTTGACCTTATCTTGATGTGCACGGTGATTATGGATCAATGCCTAGTTTCTGCCATATTAGTTTCCAATTTTCCCAGCAATTTTTGTCAAACAGTAAGTTCTTATCCCAAAAGCTTTGGGTTTGTCAAAGACTAGGTTGCTATAGTTGTTGACTGTTTTGTCCCTTGAACCTATCCTATTCCACTGATCAACTAATCTATTCCTTAGCCAATACCAAATGGTTTTGGTAACTGCTGCTCTATAATATAATTTTAGATCTGGTACAGCTAAAGCCACTTTCATTTGATTGTTTTTTTCATTAATTCCCTTGAAATTCTTGACCTTTTCTTTTTCCATATGAATTTTGTTGTTATTTTTTCTAGGTCATTAAAATAGTTTTTTGAGTCCTATTGGTATAGCACTAAATAAATAGATTAGTTTAGGTAATATTGTCATCTTTATTATATTTGCTCACCCTATCCAAGAGCATTTAATATTTTTCCAATTGGTTAGATCAGACTTAATTTGTGTGAAAAGTGGTCTATAATATTGCTCATAAAGTTTCTGATTTTCCCTTGGCAGATAGATTCCTAAATATTTTAAATTATCAGTAGTTACTTTAAATGGAATTTCTCTTTGTAACTCTGACTGTTGGATTTTGTTAGTGATATATAAGAATGCTGATGACTTGTGTGGGTTTATTTTATAACCAGCAACTTTGCTAAAGTTGTGGATTATTTCTAATAACTTTTTAGTAGAATCTCTGGGGTTCTCTAAGTATACCATCATGTTGTCGGCAAAGAGTGAAAATTTGGTTTCCTCATTGCCTATTCTTATTCCTTTAATCTCTTTCTCAGCTCATATTGCCAAAGCTAGCATTTCTAATACAATATTAAATAGTAACGGTGATAGTGGGCAACCTTGTTTTACTACAGATCTTATTGGAAATGGTTGCAGTTTGTCTCCATTACATATGATGCTTACTGATGGTTTTAAATAGATACTGCTGATTATTTTAAGGAAAAGTTCATTTATTCCTATACTCTCAAGTGTTTTTAAGAGGAATGGATGTTGGATTTTGTCAAATGCTTTTTCTGCATCTATTGAGATGATCATATGGCTTTTGTTAATTTGGTTATTAACATGGCCAATTATATTGATAGTTTTCCTAATATTGAACCAGCCCTGCATTCCTGGTATAAATCCTACTTGATCATAGTGTATTATCCTGGAGATGATTTTATGTAGTCTTTTTGCTAATATCTTATTTAAGATTTTAGCATCAATATTCATTAGGGAGATTGGTCTATAATTTTCTTTCTCTGTTTTCAACCTACCTGGTTTAGGTATCAGTACCATGTCTGTGTTATAGAAGGAATTTAGTAGGACTCCTTCATTCCCTATTTTATAAAATAATTTATATAGCATTGGGGCCAATTATTCTTTAAATGTTTGGTGGAATTCACATGTAAATCCATCTGGTCCTGGGGATTTTTTCTTAGGGAGTTGTTTAATTGCCTGTTCTATTTCTTTTTCTGAAATGGGACTATTCAAGCAATTTACTTCCTCCTCTGTTAGTCTGGGAAGTCTATATTTTTGGAGGTAGTCATCCATTTCATTTAGGTTATCAAATTTATTGACATAAAGTTGAGCAAAATAACTCATTATTTCTCTAATTTCCTCTTCATTGGTGGAAAGTTCTCCCTTTTCATTTTTAAGACTACTAATTTCATTTTCCTCCCTCCTTTTTTCTAATCATATTTACCAAAGGCTTATCTATTTTATTGGCTTTTTCATAAAACCAACTCTTAGTTTTATTAATTAGTTCAATAGTTTTTTTTACTTTCAATATTTTAATTTCTCCTTTTAATTTTAGAATTTCCAATTTAGTATTTGATTGGGGTTTTAATTTGGTCTTTTTAGTTTTTTAGTTGCAAAGCCAATTCATTAATCTTTTCTTTCTCTGTTTTATTCAAGTAAGCCTCTAGAGATATAAAATTCCCTCTTATTACCGCTTTGGCTGCATCCCACAAATTTTGGTATGACGTCTCAGCATTGTCATTATCTTGAGTGAAATTATTAATTGTGTCTATAATTTGCTGCTTCACCCAATCATTCTTTAAGATGAGATTGTTTAGTTTCCAATTACTTTTTGGTCTATTTACCCCTAACTTTTTGTAGAATGTAGTTTTTATTGCATAATGATCTGAAAAGAAAGCATTTACTATTTCTGCTTTCTGTATTTAATTTTGAGGTCTTTATGTCCTAATATATGGTCAATTTTTGAATAGGTTCCATGAACTGTTGAGAAGAAAGTATATTCCTTTCTGTCTCCATTCAATTTTCTCCAAAGATCTAACATACCTAATTTTTTCTAATATTCTATTTACTTCTTTAATTTCTTTCTTATTTGTTTTGTGGTTTGATTTGTCTAATTCTGAGAGTGCAAGGTTGAGATCTCCCATTATTACAGTTTTGTTGTCTATTTCTTCTTGCAACTATCTTAACTTCTTCTTTAGGAAGTTGGATGCCATACCACTTGGTACATATATGTTTAAAAATGATATTGCTTCGTTGTTTATGCTACCCTTTTGCAGGATGTAGTTTCCTTCCTTATCTCTTTTAATTAGATCAATTTTTGATTTTGTTTGATCTGAGATAAGGATGGCTACCCCTGCTTTTTTACCTGAAGCATAATAGATTTTGCTTCAACCTTTTACCTTTACTCTGTATGTATCTACCTGCTTTAAATGTGTTTCTTGTAAATAACATATTGTAGTGTTCTGACTTTTGATCCAGTCTGCTATCTGCCTCCTCTTTATGGGGGAGTTCATCCCATTCACATTTACGGTTAGAATTACTAATTCTGTATTTCTTGCCATCCTAATAACCCCAGATTATGCTTTACTTTTTCCTGCCTCCCCCAACCCTCTTTCTCCTTTTTGCACTTACCCTAACCCTAACCCTAACCCCACTTGTATCACGATGATTACCCTCTTTAGAATCCTTCCCTTCCCCCCCTTTGAATCTTTTCCCCTTCCTTCCCTTATTACTCTTTTTCTTCCTTTTCCTCTCCCCCTTTTTTTAATGAGGCAAGAGAGAATTTTCTCTAAAACAAATGTCAATTATTTTCTTTGAGCAATCTCTGATGAGAGTAAGATTCACATTAATGTTCCTCCCTCTCAAATTCCTCAGATATATAAGTTTCCTTTGCCTTTTCGTGAGATTGGTTTCCTTTATCCCTCCTTCCCATTTATTCGCCATCATCCTTTCCATATCTACTTCCTTTTTATGTTATATCAGTAAAATCAAATTATACATCTATTCTTTTGTATATCCACAACAGAAATACAATTCTCAAGAGTTATTTTTACCTTTTCTTCATCTCTTGAGTTCTATGGTTGGAGATCAAATTTTGTGTTTAGTTCTGGTTTTTTCCTTAGAAACAAATGGAATTCATTTGTTTCATTAAATGTCCATCTTCTTCCCTGGAAGAAAATGCTCAGCTTAGCTGGGTAGTTTATTCTTGGCTGCATTCCAAGTTCTTTTGCCTTTGTAATATCAGATTCCAGGCCCTTCGATCCTTTAATGTGGAGGCAGCCAGATCTTGGTGATCCTTATTGTGGCACCTCGGTATTTAAATTGTTGTTTTTTTTGTTTTTGTTTTTGTTTTTTTTTTTTTTTATTTTGTCCGCTTTTGTAGAATTTTTTTCCTTAATCTGATAGGTTCACTAAATTTGGCCACTATCATTCTTGTGAGATTATTTCTATTTTTAGGTCTCTTATTTCTAGGGTCTTCTTTGTGAATCTAAGAAGGTGTTCATAGATTTTTCATCGCCTATTTTGATCCAATTCTGATTCTATTACATCTGCGTTTCAATTCTGATTGATTTCTTTGACAATAGTATCTAGGTTTCATTTTTTCATCTATAATTTTTCTAAGAAGTCAATAATCTCTCAGCTATTTTTAACTTCCTATTATCTATTTTCCAACTTCTTTTGTTTCTTGCAATGTAGATAATTGCGTGGATTTTTTCCAGTTTCATTTTTTGTTTTGCTTGATTGATTCTTGCTGTCTCAATGAACGTCCATTTGTTCAGTTCTATCTTTTAAAGAATTATTTTCTATATAGCTTTTTTACTTCTTTCTGTATATGTCCAATGAGATTTTTAAATGTAATTGTTTCTGCCTAGTGGGAATTTTTTTTCCATTTCATCAATTTGAGTTTTTTTAGTGTAATTATTTTCTCTTTTCCACCAATAGATCCTACTTTCTTGAGCTTTTTGTCTCTTCCTAGAGCTAAGATCCTACTTAGGAGGTGAATTCACTTCCAATTCACAATTTTCACTTTCCTGAGATTTCTTTTGTTTGACTCTTCAGTATCTCACAAAGTCTTTGTTTCTGCATTACGGGAAGCTTTGGTTAGTCTTTCCAACTCATATTATGCAGTTTAGCCTTTGTAAGGCTTCTGCTCTCCTTTCCCATGCAGTTTTGAGACTTTGTAATCGTTTCTGGCTATGAGAGCATGCATGTAGGGGATCGTGACATTCCCTTTGGGTAGGTGGATTCTGCCTGCTTTGAGCTATTGTCTCTTCGGCTTGGCTTAACCTGCTCTATTGCTGGTAGAAGGCTGCAGGCGAGTCTCTTGGTGGTGTTTTCATCTTTTATTCATGATTTATAAGTCAAGCTCTTGAGGCTCGATGCACTCCCTGAGTCAGAGGGTACCAGCTCCACTGCAGAACTTAGGAGAGATGTAACCGGTCTTCGCCATGCGTTCCCTGAGGTATGGAAGTGCTCTGAGTGGGAGAGTTTTCGCTCTTCCACGGGGGTCTCGGACTTGACTATCATAACGTTCCCTGGGGTGGAAAGCCTTTTTGGCAGAGACTGGGAAAGTTCTACGCCCCAGGCCAGAGTCTTTGGGGCTGTGAGTAAGCAGCTTGAGGTGTTCTACTGGAAGTCTGCCGGAGTCTCAGAAAGTCTCGCCCGTGCAATCCGCCTCTGGTGCCTATTTCACCAGTCTCTTTGCCTTAGAGGTAATTTCCAGCTCCTCCTGCCATGCAGTTCAACTGCGGGACTGTGGGTTGGGGCGTGGCGGCTGGATCTGTGCCTCACTTGGTTTGAGGGGCCTCCAGAAACAATTTCCAGTCGTGATCTCCCCCCCGGAACAAACCTTTTTTTGGCGAGACTGCAGATTTTCTTCGGCTGGTGAGTTGTTATACTTTTTATCTTTATGAATAGTAGCAGTCAAGACTATTTTTGAGGCTCGATATAATATTGATAAAGAGGGTAAGAGAAGAGCTTAGAAAGTCGCCTGTGCGGTCTTCGCCATCTTGGCTCTGCCCCCCCCCCCCTTTCCCTTAATTATCATAGATCTTCTTTGCCTCTTCATGAGATGTAATTTCCCTCATTTTACCTCATTTTCCTCTTTTTCAGTACAATCCCCTTTCCACTTCTAATTTCTTTTTTATATTATCACAATAAAATCAAATTATACCTGCACTCTCTAAGTATACCCATAAGAGAGATATAATTCTCAAAGTTCTTTCCTTTTCATGCTTCTCTTGAGTTCTGTGGTCTTTTTTCAGAAATAAATGAAATTCACCTGTATTATTGAATGTCTATCTTTTTCCCTGAAAGATAATGCTCAGTTTAGTTGGATAGTTGATTCTTGGCTGCAATCCACATTTCTTTTACTTTCAGAATATCAGGTTCCAGACCCTTCAATCCTTTAAGGTAGAAGCTGTGAGCTCCTATATATTCCTAATTGTTGCTCTCAATATTTGAATGGTTTCCTTCTGGCTTCTTGCAATATTTTTTTTCTTGATCCAATAATTTTGAACTTTAGCTATACTATTCCTTGAAGTTTTCATTTTGGGATCTCTTTTAAAAGGTAATCAGTGAATTCTTTCAATGGTTATTTTATGTTCTTGGTCTAGGACATCAAGGCAGTTTTCCTTTATGATTTCCTATAAAATAATGTCTAGATTCTTTTTTCCTTCATGTCTTGCAGGAAGTCCAATAACTCTTAGATTGTCTCTCCTAGATCTATTTTCCAGGTCAACTGTATTTTCCAATAATGTATTTTACATTTTCTTCTATTTTTTTTTCATTTTATTTTTGGTTTTTGTTTGATTCTTAATTGAGTCATTTATTTTCATTTGTTCAGTTCTAATTTTTAGTGAATTATTTTTAGTTATCTTTTTTAGCTCCATTTGTATTTGGCCAATTGAATTAGTAAATGAGTTGTTTTGTTCAATGGATTTCTTTTTCCATTTCACAAATTCTGTTTTTCAAGAAGTTATTTTCTTTTTCCATTTTATCAAATTTTATCAAATTCTATTTGTAAGGAGTTATATGCTTTCTCCATTTTGCAAAGTCTATTTTGTAAGCAGTTATTTGCTTTTTCCATTTCACTGAATTATTTTTAAGGAGTTTTCTTCAGATAATTTCTGTTTCCTTTCCCAAACCCTCTTGCAAAGTTCTCATTTCCTTTCTCCATTTTTCTTTTAATTCTTTTTTAGGATCTCTTTTGAATTCTTCCAATTCCAATGGAATTTATTGAATTCCAATCTTGTGAGATGAACACCAATTCATATTACTCTTTGGGGCTTCATCTGGCTTCAATCTGCTCAGGGTTTGAAATCTGTTCTTCTCTTTCTCCATAAAACTACCTATAGTCAGAGTTCTTTTTGCTTTTTTTCTCATTTTTTAAAGGCTGAGATTTGCTTTTTGGACAAATGAGAGATTGTCCAAGCTTCCTCTACAGGTGAAAGTTGCTGTGCTAGGTCAGTACTAACTAACTTTCAGTGCTAGGTGGGTGTAGCCAGATCCTATGTAGTTCCAGAGTTCAGGGTATCACTATTTGCTTTTTTAATGTGTGTTGGATAAGCTAATCTGCTCATCTACTAGCTTGCAACCAGGACAGAGTAGCCAACACTGCTGTAAATTGTTCCCATTATATTCCCTGGTTCACAGGACCCACACCACCCTGATTGAAACTTGCCTGATTGAAACATATCTTTTCTGAAGTTCTTCCAAAATATCTTCTGCTGTAAATTTGTTGTACTCCAAATATTTGTGGGTTGTGTCATTCCAAAATTAGTTTAAAGGCTTGATTGAGTGTTGATCTGAAGGACATCAGGGAGAGCTCAAATAAAGACACGTCTCCTCTCTGCCATCTTTGCTCCACCTCCACACAATTCTTTATATGTTTTAGAAATGAGACCTTTATTAGAAACACTAGCTGTGAAGATTTTCCCCAGCTTTGTACTGCCCTTTTAATCTTGTTTCTGTTGGTTTGGTTTGTGCAAAAACTTTTTTAACTTAATGTAATCAAAGTTGTCAATTTTGCCTTTCATAATGTTCTCTAATTCTTCTTTGGTCATAAATTCCTCATTTTTGCAAAGATCTAATAAGTAAATTATCCATTGCTCTCCTAATTTGTTTATGGTATCATACTTCATGCCCCAGTCATGTACCCATTTTGACCTTAATTAAGTATGGAGTATGAGATGTAGGTCTATGCCAAGTTTCTGACATTATTTTCCAGTTTTTCCAACAATTTTTGTCAAATGGTTAGTTCTTTTTCTAGAAGCTGAAGTTTGGGGGTTTATCAACCACTTGATTACTACAGACCTTAGCAAGTATTTTTTTTAAATTAATCTGTTCCTCCTACCATTCCCGAAGATACAAAGACAAATCTCTCAATACATGTCTATATAATTTGACAAAACAAATGCCATTTTGGTCAATTCCAAAAATATATGCTTCTTTATTTAAGTATATCACCTCTCTATCTTTATCTTTACTCTTTTAGACCTGAAGTTCAATGTTGAATTGGCCAAAACTATAAAACCTTTCAAAGTTATTTTTTTCTATTATGCTGTTAACATTGCATAAAGTACTCTTCTAGTTTTGTTCATTTTAGTCTGCATTAGTTCTCAAAGATCTTCCCAATTTCCTCTGAAGTAATCCTTTTTTTAGTTTCTTATGGTAAAATATTATTCACAAACTATAATTTATTTTAAGTATTACCCAATGTAGCACTTAGCTAATTTCCAATATTTGTCTATCATGACTCTAAATATTTTTGTATGTCTAGTGTCTTTCCCCCTTTATCTATTATCTTTGGAATATAGAATTAGTAGCAGTATGCCTAGGTCAAAGAAAATATATTCATATTTTTGTAACTTTCTGAGAATAATTTCCAAATGCTTTACAGATGGTCCAATTCAAACCTCCAATAATAGTATATCAGTGAACCTGTTTTTCCTTAGCACTCTGCTTCCAATATTTTCCTCTTTTGTCATCATTGCCAAGCTGACAGATATGAAGTAGAATACCAAAGTTGCTTTAATTCATATCTATAATTATTAATGATTTAAAGTGTGTTTTACATTATTATTCATCATTAAAATAAAATATTCATGAAGAACTTATTATGAACAAAACACAGTATAGCTCAGTTTTTTAAAATTTTGTTGAGATGGTGATGGTCCATGAAATTATGAAATATATGGTTCTAAAACAACAACATAAATTTTTGAGTTGATAATAATGGTAAGAGCAAAATGATTATTTCCAATGTGATTGGATAATAGTATACAATGATATTTTTAAACTTTTTCTTCATATTAAAATATCATATCTCAGAATACCCTCTACTTATAATTACATCTCCTCAGAAAGCTATCTTAAGTTAAAAAAATAATCTATGGATCTATGATTATAGTTCATAAGCACCTACTAATGATTTTAGTTTTACCTATTAAGCAGAACACATATGTTGAAGATAGAGACACTTAATTATTTAGCAAAACTAAAAAAAAGTAGCAATAGAGTTTTTTCTTCATACATCTAAATTGCATTTTACCACAAATATAATACTAATAGAAAAAGTGAACATACTTCAAAAACATAAATCGCTGGATGTATATGTAGGAAATCTGTGTATCCAGAGCAAGTGTATAGAGGGATTATGTGTCCAGGAGACATGCATAGAGGGACAGCTTATATAACTAGCTTTCAGTGGGAGGTCTGCTAATGACTTCTACTGATGATATCACATTTCTGCCAGTCAGTCTGCCAGTGGAGAGTCTTTGACAGGCCTTGCTCTCTTGGGCACATGGTTGTTGAAACTTTTTTCTGCCTCAGGGTCTGGATTCTCTTGGAGTCTTCAGTTTATGTAGTACTTCTCTTATCTAAAGGAGAAGTCATTTTACCAAATCTCTTTGAGCTTAGACTGCAGAATCTTTAGCTTCAGCTCTTATAGTGAAACCAACCCTCCACATGCCCAGTATGAGACTAAAGAAAACCATAAGTTATGTTTTTTTCATTATTAGCACAGAAATTTGTCATTTTTTAAGAGTAGTTTTGGGAGGCTTTTCCTCTCTAGAATGAGAATCTTCAGTTCCAAAGTTCTTTTGGAACATAAAACAACCAATTAGCTAAGAAAAATCTGAAAGCATTCTATGTTGTGTCTCAGTATAAATCACAGTCTATTGTCTCAGACAAGTAGTTGGCTTAAAATTAGAAAATCATTTTAACTGCTTTCAATTACTGTCCATTTATATCCCTTTAAAAACCTGTAAACAAAGCTGCAAAGATTGCTTTTTTCAGGCTCATGTATTTTTCTACCTATACTTCAAAACCCATTGATCTTCCATGCAAATGAAAATAAAAATAAAACAAAACAATAACCTTTTTTGAAACAATACAATAATCTTTTGTTCCTAATACATGTCTTTATCATGTATATATAGCAGACAACAAGCCTCCCAAAGTTGGATCACTCTAAAATAATAATAGTAATAAAGACTAGATCTGTGATTTCATAGTATAGGAAATTCTTGAAAAAAAATTCCCTTTCTCAGTACAGGTCAACACCTTCTCTGTATTTTACAGTCTTAGACAGCTGCTTACAGGATGAAACTGTTAAATGGCTTGCCTAGTGGCATGACATTTGATACACAAAAGTTAAAATTGTTCCCATTTCATATCTATTGTAAAAAAGAAGAAAGAACATCTATTGCTTATACATTTAGAGAATTTTCATGGGCATTCAGTAGTTGCTGATGGTCATTCAGCTAGCCTATGTTAGAAGCAAATGTTGAACTCATCTTCCTTCTCTAAGGCTGTCCTCTATCCACTGTATTTTGCTTTTTCTCCATGATACATGTTCTCCTTAAATCACAGATGCTTTTAGAAATATAGGTGCATTTGAAATGCCAGTAAACTAGTTAGGAAAGAGAATGACACCCTATGGGTTATTCAGTGAAGTTCACAAGTTTCCAAACTGCTTAACTCATTCCAAGGAAGTAAATTACACTTGGGAAGGCTCAAGCTGAATACATGCAGATAGATAAGAAGATTCTGAAACAGAATTTTAAAAATATATATGAGAATCTATATCTGGCGTCCTTCTCACTCTTCTTTCCCATGGGAGAAATACACAGTTACTTCAATGGGAATTTAAAGTTTGATCCATTCCATCCCTTGGTCTCTTTTCTACCTTTCATAGACTTGTATACTCAGGATCTCTTAAGGGGGAAAAATGAAAGCAGTAGTGCTAGAAGACCAATGATTGATGATTTTTTATTATCTTATTCTTGTTCCTATAGCCATGATTTTGCTAAGTGTTAAATTTTTTATTTAAGGTCACTTCCTGTGATCACTTAAATACTATTGGGGTGCTGATCTTTGGACTTGAGACCATATCCACCCTTTTCATTTAATTTTACTTTTGTTTTTACTATATAATTTTCTATCTTTCTTCATAGGGAGAAAACATCAAAATTATCTAAGTTGCTAAGATAATTTCTGAACTAATTGACAATTTTTTTTGAACGTCTCTGTTTAGGTTGAAGATCCCTGTGTTGCCTATTTGATGAGAAGCATTCTTTTTTTATTTATAAATATATTGTGAAAGGGAACCTTGATAATTACTCTCCTTACCCTATAGTAAAAAAGAAGACATCTTCCCATCAATCAGTCAGCCAGCTAATGTGTATTTTTAAAACAATTCTCATATGACCAACTCCATGTTAGGTAAAGAATATAAAACCATAAATATGATCCCTTTCTTCAAATAACTTTCAGATTGGTAAGAAAAAGAAAATGGATACAAAACCAAAATCCAGACAGTGTAGTACAGTAAATGTGATGCTGTATACAGAGAGCAAAATTGATACCATTAGACCTGAGCTTAAATCCTATCTTTGATACTTCCTACATGTGTCATCTTAGGTAGTTAGTTCATTTATCCTCAATAGATCTCAGTTTCCTCTTTAGTGAAATCAAAGAGTTGACCTAAAAGATCTGTAGTATTCCTAAAGACTTTAGAAATATGATCTTTAGATAAAGAGAAAAAGTTTATGCTAAAAAAGAATGGATAATACAGTGGGATTTTAAGACTACAGATTTACATCTGGAAGAGGTTTTAGAAGTTTCATGCAAGTCTCTTATCTTTCAGATGAGAAATCTGAGGCTCATAAAAATTCAGTAATTTTTCAAGACTGCATTAATAATGACTGCAAGATCTAATCATAGTATTCAGATTCTATTGACTTCAAATCTAGAGGTCTTGAAAGTCTTCTTTACTATATGAGAGAAAAAAGTGTTTAAAGAAATAAGTATTTTCATTAAAATGGGAAAAGGACCTACATTGCAAAAATGTTCATAGCAGCCTTTTTTATAGTGTCAAGGAACTGGAAACTGAGTCAATATCCATCAATTGGAATTATGGTACATGAATGTAATGAAATATTATTGATCTTTAAGAAACATCAGCATCACTAAATTGTAGACAGACAGATTTCAGAAAGACCTGGAGAGTCTTATGTGAACTGATGCTAAGTGAAGTGAGTAAAACCAAGATGCATTTCTCATAAATGATAAAAGTGAAGCTTATAAGGGAAATGACTTATTAAAAAGTCATAGAATTTGTAAGTGCCAGAGACAGGATTCAGAGAAGACCTCCTCCCTGAAATTCTTATATACTTTGTTTCATTTCCACTCTGCCTTTGTGGTAAAGTACAAAAAGCATTGAACTTAGAGTTATAAGACTGGGGTTCCAATTCTAGCTCTATTTTTATTTTTTTTCTTTATAATAGCTTTTTATTTTTCAAACACATGCAAAGATAGTTTTCAAAATTCACCCTTGCAAAAACCTTGTGTTCCATATCTTTCTCCCTCTTTCCCTCCCTCCATCTTCCCTCCTCTAGAAAGCAAGTAATCCAATATAGGTTAAACATGTGTAATTCTTCTAAACATATTTCCACATTTATAATGCTGCACAAGAAAAATAAGATCAAAAAAGAAAAAAATGAGAGAAAAAAACAAGCAAGCAAACAACAACAACAAAGATGACAATACTATGTTGTGATCCACATTGAGTCCCCATAATCCATTCTTTGGATTCAGATGGCTCTCTTCATCAGAATTTTATTGGAATTGGCCTGAATCACTTCACTATTGAAAAGAACCAAGTACATCACATTTCATCATCACATAATCTTGTCGCTGTGTACGATGTTCTTTTGATTCTACTCATTTCATTTAGCATCTGTTGATGCAGTTTTCTCTAGACCTTTCCAAAATCATCCTGCTGATCATTTCTTATAGAACAATAATATTCCATTACATTCATATACCTTAACTTATTTAGCCATTCCCCAAGTGATGGACATTTACTCAGTTTCCACTTCCTTTCAACAACAAAAAGGGCTGCTGTAAAAAAATTTTGTAAATGAGGGTCCTTTTCCCTTTTTTATAATATCTTTGCAATACAGACCCAATAGAGACACTGGTGGATCAAAGGGTTTTTATAGTTTTATAGTTTTATAGTCCTTTACAATTTTATAGTCCTTTGAACATAGTTTCAAATTGCTCTCCAGAATGGTTGGATCAGTTCACAACTCCACCAAAAATATATTAGTGTCCCAGTTTTCCCACATCCCCTCCAACATTCATCATTATCTTTTCCTGTCATCTTAGCCAGTCTGAGGTGGTACCTCTGAAGTAGTATTTCAGAGTTGTCTTAATTTGCATTTCTTTAATCAATAATGATTTAGAGCATTTTTTCATAAGGCTAAAAATGGCTTTAATTTCTTTGTCTGATAATTGTTTATATCCTTTGACCATTTATCAATTGGAGAATGGCTTCTATTCTTTTAAATTTGAGTCAATTCTCTATTTTTAGAAATAAAGCCTTTATCAAAACAGTTTGAGATAACATTCCCACTAGTCTTCTGCTTCCCTTCTAATCTTGTCTGCATTGTTTTTGTTGTACAAACCCTTTTAAATTTAATACAATCAAAACTATCCCTTTTGCTTTTTGCATTTTATAATGTTTTCTAGTTCTTCTTTGATCATAAATTCCTTCCTTCTCCACAGATCTGAGAAATAAACTATCCCTTGTTATCCTAATTGTTTATAGTATTACCCTTTATGTTTAAATCATGAACCCATTTAGGCCATGGTTTTAGAGAGATGCTACTTATCATTTTAAGGAAAATTTCATTTATTCATTCTCCCTACTGTTTTACTAGGAATAGGTGTTGTATTTTAGTCAGGTGCTTTTTCTTCCTCTATTGATATAATTATATGATTTGTTAGTTTGATTATTAATATGGCCAATTATGCTAATAGTTTTCCTGATATTGAGTCAGCCCTGCATTCCTGATATAAATCCTATTTGGTCATAGTGCATTATCATGCTGATAAATTGCCATAATCTCTTTGCTAATATTTTATTTAAGATTTTACATTAATATTCACTAGAGAAATTAGTCTATAATTTTCTTTGTCTTCCCTTCCTGTTTTAAATATCAATAGCATATATGTGTCACAAAAGGAATTTGGTAGAAATCCTTCTTCCTCCATTTTCCCAAATAGTTTATAGAGAATTGGAATTACTTTTTCTTTAAATGTTTTGTTGAATTCATTTGTAATTCCATCTGGCCCTAGAGATTTTTTATTAGACAGTTCATTAATAGCTTTTGAATTTCTTTTTCTAAAGTGGGACTATTTAAGTAATATATTTCCACATTTGTTAATCTGGGTAATCTATATTTTTGCAAGTAGTCATTCATTTCACTTAGATGATCATATTCATTGTCTTGCATTTAGGCAAAATAGCTCCTAATTTTTGCTTTAATTTCCTTTTCATTGATGCAAAGTTTGACCTTTTCATTTTTCATACTGGTAATTTGATTTTCTTTCCTTTTTCTAATTAAATTTACTAAAGGTTTGTTTCATTGTTTTTTTCATAAAACCAACTCTTACTTTTATTTATTAGTTCAATAGTTTTCTTAATATCAATTGTATTACTTTCATCTTTTATTTTCAGAATTTCAAATTGTATATTTAATCAGGAAGGGTTTAATTTGTTCTGTTTCTAGGTTTTTTTTTAATTATATGGTCAACTCATTGATCTCTTTTCTTTTTTATTCATATAATCATCTGGGGATATAAAATTTCTCATAAAAATTGCTGTGGCTGCAGCTCATCACTTTTGGAGTCTTGTATCATTATTATTATTCTCTTTGATGAAATTATCAATTGTTTCTATGATTTGTTGTTCAACTCACTTTTTCTTTAGGATTAGATTATTTAGTTTGCAATTAACTTTTGGTCTATTTCCCCCTGGCCTATTATCAATTTAATTTTTATTGAATCATGAATTAAAATAGATGCATTTGTTCTTTCTGCCTTTCTGGATTGATTATGAGATTTTCATGTACTGATACATGGTCAATTTTTGCAAATGTTCCATATAACAACTAGAAAAAATTATATATTTTTCTGTTCTCATTCACCTTTTCCCAAAGGTTTATCATACCTAATTTTTCTAAAATTCACTTTACCTTCTTAACTGCCTTCTTGTTTATTTTGTGGTTTGATTTATCTAGTTCTGATAGAGTGAGTTGAGATTCCCTACTAGTATAATTTTACTATCTATTTCTTCTTGCTATTCTCTTAATTTCTCCTCTATGAATTTGGATGCTATACCACTTGGTGCATATATGTTTAGTATTGATAGTACTTCTATATCTATGGTACCCTTTAGTAAAATGTAATTTCTTTCCTTATCTCTTTTAATTACATCTATTTTTGCTTTTGCTTGATCTGAGATCAGAATTGCTACCTTTGCTTTTTTAAACTTCAGCTGACGCATAATAGATTCTGCTTCAACCTTTTACCTTTACTCTGGGTATATCTACTTCAAATGTGTTTCTTTTAAACAACATATTGCAGGATTCTGGTTTTTAATTCAGTCTGCTATATATTTTGGCTTTATGGGAAAGTTTATCCCATTCACACTCACAGTTAAAATCTCTAACTCTGTATTTTTCCCAAAGTTATATTTTTCTTTTTCCCTTCCCCTTTTTCCTTTTCCCAAAAAAAGTGTTTTGCTTCTGACCACCACATTCCTCAATTTCTTCTCCCCCTTTTCAGTCCCTCCCCCATTCCTTATTGTTTTCCCCTTCTATTTCTGCTCTTTCTTTTTTTAGTCTCCCATTTTATTTAATTCCTTTAATCTCTTGCTTGACCCTTATTGTCGAGGGTAGCATTTCTAATACAATATTGAATAATAATGGTGATAGTGGACAACCTTGTTTCACTCCTGATCTTGCTGGGAAAGGTTCCAGTTTTTCCCCATTATATATGATGCTTACTGATGGTTTTAAATATATGCTCCTGACTATTTTAAGGAAAGTCCATTTATTCTTATCCTCTCAAGTGCTTTTATTAGAAATGGATGCTGGATTTTTTCAAATGCTTTTTCTGCATTTATTGAAATGACCATATGGCTTTTGTTAATTTAGTTATTGACATAGTCAATTATGATAATAGTTTTCCTAATATTGAATTAGCTCTTCATTCCTGGTATAAATCCTACTTGGTCAGAGTGTATTATCGTGGAGATGATAAGATTTTAGCATCAATATTCATTAGGGAGATTGGTCTATAATTTTCTTTCTCTGTTTTCAACCTACCTGGTTTAGGTATCAGTACCATGTCTGTGTCATGAAAGGAATTTGGTAGGACTCCTTCAATCTTTATTTTTTCAAATAGTTTATATAGCATTCGAGTTAATTGTTCTTTAAATGTTTAGTAGAATTCACATGTAAATCCATCTGGTCCTGGGATTTTTTTCTTAGGGAGTTGGTTAATGGCTTGTTCTATTTCTTTTTCTAAAATGGGACTGTTTAAACTATTTACTTCTTTCTCTGTTAATCTGTGAAAGTTTTATTTTTGAAGGTATTCTTCCATTTCATTTAAGTAATTGAATTTATTGGCATAAAGTTGGGCAAAGTAACTCCTGATTATTGCTCTAATTTCCTCTTCATTAGTGGCAAGTTCTCCCTTTTCATTTTTGAGACTAACAATTTGATTTTCCTCATTCCTTCTTTAAAATCAGATTTACTAAGGGTTTGTCTATTTTATTGGTTTTTTTCATAGAACCAACTCTTAGTTTTATTAATTAATTCAATAGTTTTTTTTTTTATTTTCAATTTTTTTAATCTCCCCTTTTATTTTTAGAATTTCAAGGTTGGTGTTTGACTGGGGGTGTTTAATTTGTTTCTTTTCTAGCATTTTTAGATGCAAGTCCAATTCATTAACTTTCTCTTTCTCTATTTTATCCAAATAGACCTCTAGAGATATGAAAATTTCCCTTATTACCACTTTGGCTGCATCCCATACATTTTGTTATGATGTCTCATTATTGTCATTTTCTTGGGTGAAGTTATTAATTATGTCTATGATTTGCAGTTTCACCCAATCATTCGTTAGGATGAGATTACTTAGTTTCCAATTATTTTTTGCTCTATTTCCCCCTGGTTTTTATTGAATGTAATTTTCATTGCATTGTGGTCTGAAAAGGATTCATTTACTATTTCTGCCTTACTGCATTTGAGTTTGAGGTTTTTATGTCATAAAAATGGTCAATTTTTGTATAGGTTCCATGAACTGCTGAGAAGAACGTGTACTCCTTTCTGTTTCCATTTAGTTTTCTCCAAAGATCTATCATATCTAACTTTTCTAGTATTCTATTTACCTCTTTGACTTCTTTCTTATTTATTTTGTGATTTGATTTATCTAATTCTGAGAGTGCAAGGTTGAGATATCCCACTATTACAGTTTTGTTATCTATTTCTTCTTGCACTCTTAATTTTTCTTTTAAGAATTTATATGCTATATCACTTGATGTATATATGTTTAATTTGATATTGCTTCATTACCTATGCTACCCTTTAGCAATATATAGTGCCCTTCCTTATCTCTTTTAATTAGATCAATTTTTGCTTTTGCTTGATCTGAGATGAGGATGGCTACCTCTGCTTTTTTATTTTTAAAATTTTTTTATTATACATTTTTTATTTACAAGTTATATGCATGGGTAATTTTACAGCATTGACAATTGCCAAACCTTTTGTTCCAATTTTTCCCCTCCTTCCCCTGTCCCTTCCCCCAGATAGCAGGTTGACCAATACATGTTAAATATGTTAAAGTATAAATTAAATAAAATATAAGTATATATGTCCAAATAGTTATTTTGCTGTATAAAAATAATCGGACTTTGAAATAGTACACTATTTCAAAAATGAAGGAGGACAAAATTATAGGGATTGGGAATTCTGTGTAATAGTCCATAGTCATCTCTCAGAGTGCTTTCCATTGGGTGTAGCTGGTTCAATTCATTATTGCTCTGTTGGAACTGATTTGGTTAATCTCATTACTGAAGATGCCACCTCCATCAGAATTGATCATCATATACTATTGTTCCTGAAGTATATAATGATCTCCTGGTCCTGCTCATTTCACTCAGCATCAATTCATGTAAGTCTCTCCAGACCTTTCTGAAAACATCCTGTTGGTCATTTCTTACCAAACAATAATATTCCATAATATTCATATACCACAATTTATTCAGCCATTCTCCAATTGATGGGCATCCACTCAGTTTCCAGTTTCTGGCCTCTACAAAGAGGGCTGCCGCAAACATTCTTGCACATAAAAGTCCCTTACCCTTCTTTAAAATCTCTTTGGGAGATAAGCCCAGTAGTAACACTGATGGATCAAAGGGTATGCACAGTTTGATAACTTTTTGAGCATAGTTCCAAATTGCTCTCCAGAATGGCTGGATGTATTCACAATTCCACCAATAATGTATTCGTGTCCCTGTTTTCCCACATCCTCTCCCCTACTTTTTTTTTTTAACTTCACCTGAAGCACAGTAGATTCTCCTCCAACCTTTTACCTTTACTATGTATATATCACCCTGTTTCAGGTATGTTTCCTGTAAACAACATATTGTAGGATTCTGGCTTTTAATCCAGTCTGCTAACTGCTTCCTCTTTATGGGGGAGTTTACCCCATTCACATTTATGGTTAAAATTATCAATTTTGTATTACTTGCCATCTTGTTAACCCCTGCTTATGCTTTTCTCCTTTCCTTTCCCCCATCCCCTTCCCCAGTATTAAACTTGTGAGCACCACTTGCTTCTCACAGCTCTCCCTTTTTAGCTTTCCTCCCTCCACCTTATAGTTCATCCCCCTATCTTACCCACTTTCCTCACAATTTCTGTATTCCCTTCGCTTAGCTTACTCCTTCTTTTTTCACTTTCCCCCTCCCACTTTTCAATGAGGTGGGAGAAGGTTCACCATAAATTGAATTTTCTCTTTAAGCCAATTCTGATGGCAATAAGATACACATTATGTTCATCCCCCTCCATTCTTTCTCTCAGATATAATGTTTCCTTTGCCTCTTTGTGAGATGTAGTACCCCCACTTTATTACCCTCACTTTACCCTTTTCCAGGTACAATTTCCTTTCCACCTCTAGTTTCTAGAAGAAAGTATACATGTATTCTTTATATATCTTTATAGCTGAAATATAGTTCCCAAGATTTCTTTTTACCTTTTCAGGTTTCTCTCGAGTTCTATATTTGTAGCTCAAACTTTTTATTTAGTTTAGTTATTTTCACCAAAAATAGATGAAATTCACTTATTTCGTTGAATGTCCATCTTCTTCCCTGGAAAAAGATGCTCATTTTGGCTGGATAAGTTATTTTTGGCTGCATATCAAGTTCCTTAGCTTTTCAGAATATCATATTCCAGGCCCTTCAATCCTTTAATGTCAACACTGCTAGATCCTGGGTAATGCTTATTGTGGCTCCTCTATATTTGAATTGACTTTTTTCTAGCAGCTTGCAGTATTTTTTCCTTTGTCTGATAGTTCTGGAATTTGGCCACTATATTTCTTGGTGTTTTGATTTTAGGGTCCCTTTCAGTAGGTGATCGATGAATTCTTTCAATGTCTATTTTACCCTCTATTTCTATAACTTTGGGGTAGTTCTCTTTGATAATTTCCTGGAAATAGTGTACAGGCTCTTTTTTTCATCATATTTTTCAGGGAGTTCAATAATTCTCAGATTGCCTCTCCTAGATCTATTTTCCAGGTCTGTTGTTTTCCCACGATGGTATTTGACTTTTTTTCTATTGTTTGATTTTTTTTTTTTTTGGTTTTGCTTGACTGATTCTTGTTGTCTCCTCGAGTCATTCAATTCCATTTGTTCGATTCTGATTTTCAATGAAGTATTTTCTTCACTCACTTTTTTTCTAATTGTCCAATTGTATTTTTAAATGAGTTGTTTTGTTCTATGGAATTTTTTTCCATTTTGCCAATTTTATTTTTTAGAGAGCTATTTTCTTTTTTCAACTCACTAATTCTGTTTTTCAAGGATTTGATTTCTTTATTCACTCTATCTTTAAGTGAGTGGGATGACTTATCTAGACCCTCTTGCCAAGCTTCCCTTTCCTTTTTCCATTTTTCTTCTAACTCTCTTGTGAGAGCCTTTTTAATTTCTTCTATGACAGTCTTATGTGTTGAGGAGCAGATCATATCCCCCTTTGGGGATTCATCTGGCAACAGTCTGTTTTTAGTCTCCTCAGGGTTTAAAGTCTGCTCTCTATCCATATAGAAGCTATCAATAGTTAGAGTGCACTTTAATTTTTTGCTCATTTTGTCAAAGAAGAGTCAGTGAAAACAAACTAACAAGAAAAAAAAATGTTCTGCTTTTTTTTTTTTGGGGGGGGAGGCTGGATGGTATTACCGAGCTTCCTCTACAGACTACAGGGGACAGCAGTGAGGAACTAGCAAGGCAGCAATGGCTGTGCTGAATCTGTGCTCTGAGACTCTGAGAGTGTGCTGAGACACTGTGGGTGGGTGTGGCCAGGTCCTGGGAGACCCAAACTTTTCAGGGTTATAGTCTTCACCCCCTGTAGTTTTAGCTTCTCTGCTTGTCTACTGACTTGCTGCCCAGGCAAAGTAGCTAACACAGTGTTAAAGCTCTCTCTACAAAAACGGCTGAGATCACACCCCACTCCCCTCTGGTCTGGTCAGCTATGAGCTGCCTGCCTTATTCTGAATGCTGTGCTGCTGCTGCCTGCCCAATTTGTGCCCAATCTATCCATCCCCATCCACAAGCAAGAACAGACCTTTTCTGGCAAATTTCAAGGATGTCTTCTCTTGGTAATTATTTGTGGGATTTTTTCCGTCAAGCACTAATTCCGAGGCTTGTCATGAAATAAATTATTCTGAGAGAAAACATAGAGTTTAAGTAGATGTGTGCATCCTCTCCACCATCTTGGCTGGAAGTCTGGGGAATTTCAAGGACTTAGAGAAGGTTGTAAGTGTCCTTAGTCAAGTTGCTCCTGTACTATTTCTAATAAGGCCTCAATTTTGCTAAGGGCCACTGTTCTACCCACACTGGTGTATAAGTTTTCCATTGAATGGGATCAGGTGAGAGTGCAGGCA
Organism: Sarcophilus harrisii; assembly: GCF_902635505.1. Classification (NCBI taxonomy): domain Eukaryota; kingdom Metazoa; phylum Chordata; class Mammalia; order Dasyuromorphia; family Dasyuridae; genus Sarcophilus; species Sarcophilus harrisii. Next base: position 323,553,605 of record NC_045426.1, on the reverse strand, counting down.
GGCCTTCAACAGCAGCCCTGCCTAAAAAGCTGAAGTATTCCATTGTAATCCTAACTGTTGTAAGATGTCTCTTCCCTATAGAGTGATGGGGATTTTTTTCAATTACAAAAGGAATAAAAAGCTCCTGTTTCACCTTCAAATATCCATCTCAAAGGTATAGCACTAATTTCAACTTGAACCTCCTATGCCAGACACATAAGTGTCTGCCTTAATCTTCCCCAGTGACTGGGCCAACTGGCACCTCTAATAACTGTATGATCTGCACCTATGTCTACTAATACTTCTACATATAAGTATGCCATTTATATACATAGTGAGCATAGGATTGTCAGCTGTAACAGCTGCAATACAGAATATTCCTGGATTCTGTTGTTGGGAGTCAAAATCTGAGCAAATATCAGCAAATTGCCTATTAGGAGTCTGTATCAGTAAACCTGATGCTACTAGTCGTGGGTGATAAGTCACACATTGTCTATCTGTATTAGTGATTTGGATATTAGCTACACATTTCCCAGTTTCCCACATCAGTGTATGGATGGACACTGTTTTGTAAGCACTCTCAGGAGGTGAAATGGTCAATCCTGCTATATCTGGAGGCAGAGGATTCATAGGTTGGACAGGGACAGATTTCACCTCTCCAAGGAATATCTCAGTAGTCCGTTGCACACAACTCTATTCTCCCCAATTGAAATCCCTTTCTCCCATCAGGTTGCTTTTTGACTGATTGGTCATGTCTGAGTACTGAACTTTTTAAGACTCTTTGGGTGTGACATCAGCTACCATCATGCTTCAAATGTTTTTTGCCTGGGGTACTGGAGCTGGGCCCCACTTCCCATTTCCCTGAGTCAATCTACATTCTGATACTCAATGGAAGCCTCTGTTGCATTTTAGACATGGGGTTTTGGGTCTTGCTCTCTCACCCTGTTTTCTCACTCTGTCTCTATGCCAACACTGAGCTTTCAGATGCCCTACTTAACCACATTGAAAGCATTGACGACTCTCTCTGGAAGTCCCTTGCCAAAAGGGACCCTGTCTTCCCATGTTTGGATCTTGGGAAGTCTGCATCATAGCCTGGATATAAAAGGTGTTTGTGCCCAGTGTGGTACAGTGTGTTATGATTTCCTCTAAACAAACATCTTTGTGTAGTCTTAGTATAATTCTTCTACAAATCTCATTAGCATTTTCTCTAGCAAGTTATTTTATCATGATTCCTGTTGTTTACCTATAGTTCATATGACAGATGTCTGCAGATGTCCCGTGAAATCAGCATAGGGTTCATTTGGACCTTGCACTATTTTTGTGAGGCTTCCCCTCTATCTTGTCTTCTTAGGATAAAGCTCCATGCTTTGATAGCAGCAGCAGCAATTTGCTCATATGCTGCTACAGGGTAATTAATTTGTGCAATGTCTGCAAAAAGACCTATACCTGCTAGTTGATCAAAGGTGACTAGTACATTAACTCCAGGTTGCCTATTTCTTTGGGCTTGTATTCTACAGAGTTCACTATACTCAGAAAGCCACAACAAGGCTTTTTTTTTTCAGTTTCTAAACATGTCCTTGTTATAGATTTCCAATCATTAGGGACTAACAACCTAACATAAGATGATGTAGTCCCATAAAGAGTGCAAGCCTTGGATCTTTGATAATTTCTAGATTAAATGGAGTGTATTTTCTTTTTTCTTGACCCGAAGAGTCAAACTCTTCAATCAGAGGGTATTTCTCTATTTTTCAATCAGATATAATCTGTCCTTCATTTTTAGTTTTAATTAATGTCTTTTGTAATTGTGTCATAGAGGGTAGACAAAGCTCCTGCATGGATGGTGCTAGTGGTATCACTGCCTTTCCCTCTCCTCCTCCTCCCTCCACCCACGAAGGCAAAATTGAGGGAGGAAAGTCAGGAGAGCAGGAGTCCTGCTGTAATGATGTCTGCTGGAGTATAACTGAGTTGTAAAAGTAAGAAGCACCACACCTCTTAAGTTCCCAAGTCCAATTCTCCATGAGTCTCAGCTGCTTTGTCAGTACCATCCCTCTCCTCCTCTTTCTCCTTATACTTCCTTATCTGACTCTTCTCCTTAAAACTTTTTCTTTTTTTTTTTTAGAACTTATGGGATTCTTTAAAGCCAATTGCATTATATTGTACATAAGTAATGTTCTTCAGGAATTGAATTAGGACCTATAGCTTTATAATATTCAATTAGTTACTCTCCCCTAGTTAGTTCCCACATGTCTGGCTCTAATTTTTCTTCCTTAGAGAGCCAAGGAGGCATGCACTTTAGTATATTTAAGAGTCCAGTGATCTGCTTCCAAGTTACCAACAAACCTTGCTTCTTTATTAACCTAACTATGCATTCTGCTCTTTTCCTAATATTGCCCAATGTCAACTAAAAAAACAAAAGTGACTAGTTTAGCCCTTACCAAAGTTTCCTGCTTGTCTATTTTTATACTCACCCTATTTCCTTGTCACAGGGACTTCTCCACTGAACTCAAGATCCTATAAGTCGAACGGCTTAGTGTAGATTCTTACATCCATGTTTGGGCACCAAAATGAAATGTTCAGGCTAGCTTTCTGGAGGTCCTTTGGAAGGGCCTTGATTTCAGCAGGATAGTCACCATGAGGATGGACAAGATTAGAGTTCAAAATCTTTATTATCTCTTACACAGTCTATATCTGTTATAGTCTGACCCAATCTCAGTCTGACCCAGTCTCCTCCAGCAGTCTGCCAGTCTGCCAGTCTCAATCAGTCTCCCTATCCATCTGACTTTGTCCCCAGTTGTTGGAATCTTTACAAAGTATTAAGACATTGGAATCTTTACAAAGTGTTAAGACATTGGAGTTGATAGAGACAATAGTTATCTGATTTGGCATGGTACAGTGTGATTGATTTGATCTTAGAAAGAGATATTTTAGGCCAGAACTTGAAACAGGGTACTAGGTGGAACTGATAGAACAATGCTTGTGTTCATACCTTTAGAGAGCTCATAAGTATCTAAGTGCTCAATGGAGTTCACACATTTGGGAGAATTCAGGGCTGGCTTAGTCTGAATTCATACCTCCCTTGAAGTTCTTAGGACCAGAGAGCACTCTGGGAGATAACCCATAATCCCTGCCTCGAGAAGGAGGAGTTAACCTTTGGGAGATGGTATATATGGAGGAAGCTCTTAGAGCTAAAGAGATTTTCTCTGGAACATCAACAGGGGGGTCGGAGACAGAGACTCTGGAAGAAAGCCTACAAGCCCTATCTTCAAGGCAAGAGAGATTCATCGTATTTTCTACCTTGGTGCTGGCTGGAGGCTGAAGAAAGCAGAAGCAGAAGCCAAGGACAAAGCTGCAAGAGCTCAAGCAGAGAGATAGGACTCTGGGCTAACCGGGCTAATCTGGAAGGAGAAATAAACGTTTGCATTTTTACCAGCTGGCTGCATTTTGGAGTAATTATTGATTTTAACTGAAACTAAGGCTGCCTCCAGAAAAGCTTCACACCCAGTTCTCCTTAAATACCCTATTATAATTACATCATTACAGTATACTGAGTATAAGCAGAATCTAGAGTGATTATATCATTATGTCAAACTACATATATGTGAATCAGAGAACTATTATCTCATCAATTTCAATGAGTTAACACCTTGTTTCAGTATATTTCTCCAAAGTTCAGCTCTCTACAATTAAGATTCAAACAATGCTCATCCTATTTTTTCTTCAACTGTAACAAGTCTTTTTTTTTTTAATCTCTTCATAGGATGTAATTTACCTCAATTTATCTCCCCTTTCCTCTTTCAATGCAATCCATTTTCTAACATTAGTTTCTCTTTTATATTCTTATATCCAAGTCAATTTTATATCCACAGAATTTAAGAATACCCCTAACAAAAATATAGCTCCCAAGAGTCACACATATCCTACTTCCAGAAGTGGAAAAGGAAGGAAAAAAAGTGACTGAAGACAATAACTCCTTAAAAATACAATCAGCCATATGCAAAAAAAAAAATCACTGAAGAAAAAAAGAATACAAAAAAGAAGAAAAAACATACAAAAACTAACTGAAAAAATTCACCCATTAAAAATTGGAATAGAACTAATGGAAGCTAATGACTCTATGAGACAGCAAGAATCAGTCAAACAAACTAAAAAGAATGAAAAAATAAAAGGATGTCCACGTCCTTTTATTGGTGAGTGAAGAAGTAATTAACTGAGTGAAGAAGACACTCTCATGGGAATATAGCCTTAAACTATACAATTAAAGTATATTTATAACAAATAGAGCTATAGCTAAAGGTTGCAGGTATTTGTCCTCTCCTGTTTCCTACCATCTTTTAATTAGCATTTAAGTATGTGATTTAATTTGAGTGATGAGCCCTTTGAATTCTCCTATCCAAGTATATCTTATTTTTATAGAAATTCTCTAGAGAAATTTAAATTGTTTATTATTATTGCCTTGTATTTTTTTGTTTGTTTGTTTTGGGGGTAGATTTCTGTTTTAAGGTGAAAGCATGGACTTCCCCGAACAATGGAAGAGAAAGTCAAGGGTGGGGTTTTCTATTTAATCTGGTATTTTGCAGTTTATGCTTGGCTCTTTTACTGACAAATATCTTGTCAGGTAGGAAATGACCCTTCTCTCAAAATCATAATAAATCCTTTTTGCTTTTCTTTTATTCTTAGAGTCTCTGATTGTTTTTGTGGTCCATACTGTTCCACACAATTTGGGGGCTTGTTCTGCTATATTTCCTATTCATGAAGGGTCTCTCCTGTACTGACTCCTCAGACAGGGCTTGATTCAGGAACTCCTGTTTTAATTGGATAAACTCCCAAAGATAGACACTTAGAAAAAGCAAAAATGGAAGTAGGCTAGCAAAGGTAGTAGATTAACTTGGCCTAAGATGATAAGACAGATGACAAAAGTGTGAACCAGTCAGAAAAGTTGTGCAACATAACCCAGAAGTCGAGAACTGGAGAGGGGAGGAGAGATTCTAATAGGTGAGCTATCTGGGTGATTAGGGATTGGATCTGGGAGAATTTAAACAGTTTGAGCCTATAAAAGGCTACCATTTCCCTTTTAATGGCAAGAACTGGTGAGGGAGGGTAGGGATGGGAAGAGAGACTCTTCCTATAAGAGAATTCTCCTCTGTCAAGTAACTGGTGAGCCATCTGGTTAATGGGAAAATCCTAGATAGTTTAAGTCCATAAGGATTCTTCTATTTTCCTTTGTTAAGAGGCCACCATTAAAAAAAGATAAGATACTGTGAATCTTAAAAAAGGAAAGTAGCTGACTCCAAACCTATGTGGTATCCTAGGAAGATAGCCATTTAGGAAGAATTGGGATGAAGTACCAAATTGTATAGGGAGAGACAGTCCATCCCCTGAGAGTTGACTATAAGTTCAGAGAAGCCTTCAATACAGGCCTGCCAGCTCCTAAGGCTTTGGCTCCTGAGCTCCCCTCTTGACTTCCATTTCAAGTTGGGGTTGAGAACAGGAGCTAGATTGGTTTAGAAAAGCTTGTATCTGCATATGAGCCTATGTGTCTTCTGTGTTTCTCTCACTCAGCTGAATTACAAAGGAAAATATGTGGCTGTTTGGAATTTACATCATTGGACTTATGCAAATAGCTTTTAGCTAGAGAAAGGAAGGACTTGTTCTGAAAGAGGTAAAGTTTTTAACTGCCACACTAAAAAGAAAAAAAAATGGACATTTTTGTGGACCTAGAACTGGCCAATTTGGGTTTGCAGAAATAGTTAAAAGTTACAGAACTGTTAAAAATTTTTTAGCAGATTCTGGGGGTTTTGAACTAAGTTTTCAGTTGCTTGGCACTATCAGTTGAGTTGGTCTATTATATTTTTAAATAGGCTTAATTTACATGATTAAAAGCCTTGGGAGGACTTGAACTTGAGGCTTTAAAAAAAAAACCTGCAGAAGGAAAACAACAACAACAACAACAACAACAACCTCTCTGGGTTTCCAAGCTTCTCAGGTTTGTAGAATCTATTTTGGCTAGGGTGATGTCTCTGACTGGCCTGAATCTTCTAGGGTTTTCACTGGTGCCCCAACATCTTTAACATGGACCTCCATTCCCAACATTTCTGATATAGACCGTGGGATAGTCATTAGGTCACAGGCCTGTAGCCTGATAAGTGGGACCAAATTTCTATGATCCTCTTCTCCAGAATTTTAAAGTCTGCCAATTTCTCAATGACCTGTGGACAGACTTGAAAGACCAGGTTTCTGCCACCTTAAATTTTGGGGTTGTATGTTTTTAAATTGGAATTCTAATTCTGAAATTGTATGAGATAATTGTTATTAACTAGTGTATGCTAAAATTGCAAACTTGTTCATTCTGGTATAAAATTTTAGAAATATATGTGCATTGATTTTGAAGTATGGTAACTAGAAATTTAAATCTGTATTTGATTTCATTTTAAGTTTAAAATTTTGGTTCTCTGATAACTAACCTAAACAGGTCACATGTTTATATCCCCTAATTAGATGAAATGTATTTGAGCTACTATGTTGCTTACTAAATTTTACTGAAGTGCCCAGATGAGAGATAATATAGGACAGCCAAAATAATGTAAATTTAAGAGCATTTATTGCTAGCTAGCGATTGAACCCCATCAGAACAGGGGATAGAGTATCAAGTGATTTCAGAGACACATATTTATAGAAAGAAACATAAAAGTTCTCTAATACATTTGTCACACTAAAGGAATTTCATCCTAAACAGGAGGCAAAGATTATCACACTAAGGGTACCATTTACAGACAGGCAATAAAACATTGTTTCTTTATGTTTATCAAGTTGTCAAGGTCTTAGATTGTTTTTGTTGTTGTTGTTGTTGTTGTTGTTGTTGTTGTTGTTTTTTAATAGGGCAGCACATCTGGGGGTGTAAAAGTACTATGTACATTAGGTTGTGAAGAGCTAGTAACAAACTTCTAACTACAGAGTTTCAAGATTATATTTCTCACAGTCCAGAAGGGTGTCCTTCCACTTCAGTATGTTGGGCCATTTGTAAAATTATATGAGCTGTGCTTTAATATTTTATCAGCCCTGCTGAATACATGGTATAAACTTTGTGAGATTTAATCCAAAGCTATTTAGAATATTAATCTTAAGATTGTCTTGCTTTCTTCCTTTAAGAAAAAAGTAAAAGCAAGAAAATTTGGCACATGTGGATGTGTGTAATTGTAGAACAAATTGTGTCTGAAGGGTGTATAATATGTCTAGAGACAAATGAGAAGGTATTGGGTTGTCCCTCCAGAGGGAGGGAACCTAGCTCCAGAATATTTAGGTTAGATTTTGGTGAAATGACACCAGTGAAGAAGCTGAGATGTAGGGGATGGGTGGAAGACTTCCCCTGAGCTCTTCTGCCTTAAGAAAAGTTAGTGCAATAGCATTAGAACACATTTTATTTAGGTATGGATAGGTAAAGACAAAACTGTTTTGGACCAAATGTTTGCCTGTTGCTCTGTTAAAGAATTAGAACTGTTCCCAGAAGTGATCTGGGACTTTCCCCATATAAAATGCTATTTGCTTTACTTTTATTTGGGGGAAAAAAAAGGAAGGAGAGGTCACATCTTTTCAGACAAAGGATAAGTTTTTAAGAAACTGTATCCTGGCTGTGTCCTTACCCCTTTTTAGCCCTTAAACAACAAGGATCCAGACAACACCTTTAGAGTTTGCATTTACTAAGTTTTGGAAGAAGCAGAGTGGAAGAATTTTACCAGACATTACACATGAATGAGACTGAAGTCTGGAGGCTGAGAGCACCAGGCTTAATGGACCTGTAGAGGAACCTCAAGAAGGGACTGTTAAGGACAATTTATAACTTCTAAAATTTACTTTGCATTAGGAATGTTTTGATGGAAGATAGGAATGATTGGGCTTAGAGGAATTTTAACAATATTGATGTTGTGCCTGTTATTTATATTTTATAGGAAATCCTTCATTGGAGGAAATTGAATTAACATTTTTAGAATGAAGAAATTATTATTAATTCTGTTAGGGTTCTTTAATGTGAAATTAGGACAGTATATTCTATATTACATATGAGTTTTAATTTATTGTATTGAGTCATTTTAAAACTGTTCCACTGTTTAGAGAGAATCTGAGAACAGTGGTCCATGTCTTTATCCTTCTGAATGCGGTTAAACCTGAACACATTTTGCTTTAGATTTATTATTGAGAATCTTAAAGTAAAATGATTTGTATAATATTGATTCAAAAATCCATCTACTTAGATATGAAATAAACTATGAAATTTCTAGGATGAATCTCTTACTGTTATCCATTTAAGTGGGTACAATCAATACTTATTTAGAATATGTGATCCTTGAGATTGAAGATAAGGTAGTGGGTGGGGTGGGTAATAAAAACACTGCTAAGGACAGGGTGGAAAGAGAGAACAAAAATATTTTCTCAGGGGAGAAAATAGGATGGAGGGAAATACAGAAATGGAAATCACAAGTGTGAATATGAATGGGACAAACTCTCCTATAAAATGGAAGAAAATAGCAGAGTGGATTAAAAAACAAAATTCCACAATATGTTGTTTACAGACATATTTGACACAGAGAGATACATACAGAGTAAGAGTAAAAGGCTGAAAGGGAATTTATTATTATTAAAATCAGCTGAATTTAAAAAAAAAAAAAGGCAGGAGTAGCAATTCTGATCTGATCCAGATAAAGCAAAAAGTAAAAGTAGAGCTAATTAAAAGAGATGAGGAAGGAAAGTACATCTTGATAAAGAGTATCATAAACAATGTAATAATGATACTAAATATCTATGTATATGATAATAAATGTTGAGCAACCAAATTCCTAGAGATTTTAAGCCATTTACAGGAAGAAAAAGGCAGAAAAACTATATTAGTGGAGGACTTCAACCTCCCTCTCTCAGAATCAGACAAAGCTAAACACAAAATAAACAAGAAAGAAACTAGGGAAGATAATAGAATTCTAGAAAGCCTAGATATGACAGATTTTTGGAGAAAATTGAATAGGTACAGAAATGAATATACCTTTTTCTCATAAGTACATGGGCACCAATACAAAAACTAACCATATATTAGGGGCATTAAAACCTCACACCTCATTTCAAAATCAGGTCAAAATTGCTATGTGATTGGGATATAAAGGATGATATTATAAACAAATTAGAGGAACAAAGCATAACTTTCCTATCAGATCTTTGGAGAAGGGAGGAATTTATGACCAAAGAAGATCTAGAGAACATTATGAAAGGCAAAATGGACAACTTTAGAGGTGGATTCTGGGAAGATAGAGGAACATTTTAGCAAATTTCAAGTTCTCCCAAATTTATCCACAAATAGAACAAATTTGTGCCTCTGAGAGAATATAGATTGGTAAAAACCCCAAGAAAACTTAAGGAAGAATAGGTGCACCACTGATACAACTAAACAATCTGAAAAAAGATTCCAGGCTGGGATCAACTTGTTTTAAGTCCAAACACCTTTGGGCTAGCTCCATAGAAAAATCAAATGGGGATCTCTTGTGACAACAGGATCCCCATCCCACAGGATGGGAGCATGGTGTGCAGTCCCAATGCAAGCCATGCCAGCATAGTCCCAGCCTCAACCCTGAATTGAGGATCAGCAAATCAGAACTCTGTTACAGATTTAGCACACTAGATCTTACATCTTACAATGATGCTGGACACTCCTACGGCAGTTTCTAGGGCAGAAAAAAAGTGTTTTGAGTCAGGTTTCTAGAAGGATCTCTGAAAACAGCTGTACAAAACCTAAAATTTGGGACAGTACATCTTCCACCTTGGAAAACAAGCTCTACTTTAACAAAGATTTAAAAGCCAAATGATAACCTAGGAAAATGATCAGACAACAAAAAGAGTTTCTGACCATTGAAATGATGACAAGGAAGATCAAAACAAGCACTCAGAAGATAACAAAATCAAATTTCTTACATCCAAAGCTTCCAAGAAAAACAAGAATTGGGCTCAGGTCATGGAAGAGCTCTAAAAGGATTTTGAAAACCAATTGAGAGAAATAGAGGAGAAATTAGGCAAAGAATAATAGTGGTGCAAAAGGAAATGCAAAAAGCTAATGAGAAGAAGAATGCCTTAAAATGCAAAATTGGTCAATTTGGAAAGGAAGTACTAAAGGTCACTGAGGAAAATAATTACTAAAATTTATAATTGAGCAAATGACAGCTAATGACTTTATGAGAAATCAAAATACAACGAAGAAAAACCAAAAAAAAAAAGTATGAAATATCTCACTGGAAAAATAATTAACATGGAAAATAGATTCAGGAGAGATAACGTAAGAATTAATTGGACTACTGAAAAAAATGATGAAAAAAAAAGAGCCTTGAAAACATCCTTCAAAAAATCATCAAGTAAAAATGCCTTTATATCCTAGAACCACAGGCTATATTACCATTGAAAGAGTCCATGGATCACTCCCTGAAAATAAAAACCCTAGGAATATTGTAACTAAATTCCAGAATTATTAAATTGAGGAGAAAATACTGCAAGCAACAAGAAAGAAATAATTCAGACATTGAGGAACCACAATAAGGATTACCCAGGACCTAGCAGCTTCCATTTTAATGGACTGAAGTGCCTAGAATATGATACTTCAGGGGGCAAAGGAACTTATATGGCAGTCAGGGTATGGATCTGGACCCAAGGCCAGGGCTGCACTGGTGCAGCCTGCACTGAGATTATGGGCTGGACTCCCACCCTGATTTCACAGAGCCTATAACTTTTTATTGACAGAACCCATTATCCCTTGCACTCACTTCTGTTCTGATTTTTCCCCTCCCTCCCTCCTCCCCCTCCCACAGATGGCAAGCAGTCCTATTACATGTTAAAGAGGTTACAGTATATCTTAGATACAATATATGTGTGCAGAACCGAACAGTTCTCTTGTTACTCAGGGAGAATTGGATGCAGAAGGTATAAATAACCCGGGAGGAAAAACAAAAAGACAAGACGTTTACATTCATTTCCTAGTGTTCTTTCTTTGGGTGTAGCTGCTTCTGTCCATCCTTGATCAATTGAAACTAAGTTAGATCTTCTCTTTGTTGAAGAAATCCACTTCCATCAGAATACATCCTCATACAATATCGTTGTTGAGGTATATAATGATCTGGTTCTGATCATTTCATTCAGCATCAGTTCATGTAAGTCTCACCAATCCTCTCTGTATTCATCCTGCTGGTCGTTTCTTACAGAACAATAATATTACATAACATTCATATACCACAATTTACTCAACCATTCTCCAATTGATGGGCATCCATTCATTTTCCAGCTTCTAGCCACTACAAACAGGGCTGTCACAAACATTTTGGCACATACAGGTCCCTTTCCCTTCTTTCGTATCTCTTTGGGGTATAAGCCCAATAAAAACACTGCTGGATCAAAGGGTATGCACAGTTTGATAACTTTTTGAGCATCATTCCAAATTGCTCTCCAGGATGGATAGATGTGTATAACACAATGTTAGCAAAAAATATTAGAATGTGAATCTAAATATAGGAGTTTAAACCTCCTTATAGGCTGAGAAAGTTACAAGGACTGGTAGAAACTTAATAACTATTTATTTGGTCATCAGGTAATATGAGAGAGAATTTTCTGAAATATACCTATAGAAATTTCTGAACTTCAAGATAAGGAGGACCAAGATGTAAGGAGATCATATTAAGTTCCATATTTTGCCATAAAATTCTCTTACAGGGAAAAAAATAACAATACGAATTCATTATGGTACCAACTTTTTGCTTAAGCATTAAAAAGATTTATACTTGCCATTAGAAAATGATAAACTTCATAGTGTTCTCATGCTTGTTTCTCTCTCAAAATATTTCTTTATCATTTATATAGACACAAAGTTATTTAAACCACAATTTGTCTGAGGCTTGGCTTGAGACTATTCTTAAAGAGAGAGATGGTGGTCAAGATGAATTATTTTGTCTACAATAACATGCAATTAGTTGATGCCATGTTTTACCCCTAATTTTTATTTTAGCCTTCCAGATTATTTGAGAGAGAGGCTACAGTAAAGAGAACAGAATAGCCGAGAGCAAAAGGAAAAGAAAACTTAGTAAACTGTCATAATCTCTCATTTTCACAATCATAATATTTTATATTACAGATCATCTGAAATGGGGAGATTAAATATGAAAATGTATCATCTAGAAAACAAATTTACAGGCTCTGTTGCTATACCAGCTTCCTCTAAAGCAGTAGGTTTTGTAAGCAAAAGTTAGTGACTAGAGTTTATGTAAAAGATCCAAACTTTCAGAGTTACATGCTGGAATTATACTTGTGTTGTTTTATCTGCTTTGGTGAGAAAAATAAAAGACCATTGGGAGAAAAAAAAGAAAGAAAACTATGCTATCTTTCTGAATTATGCCTTCCCCCACATAGTCTTCATTTTCTCTGAAAAGAACTTCAAAAACATTCTGTGTCAAATTACAATATATCTAGGCTGAGACAATCAACAGTACACTTAGGACTAGCTAACAAATGGCCCATTTTAAGAAGGCAAATGTTTGGGGTTCAAAGTAGAAAGGATCCTTTGAGACAAACAGTAAATAGGCAGCCAAATTCTTAAATACTCCTGTGAAAGTCTTTTTGAAGTTAGTGGGAGTTATCTTGGAATATCTGGGTCAGAATTTAGCTTGTAAAAGAAATCATTTCTGCAAATGGGATGGAGTTTGGGATAGAAATTATTAAGAGAATCTGCTTGACCAAAAAGATTACAAATTATGTGATATGATCTATTCTGTGCCTCAATAAATAGACATATTAAATCTATTATTCAGCTTTCAAAATGAAGACAATTTGCTGATACAATTCAATTTAACACATGCAGACATATACATGTTTAACATTTACATTTATTAATCTTCATAGCACTGTACTAAATTCTTCAAATTAGCAAATTATTAATCAAACAATTCTCTAACTTCATGGAGTTTACAATCTAATAAAATATAATATACATAAAAAGTGCCTGTCATGTACAAAGTACCTTATCACATCTTGGGGGAGATATACAGTTTAGATAAGATAATCCCTTTTTTAAACAATTATATTATTAGTTATTAATTAGCATTTATATGGTATTTTGAGCTTTGCAAAACACATTTTATATGATTTCTCATTTGGACCTCACAACAACATTATGAAGGAAATTCTATTAGAGTTATGCCTTTTTTATAGATGGGGAAACTCAGCTATATTTGACAGAGAAGACTGAGAAAGATTAAATGACTTATCTAGAGTTACTCAATTAATAAATTTTTGAGACAGAATTTGAACACAGGTGTTACTGTCTTTTAAGTCCAACACACTATACACTTTAACCATCTTTTATGGATCAAAAGATAATAAATTTACAGCTGAAAGAGACCTTGGGATCAACCAATCCAGTGTTTTCATTTTATATAGGTCAAGAAAAGTAACAACCATATAGATAGAAAAAACAAACAAACAAACAAATAAAGCCCTTATTTGAATTTAGAAATTCAGACTCAAAACTCAGTCATTTCATTGTGTCATATCCAAACATAGATAACTTAACAAATAATATCATAGAAGTACCTTAATAAAACAAAGTCCTAGATCAGATCTTAATTCAAACAGGAAAATTTGCCTTCTCCCTCACCCTTGTAATTGTAGCATAAATATGCTACATCAACATAAATAGTTGGAGGAGAAATTTTCCTCAAGGGCCAGTCTGGATAGCTCTGTCTGTCTGTCTTCCTGCTTGTCTTTCTGTCCCTGTCTTCATCATCACTAATGTCCATACAAACACACAAAGTCATATACACACACGCATATAAAAATATGTGTGTGTTTCAACTTAGATTACTTCCCCACTTTAAAAGGAAAAAAAGATCCAAAAACTCCTTCAATTCTATTAGTATTCTTTTCATAATATAGATGAAAGCAAAATAACTAATTTTTTTCTGTATATGTGCAATTTTGGTTTGGTATGGTTTTTTATGATAAGGTATTGAAGATTTGCAACTAAGGATGCTAAACATTAAGAATCTGGGTTTGGTGTTAGAGGACTGGGTTCAATCCTATCTCTGTTCCTTTTTAACCTGCATATTTTGGAAAAATCATGTTTCTTTTATTGTCATTCGTTTTCACATTTGTAAAATGAGGACATGAAATTAAATTATTTTTGTATTCTTTCTGTCTCTATGATGCTTTCATTCTAAGTCTTTTAATCAAATGATGATTTGATTGAAATCAAATGAAAAATGATGCTGATTTAGGCTATATTTAATTTAAAAAACCTTTTAGATGCTTTTCTATATATCTAGTGAGGTTAAAGAGAACATTTCATCTTTTCCATGGAGAATTAGAGTTTTGTAGTACTGTTAATAACCTTTATAAAAAGTATTAAAATAATTTTAGCAATGAGAATTGATGAAATGGGGCAAAATGTTTTTTGGCAATTTGACCAAATCTTTTGATATCAAATATTTGAATCTTTTAAATTAAAAATATTCCTTATTGCATTTATATGTTTTTCAAGCAATTCTTTCATGTCTTGTAATTTAAAGACTAAACACATAAGAGATCCAAGTATCCTTAGATGCCATTTTTTCCATGATGCAGATTATAAGGTCATTATTTCTTGTGGAGTAATGTCTCTTCCACATGTATGCTTTTTCTGATTTGATCAAACTAATTATTGATGTCCTTTTATGTATTATACCTTACTGTGATTTAGGTGAATGGAAATTATAAATATCAAAAAGTAAACTAATCAGGAAGCCATGGATCAGATCCTACTTGTAATACATATTGACTGTTTGTCCCTGGACAAGTTGCTTTTTCTAATACTATCTTAGCTTGTATGTAATATGTAAGTGTCCACTAAATGTTTTACATTTTTTCATTTTATTCTTACAAAAATACTGGGAAATAGGTGCTATCAGTGTCCACATTTTACATGTGAGAAATCTGAAGCAAATAGATATTAAGTGATTTGCTCAAAGTCATACAGCTAGTGTCAGAAGATAAACTTAAAGATAAATTTGGAAAAATTCAAGGACAATATTCTATACACTGAGAAAACATATGAAGACACAGAGAAATAACATATAGTTTCGAAAATAGCTTGCTGGAAGTGCTTACTACAAGGTAAAAAGTACAGTTTTATGAAACTCAT
This sequence comes from Sarcophilus harrisii, assembly GCF_902635505.1. Classification (NCBI taxonomy): domain Eukaryota; kingdom Metazoa; phylum Chordata; class Mammalia; order Dasyuromorphia; family Dasyuridae; genus Sarcophilus; species Sarcophilus harrisii. The sequence goes on along the minus strand of NC_045426.1, from coordinate 323,538,442 downwards.
AGAACATCACCAGAAAAGAACCTTTAATTTAACCCCCATAGAAATGTATTTGTCACCATTCTTCAATTGATAAATAGTCAAAGAATATGAACAGATAATTTTTAGATGAAGAAATTAAAACCATTTCTAGTCATTTCAAAAAATGCTGTAAATCACTATTGGTCAGAGAAATGCAAATTAAGACAACTCTGAGGTACCTACAGACCTTTCAGATTGCCTAAGATTATAGGAAAAGATAATGATGACGTTTTCAGGGGATGTAGGAAAACTGATACACTAATACTTTATTGTTGGAGTTGTGAACTTATTAATCATTATGGAAAGCAATATGGAACTATGCCTAAAGAACTATCAAATTGTGCATACCCTTTGATCCAGAGTGTCTCTATTGTATCTCTATTCAAAAGAGATAATACAAGAGGGAAAAGATGTACATATGTGAAAAAGTTTGTATCAGCACTTTTTGTAGTGACAAGGAACTGAGTGGATGCCCATAAGGTGGAGAGTGGCTGAATCAGTTTTGGTATATGAATGTTATGGAATATTATTGTCCTATAAAAAAATCAGCAGCATGATTTCAGAAATGCCCAGAGAGATTTACATGACCTTATGCTAAGTGAATAGGACCAAGAGATAGTTGTATACAACAGCAAGATTATATGTTGATAAATTCTAATGAATATAGCTCTTTTTAATAGAGATGATTCAGATCAGTTCCACTGCAGATGATGGAGAGCGCTATCTGCACCCCAAAAGAGGACTGTGGAGACTGAATGTGGATCACAACATAGAATTTTTACTTTGTTGTGGTTTGCTTGCATTTTGTTTTCATTTTCATTTTTCCCTTATTGATTTGATTTTTTTGGTGCAGCATGATAAATGTGGAAATATATATAAAAGAATTGTACAGGTTTAACATATATTGGATTTCTTGCTAACTAGGGGAATGGGTAAAGGGAAGAGAGGGAGAAAAGAATTTGGAGCACAATGTTTTGCAAGGGTGAATTTTGAAAACTATCTATGTATAAGTTTTGAAAATAAAAAGCTTTTTTAAAAAGAAATTTATTTGTCAAGCTCCAGTTTCAAACATTACATTATAATGGATATGAATGAATGGTTTTGAATATAAATTACTTATCAATGATTAATAAATTATTCAATTGTGGGAAAAGTTATTGAAATTCTGGAGTTTGAGGTTTTTATGTCCTAATATATAGTCTATTTTTGTCTAGGTTCCATGAACTGCTGAAAAGAAAGTGTACTCCTTTCTGTCTCCATTTTGTTTTCTCCAGAGATCTATCATATCTAACTTTTCTAGTATTCTATTTACCTCTTTGACTTCTTTCTTATTTATTTTGTGGTTTGATTTATCTAATTCTGAGAGTGCAAGGTTGAGATCTCCCACTATTATAGTTTTGCTGTCTATTTCTTCTTGCAGCTCTCTTAATTTCTCTTTTAAGAATTTAGATGCTACACCACTTGGTGCATATATGTTTAATATTGATATTGCTTCATTATCTATGCTACCCTTTAGCAAGATATAGTGCCCTTCCTTATCTCTTTTAATTAGATCAATTTTTGTTTTTGCTTGATCTGAGATCAGGATGGCTACCCCTGCTTTTTTGACTTCACCTGAAGCATAGTAGATTTTGCTCCAACCTTTTACCTTTACTCTGCATGTATCTCCCTGCTTCAGGTGTGTTTCCTGTAAACAACATATTGTAGGATTCTGGCTTTTAATCCATTCTGCTAACCGCTTCCTCTTTATGGGGGAGTTTACCCCGTTCACATTTATGGTTAAAATTACCAATTCTGTATTACTTGCCATCTTGTTAACCCCTGTTTATGCTTTTCTCCCTTCTTTCCCCTTACCCCCCTTCCCAGTATTAAACTTGTGAGCACCACTTGCTTCTCACAGCCCTCCCTTTTTAGTATCCCTCCTCCCCACCTTAGAGTTCCTCCCCCTATCTTACTCCTTTCCCTCACAGTTTCCATATTCCCTTCTGCTTAGCTTATTCCTTCCCTTTTCACTTTTCCCTTCTCACTTTTCAATGAGATGGGAGAAGTTTCACCATAAATTGAATATGTCTAAATTTTTTCTCTTAAAGCCAATTCTGATGGCAGTAAGATACCCACTATATTCATCCCCCTCCATTCTTTCTCTCAGATATAATAGGTTTCCTTTGCCTCTTCGTGAGATGTAGTACCCCCACTTTACCCTTTTTCTGGTACAATGTCCTTTCCACCTCTAATTTCTAGAACAAGGTATACATGTATTCTTTATACATCTTTACAGCAGAAATATAGTTCCCAAGATTTCTTTTTACCTTTTTAGGTTTCTCTTGAGTTCTATATTTGTAGATCAAACTTCTTGTTAAGTTCTGGTTTTTTCATCAAAAATAGGTGAAATTCACTTATTTCGTTGAATGACCATCTTCTTCCCTGGAAAAAGATGCTCATTCTGGCTGGGTAAGTTATTTTTGGTTGCATACTGAGTTCCTTAGCCTTTTGGAATATCATATTCCAGGCCCTTCGATCTTTTAATGTGGATGCTGCTAGATCTTGGGTGATCCTTATTGTGGCTCCTCTATATTTGAATTGGTTTTTTCTAGCCCCTTGGAGTATTTTTTCCTTCGTTTGAGGGTTCTGGCATTTGGCCATTGTATTTCTTGGTGTTTTGATTTTAGGATCCCTTTCAGTGAGTGATTGATGAATCCTTTCAATGTCTATTTTACCCTCTGTTTCTATGACTTCTGAGCAGTTCTCTTTGATAATTTCCTGGAAAATAGTGTCCAGGCTCTTTTTTTATCATATTTTTCCGGGAGTCCAGTAATTCTCAGATTGTCTCTCCTAGAACTATTTTCCAGGTCTGTTGTTTTCCCAAGAAGGTATTTCACACTTTTCTCCATTGTTTGATTTTTTTGGTTTTGCTTAACTGATTCTTGTTGTCTCCTCAAGTCATTCAATACTATTTGCTCGATTCTGATTTTCAATGAAGTATTTTCTTCATTCACTTTTTTTATATTTTTTTTTTCTAATTGTCCAATTTGTTCTATGGAATGTTTTTCCATTTTGCCAATTTTATTCTTTAGAGAGCTATTTTCTGTTCCCAGTTCACTAAGGATTTGATTTCTTTATCCACTCTGTCTTTAAATGAGTGAGATGACTTCTCCAGACTCTCTTGCCAAGCCTCCCTCTCCTTTTCCCATTTTTCTTCTAGCTCTCTTGTGAGAGCCTTTTTAATTTCTTCTATGAGATTCATTTGTGCTGATGAACAGATGATATCCTCCTTTGGGAATTCATCTGGAGACAGTCTGCTTTTAGTCTCCTCAGGGTTTAGAGTCTGCTCTCTGTCCTTATAAAAGCTGTCAGTCGTTAAGGTCCTTTTCAATTTTTTGCTCATTTTGTTGGAGAAGAATCAGAGACAAACTAGCAAAGAAAAAAAAGAAAAAATCCCAAATGGAATATGCTTTTTTGGGATGGAGGGGCTGGGTGGTGTTACCGAGCTTCTTCTACAGACTGTGGGGGCAGCAGCAAGGCACTAGCAGGACGGTGCTGCGTGTGGGCTCTGAGACTCTGAGAGCATGCTGAGATGCTGTGGGGGAGGGGTGGCCAGGTCCCGAGAAACTCCAGCTGTTTGGGGTTATATTCTTCACTCCTGTGTTTTTAGCTCCTCTGCTGGGCTACTGACTTGCTGCCAGGGTAAAGTATCAAAGCCTGTAGCAAAACTCTCCCCACAGAGATGGCTGAGATCACACCACAATCCTCTCCGGTCTGCTCAGCTGTGAGCTGCCTGCTGAGCTCTAGCTGGAGCTGCCCTCAGCCTGTGCCTGATCTAAAACCGTCCCACCCTCGAGCAAAAACAGACCTTTCCTGGCGAATCTCAAGGATGTCTTCTCTTGGTAACTATTTGTGGGTTTTTTTTTTTCAGTCAGGCATTAATTCAGAGGCTTGTAATGAGATGGGTTCTGAGAGAAAATGCAGAGCTTACTCAGCTGTGCATCTCCTCGCTGCCATCTTGGCTGGAAGTCCTGAAATTCTGGATAATTCCATGGATCCAGATCCTAATTATAATATATTCTCACTGTTCGTCCCTGCACTAGTTATTTTTCTAATACTATCTTAGACTATATGTAATATTTGTGTCCACTAAATGTTTTTTTAGCATTATCAACCCTGAAATCTTTAAACGGCAAAGCTTAAAATAATGAAATGACTACTTTAAGAAAATATGGGCTCTTAGTATATTGAAATAGTGCTATACCATCTCAAAATAACAAATATGGGAAATATTTTTAAGCATATAAATTTAATGTGAATTAACTTCTTAATAAGATAAACACAACTTTAAATACAAAACAATTAAGTGATGTTAAGATCGTGTATTTTAAGATCAGCACGAGACAGGAATTCAGGTTAGGGGAAAATCGTCAGTCTTTATTCTCAGTGAAGAAGGATCGGAGGTGGAAGAGAATCGGCGATAGCAATGTGTGCAGCTGAGTCAAGAAGCTAGCTCGACCAGCAGCCACACAACCAGCAGCTCGGAGTCTCGAACCCAGCCCAATCTCTCCCAGCTTGTCTTCCTCCCTCTCTCTCAGCCTCCACCCACCAAAATCGTCATTTCCTATACAACACATCAGGACTTGCACGGAGAGTGGGCAGGGACCATTCTTTATCCAATCATGTATATTAATAGAGTATAGCCCAATTACTATCTAGCCTCATGTACTTGGGACCTCAGTGCATCAGCTCAAACCTCAGCCCATTACAAAGTGAAGTAGCTAATGGCTAGCAGATAGAGCACTAGACTTGGAGTCAGGAAGAATAGAACTAAAGTGCAACTTCAGATACTTTCTAACTCTGTGATCCTAGACAAATCACTTCTGATTGCTAAGAAAATTGATCAATCTATTTGAATCCATTGGAGAAGGAAATGGTAAACCATTCCACTATCCTTGCCAAGAAAATCTCAAGTAAGATCATGAACAGTGAGACAAAACTAACAAATGAATAACAACACAAATAAACAACAATCTAATTGTATCTTACATACTATAGAGAAGTTAAAAAAAAAACAAAAAAACTACTTATTTCCAAACTGATGTAGGAAGTGAAAAAGCATCTACTTATTCGTATTTATTTCAAAACTAACTTTGTAAAGATGGCATTGAGAAAGCAGTGACTAGGAAATAAATTGGAAATAAAATTGAAGCTAGTACTTTAAGATATGGAAGAACTAAATTTTTGACCTATGGATGTAGGGCATTATTATTTCATTATAAGAAAAGCTCAATAAGCAGACTCCAAAAAAAATATGGAAACACATGAGTTGTGATAAATTGAAACAAGCAGAAAGAGAAACAATTAATGCTGGTTACCATAATGTAAACAAGAATCCTAAAAACAAAGGGATTTAATTGTCATACTAGGTCTTGTACCTCTTTTCTTTAATTGAAAAGATTAGGGACATTAATATCAGTTGTTAACAAAGTTGTCCACACTGTGATGGTTCTTAATTAATAAGCAAATCTGACAAATGTTAAAGTATTGACATGCAAAATTCTGTAGTGGTTTACTTTGAGATGGGAAAAATCTACTCTAAATGACTGATATAAAAAGATACTTAATTTAACTTAATTTTAAAGAGAAAATAATGACAAGGAATTAGGAGAAAAATTAATAAAAGCAAAAAATACAAAAGGTGATTTTGAGAAATAAATAGGAGGAAGGAGGAAGAAGACAAAATTGTTATGTGATACCTTGAATTTTGGTACCACAGGTGAAGAATAACTTCATATAGTGATTCACAGAAGAAAGATAGGATAATTTTTAACTTATACTCTTACCTTCAAAGGATGGATATGAGTGTAATTTAAAGTTATATACATATATTTTCGTGAAGGGGGAGGGAAACTGTTCCCTTTACTGAAGCTGTATTCCCTTTAAGATTATCACTTTGAAACTGTGTTCCCTTTAAGATTATCACTATGAAACTATATTTCCTTTTGATCTGTGGTCCCTTTTGGAGTGTCAGTTCCTCCTGGCGAAAGGCATATCCCCCCAGATAAGTTATCTTTCAGGGATGTCAGAGCCTTTGATTCAATTAGAAATCCTGGTCAACTGTGGAGGAGGAAGAAATTTGTGACAAAAAAGAACTAGACATCATTATTGCTCACAAAATGGAAAACTTTGATTATATTAAATTAAAAAGCTTTTGTACAAACAAAACCAATGCAAACAAGATTAGAAGGGAAGCAATAAACTGGGAAAACATTTTTACATTTAAAGGTTCTGATAAAGGCCTCATCTCCAAAATATATAGAAAATTGACTAATTTATAAAAAAATCAAGCCATTCTCCAATTGATAAATGGTTAAAGGATATGAACAGACAATTTTCAAATGAAAAAATTGAAACTATTTCTAGCCATATGAAAAGATGCTCTAAATTATTATTAATCAGAGAAATACAAATTAAGACAACTCTGAGATACCACTATACACCTGTCAGATTGGCTAGAATGACAGGGAAAGATAATGTGGAATGCTGGAGGGGATGTGGGAAAACTGGGACACTGATGCATTGTTGATGGAATTGTGAATGAATCCAACCATTCTGGAGAGCAATTTGGAACTATGCTCAAAAAGTTTTCAAACTATACATATCCTTTGATCCAGCAGTGTTACTACTGGGCTTATATCCCAAAGACATCTTAAAGAAGGGAAAGGGACCTGTATGTGCAAAAATGTTTGTGGCAGCCCTCTTTGTATTGGCCAGAAACTGGAAACTGAGTGGACACCCATCAATTGGAGAATGGCTGAATAAATTGTGATGTATGAATGTTATGGAATATTATTGTTCTGTAAGAAATGACTAGCAGGATGATTTCAGAAAGAGACTTACCTGAACTGATGCTGAGTGAAATGAGCAAGACCAGGAGGTCATTATATACTTCAACAACAATACTATATGATGATCAATTCTGATGGACATGGCTGTCTTCAATAATGAGATGAACCAAAACAGTTCAATTTGTTTAATAATGAAGAGAACCAACTACACCCAGTGAAAGAACTATGGGAAATGAGTATGAACCACAACATAGCATTTCTATTCCCTCTTGTTTTTGTCCACTTGCATTTTTGATTTCCTTCTCAGGTTATTTTTACCTTATGTCTAAGTCCGATTTTTCTTGTGCAGCAAAATAATATATAAACATATATTATATTTAACATATACTTTAATATATTTAACATGTATGGGTCTACCTGCCATCTGGGGGAGGAGTTGGGGAGAAGGAGGTAAAAAGTTGGAATAGAAGATTTTGCAAAGATCAATGCTGAAAAATTACCCATGCATATATCTTGTAAACAAAAAGCTATATATAAAAAAAAGAATTAGGCCTGCAGCCAAAAATACCATATCCAGCAAAATTATCCATAATATTGTATGAGGAAAAAATGGACATTCAATGAACTTGCAGATTTTGGGGATTTTCTACCAACCAAACCTAAATGCAATAGAAAATTTAAGATATAAGAGCCAATATCAAAGATCAATTTCAAGGAATTTAACATAAACAAATTGTTTATGTTTCTTAAAAAGAAATGTTGAATTAGTTGGTTTTCCATAAAATACTTGTTTTAAAATGCAAATAATGTAATTGGAGAAAATATTAAATATATAAAAATTTAAAAAAAAAGAAATCCTGGTCAAAAAGCACTCCTTTGAAGTGTTGTTAATTCCAATAGGAGATCTGGGCTGGAAACTGATAAGCATCTAAACCTGAGAATCTGAATCCTGAAGTCTCAAAACTCCTTAAAAAGGGCAGTATCTGGACTCACTTTTTGCAGAAAGCCAAGCAATTTGCTAAGACACTCTGCCCGCTGAGAAGGCATTCTTTTCTCAGTGCAAAAATCCATCTCCCCAATAGGACTTTGCCACTATAGACGTCAGTCTCTTAGCAAATTGATTTCTATCTAGCAATAAACTTTCATTTCTGCCATTAATAATTTGGTATAAGTGAATTCTTTTATTTTAAACCTGTGGCCTACCAAAAGGGAGGTTTTAACAACTGTCTTATTGCCACTAACCTCATCACCACTGGGGATTGAGGGGATACAACCTCATCATTTGGTTCCCTGATAGGGAAACCCTGGAATCTGGACAAGGTAAAAAAACACAAAAACAAAAACAACAACAACAACAAAAAAAAAAAAAAAACATTTTTTCCCCCAGTGTACACCCAAACACCCACAGTAGATTTGGGTCGTCAGAGCCCCAGACTCAAGCAGTATTCTCTCAGCGAGAATACCTGCATTCTCTGACAAAAGGCCTCCTTTTAATATTATCTCTAGAGACATCTAGAGAAAGAGGAGATACTATGGAATTTGGGGAAAACTGAGGCTTTTTCCTGTCAAAAATGAGACATAACAACTCTGCCTCTAAAAAATCCTTCCTTGAGCAGAGACATTCTGGTTGAAAAAAATCCCCAAACTGGAAAGCTTAAGATGTTTAGATTTGCTGGAAGGGAATCAGACTCCCCTATCCAGCCCCTCTAGAGACAAAGGAACCTTCCTTTCTATCTCAATGTACTCCTAAATCCCTTTTCCTCTCTTCTGAACTAAATCCTGGAACTTTCAGTTTTTCTAACAATTCTGATTTTAAGCTCTGCCCTTGGGCAGAAACACAGAGCCACCCTGAGAGGAAGTGCCTCTTTCAAAGCCAGATCCCCCTCATTCCCCCAGACCAAGGAGAAACCTGGTCATTACTCTGGGGACCTCACCCAACTTTTTCAGGTGTCCAAGGCCGGCACCCTCCTTGATCTGTCCTGGAGAGATAAACAGAGGAACCTAGAGAAGCCAACTTTGAGCCCTCAAGTTTCTCCCACTTTGCTGTTACATACAGCTGCTGGAGTCTTTGATGGCAGGAATCAGGCTTTAGCCAAGAAGAGAGGTCACAAAATTAAAGCGAGATTTGGAGGCAGTCTCTACCTTTGGCTGCTACTCCAGGAACTACAGGGATTAAGCTGTCTCCCCAATGTCCTGCTCTCCTGCAGGAGTTTGGGGCTTGGTAGAGCTTCCCTTGCTCCAGTTCCAACATGGCATCAACAGCAGAACCCTTGCTATTCCTGGAAGTGAGTAAGAACATTGCATTTCTTTCTCCTTCACTCTCACTCTGCAATTCTGGTCTCTCCTCCTCTCCACCCATAGAGTGGGGATTACAGAGGAACCCAAGACCTGTCTCAGACTTCTATGTCTTGCTGGCTTGGTAACCTGTCATTTAAATGCTCCTATCCTATTCCCTTACTGGGGTACTATTTAATGGTGAGATTGAGGACTCAATCTTATCTTCTCAAACCTTCAGAAAAAATTTTCATCCACCAACTTTTAAATTACACACATAAGAGACCTTGAGAAGTTTATCAGCAATCTGGACAAGGAGGTCCATGCCCATCCCAGACCCCTTGTCTCTTTCTTAAAGGATCCAGAGCTACCAGCCCTTTCAGAAAGCATGCTTATGCCATACATTTTAACTTTGGGACAGCCATTAGAGGTTTTAACTTCCTATCAGGTCCAGAGCATTTTAGAAGTCAAAGGACATCAGTGGCTTGGTGGGAGACCTAATAGATATCAGGGTCTCCTATCTGACCTGACTCTGGGTGCATCACAACCAGATTTTCCTGCCACCGTGTTTTCCTGACTCCATCCAACCTGGAAAAATTAGCTTCCCTGAAAATGGGGATACCAAGGCAGGATATTCTGTGGTGACTCTCACTGGCAATTTAGAGACTAAACCAATGCCTCCTGGGACCTCTGCCCTAACCAGAGCTTTGGAACTTGGGGAGAGAATGAGAGTAAACACTCCAAAATATGCTTTTGCATGCTCACGGGGCTGTCTGGAAAGAAAGGGGATTCTAAACAGCTTTTGATTTTTGCTAACACTCCTGAAAGCCTCAAGGCACTTGCTAAGCTCCTTGCAGAGAGATAAACAGCCTAGCTTTTTCAAAATACTTCTCAGTAGCACTCTGGAGAAAGGAGGGATGGAATGGACCTGCATCTTTCTTTCCCTCATTTTCACTCTCCTGCCTAACTTTTTCTCACTTTAAAAATGAGAACTTTTTGCTCCTAGCATATTCTCTCCTACTTTTCTTTGATTAGCATTATATACTCCTGACAACAATTAGCTCCTTAGCATAATTAACTCCTTAATCACTTTCAGCTAGGAGCTCTGTGGGCAGTGGGATGGACTATCAGCATTCTTAAGGCAGCCCACAGATGGGACCTGATGCATTTTTTTGGCAAAAGGCACCATTTCTAAATGTCATCATCATAACCCTGGTTAACACCCCATTTTTAATCTGCTCTTGAAATCTCTTTCTTCTAGGCTTCCAGCTGTGAATTTCAACTGCCCTCCAGCCTGCAGACTGGGATTGTTTGGGACACATGACACACAACCAGATGCTCTGCTTCTGTCTTCAGATTTCACACCTCCCCTCCTGGGTTGAACCCCCCCCCCCCCAGTATCTCCATGACCCTTGTCAGCTTGAAGTAGCTATATAAAGTTGAGATCTTCTTCCTTTTTTCCCCAAATGGATTTGGGTGGTAACTGTTTGTGGGGAGAATGAAAGGGGAGGGAAACTGTTCCCTTTACTGAGGCTATGTTCTCTTTGAGATTATGACTGTGAAGCTGTGTTCCCTTTAAGATTATCACTCTGAAACTGTATCTCCTTTTGATCTGTGATACCTTTTGGTATCTTGGTCCTCCTGGTGAAGGCATTTCCCCCCAGATAAGTTATCTTTCAGGGATGCCAGAGCCTTTGATTCAATTAGAAATCCTGGTCAAAAAGCACCCCTTTGAAGTGTTGTTAATTCCAATAGGAGATCTGGGCTCCTAGCTGAAAGGTTTATCTATTTTGTTAGTTTTTTTCATAAAACCCACTCAGTTTTGTTTACTAGTTCAGGAGTTTTTTTAGTCTCTCTTCTAGTAATCTCTCCTTTTCATTTCAAAATTTCTAATTTGATATTTAATTGGAAGTTTTTAATTTGTTCATTTTCAAGCTTTTTAGTTGTATGCCTATTTCATGTATCTCCTCTTTCATTATTTTATTTATGTAGCTATTTAGAGATATAAAATTTTCCCTAAGAATTGCTTTGACTGTATCCCATCGCTTTTAGTATGTTGTCTCATTGTCATTTTCTTGGATGAAATAATGGATTGTTTCTAACTCATTCTTTATAATTAAAATAATTTCCAATTGATTTTTAGGCTATCTTTCCCTGGCCCTTTATTGAATATAATTTTTATTGTATTGTGGTCTAAAAAGGAAACATTTATTATTTTTGTCTTTTTGCATTTGATTGTGAGGTTTTAAGCCCTAATACATGATAAATTTTAATGTAAGTGCCATGTATTGCTGAGAAAAATGTGTATTCCTTTCTAACCCTATTCAATTATCTCCAGAAGTCTATCAAATCTATGTTTTCTAGAATCCTATTAACCTCCCTTAGTTCTTTCTTGTTTATTTTGTGGTTAGATTTGTCTGATTCTAAGATGGGAAGATTGAGGCCCCCCACTCGAATAGTTTTGCTGTCTATTTCTTCCTTTAGCTGACTTAAAATCTGCTGCTCTACCACTTGGTGTAAACACATTTAATGTCATTACTACTTCATTATTTACTGTATCCTTTATCTTTATCAAGATACACTTCCCCTCCTTATACTTTTCAATAAGATCTAGTTTTACTTTTGCTTTATCTGGAATCAGAATTGCTACCCATCTTTTTTTTTTTTTTTTTTTAACTTCAGATGCAGCATAATTAATTCTGTTCCAGCCTTTTACCTTCGATCTATATGTGTCTTTTTATATCAAATGTGTTTCTTGTAAACAACATATTGTAGGATTCTGTTTTTTACTCTATTCTGTTATTTGCTTCCATTTTACTGGAGAATTCATCTCATTCAAATTAACAGTTATGATTACCAGCTCTGAATTTCCCTTCCATCTTCTTTTCTCCCTGTATATCATTTTATTCCCTATTTCCACTCTCTCCTTGGTTATGTGCTTTTTACCCACCCCACCCACTAAGTTATCTCCTATCGCCCCTTTCCCTTCTCTTACTAGTGTACCTTATCTTCTATCAACTCTTCCTTCCCTTCTCTTACCTTTTTTCCCCCTAGTGTTTCTACCCTTGCTTCTATCCTGTCCATCCTTTTTCTTTTTCTCTTTCTCCTTCAACTTCTTTATAAGATTAAATAAATTTTTATACCCAACTGAATATTTCCTCTTAGAAAAAAAAAAAGAGATTAAAGGAATAAGAGTAGGTGTGAAGACTGCGTATTTTAAAATCAGCCGGAGTCAAGAATTCAGGTTAGGGGAAAATCATCAGTCTTTATTCTCAGTGAAGAAAGATTGGAGGTGGAAGAGAATGGGCAATAGCAATGTGTGTAGCTGAGTCAAGAAGCTAGCTAGACCAGCAGCCACAGGACCAGCAGCTAAGAGCATGGAACCCAGGCTCAATCTCTCCCAGCTTCTCTTCCTGTCTCTCTGCCTCCACCAACCAAAATTGTCATTTCCTATGCAACACATCAGGACTTGCACAGAGAGTGGGCGGGGCCATTCTTTATCCAAGCGTGTATATTAATAGAGTATAGTCCAATTACTATTTAGCCTCAAGGGCTTGGGACCTCAGTGCATCAACTCAAGCCTTAGCCCATTACAAGTAGGTAATGAGGAAACCAAATTATCACTCTTTGCAGATGATATGATGCAGATGGTATACTTAGAGAACCCTAAAGATTCAACTAAGAAACTATTATAAATAATCCATAACTTTAGCAAAGTTGCAGGATACAAAATAAATCCACAAAAAATGATCAGCATTTTTATACATTGCTAACAAAATCCAACAGCAAGAGATAAAAAGAGCAATTTTATTTAAAATAACTGTCAATAATATAAAATATTTGGAAATCTATCTGCTAAAGGAAACTTAGGAACTATACGAGCAGAACTACAAAATACTTTCCACACACAAATATAGATCTAAACAATTGGGAAAATGTCAAGTGCTCTTGGATACAACAAGTGAATATAATAAAAATTACAATATTACCTACTCTAATCTATTTATTTAGTGCTATACCAATTAAACTCCCAAGAAACTATTTTACTGACCTAGAAAAAAATAACAACAAAATTCATCTGGAAGAAGAAAAGGTCAAAAATTTCAAGGGAATTAATGGGGAAAAAAATCAAATGAAGGTGGCCTAGCTGTATCTGATCTAAAACTATATTATAAATCAGCAGTCATCAAAACCACTTAGTACTGGCTAAGAAATACACTAGTTGATCAGTGGAATAGGTTAGCTCCACAGGATAAAATGGTCAATGAATATAGTAAGCTAGTGTTTGACAAATCCAAAGACCCCAACTTTGGGATAAGAATTCACTATTTGACAAAAAGTGCAGGGAAAATTGGAAACTAGTATGGCAGAAACTAATCATTGACCCACACCTAACACCATATACCAAGATAAGTTTGAAATGGATTCATGATCTAGACACAAAGAATGATATTATAAACAAATTAGAAGAACAAAGGATAGTTTACCTCTAAAACCTGTGGAGAAGGAAGGAATTTGTGACCAAAGAAGAATTAGAGATAGATATTGATCACAAAATAGATCATTTTGATTATATTAAGTTAAAAAGTTTTTATACAAACAAAACTAATGCAGACAAGATTAGAAGGGAAGCAATAAACTGGGAAAGTGATTTTTACATTCATAGGTTCTGATAAAGAACTAATTTCTAAAATTGACTCAAATTTATAATAATTCAAGTCATTCAGCAATTGATAAATGGTCAAAGGATATTAACAGACAATTTTCAGATGAAGAAAGTGAAACTATTTCTAGTCATATGAAAAGGTGCTCCAAATCACTATTGATCAGAGAAATGCAAATTACGACCACTCTGAGATAACACTACATACCTCTCAGATTGGCTAAAATGACAGGAAAAGATAAAGATGAATGTTGGATGGGAAGTGGGAAAACTGGGGCACTGACACATTGTAGGTGGAACTGTGAACAGATCCAAGTATTCTGAAGAGCAATCAAATTGCTCTATGTTCAAAATGTTATCAAACTGTGCATACCCTTTGATCCAGCAGTGTTTCTATTGGGAGTATATCCCGAAGGGATCTTAAAAGAAGGAAAGGGACCCACAAAAATGTTTTTGGCAGCCCTTTATGTAGTGGCAAGAAACTGGAAATTAAATGAATACCCATCAGTTGGAAAATGGTTGAATAAATTATGGTATATGAATGTTATGGAATATTATTGTTCCACAAGAAATGACCAGCAGGATGATTTCAAAGGGGCCTGGAGAGACTTACATGGACTGATGCTAAGTGAAATGAATAGAACTAGGAGATTGTTATACACAGCAACAATAAGATAATACGATGATCAATTCTGATGGACGTAGCTCTCTTCAATAATGAGATGATTCAAACCAGTTCCAATTGTTCAGTAATGAAGAGAGCCATCTATACCCAGAGAGAGGATCATGGGAACTGAATGTGGTTCACAACATGGCATTTTCACCCTTTTCCTTGGTGCTGCCTTCTCCTCCTCCTCCTCCTCCTCTTCTTCTTCTTCTTCTTCCTCCTTCTTCTTCCTTCTTCTTCCTTCCTTCTTCTTCTTCCTTTTTCTTCTTCCTTCCTTCTTCTTCCTTTTTCTTCTTCCTTCCTTCTTCTTCCTTCTTTTTCTTCCTTCTTCTTCCTTCTTTTTCTTCCTTCCTCCTCCTCCTCCTCCTCCTTCTTCTTCCTTCTCCTTCTTCTTCTTTTTTCTTCCTTCTTCTTCTTCTTCCTTCTTCTTCTTTTTCCTTCTTCCTTCTTCTTCTTCTTCTTCTCCTTTCATCTTCTTTCTTCTTCTTCTTTTATTTTTAAGATGGAGTTTTGTTCCTGGGGTAAAGGTGTCACTGTCTCATGCTTCCTTTGCAGCTCTTTGAACACAAAGGCCTTTTGTGTTTGTAAGGGGTAGTTTTGCCCTTCATATTCAGGAAATAGTCTGGTTTCCAAAATTTGCCTTCTGAGCTAGCACTGAAAGATGTTCCACTGATTTGTTATTCATCCAAGACTGAGAATCTTAGTTGCTGATTTTCGGTAATTAAGATCCTCTCACTTGCTTTCCCAGAGTTTATCTGACCTGGACTGAAAACTCTTTTCACCCCAGTGAGACTGATCTTGAAGTTTTTCCCAATCTATGTTGATCTGGAGAGTGGTTTCTTTATGTTAGACTCTGTTCAGAGGTTTGGTTTTATGTGGTTTTTGAGGGAAACTGGGAGAACTCCAGAACCTTCCTTACTTTACCTCACCATCTTTGGAACTACCCAATGCTGATCACTTTTTTTTTTGTTTGTTTTAATAAAGCTTTTTATTTTCAAAACATGTACATGGATAATTTGACAACAATGACCCTTGCAAAGCCTTGTGTTTCAGATTTTCTCCTCCTTTCTCCATCCCCTCTCCTAAATGGCAAGCAATTTAATTTATGTTAAACATGTTAAAATATATGTTAAATCCAATATGTATAAACATATTTATACAATTCTCTTGCTGCACAAGAGAAATCAGATCAAAAAAAGAACATAAATGAGTAAGAAAATAAAATGCAAGCGAACAACAACAAAAAGAGTAAGAATGTTATGTTGTGATCCATAATCAGTTCCTATAGTCCTCTCTCTGGGTGTAGATGCCTCTCTTCATCACAAGATCATTGGAATTGGCATCAGTCATCTCATTGTTGGAAAGAGTCATGTCCATCAGAATTGATCATCATATAATATTGATGTTATCGTGTATAATGATTTTCTGGTTCTGCTCATTTCTCTTTGCATCAGTTGGGGAAATTACACCTTAATAATAGCTGATTGGCTAAAAGATAGGTCAAGTTTTGGAATCTTAAGGAAATGGGATCTATCAAATATTATCTAATAACTATTCAAAGTATCAACACTATCCAAAAGAGATAATAATAACAATATTATTATAGCTAACATTTAAATATTATTTTACGGTTTGCAAGGTCTTTATCATCTCATTTTATCTGTTCTTTATCTCTTTAAATACCACCTACATTCCTTAAGAAATTTTTATTCCTAAAAGAGATGTGAAGAGAAAATTCTAGAAAAGTATTGTTACTGTGGATCTTCAATTTTAATATTTTTTCCACTGAATTTATAGGGATTGTTCGACTTGAGTATGAAACTCTTTTAAAATTAGAAGAGGTCATAAGTGGAGAGAAGATGTGGCTATGAATGGACTCTGATGTGATAATATCAAAGAAAGAGACATTAAGGGGTTGGGAAAAGATTGTAGTAGAAGAAGATGAAAAGTGAGGTAAAATGGGACACAGTATAACACATAAAGAAGCAATAGAGTAAAGAAGGGAGGGGGATGAGTATTGTCTGAAACTTAGTCTCATCAGTTTCAGCTCAAAGAGAGAATAATAATCACTCACTTGGGTATAGAAATTTATCTTACCTTATAAGTAAGTAGGAGGAGAAAAGGAAAAGAAAAGGAAGGGACTACATAGAAGGGATGGCAGAAACAGGAGGAGAAAGGGATAAAAGAAAGGAGGAGGGGTGATGGAAGGGAGGGCAGATAGAGGGTGAGAAGAGTTAGAAAGAAAAAATTAAGGAGAGACAGGGTGGATAGAAAGAACAAAAGCAAATGTAGGGAAGAAAATAGGATGGTGGGAAATGCACAGCTGGTAATCATAGCTGTGAATGTGAAGGGCAAGAACTTTCCCATAAAATGAAAGTGAATAGCAGAGTGGATTAAAAAACAGAACCTTACACTATGTTGTTTACAAGAAACATTTGAAACATATGAAAAAAAATGCTACAAATTAGAGAAAAGCAAATTAAAACAATACCTCTCAGATTTGCTAAGATGATAGAAAAAGTTAATGGTAAATGTTGGAGGGACTGTGAGAAAACTAAGACATTAATGCATTGTTGATGGAGTTGTGAAATGATCCAACCATTCTTGGGATAAATCTGGAACTATGCCCAAAGGACTATAAAACGGTGCATACCCTTTGACCCAGCAGTACCAATACTGGGTCTATATCCCAAGGAAATCATAAAGTGGGGAAATGATCCACATGTGTGAAAATATTTGTAGTAACTCTTTTTGTGGTAACAAAGAATTGTAAAATGAATAGATGCCCATCAATTGGGGGATGGCTGGATAAGTTATGGTATATGAAAGTAAAAATAGTCAAAGGAGTTTTTCGAGGAAATTTTGTATCTCTAAATAGTTATTGAATGCAATAGAAAAAGAGGAGATCAATGAATTGAACATGCAACTAAAAAAGCGAGGGAAAAAATCTCCAATTAAAAATCAAATTTGAAATTCTGAAGCTCTAAAGAGAGATTAATAAAAGTGAAACTAAGAAAACAATTGAACTAATTAATAAAACTAAGAATTGGTTTTATTAAAAAAAACAACAAAGTAGATAAACTTTTGGTTAATTTGATTAGGAAAAAAAAGGAAAGAAAAAAGCAAATTACCAGCATCAAAAAATGAGAAGAATAAACATATTACCAATGAAATTAAAGCAATAATTAAGTAATCTTGCCCAATTATATGCCAGCAGATCTGACTTAGATTGTCAACTTAGAAACAGTTGAAGATTGCCCAGTTTAACATAAGAGGAAATAAATTACAGAAATAGCTCCATTTTAGGGAGAAAATTGAACAAGCCATCAACAAACTCCCTGAGGAAAAAATC
Organism: Sarcophilus harrisii; assembly: GCF_902635505.1. Lineage (NCBI taxonomy): Eukaryota > Metazoa > Chordata > Mammalia > Dasyuromorphia > Dasyuridae > Sarcophilus > Sarcophilus harrisii. The sequence continues at coordinate 323,520,635 of NC_045426.1, read as the reverse complement.
TCTAATGCTAGAAGAATTTATAAGTAAATACTACCAAACAGTTAAAGAACAATTAATTCTAATATTATATAAACTATTTAGAAAAATAGGTCCAGAAGGAGCCCTGCCACCTTCCTTCTGTAATACAAATATGGTACTGATACCAAAACCAGAAAGAGCCAAAATAGTGAAATAAAATTACAAACCAATCTCCCTAATGAATATTCATGCAAAAATTTCAAATATAATATTAGCTAAGAGATTACAACAACTTATCAGCAGGATAATATACTATGATCAAGAGGGATTTGGAACAGGAATGCAGAGGTGGTTCACTGTCAGGAAAGTTATTATCATAATTGACCATATCAACAACAAAACTAATAAAAATCATTTGATAATTTCAATAGATGCAGAAAAAAGCTTTTAACAAAATACAGCATCCATTTTTATTAAAAACACTAAAGAGCATAAAAATAGTTTTCCTTAAAATGATAAGCAGCATCTATCTAAAACCATCAGTAAGCATTATTTGAAACAGAGAGAAGGTGGATACATTCCCAGTAAGATCAAGGATAAATAAGGATGCCCATTATCACCATTATCATACAATATATTACTAGAAATGTGGGCTTTACCAGTAAGAAAAGAAAGAAGAAATCAAAGAATTTCAAATAGACAATGAGGAGATAAAATTATCATTGGTTGCAGATGATATGATGATATACTTAGAGAATGCTAGAGAATCATCCAAAAACTTACCAGAATCAGCATTTCTATATATTACTGACAAAACCCATCAGCAAGGATAGAAAGAGAATTTTCATTTAAAATAGCCAAAGACGAAACAAATTATTTGGGTTTCTGTCACCCAAGACAAACCTAGGAATTATATGAACACAATTACAAAACAGTTTTCACACAAATAAAATCAGATCTAAACAAATGGAAAAATATCAATTGCTCATGAATAGGCTGAGCTAATGTAAAGAAATATGACAATTCTACCTAAATTGGTCTACTTGTTCAGTGCCATCCCAATCAAACAGCCAAAAATTATTTTATGTAACTAAAAAAATAATAACAATTCATCTGAAAGCATAAAAACCAAGAATAGCAAGAGAATTAATGACAAAAATATAAAGAATGAAGCTCTAGCAGTACCAGACCTAAAACTATATTAGAAAGCAGCAGTTATTAAAACTATTTGATACTGGCTTAGAAAGAGTGCTGGATAAGTGGAATAGGTTAGATACATATGACATAATAATCAATTACTATATTAATCTAGCATTTGATATACTCCCAAATTCTAGCTTCTGGAATAAGAATTCAGTTTTTAGCAAAATTTGCTGGGAAAACTGGAAAATAATATGCCAGAAACTTGTATAGACTGACATCTCATATCCAATACCAAAATAAGACAAAATGGGTACATGATTTGGGTGTAATAACATAAGCAAATTAGGAGATCAAGAGATAGTTTACTTATCAGATCTTTGTAGAAGGGTAGGATTTATGACCAAAAACTAGAAAACATTATGAAATGCAAAATGGACAACCTTGATTACATTAAATTAAAAAGATTTTGCAGAAACAAAACCAACCACAAGCAGGATTAAAAGGGAAGTACAAAGGTGGGAAAAACTTTTTTTTATAGCCAATATAGCTGACAATGACAGATTTCTAACAGTTAAAGAACTGTATCAAATTTCTAACTTAGTTAAAGAACTGTATCAAATTTGTAAGAATACACATTATTCCCCAATTGATAAATGATCAAAGTGTATGAGGAGACAATTTTCAGATAATTAAATTAAAGCAATATCTACTCATAAGGGAAAAAATGATCTAAATCACTATTGAATAAAGAAATGCAAATTAAAACAACTTTGAAGTTCTACCTCACACTTCTCTAATTGGCTAAAATGACAGGAAAAGATAATGATAAATGTTCGAGGGGATGTGGGAAAACTGGGACAGTAAAACATTGTTAGTGGAGTTGTGAAATGATTCAGCCATTTTGGAGATCAATTTCTAACTATGTCCAAAGAAGTACAAATCTGTGCCTCTCCTTTGACCCAGCAGTGCCTCTACTGTGTCTGTATCCCAAGGAAATCATAGACGGGAAAGGTGTTTGTACCACTCTTTTTTTGGTGACAAATTCTAATATTGCAATGACTGAATAAGTTATAGTATATGAAAATAATGGAATATTTTTCATCTATAAAAATGATAAACAAGAATATTTTAGAAAGGCCTGGAAAGATTTATTGAGTGAAACAAGTAGAACCAGTAATACAGTATACATAGTAACAGCAAGACTGAATGATGATCAACTATGAAAGACTTGGTTTTTCTCAGCAGTTCAATGATCTAAGGTAACCCCAATAAACTTTGGATAGGAAACACCATCTACACCCAGAGAGAGAACTATGGAGAATGAATGTAAATCAAAATATGCCATGTTCACTTTTTTCTTTTTTATCTTTTGTTCTGATTTTTCTCTCCCAACATGATTCATAAAGAAATTTTTTTAAATTAATGTACATGTTTAACCAGAAAAAGAAAACAATAAAAGAGTTTAAAAATATAAAATAAAATAAGAGGTACTGTCAGCTTATATGGCAATACTACCTCTGGGCAGCCTGAAACATACTCCATTAAAATGTAGTCTCTTTGAGGGTAGGAATTGTCTTTCTTTTGTCTTTGTTTTCCCAGGATTAGCAGAGACCATGCTTAAATAATTGTTTTTCATTAATTAATTCATGTTGCTTCCAGAGTTGTCAGTTTTGGTTTTACTATTAAGTAATTATATTAATCTTAAAATATAACAGAATGCCTTTCCCATTTATCTTCTTTGTGAAATGTGAAAGAAAGAAAAAGTCTATTTTGCCTCAGGGATTTGATTTATGTGTATTTGAAAAATAATTCAATTCAACTCATCTAATTTTTTTAACATATGGCAAATAGGTATAAAAATGCATACTCAAAAAGGAAATATAATCTGTGACTTCAAGGAACTTGATATCTACCCAAGAACATAGTATGTCCATGGATTAATAAATAACTAGATAATTTAGGAAAAGAGAGAATTCTAATAACTGAGAAATTAGAAAAAGCTCTGAATATTGTGGAAACTAAACCTTATATGAATTGATATTACAAGAGGTAGAGCATTTCACAGGAGTGAAAAAAAAAATCCAGGCATATGGTGAAGCCTAAACAAAACCCCAAGGGTAAATGAAATTCCATGTAAAGGAAAAGGCAAGCATACCAACTTGTTTGGAACAAAAGGTTCATAAAGGGAACAAATGTGAAACTACCTTGAAATGGTAAATGAGAGAAACATTCTGAAGATCTTAAAATTATATACTGAAGAGTTCATATTTTATTCTAGAAACAATAAGCAGTTAATCAAAATTCTGAAGTAACATTAGGAGAAGAGCATATAAAACAGAGGGTTGCATTAAATAATTTCTTTAGTTTCTTCCCAATTCTTAAATTTTTTTGATTTGTTGATTTTGTTTCCTCCTGATACAGTAATACCTTTCTATTCTTTTCTCTATATATTAGGCAACCAGATAAATACCCAAAAGTCTTAGTATATGCTGACAAAAGAAAAAATCAAATTATGATTTTGAGAACAATTGCCTTGAACCTTTCTTTCTACAATCTTTACTCTGCTTATAACAGTTTATGGAACAAGAGAAGAGGCAGTTTGTAGTCTTCCAAAGAGATTATTAGATAAAGTCTTTTTACAGTGTTTTTTATTGGGAAAAATAATGAACAAGAAATATTGGCAGAAATATACTTTGAACAGAGACTTAGTATATACATGTACATACATACATATAAATATATATACATATATATATATGTATATATATATGCATATATATATATATATTTCATTAGCAGCAAAAATATTGAGGACCTGTATACATACAAAGCAAATGTGGATGTGACATGTTTTTTACACATACCAACATTGGTTTTCACTGGAATTGTGGGAATTGGGAAGAGAACCAAGACATAATGAAATACAGTTTGCATGTTACTCCCTATTTCAACTAAATTCAACAATTACAACTTACTTTGCTAAATAGAGAAGGAACTTCCGTGGAAGAATTTTCCATGATATAACTGGAAATTTTTCTGGAAATTTTGTTTCTGAGGCAGCTTTATTTACATCACTGTAAATAAAGTCACTTTTGTGGATAAATGGGATCCTTATTTAGACTGTATAATATCTCAATACAAAGGAGATTATCACCATTATCCCAGGCATCATGACACAGTGTTATTTAAACAATTCAGTGAACTCTGGACTCATCCAATGACACTTAATTTTGGACAAACACAGATATATATATATATATATATATATATATATATATATATATACATAGCTTTTTTTTTCCATACTCTATTGATAACACATGGATAATGACTTCATTGCTATAAAATAATAATTGAAAAACAAAAACAAATTGAAGTACTGAGACAGAAAACAAGGTGTGAAGTCCTTCCCAAATGTGTTGCACTCTGGCTATTTGGGTCTCAGAGCAATGACATTCTAGCTTTAGAGAATTTTAAGATTGGACATTTATATTTCATTTCAGACTGGGAATACTTACCTACCAAGCACGTTATGTTGTTAAGATATTATATTTCTCCACATGCAAATTTGAAATTATTGAAAAAGAATTCACTTTTCACTTTTTTGCATGTAAGCATTTAATTTTAAGATGGCAGACAGAAAATTTAAATCAGAGAGAAAAGAGACATAGCCAAGTTCCATTCAGTGAACAGCGTATTGTTTGATTAAAAGATTCAGATATGATGATACCAGAACAATATATTTTTTTAAATTGTTGTTAAAAAAATTTAAATGAGGAAGGTGGTAAGTAGGGGCAACTGATAGTTTGTAATAGAAGATGCCAGTATTCTAAATGTCAAATTATTTCCAGAAATAGCTATCAAAAAGACTTTAAAACAGATGAAAATTAGGTGAAGGCAACACAAACACTATTTCTCCCATCAATTTAAGAATACCTTATCAAACTACTGACTTAAAAAATAAAATTTGAAAGTAATCTTATTTTCTTCTTATATAAGTTTTACTTTCCACTTTAAAGTTGAACTGTGAATGAGTATAGAGATTTCAAAAGCAACAAAAGAACTCATGAGTTTTTCAAGTTAAAATTCAAAATTAAAATTCTAGAACAGTGGTTCTCAAATGATTTTTTTCCTCAGCATCCCTTTATGAATTTAAATATGTTTGAGAAAAGATTGATAATATAAAATGCTATCTACTTCCTGGTAGAGAAATGATAGAATGAGAGTATGGATTAAAGCAATTTTCCCTTTAATTTTCTTGATATTTTTATTTATTTATTTGTTATAATAACTTTTTACTTTTCAAAATATATGGCAAGATATTTTTCAACATTCACTCTTGCAAAATCTGGCATAGCAATTTTTTCCCCTCTCTCCTTATCCCTCCCCTCACCTAGATATCAAGTAATTCAATATGAGTTAAACTTGGGCAATTCTACTAAAAATATTTCCATCTTTATTATGCTGCACAAGAAAAATCAGATCAAAAGGGGAAAAAAATGAGAAAGGAAAAACAAGCAAGCACACAACAAAAAAGGCAAAGATATTGTATTATGATCCACATTCAGTCCCCATAGTCCTCTCTCTGAATGCAGATGGTTCTCTCCATCACAAGTCTGTTGAAATTAGCCTGAATCACCTCATTGTTGGAAAGAGCTAAGTGCATCATAGTTGATAATCACTTAATCTTGTAGTTGTATACAATGTTCTCTTAGTTCTATTCATGTCACTTTGCATCAGTTCATGTAAATCATGAAAATGTAAATGTAAAAAAGATCCCTATACAGTCCTTTCTGAAGTCATCCTACTATTGATTTTTTTTCGGAATATTATTTATGTAGAAATGTTTTGCATGATATATATATATATATATATATATATATATATATATATATTCTTAGTGGATAGGGAAACAGAACAGGGAGACATTCCAGTGGTAGAAAGGATGTCTATAGAGGGTATGTTACAAGGAATGCACCAGATTTCATCAAGGACAAGATAATGGACGGAGTAGGAAATGAAAAGATTCATGATCAAAAGAAGACTATTACCTATGAACCCTGGTATTTCAAAGGGCACTGGGAAATGTTTGAGGAGATGTAAAGTGAGACGTTGGAATGTTTGAGTTGAGGTGTATGGGAATAAACAATCAATGAGGGTGGGAAAATAAGATTTGAATAATGACAGCAGTTCAGAATTAATAGGATGAAGTGCATGTATATATTATACATATATATATATATATATACATATATAAAATATATACATATACATATACATATTGTTTATCTTTGATGATTGAATTCAGGTAGCTTATCAACATGCCTAGATATTTGGCAGTAGGATGCTTGCCTTTTTAGGGCATAGAAAGCTCTGATGAGGGGACCAGTAAAAAGGTCCAAAAGGGAATGCTGTTTCCCTTTTCCCCTGTCAGATAGGGCAGATTTGATAGGGGATTATGCTGGAATGACATTTCTATATCCCCTTCAGGCAGGAAGTTTCAACTTCATTCAAGCAGGAGGGGGTCAAACTAGGAGACCTAATTAAGAGGATTCTGACACACTATCAAATGGCTTTCTCTCTCACTTGCAGGCAGGAAGTAGCCAGGCAAATAGACTGATAAGTTGTAGAATGGTATCTCTTTCCCTCCCCTGTATTCAGAAAGAGAACTGATGAGGAGTTAGTTATATGATGTAACGAAGTCTTAAAATAAATAAATATTAAAGACATGATGAAATTCTAAGTGAATAAAAAGGAAGTAATGATAATATTAAATTTAATTATATAGGCTTTACCATGCCCAGACTATATGATGATTTGGAAGAGAAGAATTTAATATAAAATATGATACCACAAGTTAAAGATGTAAATTCATAGTAACCTAATGGAATATAAAATGAAAGTAAAAGTAAAAACAAGAATCTTATGAAAGTTTTGATAGAAATGATATATTGCATGATCAGAATTTTAAAGAGAATGTAACTTTAAGATTTTCAATGATTAAAAATTGTAAATATTAACTAGATAGAATAGGACATTATATAAGAGATTATTAAACATATTTTTGTTAATCAGTGGAATTTTTGTAATCATGAAATAATCACAAATGGTTCATTGAAATTACTAGATTAAGGTGGGGAATATCATTTCTTGATGTCAATATTTTATATATAAATAATTGTAGAATAGTTATGTTAATTTTGTTATAAAAATTAGCTAAAGTTTTGTGTACGTTGTTTTTGATGCTTTCTCATACTCAAAGGTTAGAGAGGTTTAATTTAAGCAATAAAATCTTGTGTCTATGATAAATCCAAGAACTCATTCTGTGGCATTAAACTATAGGAGTTAAAAAGATCAGACCTTTGGAGCTTAAAGGGATATCAGGGGCTTCACCCTACCCATCATTTTGTAGATGAAAAAACAGAGACCCAGAGAGATTAAATGACTTAAGCAATGAAAAAGGAAGGATTTGGAACTATGTCCTCTGGTTCCAAATCCAGTATATTTTATGGCACTTACTTTAGGTGAGTAGGTTTAAAATTATCTGCTTTAGCAGAAGAGTTCCATTGGCTAAAGTTTCTACCATGAAGTAATCTTGTAAATATACTTGTAGTAAGATTTTACTTTTAAGAATGGTGTAGGTCTGGAAAATGAGTGTTTATCTACAACATAGCATTTGCACTCTTTCTGTGTTATTTGCTTGCATTTTTGTTTTTCTTCCCAGATTATTTTATCTTTCTAAATCCAATTTTTCTTGTGCAAAAAGATAACCATATAAATATGTGTACATATATTGTATTTAACATATACTTTAACATTTTTAACATGTATGGGATTGCCTGCCATCTAGAGGAGGGGGTGGAGGGAAGGAGGGAAAAAGGAACAGAAGTGTTTGCAAGGGTCAATGTTGAAAAATTATCCATATGTTTTGTCAATAAAAAGCTATAATAATAATAATTTAAAATGTAATAAAATAATAATAATGAATTTTTAAAAGAATGATATAGGTAATTATACAAAAAAAATCACTGTTATAGAAAGTATAGGCCTTAGGAACATAACCACAAGCTCAAAAGCAAGGAAAAAAAAGATATAAATCTGTGAAAAGTCCCTGAAATAAGACAAACTATCATTCACTATCATGTTGCACATAACTAAAGTAATAGATCAGAATTAAGTTATTTTAAAATTTTATTATTAGTGATTATGAGTTTTTTCAAACTGATATTGAGAATTTGCTTTTCTTACTTAAAAAACTTCATATTCCTTGACTATCTGTGATAAAACAGCTTTTCACATAAAGATTTCTGTTAGTTTTCCATACAAGAAGTTTAAATTTTATTTACTCATTTTTTATTTTTATAAATTTTAACATATTGATTTCTCACCAAAATTGTAACTTAAATATTTTTAATCATTAAACAAAATAGTAATTACAAATGGTAATACATTAATTTTTTATAGTTTACCATTTGATATCCAAAAGAAAGAATGCATGTTTTATTTTGGAATGAATATTCTTTCTTGTATTTGACCCTGGATTGCTGCCATTTGGTGTTGTTTACATACATACATACATACATACATATATATGTATATATATATATATATATATATATATATATATCAATATGTACATATATATATTTCTTGTTATTATTTTCTTTGTTTTGCAGTCTTGAATTTTAAATTTTATTTCTATGTTTTGATGATATTCCAATATAATAACATCACAATTTGTATATCTATTCCTCAATAGAGTAAATAATTTGCTTCTATATTTTGTTATGCGTAGTGTTTCTATTAATATTTTATATATGTACAATATATATTACATATACTATATATGCTATATAATATATGTACACTACAAATTACGTAGTAATATGTATACACTATATTTTATATATCATATATAGTGTGTGTGTGTGTGTGTAAGCTTTTTTTTTCTTTGAGATTGTATGGGGTATAGTCCCATTATTGGAATTGCTCAGTGTTTAAATCAGAATGTTTAAATGTTTCTTAATTTTTCTATTAATTCTAAATTGTTGTACAAAATTATTGGACCAATTCAGAACTCCACTGATAGTGAATTAGTGTACTTCTCCCCCTCCCCCATCATTTAGTATCTCAGTGCTCAATTGGTATAAAGTGATGGATCCAAATTGTATTACTTTAAATTTATTTAGTATTAGTACATTTAACATTGCACATTTCTTTCAAACAGATATTGAAAACTTGTTTTTCTTCTTTTCAAAATTATTCACATATATATTTTACCTATTAAGGAATAACCTATACAATCCTAATTTCCTTCAAAGCACAGATTAACTTTCACTGTCTATATTAGGCTTTTGTTAATGTTCTCAATTCTTAATATTTTCTCTCCTGAAATTGATATGATTTATTTTGCATTTATTTACTTAAGTTCATTTTATATCCCAGGTATAAGTACTACTAACTGAAAAAATCAGGAATAACTTCCTATAAAAAATTGTGCCTTTGTTGAATGAAGTTAATAAGTCTAAAATGTTAAGGTAAAAAGAAAGTATATTTCAGGGAGAGAAGAATGTCTGCATACAAACATAAAGATAATGGATGGCATGTCACATTATCTCCTCAAATAATGGCTATTTTGTTCTTTGTGTGATAATATTTTATACCAAAAACAGTGCCAAGCACATTGCTGTTGCTTAGTAAATGTTTGGTGATTTATTGGCTAGAACAGAGTGTGAAGGAAAGATAGTAACATGAAAAATATTTAGAAAAATTGCTGAAAAAGGCATTGTAGAGGCCAGTGAATATGAGAGAAGGGTTTATCAGGGTGAGACATTTGTATTTTAATCTTAAAACTGATTGGAAGACAAATCCAGGAACTACATGAACATAATTACAAAACATTTCTCAAACAAAGTCAAATCTAAACAATTGGAAAAACAACAATTGTTCATGGGTAGGCTGAGCTAATATAATAAAAATGACAATTCTATTTAAATTGCTCTACTTGTTCAGTGCCATCCCAATCAAACTGCCAACAATTATTTTATAAAGCTAGAAAAAATAATAATAAAATTCATCTGAAATAACAAAAGGCCAAAAATATCAAGGGAATTATGAAAAAAAAATGCAAAGGATGGGTCCAGCAGTGCCAGATCTAAAACTATATTATAAAGTAGCAGTCATAAAAACCATTCAGTACAGGCTAAGAAATAGAATGGTGGATCAGTGTAATATATTAGATACACATGACATAATAATCAATGACTATAGTAATCTACTATCTGATGAATCCCCAAACTTCAGCTTCTGTGAAAAGAATTCATTATTTGACAACAATTGTTGGAAAAATTGGAAAATAACATGTCAGAAACAGGCATAGACCTATATCTTATACCCCTTACTAAAATAAGATCAAAGTGGGCATATGATTCAAGCATAAAAGATACCATAAGCAATTTAGGAGAGCAAGCAGTTATTTCCCTAAAGATCTCTATAGAGAAGGAAGACATTTATGACCAAAGTAGAACTAGAAGACATTGTGAAATGCAAAATGGACAACTTTAAGTACATTAAATTAAAAAGGTTTTGCACAAACAAAACCAACACAATCAAGATTATAAGGGAAACACACAGCTAAGAAAAATAATTTACAGCCAGTGTTTTTGATAAAGATCTCATTTCTAAAATATATAAAGGACAGTTTCAAATTTATAAGAATACAAGTCATTCCCTAAATGATAAATGGTCAACGGCTATGAATACAGTTTTCAGATAATGAAATTAAGACCATCATGAGAAAAATCATGAAAAAAATCTCTAAATAACTATTAATTAGAGAAATGAAAATTAAAACAATTCTGAAGTACTACCTCATACCTCTCAGATTGGGTAAAATGACAGGAAAATATAGTGATAAATGTGGCAGGGTATGTGGGAAAACTGGGATACTAATGCATTGTTGGTGGAGTTGTGAACTGGTCCACTCACTCTGGAGAACAATTTGAAACTATGATTAAAAGCATTATAAAAATATACATACCCTTTGATCCAGCCATGTTTCTACTGGGTCTGCATCCCAAACAAATCATAAAAAATGGGGAAGAACTTACATTTAAAAAAATGTTTGTAACAGCTCTTTTAGTGGTAACAAAAAATTGTAAAATGAGTAGATGCCTATCAATGGAGAATAAGTAGATAAACTGTAGCCTATAGAGGTAATGAAATATTATTGTTTTATTTAAAAAAATGATGAGAAAGCTGATTTTAGCAAGGCCTGGAAAGATTTATATGAACTGATGCTGAGCAAAACAATCAGGACCAGAAACAAATTGTACAAAGTAACAATAAGAATATGTCATGATCAACTATGAATGACTTGGTTCTTCTCAGTACTTCAACAATCAAGGCAATTCCAGGAAACTTTGGTAGAAAAAGCCATCTGCATCCAGAAAGAGTACTTTTGATTGAATGTAAATCAACTCATGCTATGTTCACTTCTTTTTTGTTTTTTTTTTTCTTTCCCTAGGTTTTTCCCTTTTGTTCTGATTTTTCTCTCCCCAGATGATTCATAAAAGAATATGTATTTAAAAAGTTAATTAATATAAATATCTAACCAGAAAAGTAAAACAATTAATAAAGAAAAAAAAAAAGATGAGTGAAAGCCAGTTCAGATTTTTGCATAGGAAATTGTTGGCATATCTGATCTTTTTCTTAGTATAAATCAGCATCTTTATGGATGGTGGATTAAGCAATAGAGAAATTTAAAAGATGGAATATAATTAAAAGGCCTAGGGAAGCTCGCAGACACAGGAGAGTGTGAAACTCATACTCAAGAGATTTATATTACTGAGTTGAAATCCAGCCTCAGGTCTTACTAGCTATATGACTCTAGGCAAGTCACTTAATCCTGTTTGCCTTAGTTCCACATTTATAAAATGAGTGAAGAATGAAATGGTAAATACTCCAGTATCTTTGCTAAGAAATCTCAATTGATATAAGAAAGAAACATACATGATTGAAAAATGATTGAATAACAAGCAGAAGATATTGAAATAATGCTATTAAGATGTGATGGTTATCTGAATTAGTTTGTTAATAATTTTAGTAAGTATGCAATGGTTTTAAAAGATGTAGAGTAAATAGATGTAATTTATGGGATGTGGGATTGGAGGAATAAAAAAAGAGTCAAATATTACTCTAAGGTTATGAACTTGAATGACAAAAAGGTTAATGACAATTTCAAATGAATCCCATTTGGAAATATTTGGTTTGAAATGCTGATAGAAAAATTGACAAACCAAAAATCTTCACATTCAGCTTTCTAATACTTTCTTTCCTTTTGTGGGAAGTTCAGTCTGTTAATGTTCAAAATTGCAGTTTCATCAAATAATATAATATTATTTTCTTAAAAGTCATTATTAATGTCTACTTTTTTCCCTAGGAAAAGAAGGTATCACAATACTTAGCAAAAAGCAATGATTCTGAAAAAAAAATTGGGCTCAGATCTCTGATGTTTCTACTTATATGACTTTGGGTCTGTTATTAAATCTTTCTTGGATTTAAACTCAGTTTTCCTGTTTTTTTTTTTTTTAAATCTGTAAAATTAGATGATTAGATATCCTCTGAGATACATTGTAGTTTAAAATTTAGGATAGTAAGATCTTTGCATAAGTATCCCCATTTATTCTCCATGCTCTTTTTAGTTTCTTACTCTTATATTTATCCTTCATCTCTATTTTATATTTTCCTGATCCAGAAAAAAATGTTTCAAGGTACCACTTATCTTGACCCTGCCCCCTGCCTTCCACCAATTACTAGATTTCTTTGGGTGAATGATTTTCATCTAAGTCATCTCATTACTTCAGTTCCATTCCCCTATTTCTTTCTTCTTCCGTAATATTTTAGAATCTTATCCTCCATCATGGACTTTTCCAGTACCTTTATCTTCATTGTTATTCCAATGTCATTCATATAAGGTAAATTTTGTAGAAGACAACAGGTTCATCTCATGATCAGATAAAATTTCCATGTGTCTTCTTCCTTACATTCCTCCTTTAACTGTAGAACACCAATCTTAGAAATATTATGCATGGAGGCAGCATAAGGTAGCAGAAAGAACACTCAATGCAAACTTGAAAGTCAAATCCAGATCCCTCCACTTTTCACCTGTAGCTGGAATAAAATGCTATTTACCATGAACTTTATATATCCCAATAGGAAAAAAGCAAAGTCCCTTCCTTCAGTTAAATTATCCCCCTCCCATTCTTTTTATCTTGTTTCCCCTTCTTAGACTTCTGAATTCTCTTAATAAAGTGATGAGAGACTCTCAAGGAACATTATACCTCATTTCCTTCTTTTTCCACTACAGCTATGGCTCATTCAAAATTTTCTCTACCTTCTTTTTATTCTCCAATGTACTGTATATTATTCTAAAAATAAGGTAGGTGGCAATATTAGATAGAGAGATGGGCCTGGAATCAAGAAAAGCTGAGTTCAAATAAAGACTCAGATACTCACTAACTGACCATGGGCAAGCCATGTGGATTTCTGCTTACTTCAAAATACTCCACTGTAAAATGGGAATAATTATAGCATTTCTCTCTCAGGCTTCTTGTGAGGATCAAATGAGATAATAGCAAACTCCTTAGCACAATGACTGGTGCATAGATATGCACTTAAGAAATATTAGTTACCTCCTCTTTCCTTCTCTATTGTCTTTCCTTGTCTTCTAATATTTTATTTTTTCTTATATAGTCTTTTCAGTGTTTTCAGGAAAGGTGAGATTTTAAAAAGACATTAACCTTATCTCTTATTCAAAACATACAAACACTAATTTACCTTGTTGTCTTTTTCATGCTATATGGACTGTTTTCCTGTCTTAAGTTTCTTGTGCTGGATGAATTTAACCTTTTCACATTTTGTTTCTTCCACAGGAATAAGACAAATTCCTCTTTCCTGATAATTTTCTTTCCCTTTAAGAATCTTATATTCCATCTTCTCTTACATTTCTTGTCATTGTGTAATGATATTTCATGATTTGGTCTACTTTTTGCTATTCTATGAAAAGCTTCCTAGGTGGTTTAAGATTATTTGAAAGGAGGCAGAGTCATGTTGTTGGAGTAAAAGCAGACACTCACCTTAGCTGTTCCCCAAACACTCCAAATACCTTTAAATAATGCCAAATTCTACAGCAATTCTATAGAACCAGAACCTTGCATTAACCATGAGTTAAAAGTCAAGTAATAGGCAGGGGAAATGAGCAAACAAAACAATTATAGCAGAATAAACCTGTAAAAAGAAAAATCGTTTTCCAGGAAAGACAACTTAGAAGGTTAGGAGAAAAGATCTGATGCACCATGATAAGAATGGTGTCCAGCACAAGCCATGGCAGCACAGATCCAGCCCCAACACATCCGGACCAATCTTCAGAGTGACCAAATCAGTTACAGCAGTGGTGGTTTCCAGATCTCTCAGCCCTCAAATGCGAAAGATAACTTAGAAAGCTTTGTGGCATCTGTGTGAGAGTGAAGCATAGTTCAGTGCAGGTTATGCCAACACATCCCCCAGCCTCAGTAAACCAGCAATAGGGCTGGGGAACCACTAAACCAGTAAGAGTAATAGTGGCTTCAGAACTCTCAGTAAACAGATAATTAGGGGGTCAAACAGCTGGTCAGAAAGAGATTACTTAGTTCTTTGTTAGCACTAAGGCATGAGTCTGTTATTTTGCCCATATTTGGACCTGGTGTGAAGTCCTGGGTGGCAACCCCAGGGCAAGAAGGACATTAACACACTTGAGAACACCACAATGAAGCAGGACTATTCTCAAAGCTCCTGGACAAAAAACAGTACTTGAAGGAGCTCACAAACAAGAACACAGTTCAGGAGAGTAGTAAAAATCCTCTCTTCAGATTATACCACCTTGAAAGAACTGAGAGCTTACAGTTCCCTAGAAGTGTCTCTGAAAAGAACTACACAAATCTCCTGAAGCTTAGTACATTGCACTCTACATCCTGGAAACAGAGCCCAACTTTATCCAAGAATTAACAGCTAAGTAATAACCTAGGAAAATGAGCAAACAACAGAAAAAGATTCTGACCTTAGAAAGTTACAATGGTGACAAGGAAGATCAAAACACACACTCAGAAAAAGATAGCAAAGTCAAAGCTCCTACATTCAAATCCTTCCAAAAAATATGAAATGGTCTCAGGTCATGAAAGAACTTTTAAAAAGCATTTTGAAATTCAAGTAATAGAAACAGAGGGAAAAGTGGGAAGATAAATGAGAGTGATCCAAGAATATAATGAAAAATACATCAATAGCTTAGTAAAAAAAAAAAGGCACACACAAATACTGAAGAAAATACTAATCTGAAACCTGAAAAATAGATTAGGCTAATGGTAAAGAAAGTACAAAAAGTCAATGAGGAGTTCTACCTTAAAAATGAAATTTGAGGCACAAAAATTCACTGAAAAAAAAATCCTTAAAAAGTAGAATTGGCTGAGGAAGAGGCAAGATGGCAAAGAACAGACAGGTCTTCATCTGAGTTATCTCTGGTGTCCCTCAGATCAACACTAGATAGAGTCTCTGAACTGGTTTTGAAATGACAAAACCCACAAATATTTGGAGTGTAACAAATTTCCAGCAGAAGATATTTTGGAAGAACTTCAGAAAAGGTCTGTTTCAATTAGGCAGGAGGTGGTGGGAAAGAGAGGGAAGAGGCATTCAAGCATAGGCACAGCTCTGGGGCCCAAGACAGTACGGCATACTTATGCCTGGAAATATATGGGGAAGCTCTTAGACAAAATACAATAGCTTTGGCTATTCTGTCCTGGTTACAAGTCAGTGGTTCAGCATATTAGCTGTGAGAATACACAGAATACAAAACATTGAGTCTCTAATAGTGAGCCTCTAAATTCCAGAATAACTCTAGACTCTTCGCAATGCTGATTGGAAGGACTTGCAGCACTATCCCAGGGTAGCTTAAAGCTGCTGTCACCTGTAAAGGAAGCTTAGGATAATCTTCCATTTGCTCTAAGAATAGACCTCAAACTTTTTTTAAAAAATGAGCAAAAAATAAAAGCAAAAAGAACTCTAATCATATATAGCTTTTATGGAGAAAGAGAAGAACAATCTCTAACCCTGAGGATCCTAAAGGCAAATCATTTCCAGATGAAGCCCCAAAGGATGATATGAGTTGGTCCCCATTTCACAGGGCTCTCTTGGAAGAATTCAAAAAGGATGTTAAAAGAGAGTTAGAATAAAAATAAGGAAATGAAATGAAAACTTTACAAGAAAATTTGGAAAAGGAAACAAATTATTTGAAGAAAACTCCTTTAAAATAGATCTAGTCAAATGGAAAAATCAAATAACTTCTTATAAAATAAATTTTATGAAATGGAAAAAGCATATAACTCCTTACAAAAATAGATATGAAAAAGAAACCAATTTGTTGAAAAACAGAATTGGTGAAATGGGAAAAAAAATCAATGAACAAAACACTTCATTTAAAAGTTCAATTGGTCAAATGCAAAAGGGGATAAAAAAGCTAATTGAAGAAAATAATTCAATAAAATTTAGACTTGAACAAATGGAAGTGAATGACCCAATGAGGCTTAAAAAGTCAATCAAACAAAACAAACAAACAAAAAAAGATAACAAAATGTAAAATACCTCATTGGAAAACAACTGACCTGGAAGATAGACAATCTAAGAATTATTCAATTTCCTGAAAACCATGATGAAAAAAAAAAAATCTTGACATCACCTTTTCAGGAAATCATCAAGGAAAACTACCCTGATATCTTAGAACTAGAGAGTTAAATAGCCCTTGAAAGAATTCACCAATCATCCCTGAAAATGAAAACCCTAGGGAACATTGTAGCTAAATTTCAGAATTATCAGATCAAGGAGAAAATGTTGCAAGCAGCCAAAAAGAAACAATTTTAATATCAAGGAGCAACAATCAGGATTACCCAAGACCTAATAGCTTCCACTTTAAAGGATCAAAGGGCATGGTATCTGATATTGCAAAAAGCAAAGGAGCTTGGATTGCAGAATAGAATCAACTACGCAACAAAATTGTGTGTTATCTTTCAGGGGAAAATTTGGATATTCAATGAAGCAGCTGAATTTCATTCATTTCTGAAGAAAAGACCAGAGCTGAACAGAAAAAACTTGATCTTCAAATACAGATCTTAAGAGAAACAAAAAGGTAAAAAGAAAAGAAAAAAAAACCTTTATTTTAACTTTAAAAGTTAAAAAACTTATATCCCTATATGGACAGATGATATGTTTAACTCTTGAGATCTGTATTTCTGTTATGGGTACATTTAGAAAGTGCAGGTATAATTTGATTTTATTGTAATGATATAAAAAAGAAAATAAAGAGGAAAGCAGTTTCTACTAAAAAAAAAAGGAAAATTGAGTTAAAATGGGGTAAATTACATCTCATGGAGAGGCAAAAAAAAAACCAAAAAACTATTACAATTGAGGGAAAGAAGGAAGGGAGATGAACATTGGGTGAATCTTACTCTCATCAAATTTGACTCAGAGAATATTACATAGATTTTAGCTTCATATAGAAGCTTGTCTCACCCTATAGGGAAGTAGGAGGGGAAAGGGGAAAAGAAAGGGGGAGCCTAAGAGAAGAAAGTACAGAAGTAGAATGGAAAAGGCATAAGAAATGGGGAAGGGCTGTAAAAGGGGAGGGCTGTTTGAGGTAGTAGTCAGAAGCAAATTATAGGGGAGGAGAGAAAGAGAAAAGACAAAGCAAAATTATAATAGGAAAAACAAGATGGCAGGAAATATAGAGTTAGTAATTTTAATTGTGAATGTAAATAGGATGAACTCTCCCATAAAATAGAAGTGGATAGCAGACTGGATTAAAAGCCAGAATCCTACAATATGTTGTTTACAAGAAACACATTTAAAGTAGAATGATACATTCAGAGTAAAGGTAAAAGGCTAGAGCAGAATTTATTATGCTTCAGCTGAATCGGGGTAGTAATCCTGATCTCAGATCAAGCAAAAGCAAAAATAGATCTAATTAAAAGAAATAAGGAAGGAAACTACATCTTGCTAAAGAGTACATAGATAATGAAATAATATCAATACTAGACATTTTTGTACCAAGTGGTGTAACATCCAAATTCCTAGAGAAGTTAAGAGAGCTACAAGAATTAGACAACAAAACTATACTAGTGGGGGATCTCAATTGTGCTCTCTCAGAACTAGATAAATCAAATCACAAAATAAATAAGAAAGAAGTTAAGGAAGGAAATAAAATTCTAATAGACCTTTGGAGAAAACTGAATGGAGATAGAAAGGAATATACTTTTTTTCTGGGCAGTATATGGAACCTATACAAAAATTGACCATGTATCAAAATCAAATACAGAAAGACAGAAATAGTAAATGCATTTTTTTCAGATTGTGATGCAATAAAAATTACATGCAATAAAAGGCCAGAAAATAGAACAAAAATTATTTGAAAACTAAATAATCTAATCCTAAAGAATGAGTGGTTGAAATAACAAATCATAAACACAATTGATAATTTCATCCAAGAATATACCAAAATTTATGGGATGCAGCCAAAGCAATTCTTAGGGGCAGTTTTGTATCTCTAGATGATTACTTGCATAAAATAGAGAAAAAAAAAGATTTATGAATTGGGTGTGCAACTAAAAAAAAAAACTAGAAAAGAACAAATTAACCCCCCCAATTATTATCAAATTTGAAATTCTGAAAAT
Organism: Sarcophilus harrisii; assembly: GCF_902635505.1. Classification (NCBI taxonomy): domain Eukaryota; kingdom Metazoa; phylum Chordata; class Mammalia; order Dasyuromorphia; family Dasyuridae; genus Sarcophilus; species Sarcophilus harrisii. The sequence continues at coordinate 323,501,784 of NC_045426.1, read as the reverse complement.
AAAAAAGGAGAGTAAAAAAATTGAAAGTAAGAAAACTATTGACTTAAATAAAAATAAGAGTTGGTTTTATGAAAAAAAAACAAAATAAACTTATAATTAATTTGATTAGAAAAAGGAAAGAAAATCAAATTGGTATTATCAAAAATGAAAGGGGAGAACTTCTAATCAATGAAGAGAAAATTAGAGCAATAATTAGTTTTTTTTTTGTTTTTTTGTTTTTTTTTTTGCCCAACTATATGTCAACAAATCTGATAATCCAAGTGAAATGGAGGAAAACTTACAAAAATAAAGATTACTCATATTAACAGAAGAGAAAATAAATTGCTTAAATAGTCCCATTTTGGAAAAAGAAATTGAACAAGCTATTAATGAACTCCTCTAGAAAAACATCCATAGTTGTTGTGGCAGCATAATGACATTTGTTCATGTGAATACTGGGGCGTTCCTTTATGTAGTTTTTATTTTTTATTAATGTTTTAATCTTTTGGTTTTCATTTTTCACTTGTGAGGTTTCTTTTTTGGTAGATTCTTTTTCTTCTTCTTCTTCGTCTTTTTTGTTCAGATTGTTAATGTGGTATAGTGTTTAATGGTATGGTCTTGGAGTTAGTAGGACCTGGATATTAAGCACTGTCTCTAAGTGTTTCTACCTATCTGTTTTTTCTAGATCATCTTTAAAATAGAGACAATAATATCAGTAACATTTTTTTTTTTTTACAAATAAACTAAAAACAGAAGTGACAGCTGAGAGCATGACATGGAAGGAGACATAAAAAATTAAAAACATTTGCAGAAATATATTCCTGAAGAGTACAATGATAGATGTTCATAATGATAATGTCATATCACCAAGAAAGTTTAAGTTATATTCCTATTCAACTACTTAAGAAAGCATGAAAATGCATAATTCATTTTAGAATAATTTTCACAAAAAGCATAAAATTAAATTAAAAGTTTGGGTGTTTTTAGTCTTCCATGATAAAAAAACTCTTAATATTTGTAAAGAATGTCCCATTCCTTATGTTAGTTCTAGTTGTTCTTTCTGTCTCAATTCTCTTCTCATTTTAATACATTCACCACAGAATCACCAGAATGATTTTTTCAAAGCATAAAATTGAACTGTCTCCTTCTCCCACTCAATAACTATAACAGCTCTATATTACTTCCTGGATTATTGCCATGGTATTAGGAAGAAGCAGCACTAAAAACTGTTTAAAACGTGGCTTCTTCTTATCTTTATAATTTTCTTACATATTACTCCCCTTTATGCAATTTATGGTCGAGCCATACTGGATCATTTGGTTTTTCCTTGCATGCAAAACTCCATCTTCCAACTCCTTACTTTTACACTTCTTATCCACCATACTTGAAATCATAAAAATTCCTGGCTTTCTTCAACACCCAGCTTAAAAGACACCTTCTTTATTATGAGACTCAGCAATTTTTCCAGCTGTCACAGCCTTCTCCTCGAAAGTTACCTTCATTCATTTCTTTAAGTATCTATATTTATGTACATATCTACATCCAAATCTATATACTCATTTATTTATATATATATGCATCTACCTCTATGCCTATAGCTATGATTATATCAATATTTTATCTATCGCTGTCTATGTATCTGTAATTAAATCAGTATCTATATTTATGATGCATATATATTAACAAATATTATGATAAAATTTTATTATATAATATAATATTGTCACTGTATCAATACAGTGATAATGAATGTTATTATTAAAATGGAAACTTCTTCATGGAATGTTTAGTATAATGTTCTTAGTGGATTTTCTGGAGGTCTCTGGAGCAGCCTTCTTTTCAGCAAATTAATCACCACAAGAATAATCAGATGTTAAAGTCCAAAGTCCAAATTCTTTATTGTCTCCTGGCCTGGGGTCTGGGCCAGGTTTTTTGAGGTCCTCCTGCAAGTGTCTTGGTTTCTGTGGGGGAGGCAGGAGGACCACCACCACCACCACCATGATCTCTGTCTTGAAGTCTGTCTCATTCTGAGACTTTGTGCTCTATCCTTCAGTCCTCTTGTCCTCTGTGGCTCTATCTCCAAGCCTCTCATTCTCCCAGGAGAGCCACTAGGAGCCTGACTGAAAATGGAATGAATTCCATTCTGTCCTTGATGGCTGTTATACATATATACTCCATTATCGTACGTGTGAATCTTGTGGAACTATAAGTACATGTACTGAACTAGAGAACTAGCACTATGCTAAACTAGGTAACCATTGTATCATCAATTCTACTGACTTAACATCTTGTTTAAGAACTCTGGCCCATAACAGTTTAGCCTTTATTTTTAAATTTTCCTCAGTGGCATAGTATGGCACATATCGTGTGCTTAATAAATGATTGATGGTTGATTTACTTAACACTACCCAGTGAAGGCACTGAAAAATGAGCATTACTTTCTTAACATACATTAATTTTTATATATATATATATATATATATATATATATATATATAAAATAAATGCACATATTTGTCAAAGTGGATTATTTTTTATAACTTTGTAATTTCTAACAGCATTGAATACTATGAAATCTTATGTAAGCTATTGATATTATCTCATTTTTAGGGAGATCTGTTTTTGAGAAGCATTGACTTTCTGCAATTCTACTATTCTACTATGAATCTACTATTCACAATAACTTAAGAATTTGGTGATAAATTCTCATTCTGATCTACTCTAGGAACATAGTATCTATATAATTTGGCATCTCACTTGTAAATAACAGATGAAGATGTGACTTTAACTTTGATATTTAGGGTAATTACTTTACATTATTTCAGAATGCCATTTCAATACCATAATAGATTCTAAGTTCACTACAAAATAGTGGTGATGCTAACATGTAGATGAAAAGGCAAAAATCCAGTGGATAAAAAAAAAACTCATAATATTTGTGCTGATATAGGATTTGATTAATACTCCAAAGAGTTTCTTAACTATAATGTTGTAGCTATTTGTCATATAATGTCTATGTGGTATAGTGGATAGACCTCTGAACCTGTTGTTCAAATCTGTCTTCAGACATTTACTGAGTACCCTTAGGCAAGTCACTCAAACTCTGTTTGCTGCAGTTACTTCACCTGTAATATGAGAATAATAATAGCATTTTTACCCCAGGTTTGTTGTAAGGATTAAATGAGGGGATAATTATAAAGCAATTAGTACAGTGCCCAGCACATATTAGGTACAACATAAATTTTAGCTGATATTAAGAGTAATATTTTTATCTTGCTGATTCTGATAGTAACCGTTTTATTCTCTCCTATCCTATGTAGCCCATATAGGGTTATTATATTTGTTCTTCCATTAGTTCATCAAAGGGAACTTTGCAAAATTTCAAAATATGTGAAGACCTGCCTCAACTATTATTCTGTTTGTTTTTTAATACATATTTATAGATATACATATACAAATATGCATTTGTTATCCATTTTCCTCACATGATCAGCCATCTTCTTTTTAATCTATACATTCTGTTGATAAATATCCTTTATACTTCTCCTGTGTTATTATTTGTTTGTGTTGTATTGTTTCTCTATTTGTATCCAGTATTTAGTTTTCCACTGTTCTCTGGGTGTTCTTTAACCTTGATTCTTTAGAGATCATAGGTTCACTGCCATTCAATATCATCAAAAGAATATTGGGATTAAAAATACAGCCTTTGTTTCAGGAAGAAGGTTGGAATCATTAAATATTTCTTTTAAAAATTCTGATTAACAATTAAATATATGCAGCTAGGTTCTGATTAGTACAAACAATGAATTCTCTCAAGTTGTTACATTATTCAAATTTCCACTGAATATGTCCACTGGGTTGAAACCAATTACCATATTTTACCTAATTATAAGTCTGAATAATGCGAATTCAAATACATAGTCCACTTCATGGAGAAGTCATTATTTGCTCTAATTGGAACAAAGCTGTTTTCTTTTATCATTTTTACTTGCTTCTTCAATTGTATTGTCATTTAAATTTTTTTTCTCATCCTTGAATAAAAATCCAGAGAGATTCAGTTGACTATTCATAACTCACTTGTCCATTGTCAAACACATAACACTTTTCATTTTCAAATAATTCCTTACTTTTCTATAATAAAATTGTGAAGTATTTCTTGAGGTGAGGGGAGGAAAAATTGCTGAATATTCAAACAATTGCATTATTCATTGTCAAGTTCTTCTTTCTAAATTTAACAGACAAAAAAGCAACGGTACATATAGACATGAACTCCTTTCCCTTAGTTCTGATTCTCTCAAGTTCAAGAGCTCCTCTTGAAGCAGTCCCTTCAATTACAATTGATACTACTGAAGAATCAGTCTATGCAAGAGAATGAATTCTCTCAGAGGTTTTTAAGGGAAGAGCTCAAAATTTGTTGAAATACATAGTAGATAAGGTGTCATGTCCAAAGACTGTTCTTATTCCCTCATTGCCTTTTTCATCAGGGCCAGGCTTTCTGAAAACATAGAAAGTTTTAAGATTCAGTTCAAGAAGTTAAACAAGTAGTAGTATGAGTGGGTAAAAAGTCTGGGGTTTCCTTCTTTTTCCACCTGGGAAATGGAGACTTTTTAGCTGAAGTCAAATACAAAAGAATTCCATTCAACTTGGCTAATATTCAAAATAAATTCCTACTGTATTAAAACAAAACAAAACTGAACTGAACTATTTAGTGATGAATGATAAATAAGGTATGATTCTTATTCAGATCATACCAGAAGAGAAGAAGAAATAGTAAAAAACCAAAAAAAACAAAAAGAAAACAAAAAAAGAAAAAAGAAAGAAAGAAAGAATAGAAAAAAAAATAAACAAACAAGAAGGCAGGGAGTACTTGGATCCTTTTTTCTCCAGTGTTTTATTATTTTTTAAAGCATCATGATGTAGTGGATAAAGCCTGGTTTTGGAGTTGGAAGGACCTAGATTTCAGCCTTATTTTAAACATTGATTAATTGTTGAACTTTTAAGCAGCTCACAATCCATGAGCCAGTTTTTTCACTTTTAAGATGGGAAAAATGTGCACACAAGAATTACTCCATAGAGAGCAATCTGGAATTATGCCCAAAAAGTTATCAAACTGTGCATACCCTTTGATCCAGCAGTGCTACTACTGGGCTCATACCCCAAGGAGATACTGAAGAAGGGAAAGGGACCTGTATGTGCCAAAATGTTTGTGGCAGCCCCGTTTGTAGTGACTAGAAACTGGAAAATGAATGGATGCCCTTCAGTTGGAGAATGGTTGGGTAAATAGTGGTATATGAATGTTATGGAATATTATTGTTCTGTAAGAAATGACCAGCAGGATGAAAACAGAGAGGCTTGGAAAGACTTACATGAACTGATGCTAAGTGAAATGAGCAGAACCAGGAGATCATTATATACTTCAACAACAATACTGTAGGAAGATATATTCTGATGGAAGTGGATTTCTTTGACAAAGAGACCTAATTCAGTTTCAATTGACCAATGATGGACAGAAGCAGCTACACCCAAAGAAAGAATATTGGGAAATGAATGTAAACTGTTTGCATTTTTGTTTTTCTTCCCAGGTTATTTTTTACCTTCTGAATCCAATTCTCCCTGTGCAACAAGAGAACTATTTGGTTCTGCACACATATATTGTATCTATGATATACTGTTATATATTCAACATATATAGGACTACTTGCCATCTAGGGGAGGGGGTGGAGGGAGAGAGGGGAAAAATCGGAACAGAAGTGAGTGCAAGGGATAATGTTGTAAAAATTTATCCTGGCATGGGTTCTGTCAATAAAAAGTTATTATAAAAAAAAAAAAAAAGAATTACTCCATAGAGTTGGTAGGCAGATCAACTAGTACCAGTTTTATATATTTAGCCCACCATAACTGCTCATACAGATGCTGAGCACTTGCTATTTTTGAATAAAGTCACAAAATTTCTGAGTCTTTGTATTTCCCAGAAAAGATTTATTTTTCTATATTCTTTGTATTTAAAAAAATACAAAATAGAAAAATACAAACAAATATGAAAAATATTGATAACACACTGTGAATTTCTATTATATATAATTTACCCCCTTCCTCCTACTTTTTTTTTTGTTTTTATTCATGTTCTTTTTCTTCTTCATTTTTTTTTTATTGTTATTTCTCTTGTTATTCTTGTTGTAATTATTGTGGTGATGGTTATTGTTCTGGTTTTTCTTCTTTTTTTCTTCTCTTCCTCCTCCTCCTCCTTTTCCTTATCTTTTTTTTTTTTTGTATGTTTAGGTGCTAGTAAATAAATTCCCTGATCTTCATACCTTCTGAACTTATTTGAAATAGAATTTTTTTTATCATTTCCTACTGAGCTTTATTATGTAGAAGACTCATGTTTTAAGGGAATTTCTTTTATAGCTTGCTATTTTAGGGAAGTTATTAATTTCTTCCATTAATTTTATTTGAATCTTTAAGTTAACCAACATATCATCAAAATCAATAATTTAATTTCTTCTTTACATGTGTATATCCTGAATTAATTTTTCTCTTCTTATTTTTATGACTAATATTACAAAAGCACTGTAATATAATAATGATGTTAAAGACAACTTCACTTTTTCTCTGATAAAACTGCAAAGATATTTAGCATTTCTGCATTATAGATATTCCTAGCTACAGGTATTAGTTACTTTTTATCATGTTAAGAAAATGACTAGTTATTAAAATACCCATAGAGATTATGAGAATATATAGCCAGGATAATGCACTATGACTAAATGAGATTTACAAATAAATAAATAAATAAATACAAATACAGGGCTGGTTATCAGGAAAATTATCAGCATAAATAACCATATCAATAACAAAACTTACGAAAATCATATGACTATCTCATTAGATACAGAAAAAAATCACTTGATAAAATATAACACCTATTCCTAATTTAAAAAAAAAAAAAAACACTGCAAAGCATAGGAATGAGTGGAATTTTCTTTGAAATGACAACTAGCATCTACTTAAAGTCATCAGTAAGCATTATGAGTAATGGCAATAAGATAAAGCATTCCCAATAAATATCAGGAGTGAAACAAGGATGCTTATCATCACTGCTAATATTAAATATTATACTAGAAATTAGGCTAGCAATAAAGAAGAAAAAGAAATTGAAGGAATTAGAGTAGGCATTCAGGAAACAAGATTTTCATTTTTTGCAGATGATATGGTGCTATGCTTAGAAAATGCTACAGAATCAACTAAAAAATACAAAAAAATTAGCAATTTTAACAAGGTTGTAGTATGTAAAATAAACACACATAAATCACTGACATTTCTAAAGGTTTCCAAAAAATCCTAGCAGCAAGAAATAGGAAGAGAAATACCACTTAAAGTAACTGTAGACAATATAAATTATCTGGGACTCTGTCTGCCAAGAAAAACGCAAGTTCTATATGAACACAATTAAAAAATATTTTCACATAAATAAAGTTAGATTTAAACAACTGGAAAAATATCAGTCATGGGTAGGACAAGCTAATATAATAAAAATGACAATTCTAGTTAAATTAATCTATCGCTTCAGTATCATGCCCATCAAACACCAAAAATTACTTTTTTTGAGCTATAAAAAATAACAACTCATCTGGGAGAACAAAAGGTTAAGAATATCAAAGGAATTGATGAAAAAACTACAAAAGAAATGCCTAGCTGCAATAGAATTAAAATTATATCATAAAGTGCAGTCAGCAAAATCATTTGGTACTAAGAGATAGAGTAGTAGATCAATGGAATAGGTTAGATACAACAGACAAAGCAATCAAGGACTATAGTAATCTTCTGCTTGATAAACCCAAAGACTCCAGCTTCTGTGATAAGAACTCAATATTTAACAAAAATTGTTGTAAAATAGTATAGCAGAAACTAGGCCTTTGACCAATGTCTCATGCTCTTTCCAAGATAAGGTCAAAATGGGTCCATGATTTAGGTAAAATGTTTGATGGTATAAGCAAATTAGTAGAGCAGAGAAGAATCTGTCTGATGGAGGATCTTATGGCCAAAGAAGAATTAGAGAACCTTATGAAATACAAAATAAATATTGATAATTTTGATTACATTAAATTAAAAAGTTTTGCACAAACAAAACCAATGCAGCCAAAATTAGATGGGAAGCAGAAAGCTGGGGAATATTTTTTTTTTAATAATCAATGTTTCTGATAAAGACCTCACTTCTAAAATGTATACATAATTGAATTAAATTTGTATAAATACAAATTATTCCACACTTTATAAATGGTCAAAGGATATAGATAAAGAATTTTCAGATGAAGAAATTGAAATCACTTATAGTTATATGAAAAGATGTACTCCATTTCTATAGATTATAGAAATATAAATTAACACTACTCTGAGTTACTAGTTCACACATTTTAAGTTGGCTAAGATGACAGGAAAAGATAATGATGAATGTTAATGTGAATGTGGGAAAACTGGTACACGGCAATGTAGGTGGAATTGGTAACTGATCTAACAATTATGGAAAAGTAATTTGGAACTGTGTCCAAAGTGCTATAAACCAGTGCATACTTTTTGATCCAGCAATGTCATTACTTACATTGTGTCCCAAAGAGATCATACAAAAGGAAAAGGACCTAAAAGTGCAAAAATAGTAGTAGCAAGTCCTTTTTGTAGTGGCAAGGAAGTGGAAATTGAGCAAAGGCCTTTCAATTGGGGAATGGATGAATAAGTTATGGTATATGAATGCAATGAAATGTTATTGTTTTATAAGATATGATAAGCAGGTTGATTTCAGAAAAGCCTGGAGAGGTTTACATAAATTGTTGCTGAGCAAAGTGAAAAGAACATTGAACACAATAACAGCAAGATTGTGTGATGATCAACTGTGATAGATTTAACTTTTCTCAGCAATGTGATGATCCGGTATAATTACAATAGACTTGGCATGGAAAATACCATTCACATCCAGAGAACTATGGAGACTAAATGTGGATCAAAGGATAGCATTTTCACTATCTGTTTGTTTACTTGCTTTTTCTTTCTTGTGTTTCTTTTATCTTTTGTCTGATTTTTCTTTCTATGATAAATATGAAAATATGTTTATAAGGATAGTAGATGTTTAACCTATATTGAATTGCTTGCTGTCTTAGGGAGGGATCAGAAGAAGGAGGGTGGGAGTAAAATTTTGGAACACAAAATCTTACAGAAATGAATGTTGAGAACTCTGTATTTGGAAAATAAAATACAATTGAGAAAAAAAGAAATGGATCATTTATGCTAATACTTTTTGACATAAATGATTCTTTTATGTTTTTAAAATCTTATTTTCTGCATGTTTGCCATTTTTTCAATTTTTTGTCCATTATATATTCATTAAGTTCATTAAATGTTCATTAAAGATATTGCTTTATAGATTTCCTCCTCTATTTTATCTTTCTCTGGCTTGGATACTGGATTTGATTTATCTAATACAAAGAGTTTCATAGAATGCCTTTTTCTTCATATTCCCAAATATTTTTTAATAATATTGGAGTTCATTGTGCTTTGGATATTTGATAGAATTAACTTTTAACTTAATTTGGTCCTGGGTTTCCTTTCAGCTCCTTTAAGTTCCTTCATGGCTTGTTCATTCTTATTATTTGATAGCAGCTTGTTTAAATCTTGCTTGATTAATGCAAGTATTTTTTAATTTAAGTTATCAGGTTTTGTTTTGTTTTTTGTCTCTCCAAACACCTTCATATTTCTGATAGTATTCTTGTCCAGTTTTGGATGGGATCGAGGAAACTTACTAAAGTTTCTCTTCTTGATCATCTTTCCATTTGGTGTTATTAATATAGATACTTCTAACCAGATGGCTCAACAAGAATTATTTTAGTAGGGATACCATCAAAGATAAGACAAGCATAAACATTACTAGCACTGCCTTTATAGTGAACAATAAGGTGAGGTAACTCAGGATAAGGGAATATCATGGTATAAGGATAAGTGAGGAAGAAAAAAGGAGGAAAGAGATGCAATTAATTCATTTTTGTGGTTTCTTTACTTGATTCTGAGGCTGCAGCAATATGAATGTTAATAATTTCTCAGTCTTCAATGAGAAAACACATTTGGATGGCCTTATTATAACTGCCTTGTTAGGTAGAAAAATCAAATAATTGTAGAGCAGGAAACAGTTAACATTCCTCAAATCCTCTGAACAAAATGGAAAAAAAAAACAATCCCTGAAATTAAACTTTGTACTGACTCCAAACTCTGAGTGACTGTGGCAAAAAAGAAAGAGCAGTAAATGTTTTCATTTAGTTAAGGGATTTTTCTTAAGAGGACCAAGAAGTTCTGTGCAAAAAGACACATGAATATGCTGAGCATGGGAAGAGAGGGATTTCATATCAAATTAATCTTCCACAAAGAGATCAGAGATCACAGATATTTTTGCCCTTGGTCTTAGGCTGATATATGATTAGAAAAAAACTTCTGTTAGATTGCTCTGTAGGCCTGAGCCATTTGAATAAAACTTGATGTTCAACAGGCCTGAAGCCACAGTTCCTAATGAAGCCTCAGTAAGACAGTATAATATTTTATGGGTAGCTTCTTAGAAAGGAAAATACTGTGGTACTGTCAACCATAGTGTCCAGGTAGTCTATACCAGAGTTGGTATGAGACAACAGAGCAATTTTTAATATATAATCGGGGCCTTTTCAGAGCCAATGGAGAGCATGACATGAAATTTTCATTGCTGTTGTATAAAATTCAGAGATTGTCATAAGGCTACAATCATTTTTGGAAAACAAAAAGATAAAGATAAAATACATTAATTATAACAGAGAGTTATTGCAGACACTATATCTAGAATTATAACAGGTCAATGGATATAACAACCAGATTGCAGAGGGGTTTGTTAATCATATCTTACAAGGGAGAATAAAATTTTAATAAAAAAAAAAACTTTCAAAAATATCTGAAGAAAAGACAAAACTGAGAATAAGGACAAAAGGAAAGGATTGACACTCACAATTATCACTTTTTATTATTATAAACAAATGGAAACAAATTTGCTTCCTGTTGATTGGATAATAGCTAAACAAATTATGGTACTTGAATATAATGAAGTGTTATTTGTGAAAAGAAATGTTGAAAGGGATGAATTAAGAGAAACTGGGAACATTTATGCAAAATGATGAGTAAGAAAAGAGGGAACAAAAGTACAGTTTGTTCAATGACTATTTTTACTTTTTTGCTTTGTCTGAGATCAGAATTGCTACCCTGGTTTCTTTTTTTTTTTTAACTTTGACGGAAGCATAATAAATTCTGCTTAATCTTTTATCTTTACTCTGTATATCTCTTTCTATTTCAAATGTGTTTTTTGTAAAGAACATATTGTAGGATTATGGGTTTTAATCCACTCAGCTATCTACTTCCATTTTATGGAAGAGTTCATTCCATTCACATTCACAGCTATGATTACCAACTATGTATTTCCCTCCATCCTATTTTCTTCCCTATATATACTTTTGTTCTCTCTTTCCCTAACCCTAATCCTGTTCCTCCTTAGTAGTAATTGGTTCTGACCCAGCCCAATCTTAACCTTCCCTCTCTCCTATTACCATCCCCTCTTTTCTCTTACACCTTTCTCCTAATGTTTCCTATTATTCAGTCCTTCCCTTTTCTTTCCAACTTCCTTATAAAGATAAATTTCTATACCCAACTGAGTGATTGTTATTCCCTCTTTGAGTCAAAACTGATGAGATTAAGCTTCAGATAATGATTATCTTTCTCCCTTTTTTCCTTCTATTGTAATAGATCTTTTGTACATTTTCATATGATCTAATATATTCCATTTTACCTCCCCTTTCCTCTTCTCTTAGTACAATCCTTTTTCCCCACCCATTAATATTTTTTTCTTTGATTATCATCACATTAGAGTCATTCACACCCATATTCTCTGTCCATATATGCTCCTTTACCTGCCCTATTAAAACATTCACTTCTCAAGAGTTACAAGTATCATTTCTCATCTAGTGATATAAAGAATTTAATCTTATTTTTCCTGTTTATCTTTCTACGTTTCTTTTGAGTCCTATATTTGAAGATCAAATTTTCTTTTTAGTTTCATTTTTATCAATAGAAATGATTGAAAATCCATTACTTCATTGAAGATCCATCTCTTCCCCTGAAGGATGATGTTCAATCTCATTGGGTAGTTAGTTTTTGGTTGTAATCCTAAATTCTTTGTCTTCCAGAATATGATAGTCCAGGCATTCCAGTCCTTTATTTTAGAAGTTGTCAGATCCTGGATAGTCCTGATTGTAGCACTTCAATATTTGAACTGTTTTTTTCCCCCCCTGGCAGCTTGCAGCATTTTGTCCTTAATATTGTAGTTGTGGAGTTTTGCATCCTTTTTTGGTGTTTTCCTTGTGTGATCTCTTTCCAGAGGCAATCTATAGATTCTTTCAATGACTATTTTGTCATGTAGTTATAATATGTCAGGAAGATCTACTTTTCTTATTTGATTTTAAAATGCTTTATGAGCATTTCCAAGAAGCTCCTGTCTCACTTTTTGGCATTTTCTATGTGGGCTTTTGTCCTCTTTAGAGTTAGTATTTTGGTCATTCTGTCAATATAGTAGCTCTGTAAGGTTAAGATTCTCTTCTTTTTCTTGCTCTTCTCTCTCTCTCTCTCTCTCTCTCTCTCTCTCTCTCTCTGTCTCTCTGTCTCTCTCTCTCTCTCTCTCTCTCTCTCTCTGTGTCTATTTCTTTCTTCCTTCCCTTCATCCCTCCCCCCTATTATCATTCCTTCCTTCATTCTTTCCTTTCTTTCTTTTATTCTATTTTGTGACTTTTAAGGTCAAGCCCTGTTCCTGGGGAACAGAAATACTGTCCCAAGCTTCTTGTTCCATTCTGAGCATTGGCTTTGAATATGGGGGACACTTGTATTTGGTGTATTGTTCACAGCAGGAGATAGCTGTACCTTTCTTAGTTCTTTTTTCCCCCTTATTGTCTTTATATTCTTGACATTCTTCTAGATGAATTTGGTTATTTATTTTTTATAGCTCTATACAATAATTTTTGGGTAGCTTGATTGATATTGTGCTGAATAAGACAATTAATTGAGGTAGAATTATTATTTTCATTATATTAACTATGCATACCCATGAACAATTGATGTTTTTTCAGTTGTTTAGATCTGACTTTATTTTGTGTGAAAAGGGTTTTGTAATTGTGTTCAAATAGTTTCTGGGATTGTCTTTGCAGGAAAACTTCCACTATGTTTTTACTGTCTAGGATTATTTTAAATAGAATTTTTACCTTGTACTGCTAACAAAGCTAGGGTTTTGTTAGTAATAAATAAATGCTGATAATTTTATGGGCTTATTGTATATTTTGCAACTCTTCTAAGGTTGTTAGTTGTTTCAGGTAGTTTTTTTTTAGTTGATTCTTTAGGATTCTCTAAGTATCTCATCATATCATCTGCATTAGTCTTGTTTCCTGATTGCCTACTCTATCCTTGTGATAACATTCTGTGATCTCTTTGCTATAATTTTATTTAAATTTTTGTACCAATATTCATTAGAAAACTTAAGTCTGTAATTTTCTTTCTTTCTCTTCCTTCCTTCCTTCCCTCTTTCCTTTTTTTTTTTTTTCAGCTCTTCCTAGTTTAGATATCCACACCACATTTGAGTCATAAAAAGAATCTGGTAGGACTCTTTTCTCACCAATTTTAAAATAATTTATATAGTATTGAAATTAAATTTTCTTTAAATTCTTAGCAGGATTCATTTGTAAATCCATCTGATCCTGGAGATATTTTCTTAGGAAGTTCACTGATGCTTGTTCAATTTCTTGTTGTTTAATGGAGTAATTTGAGTATTTAATTTTTTCTTCCTTTCATCTGGGCAACTTATATTTTCATAATGTTCATCCATTTTACTTACATTGTCAGATTTATTGGCATACAGTTCAGCAAAATATTTCCTAGTTATTGCTTTGATTTTTCCTTTAATGGTGAAAATGGTTTTATTTTTTGATAGAGGTAATTTCTTTCTTATCAAAATTAACCAAAATTTTATCTATTTTTAATAAAACTAGCTCTTAGTTTTATTTATTAGTTCAATAGTATTTTTTTCAATTTTATTAATCTCTCCTTTGATTTTCAGAATTTCTAATTTGGTATTTGATTGAAGATTTTAAATTTGTTCTTTCTCTTTTGTTACATGCCCAATTTATTGATCTCTCTCTATCTCTCTCATCTCTCTGTTTCTCTGTCTCTCTCTCTCTCTTTAAATTTTATTCACATTGTAATGCTGGAGAGGCTGAGCAAGATAGAGATTAGAGAGTATTTAATAATTTATTAAATGGAGAGATATACTGGGATCAAATGGGTCCATGGTTTTGTCCCAGGGCTGAATGACACTATCATCTCCAAGAATCCAGCCAACAATGAGAGTTCTCAAAGACATATACACACATGGCTCAGACACAGGGGGTAGACTGAGGCAGAGGCAGAGTCAGGGTGCTGAAAGTGGGAACAGGACTCTGACAGGGTGGGGTGAGCTACCAGAGATGAGATGACATAATCAGGGGGAGGCACCCCGGACATGGAGAGAGGCATCTTGATAAGATGGTATCTGATATTCTGATAGATTGGGATGGGGAGAGGCATTCTGATATTCTAAAACATAAGATCTTTTATCCTTATCAAATATTCTGATAAAGAGGGAGGGGAGGTTTTACAAGATTGAGCTTTGACTGAAGCAGTGAAACTGAGTGAGGACTTGGTCAGGATAATTAGGGAGACTGAGTCAGGAGAATAAAAGAGAACTGTGACATAACAACATAAGCATTTAGATATACTGGATTTCTCCTAAGAAACACATTCAAAATGGTTGAATAAGCAATCTAATAAATGTTCCCCCCCAAAAATTTATGGAAATCCCCAGAATTATTTACTGTCTAAAATGAGAGTTGTTTTGAACTGAAATTCTCTTCAAATATTCTACAGTGGCCCATTAGTTAAATGAAATGGAGACATTTTAAATTTCTTCTTTTCATCTTGAATTGCTCCTCATAGATCATAGCCATTCATAGTACTGTCACTCATTGTGCCAGTTTCTTAAGAAAGAAAGAGTTCATTTGTGCTGCTTCTTCTATGCAGTAATACAGGAAAACTCTTTAAAATATTTATTGTCTTTCTCTGTTATGACTGTTTTTACTCTATAGGTCTTCAATGTCTCCCAGACCACCTTTCTACCTACAATCATTTATCAGAAGAAAAGATGAAATCATGCTGCATCTCTTCATTTTTCAAACTACAGAGAAAAAGGAAAGGGGACAAATTTCTAGCATTCACCATCCATTTTAGGAAAATGTTCATACCACATAGTTCTAAGTAAAAAGTTCCTACACTCTCTGAATTAACAATTAGAATCATATATTAGTACCTTTACCTCTAATCAATCAAGAAAACAGGGTAGTACTCTAAATGTTATTCAGCAAAGATACAAACCATCAGAGACTGACAGTACAAAGACTGAGTGATCAGCAATGACAAAACAAATCTGAAAATTCTCTAAAGTGGATTACTACCAGATGCAAATTATCAATGGCTGCTAAAATATCTGACCTCTGCTGAGTGTAAAGGGCTGAAACTTTGAATAGGTACACTTGAATCAGACAACTGAGCACTTAAGGCTAATTACCTATTTGAAATAAGTTAATGACTCTATTAGCATATGTTTGGATAAATGGCTCTTTTCACCATTGATGCTGGCTCAATATTTGGTGAAAAGATAATCATAGGCAAGGATTTGAGGGTAGGGTAACAGAGGCAAGAGCTCACTTGGTTGCAGGTTGAGGAGGAGAAAGGTAGAGATTCTGAATTCTAGAATCAAGGAGAGATCCTTGGCAAAACTACTGGCAGTTTTGTCTGTCTCCTTCATTTCTCCCCTTAAAGAGCAAGGACTTTTGCCTATTCTGACTCTGACTGATCATGAGGCCTCAAGGGAGCTGACCCGGGCTTTACAGCTGAGGGTCACTAATCTATTAATTTAGCTTCGTAGTTTCTTTAACCCATGTTAAACATATAGATAAAAACTGATTAAAACAAAAATAAAATGTATTGATACAAAGATAGATAAGATAGGATAGATAGAAAGGATGGATAGATAGATGGTAGATAGGTAGTTAGATAGATAGACAGACAGACAGATAGTTAGATGAGGCAATGGATAGAGCTCCTTACCTGGAGTCAAGATCTGCATGAAAATTCAAATATTCATCAGATATTTACTAGCTGTATAACTTTCAGCAAGTCAACTAACCTGCTTGCTTCATTTTCCTCAACTGTAAAATGAATATAATAGTTCTATCTTCCTAGGTGGTAGTGTGCCACAGTTCTCTTTTAATGTCCTGACCCAGTTTCCCTAAGTCCTATTCAGTTACTCTGCCTCAGGATATAACCATTGCCTCTTAATGTTTGATAGGATAAAGGTTTTATATCTTAGACCTTAGGCTATACTTATTCTTTCTTAATGTTTAATGTGATAAAGGTATTTATCCATTTTAGACATCATTAACATATCAGGAGCCTCTTCAGTACCTCCTGCCATTATGTCATCCTAAGTGCCTGCCTCCATTATGTCATCCTACGTGCCTGCCTCCATTATGTCATCCTAGGTGCCTGCCTCCATTATGTCATCCCCATCCAGGTATCTCCGCCATTATGTCATCAGTCTTGTAAGCCTATAAAAGAATCTTGTATCTGACATTCAGGGCTGGATTCTTTGATACGATAGTCTCATTCAGCCCTTGGACCAAACATGGATCCATTTGGTCCCAGTTACTCTCTCCATTTAATAAATTATTAAATACTCTCGGATCTCTATCTTGTTCAGTTTCTCTGGCATTACAGTGGTTCTGAAGATCAAATGACATAATATTGGAAAAGAACTTTGCACAGTGCCTGGCACATAGTATGTGCTATATAAAGAACATAATGATTATGATAATGGTGGACAGATATATACAGGAAGAGAGACAGATAGATAAGTAGATAGACAGGTGTATCCATTGCTAAAGCTTCAAATTGTATTTTTGTTGTACAGATTTGCTGTAATGGGAGGCATCCACTCTTTTCACAGTACAGATTTTTTCTTCAGAGAACATGTTTTGGAGACAAAGGTGGAATTTTCACATGGGGGTGATTAGACTGTTTCAGGTAAAGTAGGAAAAAAGGAGGAGAGTTGAAGGATAATTACTACTTAATGACAAAACAATTGAGTTGTAAAGAGCTTAGCTCAGCTCTCTTCTTTTTTCCCTTTCATCCACTGTCAAGGTAAATAGCACAAAATCAGGCAATTTTATTATGAAGAAGAGAAAAAGGACCAGTGAATGTGCAATGAATACATCTAATATATAGCTATCTTTGTAGACTTCATTATATTATCTGAGATGTTTTGGCACAAGGTTAATTATGCAAGATTTTAGTACTTTTTTTTGAAAATCAATATGACATCTTTAAAACAAATACAGTTCCAAAATACAAATAATTCTCTTTGTTCTTTTCATTCAAGTAAACATATTCTCAATGAAAGGATGTGGATGAAGCCTTCATGACCACACTCCCAAATCTCTTCCTGATGTGCTCAGTATGGTGTGAAAATGAGTGGGTGCACAGAACTAACTATTCCTCGGGGAAAGCCCAGAATAGCACAGGGAAGCATTCTAGTACATATATCTGAAATATTGCTCCCTTGATAAATGACCCACATGGAGCTTTCTAAGTACTCAAGAACCAGATATCTGAGTGACTACAGGGTACCTTCCTGTCTTTGTGCTGAGAGATGAATAAAGAGCAGTTTGAAATGAAAATAAACCTTCTGGTTGATTCCTGACTGCATAGGGGAAAACTTGGGCCTTAAAGGCACATAGAGTATGTGTGTGTGTATGCATGTGTTTGCATACCCAACTAAACAAACAAAAATGTTGTTGTTGTTGTTGTTTTAAAGTGAATATGATCTCTTTGCTGAATAATATACTTCTGTTTTTCCTGAGATTTATTTTTTATTTTGGATCAGGTATTTCATCAGTATATGAAACTCCAAATAGAGAGAGCTCTTTCTATTAATATGAAAGAAACACACACTCACACACACACACAGAAATACAGGCACACACACACATGTGTGTGTATGTATGATTCTCTAAAACTATTATGTCTAATACTGCATGTAATGTATCTATTTATATGTGTCTATACATATGGAGGGAGGGAAAAGAGAGAGAGAGAGAGAGAAAGAGAGCAGTGTCAAATAGAAACATTCTATCTGTTGCAGACACATAGATTATAAGTATTCTCTAAATAGATAGATAAATATATAGATATACATGTATATGCATATACATATATATTTATATTTATAGTTCCATGAATAAGACGTTCTGTCTCTTGGCTCCCTCCATTTTCTTTGACTATCTCTCATTCTTGAATAGTGTCCATTCATTCCAACTATTAAACTCCCTGGTTTTCTTTAAGACCTAACTAATATCCCATCTTCTCTAAAATCTCTCTTAATTACAGCTTCACCACTGTTAATTATTTCCTTTTTAATATATATATATATATATATATATATATATATATATATGTATGTATATCTTGTTTTGTATATGTTTATTTGCTTGTTAATTCCCCATTTGATTGTAAACTCCTTGAAGTCAAGGACTGTTTTCCCTCTTTGTTTTCCTAATACTTAGTAAAGTACCTAGCATATACTAGGCACTTAATAAATGTTGATTGATACATAAAAATTATATATTTAATAGTATACATAGAGTTACACTTGGGGCACTGAGTTGTGACTTACTTATGATTCCAAAACTAGTTTATGTCACAGATAGATCTAGAGCTCTTTATTCACTAACTCTCCATTTAAAAAAAAAAAAAAAAAAAAAAAAGGCAAGTAAATAAAGTAAAATACCTGACATATTTTTGACTCTTCCTAGTTTTCCAATTATTTTGCATATGATCTTGACTCCTACTCCCCAACACGCATACACATATACTCTATGATCCAGTAATACTAATTTATCATTAACAGTATTTTGGCTAATTCCTCACACAGAACACTCCATCTTCTTTTTCTGGTCCTTTAAAATAGCTGTCTCCCAGCCCTGGAAAGCTTTCCCTCTCCTCTCCTTCTGGCTGCCCTTCCCTCATTCAGTTCTAACTGAAAACCCATTAATATAGATCTTTTCCTCCTTACTCCGCAGCCCACCCTTTCACTCCCTTCCTTGTAAGATTGTTGCTCATCTATATTTATATACTAAACACTTCCATTGTTATTTGCAAGTAGTCTTCTGTCTTCCTTCAATAGAATATGATCTCCTTGAGTGAAGGGACAAGACTTTGTCTTGCTTTGCATCCCTAATGCTTAGCAAAATGCACATGATAAACACTTGATGATTAATGTCTTATTTATTGACAGACTCAGAATTACCTATCAGAAACCAGAATTTTAACCATGAATTTGCTGAATGTTGCTGACACATTTTCCTCCTTTGTATCATAGATTCTTAGGTAAAACAAAATATTCAGTTGCTAAGAAAATGTGCTCACCTCCTATTGTGAAGCAAATTTGTTTTACAATGAAGACTATCAAACAACTCAGATATATCCACATGCATGATAAATATTGCATTGTCTTGGGAATGTGTGAAGGTTTTTTAAGTTTGACTTCCAGCTTAGAGTGTTGTGAGTTTTTTTTAACATTTGTTTTGGATTGTATTATTATTGTTGTTGCTACTTTCTAGTTTTTCTCCATTATGAAAAGTGTATTGTTTACCCTTGTTAAATTCTTTAGATTTTAGGCATTGTGGTATAAATCACAATGGCAAAGGATACCTGATACAAAGAGTCATCCAGATTCATATTAGTCTGAAGCTTTTCTGTATGCCCTTATTGTTTAGTTCTCTGGCCAGTTCTAGACTCCCTATGAAGTATTGACTCAATCTAGGATATAATTGAGGATTTGAGTTTTATGAAACCCTGGTACAAAATTAAGCTTGATCCAAGGTTAGTTTTAGAAGGCTACTATGAGGTACAGGCTACTCCTGATAGCTGGGGATGAATTGTTTAAAGAGTAAAATGTACATTTTTGGATTAAGCCAGGATACCTGGCTTATAATTTTCATCCCAACTGATTTTGATATTCACATGCCTAGATTTTCTTTTCATTAGGAATAACTCCTTACTTAATAGATACTCACCCATTTTCTCAGGACTTAGGGATCCCTAAATTCCAATGCTGCTATCAATTGCCTTTCAATAGAGGTATTACTTTATTTCTGTGGCCCTAAAACATTCTCAAAGAGACAGGAATACCCATTTCTGAATGATTCTGGAAAAGTCAATTTTAGAAGCATTTTGTAGACAACAAACCAATCAACTAGCCAGCCAACCATCAAAAAATCCCATCAAATGAATTTAGCTCCCATCCCTAGGACTATACTAGGAGATTATCTTCTACCTGTTTTTCATATGTTAGATATAAACACAGCCCTGAAGGCAGAAAAGTTGTATAGATAGTTACTTTCATCCTGCTTTTCACTAGCATAAAAAAGGGGTATAAAATTAATTAATAAATTAACAAGTTTTTGCAAAAACTAAAACCAATGCAGCTAAGATTAGAAGGGAAGCAGAAACTGGGAAAAAATTTTTTTTACAGCCAGTGTTTCTGATAAATGACTTGTTTCTAATATCTTTTAAGAATTGAGTCAAATTAAAAGAATACAAATCATTTTTCAATAATATCAGTGGTCACGGGATATGAACAATTTTCAGATAAAGAAATTGAAATCACCTATATCTGTATGAAAAAATGTTGCAAATCACTATTGACTAGAGAAAAGCAAATTAAAACAATACCTCTCAGATTTGCTAAAATGACAGGATAAGATAATGTTATATGTTGGAGGGAATGTGGGAAAACTAGGCCACTAATATATTGTTAGTGGAGTTGTGAAATGATCCAACCATTTTGGACAGTAATTTGGAACTATATTCAAAGGATTATAAAATTGTGCATACCCTTTGATCCAGCAGTGCCAATACTGGGTCTATATTCCATAGAAATCAAAAAAGGGAAAAGTGCCCATATGTACAAAAATGTTTTTAACAGCTCTTTTTACAGTGGCAAAGAATTGAAAAATATGTAAATGCCCATCAATTGATGAATAGCTGAATAAATTGTGGTATGTGAAACTAATAGAATATTATTGTTTTATATACAATGATAAGCAAGCTGATTTTAGAAAGGTCTAGAAAGATTTATATGAAGTAATGCTAAGTGAGGTAAACAAAACCAGGAATACATTATATACAGCAACAGCAAGGTAGTGTGATGATCAACAATGAACTTCAGCAGTTCAATGATCCAAAATAATCCCAATAAACTTTGGGTGAAAAACCCTATCCAAATACAAAGATAGAACTTTGGAGAGTGAATGTAAATCAAGCAGACTTTATTCACTTTTTTTTTTATTCTGTGATTTTTTTCTCTTGTATTTTTTTTCATTTTCTGCTTTTTCTCTCTCAACATAATTCATATGAAAATATGCAAAAAATAAATGTATGTATATAGAAAAATATTGTTTCTACATGTAACTGGGTAAAATAATTATTTTCTTCGTGCAAAGAAAATTAATGGGTGTGCTAAGAATGGTAGCTTCAAAAGTAACAGTTCACTACTAGGGAGGAGAAAGATGATGAATCATTTAAGCTCCAGAATTTTGAGATGAAATAAGACTAAATTTGATGGTTGTTCACACCAAAGGTAATAGCCAACATCAAGGTGGTAAAACCATTGGAGTGAAGGAGGGGAAAACAATAGGTTGTCTAAGAATGGGTGAACCAACACAGGCAGGAAATAAAGCAGGTTAATTATAAATACTGACCTGGGCATAATGGATAATGCTATCTCTCTCTCTCTCTCTCTCTCTCTCTCTCTCTCTCTCTCTCACACACACACACACACACACACACAGTGTTTTAAGATTAAAAAAAATATTAAAAATAGCATATATTACTTAATCTGATCTTTACAAAAATTCTGTAAGGCAAATGCTATTATAACCCTCATTTTAGTTTAGAAAACAGGGTTTAGGTAGGTTAAATGATCAGTCGAGAGTTATATACTTATTATCTAAGGTGAGATGCAAGCTAAGGTCTTCTTTACTCCAATCTAGTATTCTATCTACAACATCATATTACTACTGCTTAATGACTTTTAGAGATACTGGTAAAGTAGATTGGAAGCAATAAAAGGCAACATTAATGTTTAAATATAAAGTCCAAATAATATTTTACTTCAGCTTTGCCCTTATACATTAAAACAATGTGACTTTATCTTATTCTGAGCATTACCATGTCTTCCCACTTTGTCTTTGCATCTGAAGATAAAACCTTATCTCCTACTCTCAAGGAGCTTACATATAGAAGTAGACAATGTATAAACAACTATGTACATTCAAGATCTGTACCATGTAAACATAACTAGTAATGGGCAACCCACTGCTTCCCCATAACTTTGGACAACTCATTATTAGAATGTTGAATATCTTTGTGTTTTTATTTTGCTTAAAAAATATCACATTACACTTATTTCTGCTTTTGGGGACAGAGTGAAAAATTCTATTATATTTTTCACCTGACAGATCTTCAGATACTTGAGTATTTTTACATACTCCTGGCTATGTCTTTTTTTCAGGTCAAATATCCTGTTACTTTAGTTGATTTTCATATTCCTCTAGTGGTCTTACCAACCTATCTCCTGGCAGATTGTATCCAGTTTATCAATGTTCCCCTAAAATGTGGTACCCAGAATTGATCAAAAAATTTACATGTGTTATAACCAGAGCTGAGTACAATTTTGGTCTAATATGACTAGAGAAAAACATGAAGGTATTTTGATTTATGCCTTGGCTAAAAACTTGGGGACTTAATTTTGTTGTTGACCAATTATTACTTACCATATCATTAAGAGATCCCTTGGACAATTGAACAAATTAAATTTTTCTCACTCATTAGACATTGAAAGCTAAAAGTTCATTCCTCCAAGTATATACATAGGTTTCTCTCAAAAAAAGAGCAACTTCTTTGAAATAACCTTGTGGTTCTGTTGGGGAGGGGAAAGCTAAAACAGGAGGTACTATGATTTTCCTGTAATTTGTGAAGGATTAACAACCCAAGGAAAATTTGGATTCTTGCTTCCCTTAGATAAACAGAGTTTCGGCTTTTTAGGCTTAGAGCAAACACATTTTCATGAACTGGACATCATGATGAATTCACTTTACTAAGGTTTTTATACCTGTGTAATTATACTACAATCTTAACACTCCTGAGGTTAAAGATCTATTTGTATGGCTTGAGGCAACCTTGGAGAACATAAAATTACAATTAGTTTAGCTGGATATGCTGCAAATTGCCCATTATTTAGTAAGAATTTAGTAATAAGCATAGACTATTTCCTTCACCCTAATTCCTTCCTTCATATAAAATTTATAGAATGCTACTGTGTGTGAAACTCTATGCTAAGTACTTTATGGGAGGGGCAGGGAGGGAGATACAGATATAAGTAAAACATGGCCATGCTCATTCAGATTTTTCAAAATCAAGAGGTTCATGTAAAAAGTAATAATAATACATCATCAAGTTCCAAAAGCTGTGGGAAGACAAAACATATTAATGCTCTCTCTCCTTTTTAAAATATAGCTTTTTGTTTTCAAAATATACGCAAAGATAGTTTTCATCATTCACTCTTGCAAAACCTTGTGTCCTACATTTTTCTCCCTCTGTTCCCTCCACTCCCTACTCTAGACAGCAAGTAATCCAGTACATGTTAAACATGAATAATTCTATAGATCATAAAAGAAAAATAAATGAGAAAGAAGGAAAAAAGCAAGTAAAGAGCAATACAAAAGACATTATTTTGTGATCTGTATTCAGTCCCCATAGTCCTCTTTCTGAATGCAGATGGCTCTCTCCATCACAAATCTAATGGAATTGGTCTGAATCACCTCATTGTTGAAAACAGTCATGTCCATCAAAATTAATCGCCACATAATCTTATTGTTATTGTGTACAATGTTTTCTTAATTCTGCTCACTTCTTTTAGTATCTTAGATCTTTCTGAAATTATCCTGCTGATCATTTCTTTTTTTAATAGTAGCTTTTCATTTTCAAAATATATGCAAAGATAATTTTCAACATTCATCCTTTCAAAACCTGGTATTCCAAATTTTTATCCCTCCCTTTCCCCACCCCTTCCCTACACAACAAATAATCCAATATATTTTAAATGTGCAATTCTTCTATACATATTTCCACAATTATCATGTTGCACAAGAAAAATCAGATCAAAAAGAAAAAAAAAGAGAGAAACAAAACAAAAAGCAAGCAAGCAACAATAAAAAGGTGAAAATACTATGTTGTGATCCACAATCAGTTCCTACAATCCTCTTTCTGGATGCAGATGGTTCTCTCCATCACATCTATTAGAATTGGCCTGAAACACCTCATTATTGAAAAGAGCTATGTCCATTAGAATTTATCATCACAGAATCTTATTACTGTACACACTGTTCTGTTGTTTCTACTCATTTCAATTAGCATCAGTTCATGTAAACCTCCCCAGGCCTTTCTGAAACTATCCTGCTGATCATTTCTTCTAGAACAATAATTTTTCCATACCATACATATACTATCACTTTTTTAGTCATTCCCCATTTAGGGACCTCCACTTGATTTCTAGTTCCTTGCTACCACAAAAAAGGACTGTGAAAAAGATTTTTACACATATGGTTCCTTTCCCCTTTCTTATGATGTCTTTGGAATATGGGTTCAGCACAGACACAGCTGGATCAAAAGGTGTGCACAGTTTGATAGCCCTTTGGGCATAGTTTCATGCTCTCCAGAATGGTTGAATCAGTCCACAATCCCACCAACAATGTATTAGTGTCTCAGTTCTTCTACATTCCCTTCAGCATTTATTATTATCTTTTCCTGTCATCTTGGCCAATCTAAGATGTGTGTACACTAATACTTTCTTTGAAGGAGCTGTAATTGAATATGTCACATTGACTTCTGTGATTTCTTTTGTCTTCAAGTCCAACAATATTTAATTCTCATTATGGCAGTGATATGTATATGTGTATGTACGTATATACACAGTTTATGTATATATACATATAGAATACATACATAAATATATGTATATACACACATAAGTGTGTGTGTGTGTGTGTGTGTGTGTGCGCAAGAGAGAAAGAGAGAAAGAATGGAGGAGAGAGAGAAGAAATATACAGACAGAGAGAAAAAGAGAGAGACAGACAGGGAGAATTCTGTTGGTATCCCTTGTATACAAAGGTAGGCTAATATTCTTAAGCAAAAAGAATTACCAATACACTAACTAAAGTCACTGCTATCATCAACCATTATAATTTGTTTATTTGGATTTAGATGTCATTGAATTAATGAATCATTATTACCCATCAGGAAGACATAATGTTCTTTTTCTCCAAATTAATAAATTTATATCTTATACTTCCTAGAAAATATTTGAATCTTCAATATAATCACAGAACAATAGTTGGATGCAAGGTACAAGATCTTATTTCAGCCAACCAATATATAATCTACAAAACAGAATTATACATAGAGCCATAAGTTTACCAAGTTGTCAAGAATCCATTTCCTTCTAAATTTACTTGGATCTGAATTATAAGTGAAAGTCCCTTAGAGATCATATACTTCAATATATTCACTTGCAGAGAAGAAAACTGATGCTAAGAGAGAAGAAATAATCAGCTTTAGATGACTCAGTAAATCAACAGGGATTCCTAGATTCAAATCCAGACCTTCTCACTCTAAGACTAATGTTCTATGTACTACACACTACTGCTTGAGTATATGTGGCATTGTCTTATTGAATTAAATATGGTCATTTGATCTGTCTTGGCTAACTCTATTAATCTCTCTAACTTAGCTACCCATCAAGACTGTTAGATTAATCAATTTTTTTCACATAATATTCTAATTTCTTAATAGTAAATCTTGATTATGACAACTTCTTACCATATCATCTTTTGATAATTTTACTGGAGAGTTTTGCAGGAAAATAAAAAGTAAGTAACAAATGTTTTATATCTTAAAATCTCCAAGATACTGATTTTTTTTTGTTTTATGTTATTTGCTAAATACTTACTATATGTTGGACATTGCACTAGGCACTGGGGATACTTAAACAAACAAACAAACAAAAAAAACCCAAAAGATAATTCATTGTGCCTCTGCATGTGTGTATGCATGCTCACTTGCATACTTGCATGTAGTTATGTTTTCATGTGGAATATAACATTTACAATTCCAATAATGAACATATTAATGAAATCCAACAGGGCTATATATTTTCCTGAATGAAGTGTTATGGGGCTAAGTGGGAGTCTTAAGCCTTAAATTTCATTTATTTTTATATTTACTTCCTATTGGGTATGTAACTCTGAGCAAATTATTTTATTCCTCTAGACCTTAAGTTTCTCATGCAAAATTGAGCCGATTACAATTTCCTTTCTTTTATAAGAAAAATCATGAAAGTTATTAATATTAGTCAATAAGGTCCAAGAAAGAGAGAAAAAAGATTTTAAAAATATGAACAAGGAGGATAGGAAAGAGTTGTAGCAGTAGGAAAAAAATGACAATGAAAAAGGTAGTCCACTTTGATATATAAGATTAAGGAGAAAGAATAAGCAGAATAGGGATTTGTCTAGCTGTTGTTGGCACTATTCTCAACTTATGTCATTAAAAACATACTGTAGGTCTTGACTGATTTTACAAGGCTTTGAAGTGGAGAAGGAAGAAGGGATAAGATATGTCATAAAAAGTGCAATCTTATTTTTTAAGATAAAATATAACTTTCTGTACAGTAAAGTGTTAGAATCACCAGATATGGCATGTAAGGGATACAATGAGAACAGAAATGACTAGGAACCCCAGCAGTATATTTTCATTTTTTTTTAATTGTCTAATTGCCACATCTTGTATTCTGAGAATCTGGAGGAGCAAGAAGTCTCTATTAAATAGAAACTGATGTTCACAAAAAAGATACACAGTACTAAATGTGAATCAATAATTAATTCAATCACTGCAATCCATGTGTTTAATGGTGATATTTCAGTTACCATATTCTTTGATTGACAAACAACTCAGTCCACTAACTCTGCTTTTTATTTTTTTTTACTCGAATATTCTTTTGTGGGTGAATGAAACTACCTAGTCATCTCTTAGACAAATATGTATGTACCTAAGAGTAAATGCATTTTAACATATTTTAGTTCTGAGGCTAATTTCCATATGCACAAAGACCATTCTATTTTTTTAACTTTTTCTTCTTTTTTGTCTGTTGAGTTGGTGAGCAGTTATAACCCTTTTCTTTTTCAAAGATCCAAGTTCGAAAGCAAATGTCATATCTAAATAATCATAAATTGTGTCATCTGCTGCATAAAACAGATTAAAATGTTCACATGCCACCCCACATTCTTCACTGTATATAGGATTCAAAATAGGTGGAGACCTATACTTACAAAAGACTTCTTTCTTTTCTTATTTATTTGAATGGAATCATAATACTTACCCAGTACAAATTTATGCCTATGCTTCCCAGGAGCATGAAAGTGGCTTAGCACTCTCAGAATCTATGCCAGGAGAGCATAGTTCTTATAGGGTTTTTTTCTCCCCAGAAAGGTTTGGAGAATGGTCCTCATAGTGTATTGTATTGTTGTTATTTAGTGAATTGCAAAAGAGCTTCTTTAAAAAAAAATTGACTCCAAAAAGGGATCTATTTTTTTAGCTAAAATAGGAGATAGGAGGAAGTAAAATTAGGTATGGACAAAGGCAATATCAATTCAGATAAAATAAAAATATTCATGATAATAAAATGGATTTTATCTTGATCCTGATTATTTTTATAGTTGGGAAGTCCAATTATGAAGAGGCTAAAATTCATAGCCACTGTTTAGTTTATAGAATCACTTTCACTTTTTTTCTATATTAATGCAAATAACCAAACAATATACATTGGATATTGATACTGATGCATTGAATAAATGTTATAGTACAATTGATGTCAGGGAAAATTGAAACTGCTTCAATTCTCTGCTCAAAAAGCTCTGATGAGTTTCTATTGCATCTAGGATAAAATACAAAACTCCTTTGATATTAAAGTCATTCATAATCTTTCTCAAACCTATTTTTCTAGGTTTTTCATGCTGTGGACAACTTGACCAAATTGTTTCTCCTTGTATACCACATTCTTTCTCCTGCCTCTGTATCCCCCAAGCCTGGAAGGCATGTATTGTTACCAAAACCTCTTAGAATCCTAAATTCCTTCCAAGTGCAAGAGAGAACACAAAATATCCTGGGTCCTACCAATACATGAAAGGCTAGGAATGTTGCTAGTCTAGTAAGAGAAAATGACATTTTCTGGACTTGTTATTTTCTACCTTTTATTCACTCAATTTTATACTTAAGAGAATAGCAGGTGTTTAAGATAAAAAACAAAACTGGAAAATCCTAAAACTGTTAAAAATTATTGTATTAATAACTCTTGCATGTTTGATGACTAGGTATGAATATCTTTTATAGAATAAAATCAATAGATAATTAGATTACTTATCATGAATTAGTTTGAGATTACACACTGAAATCCAAATACAATGACCAGGAAGTTAAGCCTAAAAAAAAGCCTGAGAGTTTTAGTGACATGGAAGAATTTGGCAATTAAAAATTGTAAGCTTATATAAGAAAAAATTGGAAATATTTGTCCCAAGAGCATTTTATGTTGAATTGTTTTCAGTCTTGTCCAACTCTATGACCCCATTTAGAATTTTCTTGACAAAGATATCAAAGTGCTTTGCCATTTCCATCTCATTTTATAGATGAGGACTGAGGTAAACAGGGTTAAATTTTTTGCCTAGAATCACACAGTAAGTTTCTGAGACTGGATTTGAGCTTATGAAGATGAGTCACCCAGATCTCAAGCTCCAGGACTCTATTCACTGTTCCACCTTGTTGCCTTAAGAATATCCCACAAGAAAGATAACGCGGAATGTTGGAGGGGCTGTGGGAAAACAGGGACACTGATACATTGTTGGTGGAATTGTGGACACATCCAGCCATTCAGGAGAGCAATTTGAATCTATGCCCAAAAAGTTATCAAACTGAGCATACCCTTTGATCCAGCAGTGTTTCTACTGGGCTTATACCTCAAAGAGATACTGAAGAAGGGAAAGGGACCTGTATGTGCCAAAATGTTTGTGGCAGCCCTGTTTGTAGTGGTTAGAAACTGGAAAACGAATGGATGCCCATCAATTGGAGAATGGTTGAGTAAATTGTGGTATATGAATGTTATGGAATATTATTGTCCTGTAAGAAATGACCAGCAGGATGAATACAGAAAGCATTGGTGAGACTTACATGAACTGATGCTGAGATAAATGAGCAGAACCAGGAGATCATTATATACCTCAACAATGATACTGTATGAGGACATGTTCTGATGGAAGTGGATTTCTTCGACAAAGAGAAGATCTAACTCAGTTTCTATTGATCAAGGATGGACAGAAGCAGCTACACCCAAAGAAAGAACACTAGGAAATGAATGTAAACTGCTTGTCTTTTTGTTTTTCCTTGCGGGTTATTTTTACCTTCTGAATCCAATTCTCCCTGAGTAACAAGAGATCTGTTCGGTTCTGCACACATATATTGTATCTAAGATATACTGTAACCTCTTTAACATGTAATAGGACTGCTTGCCATCTGGGGGAGGGGGTGGAGGGAGGGATGGGAAAAATCGGAACAGAAGTGAGTGCAAGGGATAATGGGTTCTGTCAATAAAAAGTTATTTAAAAAAAAAAGAATATCCCACAAGAGATGAAATGACTTCTAAAATGTTAGAAGGGAATAAGGAAATCACTCTATATCATCTACAAAACAAGCAAACAAACAAATAGAAACCTTGAACAATTATTGTTTTTAGGAATGAGATAAGAACCATTACTTTTCTAAAAGAGTTATTTTGAAAAAGCCTCTAGTAGTTGAACTGAATGAACATGAGAGCCCACTCTTGTCATAAGAAAGAATCAGAACTGTAGTAAAGGTCTTCATCAGGGAGAAGTTTTACAACTCAGTGGCATTCCTAGTTGGAATATTCCTCGCAGTGTCCAGAAGAGGTGCTTTGAATAAATTGGCATCCGGCAGAATAGTATCCAGTGGATGCTTGCAGAGAGTGATGGAAAGACAATATTAGGAGACACTGACATTTGGTATTAGTTGCACCTCCATATTGTGTGGCATTTTTTAGTTACCCATTATACCCTTTATGTATCCTCTTCTACTTGTGTATTTTTATTTTTATTTTCTTTCAAAACAGATGCATGGATAATTCTTCAACATTAATCCTTGCAAAACCTTGTGTTCCAATTCCCCCCCTCCTTTTCCTTCTCCTCCAGATGACAAGTAGTCCAACATGTTAAACATCTTCATCACAAGACTGTTGGAACTATTCAGAATGATATAATAACTTTAAAGAGAACACATTATATGATAAAATTAATTCTAAGCACCAGGTGGAGGTGGAGCTAGGAAGAGGTTGAAGGGCAGTTAGAAGTTGAAGTGGGAAGTTCATCTTCCTGAATTCAAATCTTTCTAGCTATGTGATCCTGAAGATATCACTTAACCCTGTTTGCCTCAGTTCCTCCTCTGTAAAATGAGTTGGAGAAGGAAATGACAAACTATCTTTGCCAGGAAAATCCCAAATGGGGCCATGAAGAGTTTAACATGTGTGAAGCAACTGAAAAAATCCTATAAATGGAAGCTGGTGTGAATCACAAAGATCTAAGAAACTTTTAAGGCCTCAGTTTCCCCATCTGTAAAATGAAAGGGTTGGGTTAATTATCCTTAAGGTTACTTACAACTCTAAGATTCCACTAGTTAATGAAGAGGAAAAAAAAAAAGAATAAAAATCCTTCCTCTGGCATTTGCATTTAAAGGACTTTTGCTCTTTTACAATTGCTGCATTTCAGGAACCTTGCCAATCTTCATTGGGGGCCTGGCCATAGGCAGGACAGAATCTGGAGATTTTTCCTAAGAATGCCTGATTTTAAAGATCTCATTCCTGAGACAAATACTCTGGGAGCTAATCTTCAGCATATAGAGAAATCTTCTTGACTGTCAGGAAGCCAGTGGCATGGCTATGCCAGCAGCTGAGTAAAGTCTTGCCACCTTCATAGAATCCTAGAGTGATAGAATGATTTTAGGCCTTTCATAGCTTCAGGGTCTGTACTGCTGCTTCATTTTTAGGTGTAGAGCCAGAGGGAAAGATTCAGAAAAAAAAAAAAATTGAGACAATCTTCAACCATCTTTGCTACTCTCAGCTGGCAAATTGGGTACTGGAGAAGCTACATTAACACTTCTAGGTCACTACTCAGTAAATTACTGCTTCAGGGCAGTAGATTGTACTCTAGTGTCAGGAAAAACTTAATGGGGATTTCAAAGAGGCAGCAGCATGAGAACTAGGAGAACTGGAATCAATAATTAAAGCTCTTAATGCCTCTGTAAAGCTAGTAAGTATTATGATTGTTCCAGATATAATAAAAAAAGAGTCCAGGAAATCAGTTCTGTTGTTCAATAAATCAACAAGTATTTCTGAGTGCTAGCTTTGTGCCATACACAACTCAAAAGATTAAAGGACTTAGAAATAAAATCTAGGCCTGCCTTTTTCTACCTTCTTTCTTTATGATGGAATATTTTATTCATAAAAGCAAATTTTTAAAAGCAGAAAAGAATTTAGAAATTTTCCAACCTAATCCCCTTATTTAATTTTTATTTTATTTAATATCCTTTTTTCCCCATCATACATATTTCCCACTATTTCTTCCTTTCCAAGACAGGTAACCAAGACTTAAGACAAGAAATAAATAGGAGGAAACAAACAAAAGATAAACAAGACACATCAACATCAAGACAAAATTCAATATTACAGAGATAGAACTCTATATCCATAGTCCTCTACCTATGCAAAGAAGGGAAGGAGATGTATGGTTACATCTTTTCTTTGCTACCAAATCTGGTCATTAAAAATCCATAGTATTCTGTTGTTTGTTGTTGTTCTTTTCATTTATACTATTGTAATCATGTATATAATGTTTTCTTGAGTCTGTTTACTTCATTTTGTATTCATTTATTTGTTCTACCATACTTTTCTGAATTCAAGTTGCTCATTTGGTATGCACATTTTTTTCATTACATGCATGTATTATAAATTTTTAGCCTTTCTCCAATCAATGGGTAGGTACTATTTCCAGATCTTTGTATTCTCCTCATTTTCTATATCAACAGGTTCATATGAAAGTCATACAGATAGCAAGGGGAAGAAATAGAAATAGAATTCAAGGTTTTCTGAGATTCAATCTGTTATTTTTTCCACTATGTTACACTCCCAATGGTGAAGACATTTGGATTTTCTTTTCTGTACCTCTTTATTTTAACTGTAATGGCATTCAGATGAAAACTGTTACACATTATGCAGGTCATGACTTATGCATGTTTTCTCCTTCCTTGAGACTCCTTCTTCTTTTAACTACTTTATGAAGGATCTGTTGAAATATCTGATGTTGTTATTGACTTGTTTCAATCATTCCAACTTTCTGTGACCCCATTTGAGATTTTCTTTGCAAAAATACTAGACTGGTTTATGATTTCCTTTTCCAATTCATTTTATAGATGAGGAAACTGAGACAAATAGAGTTAAATAATTTACCCAGAGTCACATTGCTACTGAGTGACTGAGGCTGGTTTTGAATTCATAAAGATGAATATCCCTGCCCTTAGGCCTGGATCTCTATCCACTGTATTACTTAGTTGTCTTGATCAATTTTTATTAATCAATAAATCATAAATAGAATACTTCAATTTTGTGGGGTATTTTCAATCAAGTATTCTAAAATGAATTCAATCAGTCAACAAGCATTTATTTAGCACTTGCTATGTGCCATATTCTGTCAGGAGTCAGGGATATAGAGATAAAAAAGAAATAGTCCCTAGTCTAATGGAGTAAAATATACACATACATACGTATATGAAAATAGATACAAGATCATGTTGGGGAGAAAGATCCTAGATATTTTGAATATCAGGAAAGGCCTCATGTTTAAGATGGCTTTTGAATCCTGTTTGGAAAGATATTATGGATTTTAAGAAGCAGTGGTGAAAAGAGAATGCCTTCTAGATCTAGGTAAAAGCTTGTGCAAAGGCAAAAGTAAAAGAGATGGCATTCCAAGTGTGAAGGACAACAAATAAATCAATTGTGCAAATGACTATTGAAACATACTCACAAAAATGACAGTATTCAGTTTATCTACAGGTCACTTCCAAAATTTAACTTGTAAATTGATTATTTGGAAGTCAGATCATACTTTCCCAAAGGGGAAAATAAAATATTTTGAATAATACCAGATCCATCTTTAAAAGTTTGTTTAAATCATAATGTATTTAAATGATCATGACAGACCAGAACTAACTATGATGTGAATATGTTATACCTCATTGTCATATACCTGGACCCCCAAGGAAGATTCCTTTTCTTCTTTATATGGCAATAGTCATCAAACTTTATGAAAGCAGGGATTTTTCATTTTTGTATCTTCAGGATTTAACATAATAACTGATACATAGTAGCACTTAAATGCTTGTTGATTCTTGGTCAATAGGGTTCATAACAATGATGTGAAAATAGAATCTAAACAGTGTCTAGGATTATTCATGTATAAATGTAATGGGGGACTGGCCAATGAAGCAATAGAGCATTTGCAACATCACCTGCTTTATGAAAATTCAATATATAGACACTTGTTGACACTTGATGATATGAGAGACTGAGGGACTGGTTCTGAATGGTGAAAAGAACTTTCCAAAAAATTTTCAAGCCAGAAAGCCTGAGGATAAATCTTGGGCTGAACATGCCTACAAATTTATTTATTGTTGTTATTATTTATTATTAATTATTGTTAATTATTGATTAACAAATATTTTGAAACAGACAAGACAAGATCTTGATTTGGTGAGCTTCAAAAGTCTGGAAGCGTCAATAGAGTTCCACTTATCAGAGTTCGTAGCAGAGAATACTGAGGCTAGAAAAATAATAACTGAGTCCAGGTAGGATCTGTCTTGAGGAGTGGTCTGCTTAAAGAATGCATCCTTCAGGGACAGCTAGGTGGTTCAGTGGATAAAACATCAGCCCTGAAGTCAAGAGGACCTGAGTTCAAATCTGACCTCAGATACTTAACACTTCCTAACCGTGTGATACTAGGTAAGTTACTTAACTCCAATTGTCTTAGCAAAAAAAAAAAAAAAAAAAAAAAAAAATATATATATATATATATATATATATATATATATCCTTCCAGGAGGTAACCTAACTGAACAAAAGAAAAATGAATTCATCTATCAGCTTGGCCACATCCAGAAGCAAACTTATTAGATATTTTTCAGGTCCAAGCAGTACCTTTTAGTCAAATATGCTCCCTCCATGGATACCTTGATACTTTTATGCTAGAATTTGAACCAATAGTCAAAGTTGAATATGTAAAGAAGAGAAATTATAGCTCCAATTTGGGGGAATGTTTGTGTAACTTCTGTACTTGCTTTACTTCCTCAGTAAATATCTCCATTTAAAAAAAATCTAATTGACACCAACTCATTGATTGAAATTGAGAAATCAACTGATTGATATATATGGGATGTCAGGAGGGGGAGGGAAAGGAACACACCAGATGGAGATTCATGATCAAAAGTATCAGAATCCCTAGTCCTTCGAGATTATTTCTAGAAATCTTGAAGACAGAGCAATTAACTTCTAGGAACTTACCTGCTACTTCAAGGATGGGGTGAAGGGGCTGGGAGAGTGAGTCCAAAGAAAGTACATAAAGAATATAAATTAATTGAGTGTATCACTCATATATACAAGTAAGTTTTGCTCTGTGCTAATTTCCCTTATAAGCTTTCATAATATAATTAAAAAGTGTCTAAGTCTTGTTGAACAATGATATGCTATACACACACATGCACACACACACACCTTCATACATCCCAAAGTGAATTTAAAAAAGACCTCAAATTGTTTGACTTACATCTATGTGCACAGGACCAAAAGGATAAGGAAAGTGTCTGCCTTATGCAAAAAAACTAACAAAAAGTTGTATAGCAGGCTCTCTTGGAATAAATCTAAGCATCTCTAGCAAGAAGAAGAAATTGTTATATACATTGTTAATTGCATTAACCAAAAAAAAAAAAAAATTAAGGCACATAAGACATCAGTAAAACTATCTGACTTCAGTTGTAGACCTAACCACCAGAGTGTAGCTAAAACCACTCTTCCTCTTTTCCCAAGCACAAGTTGTTGCCAATAATATCCTAGAAATGAGAGAAATAATGACTACATATAAATATACCTATAGATTTCAGAGAGTAGTAGCCATACAAAGACCAAGCAATAAGCCAGAGAGAGTAATTTTGTTTTTGACAAATATCTGCCATCTTATACTGGGAATATTTACTTTAACTTCTAATACTTCATCTAAGTTCAAGGGTCTATACAACAAACAATCTAGTCCTGGATAATGTGCCCAGATTATAGCTGTATTTCTGTGCCTACAGCAAACTAGGGCAAACACACCTGTTTTCCATCATAGGGATTGTATATTGTTTAAATAATGGCATTATGGGAAAATATATGCACAGGCAGACTTTAATCCTTTCATTACAACATCTACAAAACATTAGTAAAATAAAACAACTTTTCAAGTCAGAATAATATACCATATAGGAAATTTGTTTTTCATTAGCCTCTTACCCAGTCTCAAAAATGGAAAGTAACTCAGAGGTTATAAAATGCAGCTTGTACATGAAGAAAAATTCCCCTCTAGGCAACAGTCATCAGATGGGCTTCCAGCTTTTGTTGAAAAATAAGTGTGAAAGAACCTACTTACTATGTGCTAAGGCAGTCTGTCTCATTTGCCTGATGTGATGTGGCTGATGCAGGCATCAGAAGGTAGTAGGCACCAAAATTGGGGTGTGGTCATGTGAAAAATTCACAATAACTATTCTCTTTGCTGAAGGGAGATTTTTTTTAGGGAAATAGGTTACAGACAAAATTGTGTAGAATAGAGAGATAAGGTGAAGAACTTACAGGAATGTATCAATTCTTTTTCTGTATTTTATTTTCATTATTTCTGTGTTTCCCCTATGATCTGTATAATATGTGCAGGCTCATATTTACTTGAACCTTAGCCAGCTATAAACATATTTACTTAACCCGAGTTGATGACATTTATCAGTATTTGACATTTATCGATATTTAGTCTATTAGCCTGACCACTATCTGCTTGATTAAGCCAGAAGGCCTGATTTTCTGTTTTCTAGAAATCAGGAGATTTCCAAGAAAAAGAAACCTTACATTCCAATCTCTTCGAATAGCAACAACCGATTAGATACCTCCCTCTTCCCTTCTCAATGCTCTCTTACTTGTGATGTAATCTCTTGTATAAAAGTTATGTATCTTTACTATTCTTTAGCCCTCCTACCAGGACCTTTCTCTTTCTTATCTCATGATGGGACAGCTCATCCACTAGGGGTTTTAATAAACAACTTTTCTGCTTTCTACTGAATGATCTCTGAGTAGTCATTTTGGGTAAGTGTCTTCTACATCTCTCACAAAATGAAGGGATACAATAGACACTAGGAATGGAAAAATGGGAGAGATGGGAGAGTATAGAAAGAGTTTTATTAATTAAAGATGAAAAGGGCAAGTTCCCTACTGGAAATAGCCATTTACCAGGAGAAAAGAAATATCCCATGAGGTTAAGTTAGAGTTAGTTACAAGAGGAGAAGTGGGATTAAAAGAGACCACATGGCATGGAAAAAGGGTAAGGCAAAAGATACCACACATTGGTGGACAGACCCAAAGGAAGGCAGCATGGGATGGGCCATAAGTAAATTTATAAGGAGAATTTAGCCTCAGGTACATGACTGAGATTTCTGACAGGACATGGCAAGGTGAGGCTATCTAAGACTCCTACAAAAGATGAGTCTCAGGAGTTTGACATAACTTGGATTTCTTACCTGGTGACCTCCCCAAAGAATGGGACTATTGAGCTAAACTTATCTCTATCAGTGCCTTCTCCCTACTTGCCTGAGGGATCAATTCTTCAGTTTCTCTCAGCCTAACATACCATCAGGTCCTCATTAAATGAGGTGATCAAATTACCTGGAGTCCGTTCTCACACCACACCTCAATTTGCTTCTTAGCAACTTTTCATACTGTACTCTGAGGTCAAATGAACAAAGCCTAATTCTTCTTGCACATGACATATTGAAGTACCCCAATGGATAAAGAGCAGGTCCTAAAGTCTGGAAGAACTGAATTAAAAAAATCTGGCTTCAGATACTCATTAGCTGTGTCACCCTGTTTGGTGAGCCACTGTTTGGCTCAGTTCCTGATTTATAAAATAGGTTATTGTGAGAATCAAATGAAATGATAGCTGTAAAATACTTAGCATAGTGCCTACTATATAAACTTTAGTTGTTGTCATTCTTATTACTATTCAATATTTGAAGATAGCTATCATATCTTCTACAAGTTTCATCTTCTCCATGCTCAACATCCCAAGT
Source organism: Sarcophilus harrisii (assembly GCF_902635505.1). Lineage (NCBI taxonomy): Eukaryota > Metazoa > Chordata > Mammalia > Dasyuromorphia > Dasyuridae > Sarcophilus > Sarcophilus harrisii. The sequence goes on along the minus strand of NC_045426.1, from coordinate 323,464,038 downwards.
TCCTTCAATCTGACATGTCCTTGATTTCTCTTGTCTTGATGTTGCCCTATCTTTTATTTTCTCACATGTTGTGCCTAGAACTGAACACAATACCCTGGCTAGACAACATAATCTCTAGATTCAGCTTATACCAATTTACAAGAACCAATTTTAAAATTCTCATTTTGAGGATTTACAGAAATCAACAAAGGCACTAGAATTATTGTTTTTTCTTTATTGTTAAGACAAGAAAATGAAGATAAAGTGTTTATAATGTAGAATAAACTTTAAAAAGGGTCTTGCTAAATTTTTTTTGAGTTTGCTGTCAAACTTTTACCAGTATATGTTTGATGTGGGTTGACCAGAGTTCATAAATATACATACATACATACATATATATATATATATACATACATATATATATATATATATATATATATATATATATATATATATATATTCAACTGCTCAGTTTTCAGTTGCGGGATCAAGAATTTCTGTCTTTGTATGATAAGAGCATAGTCCTAGTAAAATTCACACTCGAATATTGGAGGTGCTAATAAGGCCTTTAGGTGTTGATCCTAAAATTAGACAGACAAGTTCTATAGTTTTATTGAAGATGCTCAGTAGGAGTCTCTTTGAATCCCTGCTCACTGGACCCTGGGCTCTGATCAGTCAGCTTTCACCTTAGTTAGCCCAGAAGCAGGCCCTCAAGCTTCTTCCTGACTGAACAACAACTGTGCTAAACACTGGAGGCACTGTGCTAAGTGCTGGGAAATATTCCCAGTTTGCCTATTCCTTTTGTAGTTGCTATTGTAGAGCCTGGGGCTAAAGAGGCAGCTTTGTAATATTTTGCTGAAGTATCAAGTACCTGGAATAGATAACAGGTTGCCCAGTGGACTCAGCTTCTCTGAAGCCATTAGTTGATTGTACTGCTCAATTATTCACTGATTTTAATAAAAATTGTGATCTTTCAAATCTTTTAGTGTGAAAAGTGAGGAATCTTGTAACTGTTCTGTTTACCTATTGGTGTCTATTTCATAAGCACATCTTAAATTTCAAAAGTTGAGTGTGTTAAAAGTTTGACAGTTTATATTTATCTACAAAGAAGCTGGATTCTTTTCTCTATCATTGGTCTATCATTGAGGATAGACCAAGATATCTCCAAAATAGATGTGGCCATTTCCAAGATGTGAAATTTCTTCATGTTCTAGAAATGATATAGGCTTTAAAGAATCTTCATGGTTTCAATGTAGAGAGTGAGATGGCCAAATTGACTTATATAAAGACAGGTGATATACTTGAGAGCTTTTAATGGATAAATTTGTAACACCCTAAAAATTGTACCTTTAAAAGAAGGTCTGGGTCCAATGAAGACTTGAAGAATATTTTAAACACAGATTTTCATAGCTGTTTTCTCACCGTAAGTTTATATGAAGTCTGAAATTTGAGTTCCACTTATTTCCTGGTAGAAATGCATTAACTCATTTTACCCAGACAATAACCCTTGGGATTAATGTTTATCTTGTGCATTTGCTCTTTTATTCTTCACCCCCTTAACCTTATCTCAGACTAACTTATTAACAATTTGGACTTGCTCCATGTTGCTCTGTAAACCTTAAATTGTCTAATCTCTCAGAATAGATCCTAAATTCAATGTATAATATGTCCTATTTTATCTCTTTTATCCCCATGAAAGGAACCTGCTAACACTAGAGGTAATCTTTCCAAAGATCCAAGTTCTAATCTTGTCTCTGACATATCCTGTTTATGTGACCCTAAAGAAGTCATATAATCTCTTAATGCTTCAGTCAGTTCTTTAAGACTATAAATTGCACAAGTGCTATTCTGCCTTGGTGAATGTAGTATTCTCGTTTAAAATTCCAAATAGCAATGAAATCACAGGTTTGGTCCCTCCAAACATGCTAGGAATTTTTTTTTTCCTTAAATCAAATAAAAAATTTTCAGATTCAATCCATTGCTTCTAGATTTACCTTTGAATGCCAGGCAATGGCTGGCATTTATAAACATTTAATAAATCCTGGTAAGTTGACTCTTCTAAGTATCAGTTTTTTTGGTACTATAAAACAGATTATCATGATCTTCTCACCCTCCATCCTCATCCCATCTCCTCACCATGTTCTCTTCTTTAGACTAACTGACCCAAGTTTCACCAGATATGAACTTGAGTCTCTTTTGCCATCAAATAAGAAAGTATCATCAGATATAAGAATGAAAGATAAGTAGGTGTAAGTTCTGTCTGTGTGTTGAGGCATGGGAGCATAATATGGGACTGGCAGAAATAAGGAGACAAGCATGTATTTGCATGCTCTGTACACAATGTATATCTTATATAAATAGGATAGGTGATTCACAACTTAAAAGCTGATGAGCAGAGAGTTGATAGCATTTCACACTCTCCAGTGAAATCTTTGGTCTTAAAAATCTAATGACCTATGTGTTTTGCCCCTATTGTGAAGCTCCCAGACATAGCTCTTTTTCATAGTCCTGCCTGTCAGTATTCTCAGATTGTTTTTTGTTCTCTCACTAGAGATCTGAAGCAATTGAAAGAGCTCAAATTTAGAGAGCACTCTAAATATTACAAAATGTTTTATCCACATTATGCCACTTGAATCTTACAAAAAAACTTGTGAAAAAGGTCTGCAGATATTATTATCACTATTTTGCCAAAAAAGGTGGGGAGAAACTGAGCCTCTGGATACAGTTAATAAGTGTTACAGGTAGAATCTGAACTCAGGTCTAATAATGCCGGAGAAAATGAGGCAAGATAAAGATTAGGGAGTATTTAATAATTTATTGAAAAGAGAGAGATTTACTGGGACCAAATGGATCCATGGTTTGGTCCCAGGGCTGAATGAGACTATCTTCTCCAAGAATCCAGCCAACAATGCAAGTTCTCAATGACATATATACATATGGCTCAGACACAGTGAGTAGAACAAAGCAGAGGTGGAGTCAGCGTGTTGAGAGCTGGAACAGGACTCTGACAGGGTGGGGAACTCACCAAAGATAGGGATGACATAATGGGGGAGGCACCCCGGACATGGGGAGAGGCATCTTGATAAAATGGTATGTGATATTCTGATAGATTGGGATGGAGAGAGACATTCTGATATACTAAAATATAAGATCTTTTATCCTTATAAAATATTCTGTTGATTAAGAGAGAGGGGTGGTTTTGCAGAATTGAGCAGAACAATTGAGGCAGAACAATTTAGGGACAATTTGGGGGAACTGATTCAGGACAATTAGGGAAACTGAGTCAGGATAATTAGGGAAACTGAGTCAGGATAATAAAAGAACTATGGCACAACAGTGTGTTTAGTGCAAAATTAATGTATAAATGTTTTTTATTTTGTAAAGTTAAAAACTTAATGAAATCTATAATTTTCTTTCTTCTTTTCTCTCTCTCTCTCTCTCTCTCTCTCTCTCTCTCTCTCTCTCTCCCTCTCTCTTTCTCTTTCATTGAGGCAACTGGGTTTAAGTGAATTTTCTAGGGTCACAACAGCTAGCAAGTGTTAAATGTCTGAGGCCAGATTTGAATTCAGATCCTCCTGACTTCAGGACAGGTGCTTTATTCACTATTCCACCTAGCTGCCCCAAAATCCATAATTTTGAAATCAATAGTTTAAAAGCAAAAGACGCTTGGACGTTAGGGGCCTTTTCCTTGATTTGTCTCACAAACTTCAGCTCTACCAACCAACAACATATTTAACCAAAAATATTCTGATATTACAATTCACTTCCTAACTGTGTGTATTAATCAGCTCATCCAATGAAATCTTTTGCCTCTGTCTCTTTACAATAAGCTTAAGACCTGGAAAGTTCACATAAGAAACCAGTGTCTCCCTCAGTGCTGACAATAACATTAGTAAGAAACATCTTTCAGGTTTTTTTTTTTTTCATTTCCTTCCTGCCTGTAATATAAAGCCTATCATCAACTCTGCCTCTAAGTAAACAGAGCAATATGTGGTCTCAACATGGGAGCCATTCATTGCTTAGAAGACAGTGTCAATTATTGCTTAAATATTCAAAACTGGCTCTGCATCCCGACAGTCTGTAGTCACACATTTACTGAGCTATTACTCTTTTATGTAGTACTGAGGTTTAAAAAACCTGCTGTTCCCATCCATGGAGCTGTTATATATATAATATTTCCCCCTTCTCAAATATACACACAGAATTAGAATTACACAGAATTTCAGAGTTGAAAGGAATCTTAGTAAATACCTAATACACTACACCTGACTGTAAAAGGATCCTCACTAAATATACCCATCCAGACTTTCCTTAAAGGTTTCCAGTGAAGGGGAATAGGGGATCTCTCCCTTGGTGGCCCATTTAATTTCTGTTTAATTCTGCTGGTTAGGAAGTTTTTCCTTACATCCAGTTAAAAGTCTCCTCTTGGCAAATTTTGCCTTTTGCTCCAGGTTTTATCTTGTGGGGCCAAACAGAAAAAGTCAAAACCTTTTCCCACTTGATAGCCTTTCAGGTACTTAAAAACTGCCATCAGATCTCTTCATCTCCCTTCCCCCACCTTTTGAGTCTACTTTTTCATTCATGCTTCTTATGTCTTTATATCGTGGAGCAAATTCATTATCTTAATATAGTTTAAGACAAGGCATATGCCTAGATAATATTATACTCATAGAAAAACATCTATTCACTCTAAAACTATTAACCATGCATATGATTCTTTGACCCTACTGAAAATATGTTTGGGTAACAAATTTGAATTTGATCACAACACAGCAAGGAACAAAGATATGAAATAGAATATAATCTTGTTTAAACAACAGAGATATAGTAAGACTCCTAAGCAAAAATATGAAATAGTGGAATCAAGTTTAAAATAAGATTGGTATCAAATCCCAACTCTGGCAATTAACTAGCCAAATAATGTTGAACATTTTTTAAAAACTATTAGAGCCTTAGTTTATTCTTCTGTGAAATGGGGGGAGCAATACCTATACTTATAGACTTCATAGGACTCTTTAGGGAAAGGAAACACTTTGAATAACAAGATCCAAAATGAGCTCAACAAACCTAAAGGATGAACTAAGTTTATCCAAATGAAACTAAACAAGAATGAATGTATAATTCTCCATGTCAATTAAAACAAAACAAATCACAAATATATAATGAGGAAGGTGTGGCCCAAACTACAAAGTTCAGAAAGATCTAAGGAGTTGTGTGCATGGATTTCAAGCCAAGTATGAGTTGACATAGGAATATGAATCCCAACATAGATTTATTATCCTATGCAAAATATCTGAAAATAGTCTCTTTTTTGTTTTATGGTTTTTGCTTTTTTTTTTTTTTTTTTTTTACTTTTTTATTGAATAGAAAAAAAAGCAGAAAAGAAAAACAAAAGAGAACACAACATTGTCAAGTACCCAGCAGAATATCAGGGAAGATTCAAAATATGTAACAATAAATTATGAAGAAAATAGAAGAATCTATTGAAGAAAATACATACGTAACTATCCATCTTTTCTTTGCTTGTAGGTTGTTCTTTTGTTTTCTGCTGTGCACATTTTTTACTTTATTCTTTTTTCCCCTTTCGTCCTCCTCCATCTCCTCTAAGCACTTTCAAGTTTAATCTGAATTATTAACATTTTCTCCATTACTTTCTTAAGTTTGGATGATCAATAAATTAATAAATCAAGTCCTGATTTGTACCATTTAGTGATTTCCAAGGTATAAAAGCTCATATTGAAAATTTAACAATTGCCTTCACTTGATAGACTTGGCTCTTATGGATATTTACATATTTTATTTTATTTTTATTATTATTATAGTAACTTTTTATTGACAGAACACGTTAGGGTAATTTTTTTACAACATTATCCCTTGCACTCATTTTTGTTCCGATTTTTCCCTCCCACCCTCTACCCCCTCCCCTAGATGGCAAGCAGTCCTATCTATGTTGAATATGTCCTAGTATATCCGTAAATGTTGTGTGCAGATCCAAACATTTTCTTATTGCACAGGGAGGGTGGATTAAAGGAAAATAACCGGGAAGAAAAACAAAATGCAAACACTTTACATTTCATTTCCCAGTGTTTTTTCTTTGGGTGTAGCTGCTTTGTCCATCATTGATCAATTGAAACTGAATTAGGTTCTTTGTAAAGAAATCCACTTCCTCTTAATCTTACATTCATTATTGACATATAAATGATCTCTTGGTTTATTCATTTCATTAGCTTCGTTCGTAATTCTCTCAACTTCTCTGTATTCTCTTTGGTCATTTCTTACAAAAATAATATTCCATAACATTCATATACCACAATTTAACCATTCTCAATTGTGGGCATCCACTCAGTTTCAGCTTCTAGCCACAAAAACAGGGCTACAAACATTTGGCATACGTCCCTTTCCCTTCTTTAGTATCTCCTTGGGGTATTCCCAGTGAAACACTGCGGATCAAAGGGATCACAGTTTAATAACTTTTTTGGGCATAATTCAGATTGCTCTCCAAAATGGTTGGATTCGTTTTAACTCCACCAACAATGATCAGTGTCCCATTTTCCCAATCCTCAACAATCCCTCATTATTTTTCCTGTCATCTTACCCAATCGAAAATGTGGTGTCTCAGGTTGTCTTAATTTGCATTTCTCTGATTAATAATGATTTGCAACACTCTTTTTTGAGTGGTAATATTTCAATTTCATCATCTGAAAATTGTCTGTTCATATCCTTTGACCTTTATCAATTGGAGAATGGCTTGGTTTCTTATAAATTAAGGTCAGTTCTCTATATATTTTTTGGAAATGGGCCTTTATCAGAACCTTTAACTGGAAGATGTTTTCCCATTTGTTGCCCCTTCTAATCTTGTTTACATTAGTTTTGTTTGTACAGAAGCTTTTTAATTTGATGTAAACAAAATTTTCTATTTTGTGATCAATAATGGTCTCTAGTTCTTCTTTAGTCACAAATTTCTTCCTCCTCCACAAATCTGAGAGATAAACTATCCTATTTTCTTCCAATTTGTTTATAATCTCGTTCTTTATGTCTAAATCATGGACCCATTTTGATCTTATGTTGGTATATGGTGTTAAGTGTGGGTCCATGCCTAATTTCTGCCATACTAATTTCCAGTTATCCCAGCAGTTTTGTCATAATGAATTCTTATCCCAAAGTTAGGATCTTTGGGTTTGTCAAACACTAAATTGCTATAGTTGACTATTCTGCCTTGTAAACCTAACCTGTTCCACTGATCAACTAATCTTTTTCTTAGCCAATTCCAAATGGATTTGGTGACTGCTGCTTTATAATATAGTTTTAGATCAGGTACAGCTAGGCCACCTTCATTTGATTTTTTTTCATTAATTCTTTTGAGATTCTTGACCTTTTATTATTCCATGTGAATTTTGTTGTTATTTTTTTCTAGATCATTAAAATATTTTCTTGGAAGTATGATTGGTATAGCACTAAATATATAGATTAGTTCAGGGAGTATTGTCATCTTTATTATATTCGCTCGACTTATCCAGGAGCACTTGATATTTTTCCAATTTTTTAAGTCTGACTTTATTTGTGTGGAACATTTTTTGTAATTTAGCTCATATAATTCCTGACTTTCCTTTGGTAGATAGATTCCCAAATATTTTATGCTGTCGACAGTTATTCTGGATGGAATTTCTCTTTGTATCTCTTGCTGTTGGATTTTGTTGGTGATGTATAAAAATGCTGAGGATTTATGGGGATTTATTTTATAACCTGCAACTTTGCTAAAGTTATGGATTATTTCTAATAGCTTTTTCGTAGAATCTCTAGGGTTCTCTAAGTATACCATCATATCATCTGCAAAAAGTGATAGTTTGGTTTCCTCACTGCCTGTTCTGATTCCTTTAATCTCTTTCTCGACTCTTATTGCCGAGGCTAGTGTTTCTAACACAATATTGAATAATAATGGTGACAGTGGGCAACCTTGCTTCACTCCAGATCTTTTTGGGAAAGATTCGAGTTTTTCCCCATTGCATATAATGCTTACTGATGGTTTTAAATATATGCTCCTGACTATTTTAAGAAAAAGCCCATTTATTCCTATACTCTCAAGTGTTTTATTAGGAATGGATGTTGGATTTTTCAAATGCTTTTCTGCATCTATTGAGATGATCATATGGTTTTGTTAGTTTGCTTATTGATATGTCAATTATGCTAATAGTTTTCTAATATTGAACCAGCCCTGTATTCCTGGTATAAATCCTACTTGATCATAGTGTATTATCCTGGGATGATTTTCTGTAATCTTTTTGCTAATATTTTATTTAGATTTTAGCATCGATATTCATTGAGAGATTGGTCATAATTTTCTTTCCTGTTTTCAGCTACCTGGTTTGGTATCAGTAACATGTCTGTGTCGTAAAAGGAGTTTGATAGGACTCCTTCAGTCCCTATTTTTTCATATAGTTTATATAGCATTGGGGTTAATTGTTCTTTAAATGTTTGGTAGAATTCACATATAAATCCATCTGGTCCTGAGGTTTTTCTTAGGGAGTTGGTTAATAGCTTGTTCTATTTCTTTTCTAAGATGGGACTGTTTAGGATATTTACTTCTTCCTCTGTTAATCTGGGCAAGCTATATTTGAAGGTATTCTTCCATTTCATTTAAGTTGTCAGATTTATTGCCATAAAGTTGGGCAAGTAATTTGCTAATTTTGCTCTAATTTCCTTTTCCTTAGTGCGAGTTCTCCCTTTTCATTTTAAGACTAACAATTTGATTTTCCTCTTTCTTTTTAATCAGATTTACTAAGGGTTTGTCTATTTTGTTGGTTTTCATAGAACCAACTCTTAGTTTTATTAATTAATTCAATAGTTTTTTACTTTCAATTTATTGATCTCTCCTTTTATTCTAGAATTTCAAGTTTAGTGTTTGACTGGGGCTTTTAATTTGTTCCTTTATAAGCATTTTAATTGCAAGCCCAATTCGTTGACCTTCTCTTTCTCTGCTTTATGCAAGTAAGCCTCTAGAGATATAAAATTTCCCCTTATTACCGCTTTGGCTGCATCCCACACATTTTGATATGATGTCTCATTATTGTCATTTTCTTGGGTGAAGTTATTAATTATATCTATGATTTGCTGTTCTACCCAATCATTCTTTAGTATGAGATTAGTTTCCAATTATTTTTTGGTCTACTTTCCCTGGCTTTTTGTTGAGTATAATTTTTATTGCATCGTGGTCTGAAAGGATGCATTCACTATTTCTGCCTTGCATTTTGAGGTTTGGGGTTTTAATGTCCTAAAATATGGTCTATTTTTGTATAGGTTCCATGAACTGCTGAGAAGAAAGTGTACTCCTTTCTGCCTCCATTTCGTTTTCTCCAGAGGTCTATCATATCTAACTTTTCTAGTATTCTATTTACCTCTTTGACTTCTTTCTTATTTATTTTGTGATATGATTTATTTAATTCTGAGAGTGCAAGGCTGAGATCTCCCACTATTATAGTTTTGCTATCTATTTCTTGTTGCAGCTCTCTTAATTTCTCTTTTAAGAATTTAGATGCTACACCACTTGGTGCATATATGTTTGATATTGATATTGCTTCAGTATTTATGGTACCCTTTAGCAAGATATAGTGCCCTTCCTTATCTCTTTTAATTAGATCAATTTTTGTTTTGTAGATCTGGATCAGGATGCTACCCCTGCTTTTGACTTCACCTGAAGCATAGTAGATTTGCTCCATCCTTGTACCTTTACCTGCATGTATCTCCCTGCTTCAGGTTGTTTCCTGTAAACAACATATTATAGGATTCTGGCTTTTAATCCATTCTGCTAATCAGCTTCCTCTTTTGAGGGGTTACCCCGTTCACATTGTAGTTAAAATTACCAATTCTGTATTACTTGCAATCTTGTTAGCCCCTATTTGTGCTTTTCTCCCTTTTCCCCCTTACTCCCTTCCCAGTGTAAACTTGTGAGCACCACTTGCTTCTCACGGCCCTCCTTTTTAGTATCCCTCCTCCCCACCTTAGGTTCCTCCCCTATCTTACTCCTTTCCCTCACAGTTTCTGTGTTCCTTCTCTAGCTTATTCCTTCCCTTTTCACTTTTCCCTTCTCACTTTTCAATGGGATGGGAAGTTTCACCATATATTGAATATGTCTAAAATTTTTCTCTTAAAGTCAATTCTTATGGCATAAAATACCCACTATATTCATCCCCTCCATTCTTTCTCTCAGATATAATATGTTTCCTTTGCCTCTTGTGAGATATAGTACCCCCACTTTACCCTTTTTCTGATACAATGTCTTTCCACCTCTAATTTCTAGAACAAGGTATACAAGTATTTTTTATACATCTTTACAGCGAAATATAGTTCCCAAGATTTCTTTTTACCTTTTAGGTTTTCTTGAGTTCTATATTTGCAGATCAAACTTCTTGTTAAGTTCTGGTTTTCACCAAAAATAGGTGAAATTCATATTTCGTTGAATGACCATCTTCTTCTCTGGAAAAGATGCTCATTCTGGCTGAGTAAGTTATTTTGGTTTGCATACCGAGTTCCTTAGCCTTTCAGATATCATATTCAGGCCTTCGATCTATTAATGTGGATGCTGATAGATCTTGGGTGATCCTTATTGTGCTCCTCCATATTTGAATTGGGTTTTTCTAGCCCCTTGGAGTATTTTTTCCTTTGTTTGAGGGTTCTGGCATTTGGCCACTATATTTCTTGGTGTTTTGATTTTAGGATCCCTTTCAGTGGGTGATCGATGAATCCTTTCAATGTCATTTGCCCTCTGTCTCTGACTTCTTGGCAGTTCTCTTTGATAATTTCCTGGAAAATAGTGTCAGGCTCTTTTTTCATCGTATTTTCTGGGAGTGCAATGATTCTCAGATTGTCTCTCCTAGACCTGTTTTCAGGTCTGTTGTTTTCCCAGAAGTATTTCACATTTTTCTCCATTGTTTGGTTTTTGGTTTTGTATGATGTTCTTCTTGTCTCCTCAGGTCATTCAATTCCATTTGTTCTATTCTGATTTTCAATGAAGTGTTTTCTGCACTCACTTTTTTGTATCTTTTCTAATTGTCCAATTTGTTCTATGGAATGTTTTCCATTTCTTAATTTTATTCTTTAGAGAGCTATTTTCTGTTTCCAATTCACTAATCGTATTTTTTCAAGGTTTGTTTTCTTTATCCACTCTGTCTTTAAATGGAGTGAGAATGCTTCTCAGACTCTCTTGCCAAGCCTCCCTCTCCTTTTCCCATTTTCTTCTAGCTCTCTTGTGAGAGCCTTTTTAATTTCTTCTATGAGATTCATCTGTGCTGAGGATCAGATGATCTCCTAATGTGGGGATTCACCTGAAAATAATCTGTTTTTAGTCTCCTCAGGGTTTAGATTCTGTTCTCTGTCTGTATAAAAGCTGTCAATCGTTAAAGTCCTTTTTAACTTTTTGCTCATTTTGTCAGAGAAGAATCAGAGACAAACTAGCAAAGAAAAAAAAGGAAAAAAACCTCAAATGGAATCTGCTTTTTTGGGGGAGGGGCTGGGTAGCGTTATCAAGCTTCCTCTACAGACTGAGGGGGCAGCAGTGAGGCACTAGCAGGACTGTCCTGTGCCTGTGCTCTGAGACTCTGAGAGTGTGCTGAGATGCTGTGGGGGAGGGGTGTCTGGTCCCAAGGAACTCCAGCTGTTTGGGGTTGTATTCTTCACCCCCGTGTTTTTAGCTTCTCTGCTGGGCTACTGACTTGCTGCCAGGGCAAAGTATCCAAGCCTGTAGCAAAGCTCTCCCTGCAGAGACGGCTGAGATCACACCCCAACATCCTATGGTCTGCTCGGCTCTGAGCTGCCTGCCCCAGCTCTTGCTGCCGCTGCCTGCCCTCAGCCTGTGCCTGATCTAAAACTGTCTCGCCCTCAAGCAAAAACAGACCTTTCCTGGCGAATCTCAAGGATGTCTTCTCTTGGTAACTGTTTATGGTTTTTTTTTTTTTTTCAGTCAGGCATTAATTCAGAGGCTTGTAATGAGATGGATTCTGAGAGAAAATCTGGAGCTTACACAGCTGTGTGCCTCCTTGCCACCATCTTGGCTGGAAGTCCTATTTACATATTTTAAAAAATGATTGAAGAACTGATAATGTTTAACTTGGACAAAAATTAGGAGAGAGTCATGGTTACTGTCCTCAAGTTTTGTGTCTTCAAGGTATGCTATATGAAGGGGAAATTATATTTATTCTGCTTGGCCCTAGAAGACAGAACTAGAAGAATGGAGAAGTATAATTAGATGTCTTAATGACTGGGGAAAAAAATCTCCAAACTTGGAACTCTCCAAATGGATGACGTCAGCACATAAGAGGGTTTCTATTGTCTACAGATCTTCAAGCTAGATATCTAGGTCTAAGCAATGTTAAAGAAAATTCGATGATTTCTGTAAGTGCATCAAATATTCAACTTCCCAATAAAGATGAATAAGTAATCATAGTTGATATTAAGATTTGTAAAGTGTTTCAAACTATCTCATTTTACCTTCACAATAACCATAGAAGTTGATATAATTATTACTCACATTTTAGAAATGAGGAGCCTGAGTTCACAAAAGATTTAATAACTTGCCCAGAGTCATTCTTTTATGACACAGAATTTGAACCCTTATTTTCAGGATTCCTGGTCCTCCTTACAGAGCGCCAGTTCTAGAATCAATACGATCCTTCTTCCTGATTTTAAATCTAGCCTCAGACGCCAGCTGAATAACTCTGGGAAAGTCATTTAACCCTGTTTGCCTCAGTTTCCTTATCTGTAAAATGAGTCAGAGAAGGAAATGGCAAACTATTTTGGTATCTGCCAAGAAAACTCCAAATCAAATCATGAAGAGTCAGACACAATTGAAAAATTACTAATCTTCTCAACACTGAGTCTACCCCTTTGATCACTATTCCATGAATATATTTCAAATGCTGGATCTGTAGTGACACTGTAGTGTAGTACATTCTAGTAGTTTAGAATAACCCCTCTAATATTTTAAGTATCTGGACAATTCAAGTGAATAGGCATAGGAACTTAATCAAGTCCATAATTTTACTAGCTTATTATTAATAAGTCACAAAGTACATGATGATGTGGGTAATATGACTATCTTACTTGACAGCAATAGAAAGGATTGGGCATATGGCAAATTTTCTTAGTAGCATGGTATAATATACATTTCTCCTTACCCCTATTTGCCTTGGAACAAGACTAACTTAGGCTCAAAGTATAACAAGCTCAGGGCTAGAGTACAATGAAACACTTATATGTACCATGCTGTGTGTCTGTGTATATATATATATATATATATATATATATATATATATATATATATATAAAGAATAAAAAGGATCCAGTCATTAAAGTCTGTATCTATCTGCTTATTTTACCAGGACAATAACACTATGTCAAAAAAAATGTCAGTACCTCTGTCAAATCTTAGGAATTCTAGTTCCCCACAGATTGAGGTTTTAGTCCCCTAATCCTTTTGTACCCAACTTCTTAAACTGTGGTATGCAACCCTATATAGGTTCTCATAACTGAATATGGACGTTATGAAATTATTGATATTTAATTTTTATGTCTACTTTATGTACCTATAGACCTGGGATCATGGGGAAACTTCTCAAGCAGAAAAGGGGTCACAATTGGAAAAAGTTTAAGAAGCCTTGCACTAGACCAGAGGTGTTAAAAACACAGCCCATGGACTGAATATAGTCCACAAAACTTCAGATTAAAATATTACTAGGAAATATTTAACAAAATAATAATACATAAAATATTAATGTGTGGTTTTCTAAGTTAATATGTGGCCCATAGGGATCTTTGTTTCTGGTTTAGTGGCCCTTGTTTCCATTTGAGTTTGACACCACTGCTCTAGAATAATCAAATTTTGAGGGTAGTCTCTTAAAAATTAAACCATCTCAACCTACAAAAAATAAATGCTGTTAAGTACCTTTTCACCCAATGTAGCCTTGAGGGCATTTGACAAAGGAGAAACATACCAGAGCTCCAGGAGAGGAAAAAAGCTATAGCAAAATGTGATGATGCACCATAGAACTAAATGTCAAAACAAGTCTTCAAATTTGGTAGAAACTCCATCCCTCATCCAGTTTACATGGTAGAGCAGATTGTCAAAATATTGAGCTCAAGGAAAGGCACTATTTGGGAAATGGGAAGCAATTGAAGTCACAAGACTGAAATGGATGACTCATCATCATCTGAAAAATCCCATTCCTATGTTGACAAAAGAGTCAATAAAGTCTAGTGGCAGGCAAGGTTTGGTGCTGGGAATCTAAACAAGACTCTTGTCTCTACTCCCATAGGACTATCTGTCACTTAATAACATGGCAGTATCCTTAGGATGAAAATTTGCAAGATTTTATAAACTAGGAGTCTCTATGCCTTTTATGATGGAAATACTTTTCTTATGTCATTATATTAAATTTTCCACAAAACTTTTTTCTTTAGATCTGGAATTGTGAAACAATGTTTTACCTTCATGTTTTCTGGAGTAGCAGGGATGTTGATGTTATTATGGAATGGAGATTGATTTTCTAGGAGAGGAGGTAAAAAGAGAACATAGATACAATGCTTAGACATCCCAAGGATACTTTTATTACTCTAAGCCTAAAGATAACATCTGACTTAAATTGGAATCTAATAACATTGTCACTTATTCCCAAGGCTATAGCTAGCCACAGTATTTAGGAATGGGAGGGATAGGAGACAGAAATGTGCTTTAATCAACTAGAACTAGTTCAGAACAATTGTTAAGCTTTCAGCATGGCCACTTACATTTCTGAAATCAGCAAAGGTTGCAAATTAGGGCTTGATTTACTGTTTTGAAGATTGTTTAGACCCAATGAAATGTTAATAATGCAGATTATACATAAATGTACAATCTGTATACATTCCTCCCCCTCCCCCATTCCCAGCACCTCCACCCCTCCACCTGGAGCCAGGTGTTGAACCAGCACACCATAGGCCAGAGAGAACAAAATGGGAATCACTGAATTTTTGAGAGCTACTGAACTCTAGTGATAAGCAGAGTGTATGGCAGAAAAAATAGTGAAGCATAACACCAAAAGTGAAGAGACCTGGGTCCCATCTCTGACAGTTAGGATTCAATGGTGATTTAATGAAAGTGATCAACATCTGAAACTACTTAAGACAAACAATTTTCTTTTTCAGAATGTTAATGGTAAAATCACTTAACATGTTTGAGCCTCTATTTCTTCATCTTTAAATAATATCTATGGAATCTAACTCAGACTTATGATAATGATGAATGAAAATAATGAATGGAAAGCACATAGAAAGTGTCAAATAATATTTAGAAATTTCTATAAAAGCCAGCTATTCTTACCATTTGGATATAGGTGGAAATACCAAATGGACTAGAGAAAATAGGGTTGAGAATTTTGATGTTAGAACTGAACAATAAATTCAACTCAAAATTAAGTTTTTTGGAAGATCTACTGACCTTTGGGAACACAAAGACAAAAATGAGACTGTCCTTACTTTATGTTCTGGTTTCTACATTTTCCTTTTCTTCTGAATCTATTTTTAGGAGTGAAGAGACTCTGTGGCTTATTGTCATTGTTCTTAAGTCATTTCAGTCATGTCTGACTCTGTATGAATCCATTTAGAATTTTCCTGGAAAAGATACTGGTGTGGTTTGCCATTCAGTTCTTCAGCTCATTTACAAATAAAGAATTGTAGCAAACAGAATTAAATTACTTGCCCAGGGTTACACAGCTAGTAAGTGTATGAGGTCAGATTTAGATGAGTCTTACTGATCTCAGGTCCAGCATTCTTTCTATTCAATGAGCCACCTAACTCCCAATGTCTGTGGAAATCTTTGGAGTCATGCAACTACATTAACAGCAAAAACAACAACCAAAAAGATGTGTTTCAACAGGATCTAAACCAAGTTTATACCACAAAAAAGGCGATAAGTGATGAAGCTGATTTCCCAAACCAGCAATTGATTATGCTATCTGAATTTATCTCCTTAATGTCTTTTATCCAACATTAGTTTTCTCTTTTGTTCACAGAGGAACCTAGTGATCGTCACTGGGTCTTTACACTCGAAACAGGACAGTTTGTGTCTCTTTATGGATAATGAAGAGCTCAGGAATCTGGGTACAATCAATTGGCAAGGAAGTTATTGCCCATGACAAATAAATCCAGACTTGTCTCCTTCTCTTGTCTGCTATCATAAGCCATAAGTGTACTTATTGTTGTTTTTTGTTTTTGTTTTTTAAATATAGCTTCTGAGAAAGTAATCAGAACTATTACAATAATCTCTTATCACTTATGGTTCAGTAATTTCCATTATGTCTTACTTCTAATGACCCCAGTTGGGATTTTCTTGGCAGATACTAACATAGTTTGCCATTTCCTTCTCCAATACATTTTACATATGAAAACTGAGACAAACAGGGTTAAATGACTTGCCTAGGGTCACATTGCTAATAAGTGCCTGAGGCCAGATTTGAACTCAGGAAGATGAGTCTTTGGGACTCCAGGCCTAACAGTTTATCCACTATGACAACTTGTTGCCCTAGTCATTCACAAATTTGCTCAAGTTTTTTGCAAATTTACTTATTTTTTTTCTATGTCATCTCTTGGTATAATGAAATCCATAATGTTATTACTTACTCTGGGAAGTATGATTTTATCCTCTGTTATAGATTTAGAGCTAGAAGGGATTGTAGAGATCATATAATCAAACCCTCTTATTTTATAGATGAGATGAACTATGGCCATAAGGACTTGCATCACTCCCTGAGGATATGCATATGTTAAGTAGCAGAGAGATTTGAAATTGGGTCTTTTGACACTAACACTAATTAATTTGTTTTTTTTTTCCCCCAGCACCTCTTTACTTTGTTTAAAGGGTTACCTTCTTCTGCTCATATTTCAGTATTTAGTTAGTGTTCATAACCTTCATGATTTCATACTTAAATTATTTCCCTACCCAGTCTTCATCTTTTTAGCCTCCCCTAATATAGAAGATCCTGCCTTTATTTCTCTGATAAATCCACTCACTCTTCTCTGCACTTTATCATTTTTGAGGTACAATAGCTAAAAAGTCTCATGGTATAGGCCCAGTGAAATTTTATGAACTCTAAAGAAGAAATAGATCTTTTCCTTCAATTGTTCAGATTGAAATCACTGGACAAAAATCCCGTAAACTCACTAGTACAATCTTTTTTATCTGTTTAAAAAAAATCTGAAAGCATATCTATGAAAGATTATGAGATGGAGACAATTTAGTACTAAAATCTTCCCTTTTTATATAGGCACGGGTTTCAAATTATCAATTTCTGAAATAATGACTTCCTCTTTCCATTTATTTTTTACTATTTATAAACACATTGACATATTTACATGTCTTTGCGGTTAGAGATCTGTCCTCTAAGTTAAGAATACCTGGGGTTAAGCACCATGTATGACAAATACTGGGTAATTCTAGACAAATAACTTTACCTCTCACTGGCAAGTCCTGGACCTGTGATTGCATAATCTCATTGGTAAAAGAAACTCCTAGCTTAGGAAACTGCTACCAATGCTCTTTTACCTCATCTAGAAAAAGTCATTCCATTTTATAACACCAACATATTCTCCCTGATGTCATATGGCTAAGCATTTGAGAATACAGAAATCTTAAAAAGAATCAGAATTCCAGAATCTAGAGTGTTGCAAAAGACACATCGGTTATGGAGTCTGAGTCTGAGTTCTACTGGCAGTTTGATCTTTGTGTCTTTGGCACATCACAGCTTCCCAAGGACTTCATTTCCTTATTTGTAAAATAAAGGAGATTGGTTAAAATAGATGGACTCTGAGATTCAGTCTAGCTCTATAATTGCTGTCCTGAGAGGTTGGAGGAAAAGATGTGGTATATGGAAAAGTGTCACAAATTATTACTATTCTGATGTTTGTAATATTTCTACTATTCCTATCATTACCATCACCACTTCATCATTATCATAAAGGATTTTTAAGGAATTTTAAAGTTTATGAGCTGAATTATCTCTTTTCACAATTAGAACAAAGAACATAAAGCAAAGGTATTGCACACAAGGACATCAAGTTATATAGTAGCTAAAATATTCCTGAGTACAGTCCATACAAGATTAAAATATAATTGGGAAAATTTTAACTTTACAAGTAAAAATAGAATAGAATATAGATAATGTTAATGTATATTATCCTAAATCAATATGCAACCTGCAAATAATCTTACATATAGTTTAGTGTGGCCCCTGTTTCTTCTGAGTTTAACATTACTGATATAAAGAACATCCCTGTTTACATGGAAATTCACAAGGATGTGAGTTAATCATAGAGTGAGATATAAGGATAAGTAGAGAGACAAGAAAAGTATTACAATGAAATCTGGGCAATATCTTTATTTCAGCTATTATTGTTAATTTTATATAGTGCATTAAAGCTTGCAAAGAACTTTACAAATATTATCTCATTTTTGTCCTCACAAGAATTCTGAAAAGTACTATTATTATCTCCATTTTACACAAGAAATTGGGCTAATAAATATTGGAGACTAGAATGTCAGCTCCACTGCTCGATTCACAGTACCACAGCTGAGCTGCCTAGATCTACAGGAATTCCTGCAAACCATTGAGAAGATCTTTCATAGAACCCTTATGGAAGCACACATACCATAGAGTTAGGAATGGAAGGATGGCAATCTGGGTAGGTGGATGGAGCTCCAGGATACAATAAAAATTTCAACATTCTTCAAGTTCCTTAAAAAAGGGATATTTGGATGTAAAATTTTTTTTTCTCTATTTCATAATTTTGATATTGAATGTTTTAATAAGACATTCACCACAAATCACCCAGGGTCACCAATTGCCCAAGACTGTATCTTGATGATTTTGACTTATAAACCTGTGCTTTCTCTTTATCAAAATATTTCAATAATTCTAACAGAGACCAATCAGGAATGGGATTAGATTATGTTTTAACAATGTTTCCATTAGGAAAAAAAAAGACACACAAACTGTTGTTTTTCTGTACTTGGATCATTACATGACTAGTCTAATGTGTCCTGCATCTACAGCCACAAGGGGGCATGGATAAATGAGGAGATTTTACATATAAATGCTTTTACAAAAAAAAAAAAAAAAAAAAAAAAAAAAAAAAAAAAAAAAAGTTTTAGATGATAAATGAAAAAGTAAATTTTTTTTTCTTGATCATTTTTATAAATGTTTCATTTCCAAATGTCATTCTGGGTGACCCAAGAGAACCAAAAGACAGATCAAACAACCTTTCTGGTTTGGATTTATTCCTTCTGACTGTAGTCATATGGTTGAAACTGATCTGCTTACATGTGCAATTTAATCTCAGTCAAATGCAGGGGAAAGTATCCTTTAGAAAAAATTTTAAATTTCATAGAAAAGCAAAACTACAGAAAAGTTGTACGTTCCATGAGTCTTAGGTTTTTGTAATCATTTTTTCATTCAATAATTTAAAATTTATTTTGAATAATAACCTTTTTTTTTTTTTTACCTTCCCAGTGAAAAGATATACAGGAACCAAGCCAGTCTTTTAAGGAATTATTTAAATAATAAGGATAAAATTACTCTTTGATCTTGTTTTAAAACATTACTTTTCTTTATTTATAAACATTGTTTTAATAGGACTGATAAATTTAAATTAATAAAAAAGTAACCTTCTCTCCCCCAAAATTGAAAAGCAACACAGCATATATCTAATAATTCTGTGGTTGCATTAAAAATAGAAATTTTGTTCCTGTATTTTAACAGGTTAATACCAACATGATCCATTGCCTTTTACTTGAGTTTTGCTGCCATTTAAATTGTCTTCATTTATATAGTTGTAGCCAGTGTATTTATTGTTCTTTTGTATCTCCTTTCTTCATTCTGTATCACATCATACAAGTCTTCTTATAATTCTTTGAATTTGTCCCACTTCATTCCTTATTGTGTGATAATATTCCATTACATTCACATAGTGAAATTTATTCAGTCATTTTCTTATGTTGGACATATACTTCACTTCCAACATTTTGCTGATACAAATAGTGTTAATTATGAATAATTTGTATAGGTATGATACTTTATTTTTCTCCATCTGTAAGATCCTTAAAATCTTATTTTTTGATCAAAAAGCACAAACAATCCTGTAATTGAAAAATATTTACAAGTCAATATTGCTTTCTATAATACTTGGGCAAATTTATACCTCATCCTGGAACAAATGTAGAAAACAACTGAATAATTAAAGTACAATTATTTTTTAAAATATGTAATTACTTTCATTTTAAAAAAATACTTTAATTTTTACTTTTGCAAAGTATAAATAATTACACATATTATAAATTAGCATAAATAATAGTATAATTACTAATATGCTATAAATAGTAAGTAAACAACTTGAAATATCTTCTCACTGATTAAAAATACTTTTCTTTTATATATAGATTAATGAGGCATAAGGAATAATGTTTAAAATGAGTCATGTATATAATTATACACACACACACATATATATATATTATATATATGTACACATGTAAATACATATACACATATCTCTATCAATCTATCTACCTAACCAAATTGGTATATATGATAAGGGGACAATGACACTTAACCAGTTTACAAAATGCTACAAAATAAATCTCTTTTACTAATCTAGAAAACTCTGATCTTATATCTGTCTTAGAAACCTAAAAAATTCAAGAGAAAAACAACAACAACAAAGGAATTGAGGTAAACTAGAAGATCTGAGGAACAATGACTTTTAGATAACTGTCCAGGGATTCTAGACAATAAATAAATGATTATCTCTTCCTGAAGCTCTCACATCCAGTGATTCACTGGATGTCTAATCTCTCTGTTTGGCCTTTAGTTTCTACTTCCCTTTTAAGTGATTTTTCTGATTTCAATTACTGTTGATACAAGTCATTCATTCTAACAAAAAATCTAGACTAGTCTTATCTAAGCATAGGGAAACTGTCATCAGACTCATTGTAGCCTGACATAGATTATCAGATGGACCTGGGGTCAGACTAATCTAAGGCCTGAAGCAGTAGTCTGGTTCCAGAAATAGAGTTTTGATACCCAAGTAAAATGGCATAAGAAGAAAGAGGCAAATTGTTTTGCTCCTATTGTATCACCAACAAGCAACTAAATTAATCTGTCGGAAATTCTAGTGAAATATTGCTTGACCCAATAATAAAGTCTTATTGATTCAATCCAAGAGCATTCATCCTATAGCTGTCACAATCAGACTACTATAGCAAATTCATGTGGTATATGTTACAATACAATACACATATGTAAAGAGTTTACAGAGGAAGAATACTGATTTAGGTACTTAGAGATATAAAAAGGAAATTGGGTAAAAGCTAGTCCTTGTCTTCAAGGAGCTACAAATCTAGTAGGGTCATGTTTAATCATTTCAGTTGTTCCTGGATCTTTGCAATTTCAATGGCAGAATTAATGGAAAAGATACTGGAGTGCCTTGCCATTTCTTACTCCATCTCATTTGACAGATGAAGTACTGAAGCAAACACTACCTTTTCCCTGTTAAACAACTTTCCCAGTTGTTTCCCAGTATGTATCTGAGACTAGAGTCAAGTCCTTCTGACTACAAATCCTGTTCGTTATTTACTGTGTTGCCCAACTGCCCAACAGGAAGATGGTTTTATAATGAACAAGATCATATGATAAGTGCAAATGAAATTTACAAAATGAAACTCTACATAAGGTCTAAAATGTAGATACTAAATGGAAAAACCAAAGAAGGCTTCCTAGAAGTGCTAGCAACTAATTTGGATTACTAAAAATAATTAAAAAGTCAATAACTCAATTGACATGAGTACCATGACTATGAAACAAAGTCCGTACCTAGAGTTATAAGCGAACAATATATGTCTCGGATGGCAGAAAACAGTTTACTATGGCTTGATGGTAATATTCTTCAAGAGGGATAATATGTTAAAGCTAAAAGAAAAGGTTAGCACAATATTATAGGGATCTTGAATGTCAGCCAAGCAAGGTTGAAATGTTTTTCTTAGTGATAGAGAGCTCACCTTTTGAAGGTTTTCTAACACAGACCTGGTTGGACCAGATTATCAGTTTTAGATTTAGTGCTTGAATCCTGACTCTGATACTCAATCTGTATGATCCTCAGCAAGTGGCATCACTTTTCTCACTCCTGAATTCCTTCATTGCTGTGAGGGTTATGTGAGATAACATGCAAATGTTTTGCATACATTGAAATATTATCTATGTGCTAGTAATTATTATCACATAATTTTTATAATCATTGGTTCTAATAGCATGGTTATTGATATTAATGATAAATATTATCTTTTTATTGATATTAAAGTTGGACTGGTGAAAGAAAGGACATAGTAGGACCTCCTAAAATCCTAAACAGTGCAGGAGAATTGTAATAAAGGCCTCTAGTACAGTAGGTTGACCATGGTTGAGGGTAAAGAGTAGATTTAGTGTGAACAAATGATTTTCTTGATTTCAATTATTGATAAGTCATTCATTCCAACAGAAATCTGATCTTATATAAACCCTTATGTTGGGTTAAGGAACCTTTTTTTTTCCTGCCAAGACCTATTTGAGCATTTATAACATTATTCACAGGCCTTACAAAATTATCAACTTAAAAATCAAGCAATGAGAAGCTGTTGTACCTAGATTTCAGCTCATCATTGCCTGAAGTGGTAGCCTTGGCAGAGGCAGACCAAATGACTTTCCAAGTCTTATACAGCCCATGGGATAGATGTTCCCCAATTCTTAGTTCCAGAGATAATTTGAAATCTTGATTTTTTTTTTAGTTTCTCTCTTCACAAAATTACTTTCCCTTTGTTTTCTGATTGAAGGAGATGATAAAGATCTATTAATTTAAATGGACTGAATATATGTAGGTATATGGTTGACTGGCAGGCCATTCCTGGGTTCATATTCAAAGTCTTTTTAACTTGCTTAAGATGTTTTGTAACTAATACCACACTTGTAATAGTTTTTTTTTTTTTTTAATGTGGGATCATCTTGAAAAGATAATTAAATAAATATTTTTAGAAATTATTTTAATCATATCTGAAATAAATGTAAGCACTACTAACTTTAATCCTAATCATCTGGTAGCAGACACCAGTTGTGAATGAAAAATAGTTAAAAGAAATCAGTAGGATTTTCCCTGATGCTGTAATTCTCTTTAAACAATAAAATGATCACATGGTAAAATGTATGGACTTTGGTCCTGATAACACCCCACCCCCAAAAGTATTATTAAGGGAATAAAGAGCATTAATTAGAAAAATTATGTCTTATTAATTTTGCTTTTTCTATGATACAAAGAAAAAAAAAGCTGAAGATACCTTCTCCTACCTGGCCAACTAGTTCCCTTTGACATTAATTTTCATATAATGAAAATATATAATAGCCAACATTATATGGCAGTTTAAGTTATACAAAATTTTATATGTGTATATATATTTACTATCTTATTATATATTTATTTACAGATATAGTTTTATATATTCATGCATGTGTATAAATATATGTATATGTGTATACTCACATATAATATTATATATATATATATATATATATATATATTTATCTTCACCACAGACCTGCCCTGTCAGGTAATGCTGGTGTTATCCTCAGTTTACAAATGAAAAAAATGAAGTTGCAAAAGGTAAAGGTACTTGTCCAGGTTCTTCTCTAATAAGTATCTGAGGCAAGATTCAAAATCAGCCCTTCCCGATTCCAATTCCAAAATTATCTATATTCTCATTCTCTCTCTCTCTCTCTCTCTCTCTCTCTCTCGTACACACACACAAACACACACACACACAAATGCACATCCACATACACCTACAAAAGAGAAAGAAAGAAAAAGAAAGTAAAAAATAATTACAAGTGTCTACAGGTTATGAAAATGTCTGAGTCTAAAAAGAAGTCATTCATTTCACTGATTCATTGGGAGAATATATTTCAAAAAATGAGTAATTTCATCAGGTTAGGTTTCTCGTCCACCCATATAGATGGCATCTGCATCACTCCTTAGCAGCTTGAAAGAGTATTTATGTTAAAAAAAAAAATCATTACCTAGTTGCTAGCCTTCACATGATGAGCATGTCTAAACTTAGCTAAGCTGGTCCTCTATAACACATGTTTCCAGTGAGAGTCTTTTCACCTATCATTATCCTTAGCATAGTTTTTTCAATTCCAACATCATACCTATACCAAAATGAAGCAGTGGAGTAAACTTTTAGGAGAAATACAAGTATATACTAAACTAAACAAAATAACAACAAACCCTATTTCATTATTCCTTTTAAAAATTGTTGGGGTTTTTTGGAGGGGAGGGGATTGCAGCAATTGGAATTAAGTGACTTGCCCAGGACCACACATTAAGAAGTGTTAAGTGTCTGAGATTGGATTTGAATTCAGTTTCTTTTGACTTCAATGTGACATTTTACCTCAGTTTCATCCCAATCTCATTTTGGTCATGCATGAAGTCACTTATAGGACTTTATTGCTCAAGTCCTAATTTTGGCTTTTCCATTTTGTGGGAGATGATAATGTAGCTATTTTAAAAAGTTAAATATAACACTTTTGGAATGTCCAAGTTTCCTAGAGGATAGATGGATAAATCGATAGGGAGATAGATTTGTAGATAGCTAAGCAGAAAAATATGTAGAGAGAGATATATAATTGATAGACATATAGATATAAAACTGATATATGACTATGTCTATACATACATGTATATGAGGGTATATAATATATATACTCACAACTGTACATATAAATATATATACATATTCATATATATATATACATATGTATATAGGTATGTGTTTGTGTGTATATACATTTATGCATATATATTTACATCTATCTCTCTATCTACACATCCATGCATATATACATATATATATGATAGATTGTAATGCCAAGTCTGAAGTCAGGAAAATTTATCTTTATGAGTTCAAATACAGCTTTGGACACTTAACTGTGTGAACCTGGGCAAGTCATTTAATCCTGTTTGCCTGTTTCTCATGTACAAAATGAATTGGAGAAGGAAATGACCAACCACTCCAGTATCTTTGTCAAGAAAAAGTCAAATGAAAATACAGAGTTAGACATGACTGAAACAACCGAACAATGACAAAATATGCACACAGATGAACATGTGTGTACACATATATGGATACATATGAAAGTATGTGTATGTGTGTGAATATATAAATGCATGTGAATATGAATATATGTGTGCATAGATATATACAAATATGTATAAGTACACACATATGTGCATAGACACGTGTGTATCTATAAATTTCAACCTAGAACTTTTGATTCTATACTGTCCTCATCCTACCAAAGGCATGCATCCTTCTTTTAATTTTCTATTTGCATTTCTATAAATTTATATAATAGTAGATATACTTCTGGGAAGTAGGGGCAGGTAGTCCTGAACTCAGATCCCCTACTTATTAGATCCATATCAATGGACAAGTGACTTTACATTTTAAGACTATAGGTAATTCTCTACTACTTTATACTATAGATGTATTGTTATCTATATTGGTGAAAAACATTCTCCAAATTGGAGTTCTCACATCGATGAAATCACAGATCCTTAAAGTACAAATGTTTGCTTCCTCTAATGCATTCTGAAAAACAATGTAGTACAGTTGTAAATCTGGGTCTAGAACTTAAGGATTTGGATTCTTAGTCTGGTCTGAACCTCATTCTGTTGTACTACTATGCTTTTCCTCAACATATTCAATATGCTTATGGGATCCATACTTGTTCTTGGGAGACTTTTTTTTCCTCAAGTAGATAATGAAGGAGAGTGTCAAATAATTATAAGGACAGTGTCTCCAGAACTGTTCACAATGTTTTATGGAAGAATAATTTTTAATTTATTTTGAGAGGGACATACTTTAAAACATGACTAAAGATTGAAAAAATTCTTCAACTCACAATTATTTATGGTATTTTCTGGAGATAGTTAATAAAGTGAGGGAAATAGATAGAAGAAAGAGAAGTATCAATTCATTAAGAACAGAGCAATTTGTATTCTTATCCATTCAAGATAAATGTCAATATTCTCCCCTTCACTCCCACCTTAATTACATATAACTAAAAGTAATTGTATATTTTAATAAAATATTCATCTATTAATATTTTAGGGTTCTTTATAATTATCTCTCAGAATAGCTACATATATAGAGAGATAAATAGCCAGCCAGCCAGAGACAGTCAGAAAAAATGGGACAAATAGAGAGAGACCTAAGTGGGTAAAGAGGGGACTAGACAGATAAGTAATTGATGACGATAGATGAAGTATATATTAAATTCTTGTTGTATCTGAAGCACTGTACTAAATGCTAGAGACACGATACAAGTAAAAAGTAAGACAGTCTCAGTCCTTAAAGAGTTTGTTTTAATGGAAGATGACACAAAAAAGGGAACAAGAATAGAGTATGCTAACTCTCCTTTTTACCACTATAATAATGTTTGGAAATGAGAAAATGTTTTTGAATCTCTGTTTACTATTTAATATTGAAATTCCTTGCAAAGCTATTCAGTCAAATGACATTATTTAGGGAAACCTCAGCATTCATCTTTAGGATTATCTCTCTCTCTTCCATTCCCCTCCCCCCCAAATCGCCTTCTCTCTAACTGATGTCTCTTACAGAAGAACCAAATTAAAAAGTTACTTTTCAGTGCCTTAGGAATAGGGCAACTTGAAAATAAATCTTCAGAGAGCTTCTGGCTGTAGATTTAATGTGGTAATACCTCAAAGTGTACTTGCCTGTTTTGAATACAGGCTTATAATGCATTCCAATCCATGCTCATTTCATCTCTGTAGTACACACCCACTTTGAGCCAGAAAATCATTTGCTAGCTTGTAGTGTGCAGTGGATGGGGATAGGAGGGAAAGGTTGGAGGGTAATGTTTATTAAAGCTGTCAAGGGAGCTAAGATCCAGTTACATCTGGCTAAACACAGGACAGTGCTATAACAATTGCTGAGGCAACAGTCCCCCATCATAAGGCTTTTAGAATTTTTGTGAAACCCCACCTGCCAAGAGTAGGAATGCAATATTAAATAATTTGCAAAACACTCTATCTCTGCTGGACTCAATCTTGGTTACTTTGAAAGGGAAGGAATAATAAAGGGGTGGCTTTATTTTAGAAGAGGGAGCAGAGGAGCCTGTGATGACCCCAACATAAAATCTAGCCATAGGTATGAAACATTGATGCCATAAATTTCCAAGTAAAGCATTATTAAAAATTTCCAGTTCTATAAATGCTGCCATTAATCACTCCCAAATTAACCTTATGCAAGTTAAATTATTACGAGTTCCTGTGTAAATTAAATAGTTATTAGTTCCAGGCCTTTTCTTCTTGGTAGAAGCAGCCACAGTCCGAAAAGCATGGGATAGGGAAATCTACTGGTTTCAATTTACAAAAGGGTATTTGAAGGGGGGAGGGGAATTTTCCTTGATTACAAGAGCAAAACCACTTCACAGTATAATATCATAATAATTGTAGCCATATATCATACCATGTCATAACTCCAGGACAAAGCTAAGCAGGCTTTCATATGCAGCAGCCAAGAATGTAAAGGAAAAGATTCAGTGAGGTAATGGATTTTTTCTCCCTTATTCCACTAGAGAGCAGTATTCTTTTGTACAAATCAGGTAGGTTCTTATCAGCAAAAGAACCTGAGAGAAAAATCCCTTGCAAAATAGAAGTATATGTGCAAAATAAGATTCTTTTTTCCTTTAGTGGAGAACCAGATATTTGGAATTTTAAAAAGGCGATGATCATATATCCATGTAATATACCCACACACTCATACATTTATAAACATACACACACACATATATCAATCAGCAAAGTTCTATCTTATTACAGCTTCTACATACTTAAAGCTTTTTTTTTTTCATATTGAAAAATACATTGGATATTAAATGACATGGCCCCTCTTATCTTCAAAGAAGATAATGATTTCCTGCCTGAACATCTGCCAGTACTCAGTAGTAGCACTCCTTGGAGTTTAGACTAGAGTTTACAAACCAACGGATTAAAAACAAAACAACTTCAGAGTAGAGATGGTAGCAGTATAAGAGATAGGAACTGCACCCCTCTGCCAAATTGAGGGGAAGTTTTGTTTGTTTTTCCTCAGTTCCTGAGACTTGTATTGGAGCATAGGCTGTCTGTTACTTTATTATTATTGCTAGTCTAATGAAACATTGTACCAGTGGATCATGGGAAAACATCTCTACCCCACAACCTTTTAATCCTCAAATGAGTAATATCTTTTTGACAGATAGGGTAATATTTCAAAAAGTCTAAACCCCTTCTCCCAGCACCTGAGAATTATCAACACATCATGTTGTATAAATGTGATTCTAGTCCTCTTCCAATCACATGCAGACAAAAAAGCAAGAAAACAAGTGATGAGTGTGTATGTTTGAGTGACTGTTCTATTTATCTGATTTTTTAAAAAAGTGCTTTGTGATTCTACAGATTCTCCCAAGGAAGAAATGGATATGCTTGCCAAACAACTCAGCTTAATAGAGAACTTTTTCATAGAAAAAAAAAAATAAAAGCTTCTTTCTAAGAGCCAGTGATACCTAAAGAATACTTTTCTACTGGACTGCACCAGTTTTATCTGAGTTGCTTTTGGTTTGTTTTATTTGATAGTACAATATAGTGCTTTAGTATTCCTTTTTGCCATAAACTCAGGACCATAGTTGGATGTGGGAAATGTTATGGTAAAATTGGTAAGTGGAAAAAAAATCTAAGGCTAAACTATTAACAACAGGAAATGTATTTCAGTTTACTCAGCATGTTAATACTAAAATACTGAAATACTAAAGAGCACATGTGGTGTCAAGTTGGACACCAGAAGACCTTAGATTTTTATTGAGGCTTGGGGATGTTCACTCCATTTCTTGATCTAGTGGTTATGAATAGCCAGGTAAACTATTTCCTTTGACTCCCAATTTGGATATTTTAAAGAGATATAAATTCAACTTTCTTGGTAAGGAATTATCGAGCTTGGATAAATAAATATCTTTGTGAATTGAGCAAAATATGTGAACTAATGGAGAGACATCATGGAAGAGTAGAGAGAGGCATGGCCTTGGAGTTAATAAGAGCTGTGGAAAAGAGTACTGGATTTGGCCTGCCTCTGTCTTTGGAATTGTCTCTGTCATTTAGTACTTGGGTGAATTGGGATAAGTTGTTTTACCATTCTATGCTTCTGTAAAACGAAGGGATTAGATTAAACTCTCAAATCCCTTTCAGCAATAAATTTGTCTCTTCTCATCTTCAAAGAATGTCACCTAATGTAGAAATGAAGACAACTTGACATTTCTAAATTTACCATGAAGTACCACTACTGGGCCCACTGTG
Organism: Sarcophilus harrisii; assembly: GCF_902635505.1. NCBI lineage: Eukaryota > Metazoa > Chordata > Mammalia > Dasyuromorphia > Dasyuridae > Sarcophilus > Sarcophilus harrisii. The sequence goes on along the minus strand of NC_045426.1, from coordinate 323,434,611 downwards.
ACTGGGGTATTATGCCCTTTCCCTAATTTGGTTTAAATTCATTTCAGTTCTAGGGTAGCTTGATGAATAATAAGTGGGGCTACTTTCTTTCTCACACATGTAACTATTGCTATAATTTTCCAGGATTCTGAAGTTAAATCTCATTAGAATACAAAACACATTTCAGGATTATTAATGAGATCTTTTACATTTCACCCCAGCTCTTTACTATCCCCAAACTTCCATTTTATGTATGCTGGTAAAACAGCTGAGACAATCTCCTTTTTAAAGGCTGTCCTTCAAGAGTGCTGAAGAGTTAACAGGAACCTCACTCTTACCACAATTCTGCTACTCTGGAACTCTTGAATTCATGAGATCACCTTCAAAAATGGACATATCAGCCTTATAATAGCTATTCATTTCCCTAAGATTAAGAATGAACAAAAGAAACAGTCCAATCCAATGTTCAGGCTTGTGTAGGGAAGACATGTTGACTAAATGCCATGTGCTTATGAACAAATGGAGGACAGAGTTAGTATTAAAACAAGGTTTCTCTTCCCTCGCCCATCTCTTGAACTTGGGCTCAAAACAGTTCTGACATGACTGACTCGAAGACAGGAAGAAATAGGTTAAGAGGCCAAAGTTTTTGTCCTCTTTTATACACCTACTGTGACTTCACAGTCAATAAGAATTCTTAGTCTTTTTAAAGTGAAAACTTGTAGCTCTGATTCATGTATGGTCAAGAATAGACCTCAAAGCTCTTATATAGTAAAATGGAATCAGGAATGGTAACCCTGAACATGTTCTATTGGAATGGTCCCTTTATGTAATCTACACATAACCACATATTGATATGTAGGACTTACTATAGATGTGCATACATATCTGTTTATGAAAAGACAGAATGGTTGTGAAGATTTTTAAAACGATTTGTGTTACTAGAAAGTAGCATAAAATATTACATAATATGAATTCTCAAGAGTGTTTTAAAATGTACAATAATTTTAAAAAGACTTTTTGGGAAAGATTAGGTAAATTATTAAGTCTCTAAGACATTTATTTACTAATCTCTGCTTGTCTCTGTCTCTGTCTCAGAATTTCTGTCTCTCTGTCACTCCCTCTCTGTCTGTCTGTTTTCTCTCTCTCCCTCCCTCTATGTCTTCCTCATTCCTTCTCTTCCTCCTTCCTTGCTCCCTCCTTCTTTCCTTCACTCCCTCCCTCTCTCCACCCCTCCCTGCCCTCCTCTCTCTTCCTCTCTCTCTTCCTCCTTCCCTCGTTCCTTCTCTCTCTCTCTCTCTCTCTCTCTCTCTCTCTCTCTCTCTCTCTCTCTCTCTCTCCCCCTCTCTCCCTCTCTCTTTTCCCTTCCCTAGCTGGCTGGGGTTAAAGTTGGAATTACTGCAAGATCCTTGGAATGAGCGATCACATTCTATTTCCATTCTGGATTAAGAGAAAAATGTTGGCTATTTCAAATAAAGCCTTTTCTCTGAGTTCTTTCAGGCTAATTTTGAGAACTCCAGAGATTTAAAAAGTTTTAGGGGAAAATGTTTCTAAATTAGGAACATAAATTCCAAATGGTTCATCATTTGTCTCATCTGTAATTTTAATTCTATTAACTATGACAATAAAACATTCTGCTAGATGAAGAGGCAATTAAGTCCTAATATGGACAAAGTAGTAATACTCAAAGAGCTGATATATATAGGTCATATCACCATGATATTTATATATGAACTCTGAAACATTTATATCTCTTGTGTAGGACTTAAAATGAATAGTACCTTATCTAATAGTAAACTCATAAAATTTGCTTTTTTTCCTATAGAGTTCCAATCTTGTTTTCATGAATTAAAATTTCCTACATGTTGTAGGCCTACTCTTATACTGAGTTATATGTGATGGAACTTAGGCAGACCAGCACTCTGAGAACTACAGGTTAACTCAGTTTAACCTTTTGCCCAACTAAACTACTTTTGCTTTCCAATGGCTTGAATCCCCATCCAAAAGGACTGGAGTGTCATAAACTGGATGGAATGGATTTCTTCAGCTTACCCACCAGGGTAGTAAAAAATGTAAACTGCCTGTCCAAATATACACAATAAATTTCCATTGCTTTAAGGGTAAAATAAAAACATTTCCTCTTCCATTCTGGATCACAAACCTGACTTTTTTTTTTTTTTTTTAATGTGCTAACTCTCAAGGTCATTGCTTTACAAAGGGGTCTGAGTACAGTCTGGGAAGGATGCTTCCTGTTTCTTTCCTACTTTCTTACCTTGCCTCCACTCCTCTATTTACAATCCTATTTTCATTAATGCAAATTTGACTATTATTTAATTGTTTTTTGTTTTTAGTTTAAAAAGTATGCACATGCACACATATACACAGAGAACACATTTTGGATCCCATTCATGCTTCAAAATTACTAGTAACTTGAGAGATCTGCAAGTAATTTTGCAAAAATGTTTAGCTAGTTTTGCCAAGGTTGTCTGACCCAGGGGGCTTTGCCTCACTGATGTAAGTTTGAAGAGTCTACAATCCAGCTTGATCAGGACCAGCTGTGAATGTTCTGGTTGTGCACATCAGACGCTAAATGAAGGAGAAAGGGCTGAATACTCCAAAGCAGGCTCCAAGGTTTGTGAGGTAGGAAAGAAATAAGAATACAGCTAAAAGTGAGGCATGTCTTTCAATCCTGCTAAGCTCCCTTTTGCTCAGTTAAGCTTTTTGACTGTACCCTGGTGTCACTTTAAAATCCCACTCACTCTGATATTGCTCAAGCCAGAGGGAGGATGTCTCCAGCAGTGGATAAGCATAAATCTTTAGTAATAAGGTTTGTTTAATAACATTTGATGTGTTGGAATAAGTATATGTATATGTATCTTCATAAAGTGCTAATAAAATGCACACAATGAATATATTGCTTGTCCAGCTCTCATTTCCCAAACAAGCCAGATATATTTTGTTTGTTGACTAATCCCAAACCATGTTACAGAGCAAATGATAGTCATTTTTTTTTCATGTCCAGCCAACCATCCATAACAAGTTGACCAAGAAAGTTCATAGGGTCAATGTATTTATGAAGCAGATGACTACTGGTATTCCCAGCACCAACCACACAACCATGTATATTTTTCCCAGTTGAGGAACTACCACATTTAAATCCCTTCATGAGAAAGTAATCACAATTGTAGGCAGACAAGACAGTACAAAGATGTCCAATAAAACCTATTTAAAATAGAGGAGTTTTCTCCCCTGGAAATGATTACTCAATTAAGATGAAATAACCAAGCCAGATTGACAATCTCACCCATTATATCATTATTAGTGATTTTTAAAAATAGCATATGGAATTTATTGTCTCCAAAACCTTAATCACAGTATCTCATCTGAAAAGAACCTTGAAGGTAAATTTCCTAGATGGTCCACTGAATAGAGAACTGAATCTGGAATCATAAAGACATGAATTCCAGTCTCAGACACTTACTGATTGAGTGATTCTTGGCATGTAGTTTGTCTGCCAGAGTGTCTGCCTCAGTTTCTTTATCTGTACAATAGGGATCATAAAAGCATCTACTTTTCCATGGTTGTTGTAATGATCAATTGGAATTATATATATATATATATATATATATATATATATATATATATATTTATATATATATATATATAAAATACCTTGAAAACATTAAAGCATCATAAAAAGACTAGTTATATAAATGTTATCTATTCAAACTCATCATACAGATGAGAAAACTGAGGTTTACAGAAATTACAGGGCTTATTTATGCCTACTCAATTAATGATGAAATTTAGACTAGGACCCCAATCTCCAAAATTCCCAGATTCCATAATACCTTTCATTTCTGTGCCACAGCATTTCTAATTTAGCAGATAACTTTGATTACTAGAACAGTGTCACTCAGCCCTTCAGGAACAGTTGCAAAAATAGAGATTCAATATCATATAATTTGAAATGCAAGTAGGAAAACAATATCAAGCCAATCTGTTCAACTGGACCATTGTTTCTCATGAAAGTTTTTTTCTTATTTGGAACTAAAATCTTTTATCTTGTAAATTCCAATTAATGATCCTAATTTTACCTTAACCATTCCTAATAAACCAGAGGTGGTTTCCAATATAACATATGTTGTCACAACATCTTGGTTACTCTTCATAGTAACTTTTCCAGGAGCAGAAATTATATGGAATAGATTTTATATATATATATATATATATATATATATATATATATATATATACAAAGAAAAAAACTAGACAAGAAATAATATTTTATTAGGTTTGACATTGAGCAAAAAGACTCTCTGGGTTTTAGTTTCCTCATCCTTAAAAAGAAATGGACAGGACTGATCTTATTTTCTGCATAGTATCATTCTTAATTTTTAATGAAACAATATATGAAAAAAGTATTTTACAAATTCTAAGGCTCCATACACATTTAAGTTATTTATCTTGTTATTCTCTGAAGTCTCTGTAATTTGCCAAAAATTCTCTTAAAATTATAGAAAAATACTTTAATTTAATGCTGTACATGTGTTGTGATAAATGTCTAGTGCAGTGTCAGTATTACCATTTCTATTTATCTGAAATCTAAACTTCTATAAATGTAGTCTCAAGTGGCATTGACTTTTCTAGGAAGGTACATTACATTTTGGTTCACATTAAGTTTGTATTTAATCAAAACATTCTGTGTTTCACACAAACTTCTATCAAGCAGGGTCTCCTTTATTCTCTATTTACACTATTTTGAAACATCTAAATGAAAGACTTAAATTTATCCCAATTAAACTTCAGCTGGTTGGTATTGATTTGGTGTTTCAACCTAGCAGAGTCATTTTGAATCTTAAGCCTATCTGTAATACTTCAGCTATTTCCCTCATCTTTGCCTCATCTGAAAATGTGTTTACCATTTCTTCAGTGTATTCAAAGGGTAACTAAGTGATACAGGAGACAGAATCCCAGGCCTAAAGTAAGAAAAAATTTAGTACAGAACTATCTTTGGATACATTCTAGTTGAGTGATCCTGATCAAGTCATTAATTACTATGTGCATCACTTTCCACAATTACAAAATAGGGGTGATAATAGCATCTGCTTATAGGACTTGTTGTGAGGATTGAACATTCTAATATTTGTAAAGCACTTAGGATAGTGCTTGGTATATAGTAAGTGCTTGATAAATGCACATTCTGTCCCTTTTCTCCTCTTCCTTGCCAACATCCAAATAATTGATATAGGAAAATTAAAACAAACAAACAATCAAGGACAAGAGCTGAATTTTGTGTAATTCCTTTAGAAATCTCCCTCCAAGGAGTTCCAGAGATGGAGCCAAAATGACAAAGTAGAAAAAAGCACATAGCTGAGCTCTTCCAACATTCCCCTTCAAACAAATTTAAAACAATGCCTCAAACTGAATTATGAAGTAATAGAGTCAATAAAAGGTCAGTGAGACATTCTTCCAGTCTAAGACAACTTATCACATAAAAAAAGAACTTCATGACAAGAGGATGGAGGTTGGCCTAGGTGCCACATGAATGAAAAACCAGTGTAGGGACTAGATGGTAGTGACAAAAGAAACAGCAGCTTTGGGAGATATCAAGCCGAATAAAGCAAAAGACCCTGGCAACTAGTCAGGAAGAGATTACAGGGAATCCCTGTGTTTGGTACAGGATGCAGAACAAGATGCTATTTGATAAATCCATTGTCTTTGCCCACTTTTGCATCATACTTTAAGGGCAGAAAGGAGCAGTTTTGGTCAATAAGGAGTGGGAGCACTAGTGAGCAATATGATTTTTAGTCATAAGGGAACTAAAGACTCTGTGGAAGAGTATCAATTGCAATCCCAAGGGATAAGGTGCCCTTTCTGGATAAGGACCTTAGTGAACATCAGGAAAATAATGATTACATTTCTTCCCAGATCACACCACCTTGGAAGCACTAAAAATTCCCCAACCCCCACAACTAGTTCTGAAAACAGCAGTGTGTGATTCCTAAAGCAATTTGTATTAATTTTTTTAATTAAAAAAAAAACTAAAAGAAAACAGCATTATTAAAAGCCTAAAGCTTGAAATAAGTGATTCTTTCCCTCAACCACATATTAGGAATAGAGCCCAACTTTAACATAAAATTCAAAATCTAGACATAATACGGGGAAATAAGCAAACAAACAAACAAAACCTGACCATTAAAAGCTACTATAGTGAAAGGGAAGATCAAAATATAAATTTAGAAGAAAACAGTGGAATCAAAGAAAAACGTGAATTGAATACAACCTCAACAAGAATTTCTGGAAAAGCTAAATATTGCTTTTTAAAATGAAATAAGAATGGTATAGAAATTTAGATAAAGAAAGGAGAGAAAAGGATGACAATTATGAAAAGACAACAAAATGGAAAAAGGGGAATAAAAATGTTGAAGAATATAATAAAAACAGAATTGGCTAAATAGAAAAAAGAGACATAAAACTTCATTGATGAAAATAACTCCTTAAAAGCAGAATAGGCCAGTTTTTGAAAGGGGAGGGGAGGTACAAAAGCTCACTGAAGAAATTAATTCCTTTTTTTCCTTTTTATTTTCTAGCAAATTTGTTTATTTTTAATATACATTGCTTGATGAATAATGTTGGGGGGAAAATAGATCAAAAGGGGAAAACCATGAGTGAGACTTAAAAAACAATCAGAAAAAAAGAAGTGAACATAGCATGTGTTGATTTACATTCAGTCTCCTTAGTTTTTTTTTTTTTTTTCCTGGGTACAAATGGCATTTTCTATCCAAAGTATATTGGGATTGCTTTAGATCACTGAACCACTGAGAAGAACCAAGTCTTTTATAGATGATTATCACACATTCAAACTGATTTTAGAAAGACCTGGAAAGATTTGCATGAACTGATGCTGAGTAAAACAAGCAGAATCAGGAATGCATTATACACAAGGAATTAATTCCTTAAAAATTAGAATTGTGAAATTTGGAAACTGATGGCTCTCAAAAAATGAAACAAAATAAGAATATTGAAAAACATAGAGGAAAATATGAAATATCTCATTTGAAAAAAAACCTGACCTGGAAAAGATCAAGAAGAAATGAAAAAGAAAAAATTATTCAACTACCTGAAAGTCATAATCAAAGAAAGAGTTTAGACATATATTAAGAAATTGTCAAGGAAAGTCCCAATATACCTGAGAGTAAAATAGAAATTAAAAGAATCCACTGATCACTACCTGAAAAAGATGCCAGAATGAAAACTACAGGCAACATTATAGTCATATTCCAGATCTCAAGTCAAAGAGAAAATTCTTCAAGCAGCAAGAAAGAAACAACTTAAATAACATGAAATCACAGTCAGAATCACATAAGATTTAGCAACTACCACACTAAAAGGACAGAGGGCTTGGAATGTGATATTCTGGAATGTAAAGGTCTGGGATCACAATCAAGAATAATTTAATCAACAAAATAAGTATAATTCTTTAAAGGAAAAAATGAATATTTATTGATATGATCCCTTTCAACATTTCTGATGAAAAAAAAAGATTAAGTAGAAAATTTGACTTTAAAATATAAAATTAAGAAAAAAGCTATAAAAAGGTAAACTATAAAAGAACAATCACAAAAGATTCTGTAGATTGTTTATCAGGAAAAATACATGTGGCCTCTAATAATTTTATCAATACTTCACCTTTTAGGATGATTTTACATAGAAAGTGAGAATAGATAAGAGTTATATTGGGATGATGTAAAAATGGATAGGTGAGAAAAGGATGTGATATGAAGAAGTAGAGAGGGTAGGAAGAAAGAAAAAAGTTCTCTGAAATAAAAGAGGTGCACATCAAATTTTTTTTATACTGAAGGGGAAATGGAAGAGCTGGCAATACACTTCACTATTATGAATTGGTTCAACGAGGCATACACACATATTCATATATATACACACATACACATACATATATGTGTATAAACACGCACACACATATAACTGGTAATAGAATTCTAGCTTACCTAATTTGAAAGTAGGAAGGCAAGACAAAAAAAGTAAAGATGATGATAAAAAAAAAGAGGGGGCAGATGAAAAAAGCTGTGATCAGGAAGCAGAACAGATTTTAGAGGAGGGACAAGCTAAAAAGCGAGAAATAGATAGTAATCATAACTGTGACTCTAAATGGGCTAAACTTACCCATAAAAGAAGAGATAGAATAATGGATTAAAAACCAGAATGCAACAACATGTTGTTTGCAAGAAACACAGTTGTTCATGCTGAAATTTAAAAGGCAGAATTAGTAATCATGATGTCAGATAAACCAAAAGCAAAAATAGAGATAATTAAAAAGAATGAGCAGGAAACTATGATTTCATAAAGGCACCATAGATAATGAAATAATATCAGTGCTAAACATATAGTACCAAATGCATAGCATTCACATTCTTAAAGGAAAAATTAAGTGAATTAAATGAAAAATAGTAGGGAGACATCACCTTTCCTTTCTCACAGTTAGATAAATATAACCATAAAGTAAATATTAGAAAGAAAATAAAGAGAATATTGAAAAGATTTGATAGATTTCAGGAGAAAACTGAATGGGAATATAAGGGAGCATATTTTTTTCTCAACTCCACATGAAACTTTCACAAAAACTGACCCTTTATTAAAGTATTAAAAACATAATTTAATTCAAAACCAGAAATATTAAATACTTTATAATTATTAGATTGTATTAGATATAAACCATATTATTATCAGGTTATATTAATAGTACCCTATGTTATTATTAGATTTTTCAAATTATAATGCAATAAAAATTGCATTTAATAAAGGATCATGGAAACAGATTTATAATTAACAGACCTAAAACTATGTTATATAGCAAAGGTCATCAAAACCATTTGGTACTGGCTAAGAAACAGAGTAGTCAATCAGTGAAATAGATTAGGTTCACAGGACAGAATAATCAGTGACTATAATAGTGTAATGTTTGATAAACTCAAAGACCCCAGCTTTTGGGATAAGAATTCACTATTTGATAAAAAAAACTGCTGGGAAAATTGAAAATTAATATGACAGAAACTAAGCATTGACCCACACCTAACACCCTGTATCAAGATAAGGTGGAAATGGATTCATAATTTAGACATGAAGAGTAATATTATAAGCAAATTAGAGAACAAAGGATAGTTTGCCCCTCAGATATGAAAAGAAGGAAGGAATTGTGGCCAAAGAAGAACCAGATTTCATTATTGAACACAAAATAGATAATTTGATTATATTGAGTTAAAGCAATTGTGTACAAACAAAAGCAATGCAAACAAAATTAGAAAGGAAGCAATAAATTGGGGAATTTTTTTTCACATTCAAGGGTTCTAAAAAAGGCCTCATTTTCAAAATATATAGAGAATTGACTCACATTTATAAGAATTCAAGCCATTCTCCAACTGATAAATGAGCAAAGGATATGAACAATTTTCAGATAAAGAAATTGAAGCCTTTCTAGCCACATGAAAATGTACTTTAAATAACTGTTGATCAGAGGAATACAAATTAACAACTCTGAGGCATCACTATATACTTCTCAGATTGGCTAAGATGACAGGAAAAGATAATGATGAATATTGGAGGAGATATGGAAAAACCGGGACACTAATACATTGTTGGTGGAACTGTGAACAGATCCAACCATTCTGGAGAACAATTTGGAACTATGCCCAAATAGTTACCAAAATGTGCATACCCTTAGATCCAACAGTGTTTCTACAGAGCTTATATCTCAAAGAGATCTTAAAGAAGGAAAATGGACCCACATGTGCAAAAATGTTTTTGGCAGCCCTTTTTATATTGGCATAAACCTGTAAACTGAGTGGATGCCCACTAGTTGGAGAAAGGTTGAATAAGTTATTGATATAGGAATGTTATAAAATATTATTGTCTATAAGAAATAATTAAGAGGATGATTTCAGAGATGCCTGGAGAGATTAATATGACTTGATACTGAGTGAAATGAGCAGAATTAGGAGATTATTGTATACAACAACAAGATAATATGATGATCAATTTTGATGGACATGACTATTTTCAATGATGAGATGATTGAGGCCAGTTCCAATGATCTTGTGATGAAGAGAACCATCTACACCCAGAGAGAGAAGACTGGAAACTGCGTGTGGATCACAACATAGCATTTTAACTCTTCTTTTGTTATTGTTGTTTGCTTGCATTTTGTTTTCTTTCTCATTTTTCCCCTTGTTGATCCAATGCTTTATTGTGTAGCAAGATAATTGTATAAATATGTAACATATTTTTAACATGTTTAACATTTATTGAATTACTTGCCATCAGGGGGACAAGGTGTGGAGAAAGGGAGATATTTGGAACACAAGGATCTGCAAGGGTCAATGCTAAAAATTATTCATGTTTTGAAAATAAAAAGCTTTAATAAAAAAGGAGAAAGAAAAGTAAATACTGAAAATGGGTCAAAGAAAAAGTCATATCAACAATTAATAACTTCAATAAAGACAATGACAACATTCAAAATTTTAAAGATACAATCAAAACAGCAATTAAGGAAAAATTCATTTTGCTAAATGTGTGCATCCATAAAAGAAAAAAAGTACCAATTTTATGAATTGTGCATACAACTAAAATAAACCTAGAAGAATCAATTAAATTTTCCAATTAAACTCCTAAATGTAAATTCCAAAATTAAAAAGACAGAGGAAAAAAATTGAAAGTAAAAAACAAAACACATTTTTAAAAAAATTGATGTATAAAAATATAAAAATGTAGTTTTATGGGGAAAAACAATAAATATATAAGCCACTGGTAAATTTGTTTCTAAAAAAGAGAAAATTAAATTACTACTATCTAAAATTAATAAAAGTGAATGCATTACCAATGAGGAGGAAATTAAAGCAATTATTGGGAAAAATTTTCCTCAATTATATACTAATAAAACTGCCAATATAAGTGAAAATAGTTGAATACTTAAGGAAACATAAACTACCAATATTAGCAGAAAATGAAATAGAATACTTAAATCATTCTATCTTAGGAAAAAAAAAACACTGGAAGTCATATATGAGCTTCTTAAGAAAATAATCTCTAAGACCAGAAGAATTAAGAAGTGAATTTTACCAAACTTGAAAATATTAATTCCATTATTATTTGAAAGAATAGATAAAGAAGGAACTTCATCAAATTCCTTTTATTACTTTAATATGATTTTGATACTTAACCTATTGAGAGCAAAAACAGAGAAAGAAACTATAAACTCTTTCCTTTAATGAATGTTAGTAAAAAAAAATAAGTAAAATTCTAGCAAAGAGATTATAGCAATATGTCACAAAGATCATATACTATGACCATCTGTGATTTATACAAGGAATGCAATTCAATGTTAGAATAACTATTGGCTTAATTGATTATACCACTAACAAAACTAACAAAAATTATATGGTTACATCAATAGATGCAGAAAATAACTCCATTTTGATAAAATACAATACTCATTTCTATAAAAAAAACACTTTAAAACTAGAAAAAATTGGGTACTTTTTTTTTTTGCAGGCAATTGGAGTTAGATGACTTGCCTAATTATATTTATTACCATATTTCAATTCAGGTCCTCTTGATTCCAGGTCAGTGTTCTAGCCACTACATCATTTAGCTGCCCCATGAGGGATTCTTTCTTAAAATAACAAATGGTATCATACAAACATTATTTGCAATGGAGAAGCTTTCCCAATAAAATCATGGGTGAAACAAGAATATCAATTATCACCAATGTTTTTCTATATTATATTAGAAAACTAGTAATACCAATAAGACCAGAAAAAAGAAATTGAAATAATAAAAATAGGCAATGAGGAAATAAAACTACCATTCTTTGCAGAGGATATGATTTTATTCTTAGAAAATACTAGAGAATAAACTAAAAGAAAGAAAAATAACAACAACAACAAAAAAAAAAAAAACCCTAGTTGAAACAATTAACATTAACAAAGTTGCAGGATAGTAAATAAATCAACATAAATGATCAACATTTCTTTATAGGACCAACAAAATCCAGCAACAATAGATAGAAAGATAAATTCCATTTAAGATAGAGACAATATATAGTATTTGATAATTTGCCTGCCAAATCCAGGGATCATATGCACAAAATTGTAAAACACTTTTCATACAACTAAAGACATTCAAAAATGGAAAAAGAGAAATTGCTCATGGATAGACCGAGTCACTATTATGAAAAATATCATTCTATTGAACTTAATTTATTTAATTAGTGCCATCCCAATCATACTACCAAAGAATAATTTTGTAGAGTAAGAAAAATCAGTAAACTCATCTAGAAAAACAAAATATGATGAAAGATAGCTTAATAGTACCAAATTTCATACTATACTACAAATCAGTAATCATCAAAATAATCTGATTTTAACTAAGAAATAGATTGGTGTATTAGTGGAATAGATTAGATACCTAATACACATAGTTAAATGACCATAGTAATATAGTGGTTGAAAATATGAAGAGATTCAAGCTATTATGGAGAGAACTCATAATTTGACACAAATTGCTGACAAAACTATAAACAATATAAAAGAAAGTAGATAAACAATCTCACACCATTTATCAGAATAAAGTCAAAATGAATAAAGAATTTAGACAAAATCTGATACAATAGGTCAGTTAGGAAAACATGGGAAAATGTATCTGTCAGATCCATGGATAAGGGAAGAATTTATAACTACATGAGAAATAGAGAGGATCCCATAAAGTTAAATAAATAATTTTGATTACATGAAATGTAAAACTTTTGCACAAATAATTTATTGCAGTCCAAACTAGAAGTAAAGCAGAAAATGAAAAAAAAAAATTGAAACAAGTTTCTCTAATAAATGCCTCAGTTTTTAAATATATATAGAAAACTGAGCCAAATTTATTTTTTTTAAAGAGTCATTCCCCAATTGATAAATTTTCAAAGGATTATGAACAGGTAGTTTTTAGAAGAAGAAATCAAAAATATCTGTAATCAAACAAAGATTTGCTCTAAATCAGTCCTAATAAGAGAGTTGCAAATTAAAATAACTCTGAGATGCCATCTCATACCTATCAGATTGTAATATAACATAAAAGAAGAATGACCAACTGTGGAGGGAGTATGGAAAAACTGCAATATTAATGGATTATGGGTGGAGGTCTGGACTAGTCTAATCATTCTAAAGAATAATTTGGAACTATAAAGGAATAAAAAATTGTATATATCCAATAATCCTGAAATAGATTATTATCCCAATGGGGATCAAAGAAAAGGGGGAAAAAATGACATTTTCCAAAAAAATTATGGTAGTTTCAATGCCCATTAATTGATGAATAGCTGGACAACTTGCAGTATATGATTGGAATGGAAAGCTATTGTGCTACAAGAAATGATAAGCATGAGCAAAAATGAGGAGAAAACCTTAAAGCCTTATATGAATTGAGGCAAAGTGAAATGATCAGAACCAGAAAAATACTGCATATAGTAAGAGCAATATAGGATGATGAACAGTTATGGAAAAATAGCTACTATGATCAAGAAGATAATCCAAGAAAATTCCAAAATACCATTCGTGAAAAGTGCTATGTACTTTCAGGGAGAGAATTGATGAACTTTGAATGCAGACTGAAACATTTTTAACTTTTTAAATTTTTCTCCCTTTTTGATTTATTTTCTTTGGAAACATGGCTAATATAGGAATATGCTTTTTCATGATATGCTTCACATGTATAATCAATATCAATTGCTTCCCTTCTTTAGGAAGAAGAGGGTTAAAAAACAGTAAGATAATTTGAAACTCAAACATTTAAAAATGAATGTTAAATTTTTATATATAATTGAGTAATTTCTTACAAAATAAAATATTAAAAAAGAAGGCAAAAAGAGAAAATCACATAACTATTTGAAGGACTCAATTTGAACTCACTTAAAGTAAGTGATAAGATTATACTTCTGGTACTCATATTAGATGAGAACACATAATGATTATTCATCAGAAGTGAATAAGATTTGGATAACTTCCCAGGGTGGTTAGACTGAATGAAAGACCTTGTCATTCCTTCTGGGTTTTAGAGAAAAACCATAAAACTAGAAGAACAGTTAAACTAGGCACAGTCTGACATGTCCTATAGATTTAGAGATCATTTAAATGCAGAATTTTAGAGGTCAGAAGCAGTCTATTGTAAATATTGTAAACAAACATCTTCTCTTCATACAGTCATTAGTAGACCATGAATATGATATTCCGAAAGGCACAAGAACTTGAGATACAGCCAAGAATAAACTACCCAGCTAAGCTGAGCATTTTCTTCCAGGGAAGAAGATGGACATTTAATGAAACAAATGAATTCCATTTGTTTCTGAAGAAAAAACCAGAACTAAACAAAAAATTTGATCTCCAAGCATAGAACTCAAGAGATGCAGAAAAGGTAAAAATAACTCTTGAGAATTGTATTTCTGTTGTGGATATACAAAAAGAATACATGTAAAATTTGATTGTACTGATATAACATAAAAAAGGGAAGTAGATATGGAAAAGGGATGATGGCAGAATAAGGTGGGAAGGAGGGATAAAAAGAGGGAAACCACATCCCACAAAGAGGCTAAGGAAACTTATCATATCTGAGGGAATTTAGAGAGGGGAGGAACATTGTGAATCTTACTCTCATCAGAGTTGGCTCAAAGAAAAAATAATTGACATTTGTTTTAGAGAAAATTCTCTCTCGCCTCATTAAAAACGGGGGAGAGGAAAAGGAAAAGAAAAAGAGTAATAAGGGAAGGAAGGGGAAAGACTCAAAGAGGGGAGGGAGGATTATAAAGAGGATAAGTATCGTGATACAAGAGGGGTACATAAGTTTAAAAGGGGAAAGAGGGTTGGGGACGCAAGAATAAGTAAAGCACAATCGGGTTATTAAGATGGCAGGAAATAAGATTTAGTAATTTAACCTAATGTAATGGATGAACTCCCCATAAAGAGAAGGCAGATAGCAACTGGATCCAAAAAGTCAGAACCCTACAATATTGTTTACAAGAACACATTTAAAGCAGGGGGATACATATAGAGTAAAGGTAAAAGGCTGGAGCAAAATCTATTATGCTTCAGGTGAAGTCAAAAAGAGGGTAGCCATCCTTATCTCAGATCAAGCAAAAGTAAAAATTGATCTAATTAAAAGAGATAAGGAAGGAAACTACATCCTGCTAAAGGGAGCATAAAACAAGAAGCAATATCAATATTAAACATATATGCACCGTGGTATGGCACCAACTCCTAAAGGAGTTAAGAGAGTTGCAAGAAGAAATAGACAACAAAACTGTAATAGTAGGAGATCTCAACCTTGCACTCTCAAAATTAGACAAATCAAACCACAAAACAAATAAGAAAAATTAAAGAAGTAAATAGAATATTAGAAAAATTAGGTATGTTGGATCTATGGAGAAAATTGAATGGAGATAGAAAGGAATATACTTTCTTCTCAGCAGTTCATGGAACCTATTCAAAAATTGACTATATATTAGGACATAAAGACTAAATTAAATGCAAGAAAGCAGAAATAGTAAATGCTTTTTTCAGATCATGATGCAATAAAACTACATTCAACAAAAGTTAGGGGAAATAGACCAAAATGTAATTGGAAACTAAACAATCTCATCTTAAAGAATGATTGGGTGAAGCATCAAATTATAGATACAATTAATAATTTCACTAAGATAATGACAATGATGAGACATCATCCAAATTTGTGGATGCACAAAGGGTAATAAGAGGGAATTTTATATCCTTAGAGGCTTACTTGAATAAAACAGAGAAAGAAAAGATTAATAAATTGGGCTTGCAAACTAAAAAACTGAAAAACCAAATTAAAAACCCCCAATCAAATACTAAATTGGAAATTTAAAATTAAAAGGAGAAAAAATTATTGAAAGTAAAAAACTATTAAAATAATTAATAAAACTAAGAGTTGGTTCTATAAAAAGCCAATAAAATAGATAAGCCTTTGGTAAATCTGATTAAAAAAAGGAGGGAGGAAAATGAAATTAGTAGTCTTAAAATGAAAAGGGAGAACTTTCCACCAATGAAGAGGAAATTAGAGAAATAATAAGGAGTTATTTTGCTCAGCTGCAATAAATTTGATAACCTAAGTGAAATGGATGACTACCTCCAAAATACAGACTTCCCAGACTAACAGAGGAGGAAGTAATTGTTTGAATAGTCCCATTTCAGAAAAGAAATAGAACAGGATAACAACTCCCTAAGAAAAAATCCCCAGGACCAGATGGATTTACATGTGAATTTTACCAAACATTTAAAGAACAATTGGCCCAATGCTATATAAATTATTTGATAAAATAGGGAATGAAGGAGTCCTACCAAATTCCTTCTATGACACAGACATAGTACTGATACCTAAACCAGGTGGCTGAAAACAGAGAAAGAAAATTATAGACCAATCTCCCTAATGAATATTGATGCTAAAATCTTAAATAAGATATTAGCAAAAGACTACAGAAAATCATCTCCCAAGATAATACACTATGATCAAGTAGATTTATACCAGGAATGCAGGGCTGGTTCAATATTAGGAAAACTATCAATATAATTGCCATGTTAATAACTAAATTAACAAAACCATATGATCATCTCAATAGATGCAGAAAGCATTTGATAAAAATCCAACATCCATTCCTATTAAAAAACACTTGAGAGTATAGGAATAAATGGACTTTTCCTTAAAATAATCAGCAGCATCTATTTAAACCATCAGTAGCATCATATGTAATGGAGACAAACTGCAACCATTCCAATAAGATCTGAGGAAAAAGGTTGCCCACTATCACCATTGCTATTAATATTGTATTAGAAAGCTAGCTATAGCAATAAGAGCTGAGAAAGAGATTAAAGGAATAAGAATAGGCAATGAGGAAGCCAATTTCACTCTTTGCCGATGACATGATGGTATACTAGAGAACCCCAGAAATTCTGCTAAAAAGTTATTAGAAATAATCCACAACTTTAGCAAAGTTGCTGGTTATAAAATAAACCCACATAAGTCATCAGCATTCTTATATATCACTAACAAAATACAACAGTCATTGTTACAAAGAGAAATTCCATTTAAAGTAACTACTGATAATATAAAATATTTAGGAAGCTATCTGCCAAGGGAAAATCAGAAACTTTATGAGCAAAATTACAGACCACTTTTCACACAAATTAAGTCTGATGTAACCAATTGGAAAAATATTAAATGCTCTTGGATAGGGCGAGCAAATATAATAAAGATGACAATATTACTAAACTAATCTATTTATTTAGCGCTATACCAATCAGACTCCCAAAAACTATTTTAATGACCTAGAAAAATAACAACAAAGTTCATATGGAAAACAAAAGGTCAAGAATTTAAGGAATTAATGAAAAAAAAAAATCAAATGAAGGTGGCTTAGCTGTACCAGATCTAAAATTATATTATAGAGCGAGTTACCAAAACTACTTGGTATTGGCTAAGGAATAGATTAGTTGATCAGTGGAATAGATTAGGTTCAAGGGATAAAACAGTCAACAAATATAGCAACCTCGTCCTTTGAAAACCCAAAGATCCCAGCTTTTGGATAAGAACTTACTGTTTGATAAAAATTGCTGGGAAAATTGAAACCAATATGGCAGAAACTAGGCATTGATCCATACCTAACGCTGTACACCAAGATAAGGTCAAAATGGGTTCATGACCTAGGATAAAGAATGAAATTATTAATAAATTAGAGGAACATAGGATAGTTTACCTCTCAGACCTGTGGAAGGGGAAGGTCTTTATGACCAAAGCAGAACTAGAGATCATTACTGATCACAAAATAGAAAATTTGATTATACCAAACTGAAAAGTTTTGTACAAACAAAACTAATGCAGACAAGATTAGAAGGGAAGCAATAAACTGGGAAAATATTTTACAAGTCAAAGGTTCTGATAAAGGCCTCATTTCCAAAAATATAGAGAATTAACTCTAATTTATAAAAATCAGCCATTCTCCAATTGAAAATGGTCAAAGGATATGAACAGACAACTCAGATGAAGAAATTGAAACTATTTCTAGTCATATAAAAGATGCTCCAAGTCATTATTAATCAGAGAAATGCAAATTAAGACAACTCTAAGATACTACTACACACCTGTCAGATTACTAAGATGACAGGAAAAATAATGATGATTGTTGAGGGGATGCGGAAAACTGGGACATTGATGCATTGTTGGTGGAGTTGTGAACGAATCCAACCATTTTGGAGAGTAGTTAACCATCTCAAAAAGTTATCAAACTGTGCATACCCTTTGATCCAGCAGTGTTACTACGGGATTATATCCCAAAGAGATTATAAAGAAGGGAAAGGACCTGTATGTGCACGAATGTTTGTGGCAGCCTTTTGTAGTGGCTAAAACTGGAAACTGAATGGATGTCCACAGTTGGAGAATGGTTGAATAAATTGTGGTATATGAAAATTATGGAATATTACTGTTCTGTAAGAAATGACAAACAGGATAATTTAGAAAGGCCTGAGAGACTTACATGAACTGATGCTGAGTGAAATGAGCAGGACCAGGAGATCATTATACTTCAACAAAATACTATATGATGACATTCATGGATCAGGCCCTCCTCAGCAACGAGATCAACCAAACATTTCAAAGGAGCAGTAATGAACTGAACCAGCTTGCCAGAAAAGAACTCTGGGAGATGACTAAAAACCATTACATTGAATTCCTAATCCTATATTTATGCACACCTGCATTTTTGATTTCCTTCCAGCTAATTGTACAATATTTCAGATTCTGATTCTTTTCAACAAAATAACGTTTTGGTAGGTATACTATTGTGTATCTAATTTATATTTTAATATATTTAACATCTACTGGTCATCCTGCCATCTAGGGGGGGGTGGGGGGTAAGAGGTGAAAAATTGGAACAAGAGGTTTGGCAATTGTTAATGCTAAAATTACCCATGTATATATCATGTAAATAAAAGGCTATTAAATAAAAAAAAAGAAGAAGAAAAAAAAAATAAAATAAAATAAATAAATCTCTAAGAGCCAAACTAAAACCCTCTCTTTGCAGAGGTTTCAAACATGCCAGCTATGCCATGTTTCTGGTGCCCTCCTCTCTTTACCCTCACTCATTTCCTTAACTAGACTTTAACCAGACTTTAACCTTACTTCCAATGCCCATAATAAATCTCTTTTATCAATCTAGGTTTTTGGGTCTGTAAATTCCTTTATAAGGGACTCTTGCACCACCATTAGACTTCATTTAACTCCCTATCCCTACAACGAATCCTGAGGGGTTGCAGGAGAGCTCTATTTGACTCCCTGTACCCTAAACCTGCCACTAGACCTCATTTTCATTTGGGTACTCCAAATCTAGACCTCATCCTTTTGGGTCCCTCTTGACCTCATCAGTTTTTCCCTCTGAACTTTTTTTGAATTCCATTTTTTCCATTTATTTTTCTTTCCCCTAATTTATAGCCATTCTGAACCACTTCTGGATTCTTGGGTGAAATTAGAAATAGGAGAGTTAAAGTCTACTATCCTTTCAACTCTGTTTTTAGATCCAAAAGTTTTCAATCATTTGTATAAGGCTAAGGATAAGCCCCAGTAGCTTTTCAGTGGTTTACTGCCCTGAACTAAACCTCTGAGGACTTTAAAGTTCTTCCTAGCTAAAATTAAATATGAGAAGTGGACTATGTGACCTTTATCCAAATACCATGACCAGTTCAGACTTGGAGCAATCAAACCAGGCAGAACAATTTCTGATGTCTGCTCTGCTAAATATTTGAGGCAGAAAACATTTTTCTTTTCTTTCCTTCAGAAAGAAACAAAATTTATTCCACTTAACTGCATGGGATCTGATGACAATAAAATTTAACACTATATATTGCTCTTACCAGGGTCTCTGGAATATCATTTGAGAGTCACTAGGAAGGTTCCATTACCTCTAAATACCTAACTGCTTCTGCCTAAAATCTAACTCTGAGAGAGTCGTTACTTTAGGGAGAAGGATGTGTTAAGGGTTGTAGATCTTCTCTAATCTCCTACCAGAATTAAAATGCCTCTAAAAAGTGAAACCTTAAGGCAATGACAGATAATAACTTAGCTGAGTTAGCAGAGTGGAATAAGAGGAAGACAATTTTCAGAGGAAAGGGTCAAGTATTGTCAGGAAGGAAGAGAAGATTTAAAAAAATGGTGAAATATCTGATAAAGACAACATACAGTCTACTTAAATTTTACTAGAGGTGTACTTAACCTCTTATTATTCTGGAATACAGAGTGAATTTATGGTAAAACAATAAGCATATCTTAAGTATTTCCTTTATGAGAGACACTTAAATCTTGGGGACAAAAGGAAATGCAAGAAACAAAGTAAACCAACCAGACCAAAAAAAAAACCAAAACCCTATGTTCTTGCCCTCATGGAGTTCACATTCTAAAGGGGAAGAAAATTTGCAAATAGCTATGTATGTAAACTTTAAAACATATACAAAAATATACAATATACATGATGAAAGAGAGACAGGGAGAGTATACACACATATGGTGTATATAGTGACATTGATATAGATAAACTATTAAACATAAATGATTAAATGTTGTAATCCTATCTTTCCTGTATAGGAGAGGCAAAAGAAAAAGCAGGGTAACTCAAAAGTTTTTTGTTCCCTCCAAGTCTAAAAGATTTAAAAGAAAATGAAATTATAGATGATAAAAAAAAGAACAATTAAAAATAAGCTCAGGGGCTGAATTTACCGTCATCTGTATAATGTATGTGAGTGGGAATACCTGACAATTCTTAATTCCAAAGGATTATAGATAAAAATATATAATACCCTTTGAAACCAACCAATCCAACTTCCTCATTTTACAGATAAAGAAAATGATATCTTCAAAGGTGAAGTATTAAAAAAAAATTGTCCAGGCTGACATAATGGTATTGGAAGAACATTTGAACTCAGTCCTCTAATATAAAAGCAATGGATTTCCTCTTTTTTACAGTCTTTTTAGCTATTGAGATCTGATTCTGAGAAAAACAAAAAGTTTGCATATTGAATTTTGATGGAATAAATCCTGTGCAGCTAATTTCCTTGATAAAGGGAACACTGAAATGAGCCAACTCCCTCTACCAATGCAGTTAGATCTTTTTTTGGGGGGAAGGGGGAAGGCAATTGTTAGTCACAAAAGCTTGCCTATATAAAAATATAGACCTATATAATTGCCAGGTTAATTAACTTGCCCAGAGTCACATTGCCTCTCTTTTTAGACCTGAAACATGAACCCAGTTTCTCCTGGATCCAAAGACAGTTTCTTGTCTACTGTAATACAATGTCTCTTGGTAAAAGGGGGGAATAAAAATTATAGTATATTTTTTAAAAAAAACTTATTGTATTATAGACATAATACTCTCAAGAGAACAATGTTAAATCAAGTCTCTAACAGATTTTGTGTTAAGTCCAAGCTAGCTCCCTGGAGGCCTCAGGATCAGCCAGAGTGAGGATAAGTAAAAGTCCTTGGTATTTAGGGGGAGAAGTGAAGGAAGCAAGCACACTGTCAAGAGTTTTGCCAAAGATCTCTTCAATTATGATAATAGTTTTTCTGATATTGAACTAGCCCTTCATTCCTGGTATAAATCCCAGTTGGTCATAATATATCATCTTTTTGATGAGTTGCTGTAATTTCTTTACAAATATTTTATTTAAAATTTTGGCATCAATATTTATTAGGGAGGTTGTTTTGTAATTTTCTTTCTCTGTTTTGGCTCTTCCTGATTTAAGTATCAGTACAACACTGGCATAATAGAAGGAATCTGCCAAGATTTCTTAACCTTCTTTAACTATTTTTCCCAATAGTTTACATACTATTGGAAATAATTGTTCATTAAAAGTTTGATAGAATTCACTTGTGAATACACCTGTCCCTGGAGATTTTTTCTTAAGGACTTGTTTATTGCCTTTCCATGCTGGTGCTTCAGGTTCTTGTGACTTGCTTACTGATGGGATATCTCAGCCTACTTGCACCTATTCTTCCAGTTTTCTGGGGCTCATAATTTGCCTTCTCAAATGGCTTGCTTTGCCACTGGCTTGATTAGCTAGGATTGAGGGATCTTGGTTGATGATTTATGCTGTGACTAAGAGTTTCCTGCCAGCTTGCCCAGGCACTGTTTGTACAAGGATATGCTATAGTTTTGCCCAAGTGAGACAGATTTTTCCTGAATTCTTTCTAAATATCTTAAGGTGAAAAGTTGTTTCATTCCATCTTTTTGTGGATTCTGTAGGTCCAGAATTGTAAAGGGCTGAAACTATGAAAAGGTGTAATTGAATCAGACAGCAGAGCACTTGAGGCTAATTACCTATTCTATATGAGATAATGACTCTATTAGCATATGTTTGGATAGATGACTATTCTCATAATTGGTATTTAGATAATTGTAGGCAAGGATTAGAGGGTGGGGTGAGACAGACCAGAGTCACTTGGCTGCAGGATGAGGAGGAGAAAGGTGGAGATTCAGGACTCAAAAGGAGTAATATGGGGAAATTTTATATCTCTAAAGGCCTACTTGCATAAAATAGAGAAAGAGAAGGTCAATGAATTGGGCTTGGAACTAAAAATACTAGAAAAGAAACAAATTACACTTGTCAAATACTAAACTTGAAATTCTAAAAATAAAAGGAGATATTAATAAAATTGAAAGTAAAAAAAAACTATTGAATTAATAAATAAAACTAAGAGTTGGTTCTATGAAAAGACCAACAAAATAGATAAGTCCTTAGTATATCTGATTTAAAAAAGGAAAGAGAAAAATCAAATTGTTATTCTTAAAAATGAAAAGGGAGAACTCACCACTAATGAAGAGGAAATTACAGCAAAAATTAGTAGTTACTTTGCCCAACTTTATGCCAATAAATTCGATAACTTAAATGAAATGGAAGAATATCTTCAAAAACATAGCTTGGCCAGATTAACAGAGGAAGAAGTAAATTGTTTTAACAGTCCCATCTTAGAAAAAGAAATAGAACAGGCTCTTAATCAACTCCCTAAGAAAAAGTCCCCAGGACCAGAACAAGATTATAAATAAATTAGAGGAACATAGATAGTTTACCTTTCAGACTTGTGGAAGAGGAAGGAATTTGTGACCAAAGAAGAACTAGAAATCATTATTGACCACAAAATAGAAAATTTTGATTATATCAAATTAAAAAGCCTTTGTACAAACAAAACTAATGCAAACAAAATTAAAAGGGAAGCAACAAAATGGGAAAACATTTTTACAGTTAAAGGTTCTGATAAAGACCTCATTTCCAAAATAGATAGAGAATTGACTCTAATTTATAAGAAATCAAGCCATTCTCCATTTGATAAATGGTCAAAGGATATGAACATACAATTTTCAGATGATGAAATTGAAACTATTTCTACTTATATGAAAAGATGTTCCAAATCACCATTGATCAAAGAAATGCAAATTAAGACAACTCTGAAATACCATTACACACCTGTCAGATTTGCTTAGATTATGGTAATAATTCATTTGTATTGTTCCTTTCTTTTTGTACCAGACTCCTAAGTTCATTTGCATAGAAAATTCTAGGAGAAAAATCTCTCTTGGTCATTGCTTAATTAATATCTGCTCTCCAACTAGTTGCTTGGGAGGTAGAGGTTAAATAACTTGTCCAGTTTGTGTAAGAGGCAAGAATGAATCCAGGTCTTCCTGATTTCAAAATCAACTGTTATTCACTTCCATGCTACTTCTCAATATATTTACTTTTAAATATGGCCTGATAGGAGTTGGTGGGAAAGAGATAGAGTTCTTTTCCCTTTCCATCACTGCTTCTGAATTCTTTTTTCTGCTACCATGTCTCAGCTGCTTCACCTTGCAACTTCCCTCAGTACCTGTGATCTTCTCACTCTAGAGTTTCCATTAGTCCATGTGGCCTCTATACTCTGGAACATTTTTCGTCTATTCCAGTCTTTTTCATGTGTAAGTTTTTCATTAGACTTCTTTTTTGGAGAGGAGCCCAAGGCCAGAAATCTTCATTTCCTACTACCTATATTTATAACTTTCTAGATTTGACAGTGCCCTTCACCTTATTCCCATCTTTTTTTCAGCTCTCTGCTGTCTCTTGTCTTTCCTCATTACAATATGACTTCCTTGAAGTAGGAACTTTCTGTTTTTTTGTTTTGCTTGTTTTTCTAGCCGCAGTGATTAGCACAGTGCCTGGCACAAATAAAACTCTATAAGAATCATAATCATAGTACTTATATAGTCTTTAAAAGCTTATAATACATATATATTTTATATATGTTCATTTAAAATAAATTAATATATTTATATAATATAATATATATTCATATATTAATACATTTGGTCTTCCAAACATAAGATAGGTTCAAGATAGGTGATATGATATTTTCATCATTTTACAGATAAGGAAATTGGAACTGAACTTAAATTAAATAACTTGCCCAGGGTCTTAGAGTGAGTTTCTGAGGCCAATTTCAAACTCAGAGGTTCTTGAGTCCAAGTCATCTTCTATGAGCATACTACTTAGCTAACAAATACTCATTG
This sequence comes from Sarcophilus harrisii, assembly GCF_902635505.1. Taxonomy (NCBI): domain Eukaryota; kingdom Metazoa; phylum Chordata; class Mammalia; order Dasyuromorphia; family Dasyuridae; genus Sarcophilus; species Sarcophilus harrisii. Next base: position 323,409,989 of record NC_045426.1, on the reverse strand, counting down.
TTTTGCCTTATTACCTATTTTATTATATATCTATCTCAGAGATATTAGGGCGTTTTCTCTACACCATCCTGTGAAAAGAAATGGATATGTTATGTATAGTTTTGTCAAAGGAACCCCTGTTTACTTATTCAGACATCTCAAAGGTTTTGTTGGTTAAGTCAGAGTTATTATTCTGAATAATAAAACAGATCATTGAACCATGTGAGCCAAAATAAATTGAGGAGATGTCTTTTAAAGTTCTCTTCAGACTTAACTTCTCAAAAACCTGCCAGTTAGGAATTGGCTGTTTGGGGGAGCAGTCAGTACAAGTAGAGCAGGAAGAATAAGTAACCAAAGAGACACAAAATCTTCAAAGCTCCAATGTTTCTGGAGTCTGAAACCATGGACACTTTATGAGACACTAAAGAACTGACCATTATTTCACCTCAGCCTGCAGTATTCAATAATAATATTGTCTAACTCTGTCTTCTTGTCCTTATTCATTAAATGGGGATTTTGTTTTATAGTTTGACTTTGCTATTATGTGGGATGCTAAAATACTGGCTAAGGAATAATAACAATGATGACAATTATAGCAACAACAATAACAATAGCATTTATACAGAACTTTAAGGTTTGCAAAGCACTTAAAAATATTATTTTATCCTCACAACAACTTTGACTGATAGGTGTTATTGTTGTCCCTATTTTACAAATGATGAAACTGAAGATAGCAGGAGTTAACTGACTTTCTAAGAGTCACACAAGTACTAAATACTTGAGGCTGCATTTGAATTCAGGTCTTCCTTAATCCAGTTCCATCAGATAGCAGCTGCCTTTAAGGATAGGATTTCAACTTGCTTACTTTGATTTTTTTTATATTTATATTTATAAAACCCATGCTTCTCCCTACATTCCTCATTATTATATAACAAAAGAATTTCCTTACCTCTATCCTTATCCCTACCTTCCACTCTGCCTACATAATCCAAAAATGTCAACACTACCATCCCCATAGGCCTAGCCTTTGACAGGATGAAAACAAAATTGTAGTTTCATTAGCTATGAAGAGCACAAATATGAAAAGTTCCATGTCTTTTCTCTCTTGTTGGGCACTTTCCAATATTAGATAAAACTGAAAAATAAACCAAAAAGTCAGCTGGGGGATGAGGAGGAAAAAGGGAAGGAGATGATGATCTCATGTTGATAGAGATATACATATATATGTATTTATCTATCTATCAATATATGTTTAAATATATAAATATATGCTTATGTGTATACACACCATATATATGCATGTATGTGTGTGTGTGTGTGTGTGTGTGTGTGTGCGTGTGTGCTCTGCAGAGATTTCTGTAACCTTTCTTACTAATGAGAGCAGTGTGTCTGATGAAATTCCCCTATGGTAATTTTTCAGATATTAAATTTTGAAAATGACATATCTTGCAAATAAAGGTAGTAGCAATATTATTCTATTAACAGCTTGAAATTTCACAAGAGGAAAATGGGGAAGGGAACTAAAATGAGATTAAGAAGAAAGCTAGTTTAGAATTGAGAACAGCTAATGTTTTATATAATCTATGTTTGATTATCCATTTCCATATCCATATATTCATCAATATATGTATATATTGGAGAAGAAATTACCAATAATTCAGCTCTGGAAATAGTTTTTGATTTACAAATAGTCCATACAGACAAATATTGGACTTTCCCTGAGGCCCTCCTTGCTTTCCCTTTCACTGCTCCCTCCCACATCCCACCTTCTTCTCTGCTTCCTCTTCCATTCCTTTTCTTGAGGTGAAAAATCAAGCTTTTAAAGAATTACTGCATTCAGATTGCTTGCTGCTGACAATCTTATAAATAGGAATTTCAAGTGGGATGTAAAAGTGAGGAAGATTATTTCAAAGCACAGGACACTTAAATGTAACAGAGATGCAGGGAACGATTGCAATGGAGACGTTTGAGATAGCAGGAGGTACCTTGGTGCCTTGGATCCTGGTACAGAAAGAGAATAGAGAGGATGTCAAAGACAAACTTTTGCCATTTTTAATGTTTTTACTATACTAAGTACTATTTCTACTATAGTCTACAAAGGATGAATCTATTAAGGATGAAAGAAAAAAAACAAGCCCTTTTCCTCTTCCTCCTTTTCCACCTCCTTATCTTCCTGCTCCTCCTCCTCTTTCTCCTCCTCCTTTTCCTCCTCTTCCTCCTTCTCCTCCTGCTATTCTTTCTCATTCTCCTCTTCCTTCTTTTTCTCTTTCCCTTTAGTAGAAAATAACCTCTTGTCCCAGAAACCAGACTATAAGAGACTGTTTAATTGTTGGTTCTGTACATTGGTTGGGGTAGAAAACTAACCTCCTCAATACAACATTGTTTCCCTGAAAATTATGTTCTAAATTAAAAAAATATATATATATATATATATATATATATATATTATTTGAAAAAAAGCAGTAAGAAAAAAAAAAAACAGAAAAGGAATACAAAACAAAAAAGAGAACACTATCATGTATCCATCAGGGAGTATTCAAAATATATAACAACAAAGTATCAGATCAAGAAAGTATATATATTTGTGTGTGTGTATGTTAATAGAAGAAATTTTATTCATGAGTATCCATTTTTGCTTTATTTCCTTCAAAACTGTTCTATGATTTTCTTCTTTTCACCTTGTTTATTTTATTCTTTTATCCGCCTTTCATCCCACCACCCCCCCAGGCAAGCTGCAGTTAAAAAAAGATATATTTATGTATACATAAGTAGATATATACATATTTGCACACACATTCACACCCATCCATCCACACACATCTTTCCTATCCCTACTAACCCTTTGCTTTAATGCTGCTCCTAACTTGCCTTGCTTTATTCAACCGTACCCTACTCAAGGATTCCTCCCTTGTCTTATTCCCTCACCCTTTGCTTCCCCATCCATTCATCCATTCCTTATTTCTTTATAGATTTTGGAGGATGCTATACCATTCATGGTATATATGTAGTATTGCTTATTAAACTCATTCTTTATGTGAGTAGTTTTTCAGAACTATGAGCTCTCCTTTCCCTCTAAAACTTTTGTGTCTATTATTCTTTTGTACCTAATTTTATAACATGATTATTATTTTTATGTTAATTCTGCGTGTTGAGTTATCCTGTTGTTGATGTGAATCTTAAATATGTAATATATATTTCTCATGTAAAAATACATAAACAATTTGTCCATGTTTAAACAGTTGTCCATATAAATATCTTTAAAATTGATGTTTGATATTGGCTTTTATATGTTAAATTTTTTGTTAAGTTCAGGTTTGGTTAATAGAAAGTTCTGAAAATCTGCAAGTTTATTAAAGATCAATTCTTTCTCATTCAAAATTATAGATTATTTTGCTAAATATGATATTTTTGGCTACAGAAATAGTTCTTTTTGTTGTTTTTTCATAATTGTCTCATTTTTCTTGAATGGATTTTATTTTTTTTAATTTTTCCTCAATATTTTCATTTGGTTTTTAAATTATATTTTGAATTATTCTATAAATTCTCTTTGGGCAAGAAGCCATTTCATTTTATTTTGGGGGTAGACTTTTTTTTTAATTTTACTAAAGTGTGTTATGATTCTTACAAAGTGATGTCAGTTGTCTAATTTGGCATGGTACTTAACAAGTTCTCTAGCTCTCTAATGTATTTAGTACTCATTGGAGTTCTGCAAGATTCACAAGTCCAGGAGATTCACAGGTCAGGATTCAGTAGAAGAGATTCACAAGTCTAGGAAATTTACAAGTTCAGGGGAGGAGATTCACAAGTCATAGCTCCCACAATCCCACTCTCGGAGGAGGTGTCAACTGAGTTCACACCTCTAAAAGAGCATATAAAAGGACAAGCTCACTAGAAGCTCTTGGAGCCTCAGCCCAGGAGACTTTTGGGAGATTGAAAAGCCAGGATTTAGTTAGGCAGAACGACGGATTCAGAGAAAGCTGGAGGCTGAAGCTGGCAGAGGCAAAAAGACTAGCAACAGGAGCTCTTGGAACTAAGGAGAAAGATAGGCCTCTAAGAAAACTAACCAGGCTATTTTAGAAGAGAAAATAAAGGACTGAACTTTAACTCCTGGTTGCATTTGAAGTGATTATTACTCAGAACTGAAACTAAGGCTGCTTCCAGAAGCTCCCCAAGAAACCTGCTTCCAGAGAACAATGCTATTTTAGAGAAGAGAACATTACAAAAGTGTCCTTTTCTGAAGATGAATGTTGGTCTTCTCTGTTCCCATAATATTTTTCAATGATGGGGTTTTCTCTTCTTTACAATCCATTTTTTTTAATGAGATGTGTTAATACAAGCATCTTGTATTGTGGAGGAATGGTGCCTCAAGTTTCCTTCAGCTCTCCACTCTTACTAGGAACCCCAAGCCAAGAACTCTACTTTCCTGCCAGTGCCCAGATCCCGCAGCATTTCTGCCCCTGCTGTTTCTGCATTCACTAGGTGCTGGTTCCTTCTAGTCCAGGGCCATGTCTCAGCAGCATAGCTGGACCTGGCATTCCCAATCAGGTGAAGTTCCCTTAGTCTTCCCAGAGTCAAATCCCTATTTGACAAGCAGTTCAAGATGTTAAAGACTCCATTTTTACATTCAAAGGTTCTGATAAAGGCCTCATTTTCAAAATATAGAGAGAATTGACTCAAATTTATAAGAAATCAAACCATTCTCCAACTGATAAATGGCCAAAGGATATGAATAGACAATTTTCAGATGAAGAAATTGAAACTATTTCTAGTCATATGAAAAAGTGCTCCAAATCACTATTGATCAGAGAAATGGAAATTAAGACAACTCTGAGATACCACTCCACACTCTCAGATTGGTTAAAATGACAGGAAAAGATAATGATGAATGTTGGAGGGAATGTGGGAAAACTGAGACACTGATACATTGCTGGTGGAACTGTGAACAGATAAAACATTCTGTAGAGCAATTTGGAAATATGCTCAATAAGTTATCAAACTGTGCATACCCTTTGACCCAGCAGTGTTACTACTGGGTAAGAGATCTTAAAGAAGGAAAAGAGACCCACATGTGCAAAAATGTTTGTGGCAGCCTTTTTTGTAGTGGCTAGAAACTGGAAACTGAATGAATGACTATCAGTTGGAGAATGGCTGAATAGATTATGGTATATGAATGTTTTGGAATATTATTGCTCTGTAAGAAATGACCAAGAGGATGATTTCAAAGAAGTCTGGAAAGACTTACATGAATTGATGCTAAGCGAAATGAGCAGAACCAGGAGATCATTATATATGGCAACAAGAAGATTAGATGATGATCAATTCTGATGGACATGGCTCTCTTCAATGAGATGATTCAAACTAGTTACAATTGTTCAGTAATGAAGAGAGTCATCTACACCTAGAGAAAGGACTATGGGAAATGAGTGTGGACCACAAGGTAGCATTTTCACTCTATCTGTTATTGTTTGCTTGCATTTTTGTTTACCTTCTCAAGTTTTCTTTCTTTCTAGATCCAATTTTTTCTTTTGCAACAAGGTAACTGTATAAATATGAAAAATATATTGGACTTAATACATATTTTAACACATTTAACATGTATTGGACTACCTGCCATCTATGGGAGAGAGGAGGAAGAAGGAGGAGAAAATTTGGAACAGAAGGTTTTTCAAGGGTCATTGTTGAAAAATTACCCATCCACATGTTTTGTCAATAAAAAGCCATAATAATAAAAAAAATTTAAATAAAAAGATGTGAATGACTGTAGTTCCTGCTGAGGCCGCAGTCACATCCAGCTAGTCCAAGGCTTGACCACGTGGTATTTCTGCTTACTAGTCCAGAAGTGTTTGTAATTCAGACAGGTTAATCGCAGCCTGGGGTCTTTCTTTGGATCTTTTCAGGTTATATCAGGAGGGCTCCTCTTCTGCCCCAAATCTTCTTGATTTTTCATCAGTCCATGTTCTTCCCAAGGTGCAATTTTTTCTTTTCGTGGAGAAAATCAGGACAATTTGAAATTTACCAATCTACTCCACCATCTTTCCAGGACCCTCCCCCATATGTTCTGAGTTTTAAACAATGAACTCACAAATGAATTATTGGAACATGAACCATTCATAAATTGGGGGCTGCCTGTATTACAAAAACATTACTTAAACAGTATGTAATCCCTTTTTAAAACATTTCAAAGAATCGAGAGAAAATGAAACAATGCTACAATAGATGAATTACTGAGTCTAGGGTGAAAGAACATGGGTTGAAAGCCTTCCTCTGATACTCAATACCTTTGTGATCTTGGGCAAACCACTTTCCTTGGCCCATGCTTTTCATATCTATATAAGAATGAAGACAAGTCCATGATTTTTTAGGTACCTTCCAGTTCTCTATACAAGATCCTATGGTTTATTTCAATAGAGTAGTATTTATTTTGTTTCTCATATCATTATGTCTGTCATTAACAAAAACTGAAACCTTTTAATGCCTTAGAAAATACTCATGAGTTGTTTTTGTTTTTGATCACTTAATAACTAGGCCATTTTTGAGCAGTCTTCCTAACAAATATTCAGATCTTCAGATGACAGATATTCATCCTAATGTCTTTCCAACTTGGTAGAAATTGCCAGAGCATGTGGTTCTCCTGGTCTTCCAGAATCTAAGATCTGTTTTATGCCATATTAAGGCTTCAGGATAATATTTTAGGATAAGAACTTGAGTTGTGGTAGCCAAAGAGTAGTGTTGCAGAATGATCAGATACTGGACTTGAAGGCAGGGAGATTTAGATTCCAATATTGCCTCTGAAATTTACGAGTTGTATGATCCTTTGTAAGTCAGAACCTCACTGATTCTTCATAGCAGCTCTGTTGTGAAGATGAAATGGTATTTATCTAGTTCTTTGCAAACATTTATGTAATATATATAGAATGCATGGGTGATCAAGGAGGGTTACTATCACTGGTGTGAGGCTTTGCTGAGCTCTGTTCAGGGCCATCTATTTGCTGTCCACTTGTAATTCTAAGAATCTATAGCATTTGGTAAACTCTCTCTCTGCAAATAGGCTAAATCAAGTTGATTGTAAATGCTAGGTTACAAACCCATCAGCATCTAAAAAGTAGCTACCCCATGCATGTAAACACTTCATCCAGAATGGATGGATGAGACCAATTTCTTCCAATGGCCATGAAAATGACTATAGTAGGTACTGTGGAGTGTTTAGAAGTTGATCAGACATTAAAGATACTGAAGTCATTTACTTCATTCTGGGCCATCTGCAATCATTCTGACTTTTATCTTGCCAGTAGATTCTAAAAAGAGAAAAAGCTATGCTGATAACATTATGCAATTCTGACTCATTTCAATACAATTTTACAAGAGTAAAGACTTCACCCTGTGGGTCATTAGTCACTTTTGAAAATTAAGGAAAAACAACAGCAAAAACAATATAATTATGACATACATTTAATACAAGTACTTCTACAGTAGACTGGCAGTTTGCCTAGCACCCAGGGAATATCTGAATTCAATCTGACATCTGCTATCTAGAGGACCCTGAGTAAGCCATTCTTTTCTGTGTCTCAGAAATTCCTTAAGATAGAGCTTCTTTATCTTTTTTTTTTCCTCCTTGGATCCCTTTAGCAGTCTGGGGAAGCTATGAATCTCTTCTCAGAACAATATTTTTAAATATATGAAAGAAAATGTATATAATTACAAAGGAAACATTATTTTGGAATATACTTACCAGAGTATTTTAGGGTTTTAATTTTTTATTGAAAACTTAAATGAAAAATAAGAAACAAAATAGAAAAAGACATAACATACCTCTGTCTTGATACTTCCTCTTGCACCCTATTCATATATCATAATTACTATTTTCACCTTTTCCCAAATTGTTTTGCTGTTTAGTCATATAATACTCAGCTCTACCCTGCTCTTTCTTTTGGACTACCAAATCACTAATGTCAATCATAAACAATTTGTCCTTATTGAATCCCATGAAGATAGTCTTTGATGTTGGGACAAAATACTGAAAAATTTGAGAGTTCATTAAATGTCCATATTATACTTAAGTTTGCTAGATATAGACTTACTTTCTCTTCAAGAATCATCAGAGATGGGTCAGCTAGTGTCACAGTGGATAAATAGAGCAGCAATCCTGAACTCAGGAGGACCTGAATTCAAATCTGTCCTCAGACACTTAGCACTTCCGAACTATGTGACCCTGGGCAAGTCACTTAACCCCAATTCCCTTAAGGGAAAAAAAAGAAACATCAGAGACTTCAGGGGGTAGAGCCAAGATAGCAGAGAAAAGACAGGAAGCTGCTGAAGCTCTCCCACTTTCTCTCAAAAACAACATGAAATGGAATGAAACCACTCTCTAGCTCAAGGTAGATTTGAAAGACTTCAAGAAAGATCACTCTCACTGAGGTGAAAGGGGCATTAAATCCCTGCTTATACAAGTTCTGAGAAAGTCAGTGAGAGGATCTTAATCATCAATCAAGACACTATTTTTCAGGAAATCATCAAAGAGAACTTGCCAGATGTCATAAGATCAGAAGGTAAAATAGACATTGAAAGAATTCATCAGTCTCCTACTGAAAGAGATCCCAAAATCAAAACTCCAAAAAATATTGTGACTAAATTCCAGAACTATCAGACCAAGAAAAGAATACTACAAACAGCCAGAAAAAAATTCAAATACAGAGGAGCCACAATAAGAATTACTCAGCATCTAACAATTAAAGGATTGAAGGGACTGGAATCTGGAATTCTGAAAGGCTAAGGAACTTGGTATGCAACCAAGAATAAATTACCCATCCAAATTGAGCATTTTCTTCCATGGAAGAAGATGGATATTCAATGAAATAAGTGAATTCCATCTATTTCTGACAAAAAAAAAAACAGAACCACTACTATTCAACATCATATTTAAAATGTTTACTTTGATAATAAGAAAAGAAAAAGGAATTAAAGAAATTAGAATAAACAATGAGAAAATAAAATTATTATTCTTTGAAGATGATATGATGATATACTTAGATAATGCTAGAAAATCCACGCAAAAATCTATTGAAAACAATTCACAACTTTAGCAGAGTTGCAGATATAAAATAAATCCACACAAATCAGCAGTATTTCTATATATTTCTGAGAAAACAAATCAGCAAGTGATAGAGAAATTCCATTTAAAATAACCGTAGATAAAATAAAGTACTTGGGAGTCTACCTGGCAAGACAAACCCAAGAACTATGTAAACACAGTTACAAAACACTTCTCACATAAATAAAATCAGATCTAAACAATTGGAAAAATATCAATTTTACATGGCTGGACTGAGCTAATATAATATAAATGAACATTTTGCCTAAATTGGTTTTCTTGTTCAATGCCATACCAACAAAACTACCAAACATTATTTTATAAACTCAAAAAAATAATAACAATATTCATCTAGAACAAAAGGTCAAGAATATCAAGTCAGTTAATGAAAACACACACTTCATTGGCTTCTCCTTGCCCAATGCTAATTTTTAAATAGTTATTTTCTGCTTTTAAACTCTGGATCTCCTTTTCATTTTCTTTTCATAATCATTTTCTTTTTCTTCAATTTTTTTAGTTTTTTTTTCATTTTTACACAATCTTTCTCATTTGATTTTTGAAGGGTATTTTTTTGAGTTCTTCCATAAGGTTTTTTTTTTTTTAATTCAATATCATCCTCTGAAGATGAATCCAGTCTTCTCTATTCACGTAGTAACTTTCTGGGGTTAGATTCTTTCTCCTTTTCTTGCTTATTTTTAAAAATAAGCACTGGTCAAAACCACCTCTAATCCTGGGGTGAAAAGTGGGAGTGAGGGGTGAAGATACTGCCTCTGGTTTCACTGTCAGTTTTCTCCTCTGATCTGAAATCCAAAACCAATAACTCTACTCTTCTTTAAGTACCTGCAGCCAACAGCTATCTTGTCCCAATGCTTCTGCAGTTATCAAATATGCTGGTTCCTTTTTGTTCAGATTACCTCTTAGCACCACTGCTAAATTTGGTATTCCTTATCAGCAGAGGTTCTCTCAATGTTATTAGACTAAAACACCTGATTTCTCAAACGGTCCAGAAGGTGAAAGTTCCTGTGGTTCTGGCTGAGGCTACCTTGAAACCCAGTGCTTCCTTGTTTCAGCAGAGCTAGTCTGGAGGCATTTATTTATACTTTGTAGCAGTTAAACCCAAATCCTGGATTCTTTCTTTGTGTCTTCTTGAGTTGTTCCCGACCTCTTTCTTGCTCCAAATCTTTTTTTTTTTTTTTGTGGGGGGGACTATGTTTGTCCTGAGACATAATTTTGTTTTGTTCATAGGGAAAATCTGGAAAGCTAAGAATTTGCTGATCTATTCAACTATCTTCCCACAATCCGGGCATGGCCATCTTCAACAATGAGATGAACCAAATCAGTTCCAATAGAGCAGTAATGAATTGAACCAGCTACACCCAGCGAAAGAACTCTGGGAGATGACTATGAACCACTACACAGAATTCCCAATCCCTCTATTTTTGTCAGCTTGCAGTTTTGATTTCCTTCACAGGCTAATTGTACAATATTTCAAAGTCTGATTCTTTTTGTACAGCAAAATAACTGTTTGGACATGTGTACATATATTGTATTTAATTTATACTTTAACATATTTAACATGTATTGGTCAACCTGCCATCTGGGGTAAGGGATGGCGAGAAGGAGGGGAAAAGTTGGAACAAAAGGTTTTGCAATTATCAATGCTGAAAAATTACCCATGCCTATATCTTGTAAATAAAAAGCTATAATTAAAAAAAAAAAGAAAATAATTCATAGACCCCAGGTTAAGAGCCTTTGTTCTAAGACTATACCAACCAGAAAGAATACCAATCTGTATTAACAGAGGGAATTTTCTCTCTAGGGATTCCTATTATAAATGAAGTCAAATCTTTGCAAATATAATTTAATTTTTTTTAAAATAAGTAACATATATCCTTGGGATTTTGCCTCATGAATAATAGTTTCATATGTAATTTTAATGTTATCTCCATTTTGTTTGCTTTTGACATGGCAAGGAGGAGCACACAGGACTGATAGTTTTCATCTTGTTTGAGTGATGGATCAAAAATATTTGATGAGCCTTGCATTACAGTGTGATGCTAATGATGTGAGGACTATGTTTTAGCTGCCCACTTATCTTTGCAAAAAGAAAAAAAGCCATATGTGCATATGATCAGTCTGAATATCTCACACTTCCCTGTCATCAATCACTGTATGCAAATGCTATGATAATGCCTCAATATAAATCCTTCTCTAGTAAGAAAAAAACTCATAAAGCATATCATGCTGTAACTGGATCAATATCACCATTGTTGCACAATGTAGTTACAGACACTCTACTGACTTAAAGAGTTAATGATAAAGAAAAACTTGAGGCATTGGGGAAAATATGATTCAAAAAAACTTTTGCTTGCTATTGTTTTTATTTTATTTTATTTTTAAAAAAACAGAATAAGAAAAAAGAAAAGCATAAAAGGAATAAAAAACAAAAGAAAACAGTCATGTAACCAGAAGAACATCAGGAAGGATTCATAATATATAACAATGAATTTCTAGTTCAAGAAAGTGTATGTATATATATATATATATATACACACATATTTAGAGAGAGAGAGAGAGAGAGAGAGAGAGAGAAAGAGAGTCCATTTTTTCTTCCTTGTAAATTTTTATTTTGTTCTCTGCTGTACACTTTTTAAACTTTAATTCTTATTTTGTCCTTTCATCTCCTACCCCCAAGCAGGCTATAGTTAAGAAAGGTTATATTTATGTATAGATATGTAGCTATAATCATACACATATAAACACACATATGTACCCATGCACATACACATACACATACCCTATCTCCACACACATCTTTCCTATCCTTGTTGACTCTTTGCTTTAATTCTGCTCCTTAACTGACCTTCCCATTACTTGACTTCCCCTCACTGATGGATTTCTCTCATGTCTTCTTCCCACAATTTTTGCTTCCTCATCTGCCTATCCTTTCTCCCTTATTTTTTAAAATAGATTTTAAAGAATGTGATACCCTTCATGGTGTATATGTGGTATTGTCTATTTAACTCATTCCTGATGTGAGTAGGTTTTCAGAACTATTAGCTCTTTTCCCCACTCTAATGCTCTATGTCTATTCTTCCTCTGCACCTCATTTGTATAACATAATTTCTATTTTTACCTTAACTCTGCCTCAGTCATTCTTTTGAGTTTTCCTATTGCTGGTATCAATCCTAAACATATGATGCATTTCCCATGTAAACAAAAAATGTAAACAATTATTTTCATGTTAAATTACTATAAATTAATCTTTAATATTGACTCTTACATGCTTAATTTTCTATTGAGTTCATGTTTTGTTGATAGAAAATCAAGAAAATCTGCAAGTTCATAAATGTCCAATTTTTCTCATTCAATATTATAGATAATTTTGCTGAATATGATTTTTGGCTGCAGGTCTAGTTCTTTTGATTATTAATAGATATGATTCCAGGACCTGTGGCCTTTTAGTGTGGCTGCTGATAAGTCCTGCACAATTCTAACTGTAGCTCCAGCATATTTGAATTATTCTTTTTTTATTTCTAACAAAACTTACTCTTTGATCTGAGGGTTTTGAAGTTTGGCAATAATATTCCTATGTCTTTTCAACAAAGGATTTCATTGGGTTGTGATTAGTGGGTTTTTTTTTTTTTCTATTTCTACTTTCCCCTCTTGTTTTATCACTCCCTTAAAGTTTTCTTGGATTATTTATTACATTATTGTGTCAAGGTTCTTTTTTCAGTCACAACCTTCAAGTAGTCCAATTATTCTTATTTTTTCTCTTTTTATCTGTTCTCCAGATATGTTGGTTTTTTGTATACAATGTTTCACATTTTGTCTATTTTTTCATTCTTTATAATCTGTTTTATTATTTCTTGGTCTCTCACAACTTCCCTGATTCCCCTTTGCCCAATTCTAATTTCAAAGAGTTATTTTCATCTTTGAGACTCTATATGTCCTACTTTAGTTGGTTAACTTTTTTCATAATCTTATTTTTCTTGGATGGTTTTTATTTTATTTTTGTTTTTTCTCAATAACTCTCGTTTGATTTTTTAAAAAAAAATTTTAGTCCATCCACAAGTTCTCTCTGGTCAAGGGTCCATTTAACATTACTCTTTGGAGTAGAAAAAAAGCTTTTTTTTTTTTTTTAACTTCAGAGTCCTCCTCTGAAGATGAACTTTGTTCTTCCCTATTCCCATAGTAAATTTTTATAAATAAGTTCTTTCTTCCTTGCTGGTTCATTTTTTAAAATAAGAAGTATTAGCGTAAGCTGCTCCAATTGTGTGATGATGGACAGAAAGTGCCTCTTGCTTTCCTTCAGCTTTCCTCTCTGACCTGGAACCCAAACCCTCTTTCTGAAAGTGCTTGCAGTCACCGGCTTTGCTGCCCTGTTGCTTCTGCACTCATCATATATGCTGGTTCCTTCTTGCCCAGGAGTCATCTGAGCAGCACAGCTTCCTGGTGTTCTTAATCAGTCAGGCTTCACTTAGTCTTCCCAAATTCCTGATCCCTCAGTTTGTGAGGTGAAAGTGTGTATGGTTCCTGCTGATGCTCCACCCATACCCACCTAGGCTCAGGAGTTCCCACTTGCTGTTTGTATAGAACTATCCTGGAAGTGTTTGCACTTCATACTGGTTAATCCCAGATCTGGGGTAGTTATTCAGATTTCTTGGGTTGTACCAGGAACACCCTTGTTCTGTCCCAAGTGTTCTTGATTGTTCACCAATCTATGTTCACCCTCAGACACAAATTTGTTCTATTTGTGGGGGAAATCTGGAGAACTTGAAATTTATCCACCTAATCTGCTATTCTTCCCTATTTTTTATATTAAATGAAGGAATATATTACTTATTAGCTATTGGGTTCATTCATAGGAACTATCCATGGCATTATAATTAAAAGTCCTATTAACTAGAGCAATCAAATATACACTTGTGGTGAAAACAGGAAGTTTGGGGTATTTTTTTTAAAGGGCTGCAAGCTCCTTTGAAAAATGATTTTATTTATTTATTTTAAAAATATATCATTCATTTGGAGAGTCTCTCTTACTATTTTAGACTTGAACATGTTTTGAAACTACTCTTGAAATTCTCTTCTTCCTAGGAATGAAGAAATATCACTGCAATTGGAAGAAAAAAATGAGTACTTGAAATTATTAACTATTGATACAAATGTTTTAGACAAATTCTTTATACTGATGGAGAATATGGAAATAAGAAGATTCATTAAAGTATTTGAAAAATTAGAGAAAAAAACTGACTATGCATATTGATCCAAATTCTTCCAGTATTTATTGTTATGAAAACAGTGAGCAGTTTTTTTTTATTCAATTCAATCCAATTCAACTCAATAGACATTTATTAAGAACCTTAAAAAAGGTTCTTAATAGGTGTAAATGTGTAAAAAGGTGTAAAGGATTGTTTTAGGCAGTGGGACAATAAAGAGGACAACAAAAAACTGGCCTTCTCCAGGAGGTTTCATTATACCAAAGGGGAATTTCACATGTAGGTGCACACACAAACATACTTATTTTGAGAGGTAGTTAGATGCCACAGAAGTTAATTTTTGAGAAGAAGAAGATTTGGGGAATATTGGGAAAGTTCTGATAGAGTTCAAACCTGAACTTTGCCTTGAAAGAAGTCAGATATCATAGAAAGTAAAGATGAAGATATCATGCTTTCTAGGAATGAGAACCACATGTGCAAAGACTTGGACACAGGAGGTCAATTGTTAACGTTTAAGCCATAGCTATTATGACAATTTGAGTGGAATGGAAAATTCAGGAAGGCAATAATACTGAACAAGGTTTGAAAGATAGGTGGTAGCCTTCATAACATGAAGTTAATTTATTTTCTCTGTCTCTCTAATTTCTTTTTTAATCCTTTTAAGGAAAAGTTAGTATATACACGTATATTGTTATTTATATGTCACTACAATGGCACATAGAGAAATAATTATCATTTTGTGAGATTTATTAAATTATAGTCATTGACAGTAGACAAGTGGAACTATTTGAAAGTTAAGAGCAAAACAAGTCTAGAATATTTATTTATTTGTAAACTCTTAATAAAAAGTGTAGTGGAAGATTATGAACCCTATCTAAAACAGACAGTAATGATGGCAGGAAAACCCAGTTTAAAAAATTTGGGTGGAGACTCAATTGAGTAAATTCTTCTGAGGACATCAAAAATTGATATTAGAAGAAAGACAATTAAGCAAAATGATAAAAATGAATTTTTTTTAAATAGCAATATCATTAAGGACAGTAGAAACACACACACCAAATGTGCTTATAGAGACACGGAGAAGTAATTGAAAATAACAAATATGGAGAAATTAGTTAAATTAAACCAAGTGAATCTAGAAGAGCTTCATGATTAAGATGAGATAAATGCAAAAACAATGAAGTATTGATTTTTTTAATTGTTCAAAAGAAGAAAAGATGTTGAAAGCATGGAAGCAAAAAAGTTTATCTTATTATATTGATCAATACTGACTTTAGATTCAGAAATTAAAAGACAAATCCTGGCTTTCCTATTTTGTTGTTCAGTTGTGTCCAACTCTTTGTAACCCCATTTGAGATTTTCTTGGCAAAGATACTTAAGTGCTTTTCCATTTCCTTCTCCAGCCATTTTATAGATGAGGAAACTAAGGCAAACAGCAGTAAGTACCCAGCTCAGGGTCACAGGACTATTAAAGGTTTCCGACTGGATTTGAACTCAAGAAGATGAGTCTTCCTGATTCCAAGTCTAACACTCCATCCATTGCATCACCCAGCTCTTCTTTTTACTTCTTATATAATCTATGGGCAATTCAATTAAACTCTCTTTCTCAGCTGTAAAATGTAGGATTTGACAAAATGACCTTAGGGTCCTCACAAGTTCTTAATATAGCACAGAGTCAAGGTGAAAGTGGATTTTCTATAGATCCTTCTTTGCTACAATTCTTCAGGTGCTCCTGTTTGTGAATGGCACTGTTCTATTAAAAATAAAAAGCATTAGAACATTGTGGATCATCTTTAATGGGATACCAAAACACTCAAAAGAGGTTGGCCTCACATATACTCTAGGAAGAAAAAACCTAGATAAAAAAATATCATTTATGGAAGAGATGGAAAAGGAGGGAGAAAGATTAGATATATATTAAAATGATTTGAGAAGAATAAGCAAGTTTGCTTCTAAGATTATAGCATTCTCTTAAAGTCTCCAAAAAAGTCTCCTTTGAAAAATGTTCTAAATATTAGTACTAATTTTCCTCCTAGGTTGTTATTTAATTTTGAATCTTAGAAAAATAAAATCAGATTCTGAAAAAACAAAAATGAATATTTCATGAGGCTATGGAGAAAATTAAGATTAAGGTTAAGGTTGGACAAGCTATGAAAATCAAACAAAAAGGTATAAAACAATCAATTTAAGAGATATAGTCAGGGAAATGAAGGGCGGAAAAAGAATATATGTTATGTTGTGCATATCCTTTTATCCAGCAATGTCTCTCCTGGATCTTTATCCTAAAAAGATCATAAAAGAAGGGAAAGTACCCACATATGCAAAATTGTTTATAGAACCTCTTTATAGTGGCAAAAAACTGGAAATTAATTGGATCTCTATTTGTTGGGCAATGGTTGAATAAGTTGTAGTATATGAATGTAATGGAATATTATTGTTCTATAAGAAATGATAAGCAGAAATGCCTGGAAAGACTTACATGAATTGATGCTGAATGAAGTGAGTAGAAACAAGAGTTTTCCAAAAAACAAGAAATCTTTCCAGGTCATTTCTGGGAGAATTGGGGGAAAATAATATCAAATGTTCAAAACAGTTGTTGAATTGAAAGAAAAAAAATACAAAACAACAAAACAAAACATAAGCACAAAACAAGAATATATAATAAGAACCCAGAACAGGGATAAAATAATTCTGGAAGGAAAGGAGAATCTTTACTTTAATACCTTTTTGAATTTGAGTGGAAGATTTCTTTATTGCAATGAGCCTAAAAAAAGATCATGGTATGTATTCCTGATGATTGAATTATGTTTATATACATGCATACATATATGTATGTGTGTGCATATGAGTATGCATATGTATATGCACAAATATGTATTTGTATAAATATGTATATATATATATATATATATAGTTGAGTTTGTTATTTTCTTTGTTTTGATCCAACCAAACTAGATAATTTCTACTTTAATAAGGTTTCTAAAAGTGAATGGATATTGAAATTGGCAAAAGAAAAGGTCATGAAAATCAAAAAGGTCTTTAATTATAAATTTTGAGTATTTTTGTGCCACTTTCCCCTTGTTTGGCCTTGATATAATTTACTGTATTATTTCATTATGATACTCAAAATATGGGATATATTTTTTGAAAATAGAAATGACAATTGTATAGTGGATAAAGTGTTGAGAGAAGAGCCAGGAAAAATCAGGCTAACATCCTACCTCTGACATCTATTAGATATATGACTAAGGACAAATCATCTGATCCTGGGGTCCTCAAACTTTTTAAATAGGGGGCCAATTCATTGTCCCTCAGACTGTTGGAGGGCTGGGCTATAGTAAAAAGAAAAATTTTGTTTTGTGGGCCTTTAAATAAAGAAACTTCATAGCCCTGGATGAGGGGGATAAAGGTCCTCAGCTGCTGCATCTGGCCCAGAGGCCATAGTTTGAGGACCCCTGAATTCTAATCTCTCTGTTTTTCAGATAAACTCTCACAGACAGTTCTAACTCAGAAGCAATTATGATTTGCACTAGAGGAAAAACGAATATCAGGAGTCCTTCATGTTAATGAAATCATAGATCTTTCTGTGTTTTTCTTTTGTAGGACCAATTCCTCCAAAACATATATGGATTTGGAAACTCAAAATAATTTATAATCACAACTTCTTTCAGACCACAGAATAAAACCAGTTTTCTTATTCTAACGCTTATCTACATAACAGTCATATTGAAATTACCAAATACAAAACACATTGCCACCTAGGAAAAATAATTGTATTATTTTGAAAGTGCTTTGAAATCCTTAGAAGAAAAGTATATAACACTACTTGATATTTAGCAGTAGCTTTTTGTTATGCTATATTGCATAACCCAAGGATTTAAGCATTAAGGGCACAATATTAGCGAACAAAAAGAAAAAGAGAAAAAAATATGAGAATGAATAAAAAGTCTGTATACCACAATCATTTAGTAACATATATATATTTTATACATGTCTGCAAGAAATATTTGGAATAGGCAATCAGATTGGACCACTGAGAAAGGTGCATGGACTACAGGGGAAACAGTTTCTATAAAAAGCCAGCATGAAGGCTAGAACTGGAATATGCATGTAAAAAGAGAGGAGTGTGAGACCAGTCTAAACTTTGCTAAAAAGTTTGAAATAAAGAAACTGAAATAGTGATATGACACCCTTCCTTATATCCTTAAATCTCAACATGCACACAAAAATCTAAAGCCTTCATATTTAATTTTAGCAACAGAAAAGGTAAATAATTCCCCAGAACACTCTCCTGACAGTTTCAACTTTACATTTCCATTTGAAACCACAGAACAGTCCCAGTATGTGTTATTGGATTACATCAGTGGTGTGTCTGTGTGTGTGTGTGTGTGTGTGTGTGTGTGTGTGTGTATGAGTGATATCATACCTGGCTTTTGAATTTTGTGCAATTTTAGCTCTTTCCCTCATAAGCTTACGATATAGTTGTTCATAACTTGCAGCTGAAATTGAAGATTTTTCTTATTAGGCTTTCTCAAACTTAACTGGGAGAGACAAGTAAATATTTGTTGTTGTTTAGAAGGATCTGATTACTTTGATCTTGTGAACCATGATGTCCATTGAGATTAACCTGGAAAAGTCATTGAAGTGGTTTGCCAATTCTTTTTCCAGGGAATTAAGGCAACAAGAGGTTAGTTATTTGCCCAGAGTCAAACAAATAGAAATTGTTTGAAGCTAGATTTGAGGTCAGGTCTTCCTAACTTCAAGTCCCATAATAATTGAGCTATCTAGCTGCTCAAAATACATAATTGTACCTTCATAAAGATATATAAAATAGAAAGAAATTAAATACAAATAAATATAAAATAGTTAAATGAAATGCCATTTGAAGTCATTAACAGTTGAAAAGGTTACTACACAGAATAAATATGGGCAAAATTGCATTTACTTAAAACCATATATTGGATAATAAATAATGGGTTGAAACATTTATAAGAATTTAATTAAATTAATTTGTGTACAAGTGTTTCCATTTTACAATGTATCATTTTTCAACATATGTGAACTCATGTTT
Source organism: Sarcophilus harrisii (assembly GCF_902635505.1). Classification (NCBI taxonomy): domain Eukaryota; kingdom Metazoa; phylum Chordata; class Mammalia; order Dasyuromorphia; family Dasyuridae; genus Sarcophilus; species Sarcophilus harrisii. Next base: position 323,390,632 of record NC_045426.1, on the reverse strand, counting down.
CATCCCATCTCACCATTTTATTTTTTGTACCAGTTAAGATAAAATTGGGATTGTACCTGTGATTTCATTAGTACTGCGATTAAACAGATAAACAAATTCCTTGCAAGTTAACATCTTTTCTATAATTTATAGTCTTGGAGAATGGATTAGAAGTTGAGTGACTTGTTCAAGGTCACACAATATGAGTCAGAAGGAATTCTTAAAACCAGATAAAATATCTATTGAATGATGTTGCCTATTTTTTTTTGAGATAATATTAAATAATAAAAAGGTAGTGACCCACTATTAGCCAATTAGCAGGCATGAAAAGTGTTCATTTTAAAACAAAGATAAGGGGGAAAAGTTTACAGAGTGGTTTCTAAGTAAAATATCCTGTCTCTGACATCTATCTCTTCCCTGAGCAAACTTCTTTTTGCTTCATGGACACCACTCTGAGTCCCTTCCCTGGAGGAGTGATAGAGACAAGAATCAATAAATGGTATGAGTTTTTCCTTTTCTTGAGCTGTAACCATCCCCTTCATCCCCTGGTCCTCTTTCCATCTTAGTTGGGGGAAAAGCACCTTCCAAGATGATGCTGAGAGCACATACTGCAGGGCTCTTGTGAGAGCTGAATAAAAACTTGGAGGTACTTACCGCAAACACTAGAGCATGGGCCCTCATGTTCAGTGAATGCTTGATGACAGAGGAGACCACTTCAAACAGATAAAACTGCATTAGTGCTTTCAAATTTGTCCTTGGGAATACGCTCATCTGGAACAGTGATTGCAGAGACAAAATCAGATGAATGCTGCTTTCAGAACTAAATGACTGCTCCAAGAGAACAGCTCAGAAAGAAATACATTTGAAGAGGCTGGAGAGTAATTTCATAGAAAACAAATTGGATGCCCAGTTTATCAAAAAAAAAAAAAAAAAAAAAAAAAAGAACGAAACAGGGGTTGAGATGAAAAAGAATTTTTAAACATGCCATAAAAGTGCCAATGAAAGATGTTGCATCCATGAATTAATTACTGATTACTATGCAGAGATTATTTGGACTCTATGATCCCCAAATGGGGACTTCTATAGATAATTCTAAATGTTATCAGAATCTTTCTTATGTGCATAATTAAAAAACAAAGCATTTTCTAGGAATATAGTACAAAGGATATAAATAGATAGATAGATAAATTTGGAACAATAGAGCTTCAGTGCTATTAGTATTAGCATGTAGGACATTTGTATAAACAAAAATCTCTCAATATGTGAAAAATTACTTAACTAAATGGGCTCTCTTCTTCCTAATGCTGGCATACTCCCTCCCCAAAAAAATGGTTAGATGCTTAGAGAAATGATAAAGCTGTGTGTATGCATACACACAACACCAAACTGACCTCTAGTGACTGAAAATGTTAATATGAATTAATGAGACATTGGTGTTTATAGAAAATTGGAGTGAAGATGGGAGGAGAAAAGGAGGAGAAAATAAGAGAGAATGAAAAAAAGAAGAAGAAAGAAAAGAAAGAGAAAGAGGAGGAACAGAAGGAAAAGAAGGAGGGTAAGGAGAAGAGGAAGGAGGAAAAAGATGATGATGATGATGAAGATAGAAGAAAAGAAAAAAAGAAGAAAAATAAGTTTTCTCTATAATTCTAAGTTTAGAATCATTATTATATCTCCTAAATAGAACAAAGAATAACTTGGAAATAAGAGGTGTCAAAGTAAAACATCTTATTAACTATCTTATTGACCTAAAGATACATGATTCCATAAAAATAACAGACAAATTTTTCATCTAATGGAATCATTCTATTGATATCAAAATCTCACTAAAATCAATGAATGACCCAATCCCTATATTTATGCACACCTGCATTTTTGATTTCCTTCACAAGCTAATTGTACAATATTTCAGAGTCTGATTCTTTTTGTACAGCAAAATAACATTTTGGTCATGTATACTTATTGTGTATCTAATTTATATTTTAATATATTTAACATCTACTGGTCATCCTGCCATCTAGGGGAGGGGGTGGGGGGGTAAGAGGTGAAAAATTGGAACAAGAGGTTTGGCAATTGTTAATGCTGTAAAGTTACCCATGCATATATCCTGTAAATAAAAGGCTATTAAATAAAAAAAAAAGAAGAAGAAGAATCAATGAATGAAGAAAAAGGCCATTATTATGTGTTTCTTATATTCTAAGCACTATGTGCTAGGAACTGAAAATAAAAAAAATCAAAGCAAAGACAATGTCTGCCCTAAAAAAAAACTAATACTCTAATAAAGGAAAATAACACCTAAAGAGTAGTGAACAAGGAGTTAAAATTGATTGGGATGTTATAGACATAGGGAGTGGGTTAGGAGAGTAGATTGACAAACACTTTCAGAAACATAGCATTACTGATTGGATCATTGTTTTAGAAATAAAATGACAGTGTTAGAAAAAAGAAATTTCTTGGAGTTCCCCTTGTGCAATCTCTTTTTGAGGTGATTGATGGATTCTTTCCATGACTATTTTGCCCTTTGGTTCTGGTGTATCAGGGAAATATTCTTTAATGCTCTCTTAAGAAATGCTATCCAGACTTTTGTTTTGGTCATGGTCTTCAGTTAGATGAATAAATTTTAAGTGGTCTTTGCTGGATCCATTTTCCAGGTTAGCTGTTTTTCCAATAAGATATTTTATAATTTCTTTCATTTAAAAAATTCTTTTTTATTTTTTTAGACCTATTCTTGATGTCTCATAATCATTAATTTCCATTTGTCCTGTTCTAGTTTTTAATATATGATTTTCTTCAATTAGCTTTTGTATCTCTTTTTTCATCTGGTTAATTCCACTTTTCAAGATGTTTTCTTCGGTGGATATTTTTTCCCATTTGGCCTATTGTGCATTTTAAGGAATTGATTTCTTCAGTGGATTTTTTATTTTATTTTTTTTAATTTTTTTATTTTTTTTGCATTAGGCCAGTTGCATTTTTTAAGGAATTGTTTTTTTTTTTTCAGTCATTGTTTCCTTCCTTTTCCAAGTGGTTGACTCTCTGTTTCATACTCTCATTTCTTTTCCTCTCCTATTTGTTTTTAAAATCCTTTATGAGCACTTCTGAAAAGCCTCTGAGACCAATTCATAGCACCCTTTGAGATTTCCCATGTGTGCATTTTATGATCTTATGACTGATTGAATACTCTATGTCTTAGCCAGTACCAAATGGTTTTGATGAAGACTATTTTATAATATACTTTTAGGTTTGGCACAACTAGGCCACCTTCATTGGAATTTTTTTTATTAATTCCCTTGAAATTCTTGACTTTTTGTTATTATTTTTTCTACATCTGTAAAATAATGTTTTAGGAGTTTGGTATGGCACTAAATTAGTAGATTAATTTAGGTAGTGATGTCATTTTTATTATATTCCCTGGGCCTACCCATGAACACTTGATATTTTTCAACCTGATTAGATCTGATTTTATTTGTGGAGAAAGTGTTTTGTAGGTGTCTTCATATAATTCCTGACTTTTCATTGGCAGATAGATCCCCAAATATTTTTTACTATCAACAGTTTTTTAAATGGAATTTCTCTTTGTATTTCTTGATACTGGACTTTGGTGGTACTATGTAAAAATGCTGATAATTTCTGTGGATTTATTTGGTATCCTGAAACTTTGCTAAAACTGGGAATTGTTTCTAGTAGTTTTTTAGTTGATTCTCTAGGATTCTCTAAGAATCCATCATAACATCTGCAAAGAGGTTTAAATTGTTTTCCTCACTACCTATTCTAATTTCTTTAATCTCTTTTTCTTCTCTTATTGCAAAAGGTAACATTTCTAAGGCAATATTGAATACAAATGGTGCTAGTGGGCAACTTTGTTTCACTCTGATTTTATTGGGAATGGTTCTAGTTTGTCCTCTTTACATATGATGCTTGCTGATGATTTTAAATAAATGCTACTAATCATTTTAAGAAAAAGTCCATTTATTCCTATATTCTTTAGTGTTTTTAACAGGAATGGGTGTTGGATTTTATCAAATGTGTTTTTCTGCATTTATTGAGATAGTCATATGATTTTTGTTAGTTTGGTTATTAATATAGTCAATTATACTAATAGTTTGCCTAAAATTAAACTAGCTCTGCATTCTGAGTGTAAATTCTACTTTGTTGTAGTGCATTATCCTGGGGATGACTTTCTGTAATCTTGTTACTAATATTTTATTTAAGATTTTTGTATCAATATTCATTAGGGAAATTGTTCTATAATTTTCTTTCTCTGTTTTCATCCTACTTGGTTTAGATATCAGTACCATATATTTGTCATAAAAGGAATTTGGTAGGACTCCCTCTTTTCCTACCTTTTCAAATAGTTTCATAGTTTTGGAATTAATTTTTCTTTAAATGTTTGGTAGAATTAACACGTGAATCCATCTGACCCTGGAGATTTTTGCTTAGGGAGCTAATTAATAGCTTGTTCTATTTCTTTTCCTAAATTGGGATTTTAAGTAATTTATTTCCTCTTCTGTTAACTTGGGCAATCTATATTTTTATAGGTATTCCTCCATTTCATGTAGGTTATCATATTTATTTACATATATTTGGGCAAAATAACTCCAAATTAGTGCTCTAATTTCCTCTTCATTAGTGGAAAGTGCTTCCTTTTCATTTTTGAAACTAGCAATTTGATGTTCTTTTTTCATTTTTCTAATCACATTAATTAAATGTTTATCTATTTTGTTCGTTTTTTCATAAAACAAAATCTTTTTTTTTATTATAGCCTTTTATTTACAGGATATATGCATGGGTAACTTTACAGCATTAACAATTGCCAAACCTCTTGTTCCAATTTTTCACCTCTTACCCCCCACCTCCTCCCCCAGATGGCAGGATGACCAGTAGATGTTAAGTACATTAAAATATAAATTAGATACACAATAAGTATACATGACCAAAACGTTATTTTGCTGTACAAAAAGAATCAGACTCTGAAATATTGCACAATTAGCTTGTGAAGGAAATAAAAAATGCAGGTGGGCATAAATATAGGGATTGGGAAAAAACCAAACCTTAGTTTTATTTATTAATTCAATAGTTTTCTTATTTTCAATTTTATTAATGTCCCCTTTTCAGAATTTCATTTTCAATTTTATTAATGTCCCCTTTTCAGAATTTCAAATTTGGGATTTAGTTGAGGGATTTTAATTTGTTCTTTTTTTAGCTTTTTTTAGTTGCAAGCCCAATTCACTGATCTTCTCTTCCTCTATTTTATGCAAGTAAGCATCTAGAGATATAAAATTTCCCCTTATTACCAATTTGGCTGCATCCAACAAATTGTAATATATTGTCTTGCCATTCTCTTGTATGAAATTATTGATTTTGTCTATGATTTTTTGTTTAACGCACTCATTCGTCAGGTTCAGATTATTTATTTTCCAGTTAATTTTTGGTCTATTTTTCCCTGGCCTTTTATTGCATATATTTTTTATTGCATTATGAAAAATGCATTTACTATTTCTGCCTTTCTTCATTTCACTCTGATGTCTTTATGCCCTAATATATGGTCAGTTTTTGAATAGGTTCCATGAACTATCAAGAAAAAAAAGTGTACTTCTTTCTGTCTCCATTCAATTTTCTCCAAAGATGTATCATACCTAACTTTTCTAATATTCTATTTACCTCTTTAACTTATTTATTTATTTTGTGGTTTGATTTAATTAGTTCTGAGAGAGCAAAGTTGAGAACCCCCACTGGTATAGTTTTGCTGTCTATTTCTTCTTGCATCTCTCTTAATTTCTCCTTTAGCAATTTAAATGCTGTACTATTTGGTTTATGTTTAGTATTGTTTATGTGTATGTTTATGTTTGATATTAATATTACTTCATTATCTATGGTACCCTTTAATAAGATATAATTTCCTTCTTTCTCTTTTAATTAGGTCAATTTTTCCTTTTGCCTGATCTGAGATCAGGTTCATTATCACTGCTTTTTTTTTTTTATTTCACCTGAAGCATAATAGATTTTGCTCCAGACTTTTACCTTTACTCTAAATGTATCATTCTGCTTTAAATATGTTTCTTGAAAGTGACATACTGCATTCTGGCTTTTAATCCAATCTGCTATCTTCTGTTTTTATGGGAGAGTTCATCTCATTCATATTCACAGTTAAAATTATTAATTCTGTATTTTCTACCTTCTTATTTACTCCAAACTATGCTTTTGTCTTTCCTTTTCCCCTTTCCTTCTTTTCCAGTATTTTGTTTCTAATCACCACTTCCCTCAAGCAGCCCTCTCTTTTTATAGCCCCTCTCCCTCTCTTATACCTTTTCCCTATTACTTCTGTTTTCCCTTCTATTAGTCTTTCCCTTTCCTTTCCCTGTTCCCCTGCTGCTTTCCTATTAGGTGAGACAAGTTTCTCTGTGAAACCAAATATGTCCAAAATATTCTCTCTTTTAGCCAAATCAGATGAGAGTAAGATTTACACAATATTCATCCCACCACCCTTGTTTCTTTCAATTTAATAGGTCTTTTTTGCCTCTTCATGAGATGTAATTTCCCTCACTTTGCCTCCATTTTCCTCTTTTTCCCTGTGCAATCCTCTTTCCACAGTTAGTTTCTTTTTTTTATATCATCACAGTAAAATCAAATTATACCTACACTTTCTATGTATACCCATAACAGAGATATAGTTCTCAAAAAATTTTCCTTTTTATGCTTCTCTCGAGTTCTGTATTTGGAGGTCAAATTTTTTTGCTCAGTATTGGAATCTTTACAAACTGTTAAGTCATTAGAATTGATAGAGACAATAATTATCTAATTTAGCATGGTTCAATATGATTGATTTGATCTTAGAAGGAGATATTTTGGGCCAGAACTTGAAACAAGGTACTAAGTACAACTGATAGAAATGATGCTTGTATTCACACCTTTAGAGATCTCATAGAAACAAGAAATATTTAAGTATTCATTGGAGTTCACATGTTTGGGAGATTTCAGGGTTTAGAAAGAGATATCTGAATTCACACCTCCATTGAAGCTGTTAGGGCCAGAGGGCATGCTGGGAGATATCCCACAATTCCACTCTTGGAGAAGCAGCATAAATACAGCTCCAGTGAGCCACTTGAGAATTTTTTTACTTGGGAACATTCCCGGGGGTCTGAGAGGAGCACTCTGGGAGGAAGGCTACAAGCCCTCTCTCCAAGGCAAGAGAGATTCATTGCATTTTCCATCTTGGTGTTGGCTGGAGGCTGAAGAAAGCAGAGGCAGAAGCCAAGGACAAATCTGCAAGAGCTCTTAGAACCAAGCAGAAAGATAGGCCTCTGAGCTAACCAGGCTATATTGAAGGACACAATAAAAGATCTGAACTTTTGTCAGCAGGCTGCAATTTTGAGCGATTATTTACTTGTAACTGAAACTAAAGTTGCCCCCAGAAAACCTCCCCAAGAAACCCACTCCCCCAGAGAGAACTCTTATATTTAAAGAAGAAAAAACACCAACAGCTCAGCTCTAGTCTTTTCATCAGAAATAAATTAAATTCACCTGTATCACTGAATGTCCATCTTCAGTGCTGAATAAGTTCCAGTCCTGGGTGGGCATGGCCAGGTCTTGATATTCTGATATTTAGGGGCTCACTTTTTGTCTTTTGTATGACTAATATGTTGATTTACTGGCTTGCAACCAGGACAAAGTAGCCAATATTGCTGTAGATTCCTCCTGGTATTCTCTGGAACAAGGAGCCAATGCCACCCCGGGACTGTGCATTTCCTATGCTGAGCATCTGTGCTCAGTTTGTCTGCCTGTGCTCAGTCTGCTTGGGCCACCTCCTTCCATGCTGGATGGAAACTGACCTTTTCTGGAGATCTTCCAGATTATCTTCTGTTGGATATTTGTTATACTTCAAATATTTGTGGGTTCTGTCACTCCAAAACCAGTTCAAACACTGGATTTGCTGTTAATTTGAGACACATAGGGAGAGCTAAGAAAAAGACATGTTTCCTCTCTACCATCTTGCCTCCACTCCCCAAAAAGAGAAAATTTATTAAAAATAACTGTAGACAATATAAAATAATAAGAAGTCTACCTAATATGACAAACCCAGGAACTATATGAATAAAATTGCAAATCATCTTTCACATAATTAAAATCAAATCCAAGCAATTGGAAAGAAACTTGGATTTTGTTCATGGATGGGCCAATCCTATGTAATAAAAATAACTATTCTATTTAAATTAATTTACTTTTTCAGTTATATACTGGTTGTTTTATAAAGATAGAAAAATCATCCAATAGAACAAAAGATGAAGAATATCAAGAAAATTTTTAAAAAATAATAAAATTTGAAGGAAGATGGTTTAACCTTACCAGATCTCAATTTATATTGTAAAATGGTAATCATCCAAACAATCTTGTACTGGCTAGGAAAGAGAGTCATAAATCAGTGAAATAAATTAGGTACATAAGACTCAGTAATAAATAATATCCAGTATTTGACACACCCAAAGACCAAAGATTCTGGGACAAGAACTTATTTTTTGATTAAAAAAAAGTCAGGAAAAAACAGAAAACAGGTTGGCAGAAATTAGGCACAGCCTAATATTTTATATCATATATCAAAATAAAATCAAAATAGGCATATGATTTAATCATAAAAGATAATATCATAACAAAATTATGGAAGTAAAGAATTATCTATTTTATAAATAAGGGAAGATTATATGACCAAACAGGAGATAAAGAGCATTATGAGATATGGATAATTTTGATTTTATTGATGAAAAGTGTTTGCACAAACAAAACTAATACAACAAAGATTAGAAAGAAAGCAGAAAGCTGGGAAACAATTTTATAGTGAGTGTTCTAATAAAAGCATAATTTCACAAATATATGGAGAACTGAGTCAAATTTATCAAAATAAGAGCCATTCTCCAAATGACATATAGTAAAAGTATATGAACATACAGTTTTCAAATGAAGAAATCAAAGTTCTCTAGTCATTGAAAAATGTTCTAGATCATTATTGAGGGGCAGGTAGGTGGATAGAGCACTAACTCTGAAGTCAGTAGGACCTGAATTCAAATCTGGTCTTAGACACAACATTTTCTACCTATGTGACCCTGGGCAAGTCACTTAACCTCAACTGCCTCAGCAAAGAAAAAAAATCATTATTGATTGGAGAAGTACTTCACAAATTATTCTTAAAAAACTAAAAAGAAAGCATCCAACCAGAATGCTTTTATGAGACTAATATAATAATTATATTTAAATCAAATAAAGATAGCAAGGAGGAGATAAAAATATTCATGTTTGTAGATGATATGATGGTTCACTTGAAAAATTCCAGGGAATAAAAAAAGTTACCAAATAAAACATTTAATATTTTCAGCAAAATTACAGGTTATAAAATAAATCACAAAAAATACCAAATCTATTGTATTTCTACATAATGATAAAGCATAAGTTGTAATAATAGAAAAGGAAAAACCTATTTCCAATAATTACAAAATGCATAAAAAACTAGATACTCATAATTTTCATTACAAAGTGTTCCTTCTACTCCTTAAAGAAATAAAGAACAACCATAATAACTTGGTGGTGCAAACATGTTAAAAATGTAAATGTTACTAAGTTTATACTTTTAATATATCAATCATATTACCAAGGGGATGTTTTATAGAACTTAATAAAAATAATAACAGAATTGATTTCTAAAAAAAAACAAAAAACGCTATCAAAGAAAACAATTAAATAAAGTTAGGATGAAAGGGGACAATTCTTGTAGAACCCAAATAATATTATAAAGCAGCGATTTTCAAGAATATCTGATGATCTGATGTTGATTAAAGAATAGACCGATAGATCAATAAGAAGACTAGACAAGGAAGATTTGAAAATTATAGACCTTAATAGCCTGTTGTTTGATAATGTGCAAAATAGAATTACTTAGTTACTTACCATCTATGGTAAAATGATGGAAAAACTGGAAAGAAGTCTTGTAGAAATTAGGCCGAGACCATGATCTTACAATAAAATCAGAAATGTGTTCTATGAATATGTAACCTTGATATAAAAGATCATATTTTAAAATAATTAAAAGAGAAACAAAAACAGAGAGGTCATAGCCAATACTCAATAAATAAATAATCAAAGGTTATCAAATTTTTTTCGATTAGTTTTTTTTAATTATAATAACTTTTTATTGACAGAACCCATGCCAGGGTAATTTTTACAACATTATCCCTTGCACTCACTTCTGTTCCGATTTTTCCTCTCCCTCCCTCCACCCCCTCCCCCAGATGGCAAGCAGTTCTATACATGTTAAATAGGTTACAGTAGATCTTGGATACAATATATGTGTGCAGAACCGAACTGTTTTTTTGTTGCTCAGGGAGAATTGGATTTAGAAGGTATAAATAACCTGGGAAGAAGAACAAAAATGCAAGCAGTTTACATTCATTTCCTAGTGTTCTTTCTTTGGGTGTAGCTGCTTCTGTCCATCCTTGATCAATAGAAACTGAGTTAGATCTTCTCTTTGTCGAAGAAATCCACTTCCATCAGAATACATCCTCATACAGTATCATTGTTGAGGTATATAATGATCTCCTGGTTCTGATCATTTCACTCAGCATCAGTTCATGTAAGTCTCACCAATCCTCTCTATATTCATCCTGCTGGTTGTTTCTTACAGAACAATAATATTCCATTACATTCATATACCACAATTTACTCAACCATTCTCCAATTGATGGGCATTCATTTATTTTCAAGCTTCTAGCCACTATAAACAGGGCTGCCACAAACATTTTGGTACATACAGGTCCCTTTCCCTTCTTTAGTATCTCTTTGGGGTATAAGCCCAGTAGAAACACTGCTGGATCAAAGGGTATGCACAGTTTGATGACTTTTTGAGCATAATTCCAAATTGCTTTCCAGAATGGCTGGATGTGTTCACAATTCCACCAACAATCTACATCTAAGTAAAACAAAGATTATGAGGCCATCTGTGGGTTTCATTTGTATTCCTACATGCTATATCTTATTAGCAGAGGTTATAGTTTTGCATATATTGTCATTGGAAATTTTCTCTGGTAGTTTCACTATTTTGTTCTTTTTTTTTTGTTTGAATTAAATTACCAAGGAAGCCCAGGTTTAAAGTGCTAGTCCACACTTAGACTCTTAAAATTAACTCTCTTATATTAATTCCATTATAACATTTTCTGTAGAATAAGCTACAGATAACCCAAAAACGTGAACACACTTAACACATGAAAAAAACTCTAATGAATTTATAACTGAACAACCAGATAGCAACAAGTAAATACAACAAGGAGGGGAGAATTTCAAAAGAGAAAGATCTTGAAATCCATTTTTTTCCCCAACCACTGGAGTGTTAACTGATTTTTTTTAATTATCTGAACTACTAGAAAACATTTGGTTTTGTTAATTTGTTTGTTTCTTGTAAATTTATTCTGCTCTGTTTCCAGCATTTTATAAGAAGTTATATCTCTAGTCTAGAGATACTTTAAAATAAACACTCACACACACATTCATTCAAACATGCACACTTGTAATATAAATAAATTTCAGCAATGGGAAAATAAATATATTATAAAAAATTATAAAGGACTCAGGAAAAAAATTTGTGTGAGTTTTTAAGGTGAATTTAATTGAACAATATACCAATTAGCTATTTCTACTTATGTGGAAAGTTGATGTCAAAATAATTTGTGGGTTTAATTATAGCAAGGATTTGGAAGTGGCTTAGTATGATAATGTTATTTATATTTGAGGACACATGCTCTAGTAGATAGAACATATAAACTTGTAGCCTAGAATTCATTGGTTAAAGTCTCAATTCTGCCTCCTATTGTCTATGTAATAGTAGGAATGTCATTCAATTTCTAGACCTATAGATAACTTTCTAAGACTGCTAAGTTACAGAAAAGGTGCCCTCTGCATTTGCAGAGGAAGTTGCTCTCTTGGAGAACTCACTATACAGATAAGATTACTAAAGAAACAATGTAGCCAAGATTAAAAGGAAAACTGAAAATGAGGGGGGAAATTATAGTTTTCCAGATAAAGATGTTATGTCTAAAAGAGTAAAGAGGAAAGGATTCTGGGAAGGTGGCTGAGGTAAGCAAATTTCAAGTTCTTTAGACCTTCCCTACAAACAGAACAAATTTTCACCTCAGGGGTGACATAGACTAGTTAAAAACAACAAATAAACAAAAAAGATAGAACAGAACAAGGGTCCTTCTAGGACAATGGGACTCAAAGTGATACCCCAGGCAGAGGATTAACCAATCTGAAGTGCAAACACTTTCAGGATAACTCTGCAGAAATACCAGTGGGAGCCCATGAGGCCAGCTGAGTTTGGCTGGAGCCTCAGCCTGAAACACAGAAATTTTCACCTCTTGAATAGTTTGGAGTGGGAGTGGGAGTCCAAAAAGACTGAGGGTGCTTCTGCTGATTAGGAATGCAAGTCCAGCTGTGCTACTGCGACAGGACTCTGGGCAAGAAAGAACAACCAAAATCTAAGTAGAAGTAGTGTGACAAGGACATTGTTAGCTATGGGCACTTGTAAGAGAGTGACACTTTTGGCTTGAGGTTCCAGATGAGGAGGTTCAAGCTTAAGTAAAATTAACTGACAAAGAAGAATGAACCCAAACATACAAACTTACCATGGGAATAGGGAAAACTAGAGTTTATTTTCAGAGGAGGACAGTGAGGTAAAATGGGGAAAAGGGCTTCTACTGCAAAGAGGAACATTGAGTACCTGTTCAGAGAGAATTTATAAAAGAATGCAAAAAAGACTTAAAAAATTAAATTAGAGATACTGAAGAAAAACAAAAAATAAATAAATAAAGCCCATTCAAGACAAAAGGAAGATTACCAAAAAAAAAAAAGTTAACTAAATAGAAAAAAGAGATATAAAGTCTTTTTTTTTAAATCAAATAAAGTAACATTTAATAGGAATAACTCTAAAATTCTACTTGTGGAGTTACAAAAATCAGCTCCATAAATATAGGAGGAGTTGTGGTCAAACAATAGGTACTGTGAAAAAAAATTGTTGTTGTTGTTGTTGTTTTTATAAACTGCAAGATCAACATAAGATGACAGTATGACATAGAAACCAAAAATGTAATGACATTTTAGGTCACGTTTAGGAATTAAATGTTCAGAACAAAAGAGGTCAGAAAGAGTTTAAACTCTTCCTTTGTCAGATCATGTCTAATGTACATTCTGGACATTCAATTCTGGACACCACACTTAACTGAGAACATAGCCAGGCTGGAGTCTGTCATGCAGGGTTTCTGGATCAGAATGGCAATATTCTCTTTTTTTTTTTTTTTTTTTTTTTAATTTAATAGCCTTTTATTTACAGGATATATACATGGGTAACTTTACAGCATTAACAATTGCCAAACCTCTTGTTCCAATTTTTCACCTCTTACCCCCCCACCCCCTCCCCTAAATGGCAGGATGACCAGTAGATGTTAAATATATTAAAATATAACTTAGATACACAATAAGTATACATGACCAAAACATTATTTTGCTGTACAAAAAGAATCAGACTCTGAATTATTGTACAATTAGCTTGTGAAGGAAATCAAAAATGCAGGTGTGCATAAATATAGGGATTGGGAATTCAATGTAATGGTTTTTAGTCATCTCCCAGAGTTCTTTTTCTGGGCATAGCTAGTTCAGTTCATTACTGCTCCATTAGAAATGATTTGGTTGATCTCGTTGCTGAGGATGGCCTGATCCATCAGAACTGGTCATCATCTAGTATTGTTGTTGAAGTATATAATGATCTCCTGGTCCTGCTCATTTCACTCAGCATCAGTTCGTGTAAGTCTCTCCAGGCCTTTCTGAAATCATCCTGTTGGTCATTTCTTACAGAACAGTAATATTCCATAATATTCATATACCACAATTTATTCAGCCATTCTCCAACTGATGGACATCCATTCAGTTTCCAGTTTCTAGCCACTACAAAAAGGGCTGCCACAAACATTCGTGCACATACAGGTCCCTTTCCCTTCTTTATAATCTCTTTGGGATATAATCCCAGTAGTAACACTGCTGGATCAAAGGGTATGCACAGTTTGATAACTTTTTGAGCATAGTTCCAAACTACTCTCCAAAATGGTTGGATTCGTTCACAACTCCACCAACAATGCATCAATGTCCCAGTTTTCCCGCATCCCCTCCAACAATCATCATTATTTTTTCCTGTCATCTTAGCCAATCTGACAGGTGTGTAGTGGTATCTTAGAGTTGTCTTAATTTGCATTTCTCTGATTAATAATGACTTGGAGCATCTTTTCATATGACTAGAAATAGTTTCAATTTCTTCATCTGAGAATTGTCTGTTCATATCCTTTGACCATTTTTCAATTGGAGAATGGCTTGATTTTTTATAAATTAGAGTTAATTCTCTATATATTTTGGAAATGAGGCCTTTATCAGAACCTTTGACTGTAAAAATATTTTCCCAGTTTATTGCTTCCCTTCTAATCTTGTCTGCATTAGTTTTGTTTGTACAAAAACTTTTCAGTTTGGTATAATCGAAATTTTCTATTTTGTGATCAGTAATGATCTCTAGTTCTGCTTTGGTCATAAAGACCTTCCCCTTCCACAGGTCTGAGAGGTAAACTATCCTATGTTCCTCTAATTTATTAATAATTTCATTCTTTATGCCTAGGTCATGAACCCATTTTGACCTTATCTTGGTGTACGGCGTTAAGTATGGATCAATGCCTAGTTTCTGCCATATTAGTTTCCAATTTTCCCAGCAATTTTTATCAAACAGTAAGTTCTTATCCCAAAAGCTGGGATCTTTGGGCTTGTCAAAGATTAGGTTGCTATATTTGTTGACTGTTTTATCCCTTGAACCTAATCTATTCCACTGATCAACTAATCTATTCCTTAGCCAATACCAAATAGTTTTGGTAACTGCTGCTCTATAATATAATTTTAGATCTGGTACAGCTAAGCCACCTTCATTTGATTTTTTTTTCATTAATTCCCTTGAAATTCTTGACCTTTTGTTTTTCCATATGAACTTTGTTGTTATTTTTTCTAGGTCATTAAAATAGTTTTTTGGGAGTCTGATTGGTATAGCGCTAAATAAATAGATTAGTTTAGGTAATATTGTCATCTTTATTATATTTGCTCGCCCTATCCAAGAGCATTTAATATTTTTCCAATTGGTTAGATCAGACTTAATTTGTGTGAAAAGTGGTCTGTAATTTTGCTCATAAAGTTTCTGATTTTCCCTTGGCAGATAGATTCCTAAATATTTTATATTATCAGTAGTTACTTTAAATGGAATTTCTCTTTGTAACTCTGACTGTTGGATTTTGTTAGTGATATATAAGAATGCTGATGACTTATGTGGGTTTATTTTATAACCAGCAACTTTGCTAAAGTTGTGGATTATTTCTAATAACTTTTTAGCAGAATTTCTGGGGTTCTCTAAGTATACCATCATGTCATCGGCAAAGAGTGATAATTTGGCTTCCTCATTGCCTATTCTTATTCCTTTAATCTCTTTCTCAGCTCTTATTGCTATAGCTAGCGTTTCTAATACAATATTAAATAGTAACGGTGATAGTGGGCAACCTTGTTTCACTCCAGATCTTATTGGGAATGGTTGCAGTTTGTCTCCATTACATATGATGCTTACTGATGGTTTTAAATAGATGCTGCTGATTATTTTAAGGAAAAGTCCATTTATTCCTATACTCTCAAGTGTTTTTAATAGGAATGGATGTTGGATTTTATCAAATGCTTTTTCTGCATCTATTGAGATGATCATATGGTTTTTGTTAATTTGGTTATTAACATGGCCAATTATATTGATAGTTTTCCTAATATTGAACCAGCCCTGCATTCCTGGTATAAATCCTACTTGATCATAGTGTATTATCTTGGAGATGATTTTCTGTAGTCTTTTTGCTAATATCTTATTTAAGATTTTAGCATCAATATTCATTAGGGAGATTGGTCTATAATTTTCTTTCTCTGTTTTCAGCCTACCTGGTTTAGGTATCAGTACCATGTCTGTGTCATAGGAGATATAAAGTCTTAAAGATGAATATAACTTTTTTGAAAATTAGATGTGGTCAAGGAGAAGCCATTGAAACAATAATAAACCAAGAAATAACAAAACAGAGTATAAAGAATGAAAAATATCAGACAATAAGAAAAACAATAGATATGGAGAACAGATCAGGAAAAGAAAATAAACTGAATAATTGGACTACCTGAAATCTATAATAAAAAAAAGAACTTTGACACAATAATTCAAGAAATAATCCAAGTAAACTTTCTGGGAGTGATAGAAACATAGAAATAGAAAAAATCCACTGATTACCACCTCTAAGAGATCCTTTGTACAAAACACATAGGAAAATCATTGCCAAATTTGAACCCAGATCAAAGAGAAAACTTTGCAAGGAAGAAAAAATTAATTCAAGTATGCTAGAACTACAGTCAGTATTGTAGTATCAGTTACTGTATCAAGATAACTGATAAATGGTCAAAGGATATGAACAGACAATTTTCACACAAAGAAATTAAAACCATTTCTAGTTATATGAAAAAATGCTCTAAATCACTATTGATGAGAGAAATGAAAATTAAGACAGTTCTGAGGTACCACTACACAACTCTCAGCTTGGTTAAGATTACAGGGAAAGAGAATGATAAATATTGGAGGGGATGTGGAAAAACTGGAATATTAATACCTTGCTGGTGGAATTGTGAACTGATCCAACCATTCTGGAGAGCAATTTGGAACTATTCCCAAAGGGCTATCAAACTGTGCAAATCCTTTGATCCAGCAATGTCTCTACTTGACCTATATCCCAAAGAGCTCATAAAAAAGGGAAAAAAGACCTAAAAAGTAAAAAAATTTTGTACCGGCCCTTTTTGTACTGACAAAGCACTGAAACCTGAGTGTTTGCCCATTAGTTGGAAAATAGCTGAATAAGTTATGGTTTATGAATGTTATGGAATATTATTTTTCTATTAGAAATGATCAGCAGGAGGTTTTCAGAAAGGTCTGGAGAGAGTTACATGTGTTGCTGCTAAGTGAAGTGAGTAGAGCCCAAGAGGAGATTCTACTGCAACAATATTATGTAATGATCAATTCTAATGAATGTGCCTCTTTTCAACAATGAAATGATTTAGGCCAGTTCCAATATTCCTGTGATGAAGAAAGCCATCTGCATTTAGAAAGAGGACTGTGAGAACTGAATGTGGATCACAACATAGTATTTTCACATTTTTGTTGTTTGCTTGTTTTGTGTTTTTTTTCATTTTTCCTTTTTGATCTGATATTTCTTTTACAGCATTATAAATGTGGAAATATGTATAGAGGAATTGTACTTGTTTAACATATATTGGATTACTTGCTGTCAAGGGGAGGAGAGGGGGCAAAGAAGAGGACAAAAAATTGGAATACAAGGTTTTGCAAAGGTGAATGTTGAAATTTATCTTTGCATACATTTTGAAAATAAAAAGCTGTTATTAAAAAATATTCTACAGAACTTATTAGCAGCCACAGTAAAAACAGAAGATCCCTGAATCATATATACTAGTAATCAAAAAAACTAGGTCTGACGCTAAAAATATCGTGTCCAGAAAAATTACACATAATATTGAATGAAAAAAATGGACATTCAGTGAACAGGAAAATGTATTATGTTCAAGATTGACATCAGTAATTGGATAGCTAAAATAAAAAAGATTAGGACAGAATTTGGGATGATTTTACTCTAAAAAAGTAAAATTGTCTAGAAAAAGGTAAAAATTATAATTATATAAATGAAATGCAGAGGAAGAATAGAAGGACAATTAGAGGCAGAAGGAGGGCATGTAGTTCTGAAAACCTACTCATACCATGAATGTTTACATATGGGTAAATGCATATATATGTATATGATATGTGTGTGATTGAATATATGTGGGTATGTATTCATGGAGGACTATGTATATGCGTGTATGTGTGTGTATGTGTGTGTGTGTATGGGGATTTTGTGTCTGGGTGTGAATGTGTAAATATATATTTATATTGATGTGTGTATATATATATGTGTGTGTTTGTGTGTGTGCATAAATATATCTGTGTTTAACTATAGCCTGCTTTGGGGAGATAGGGGGGGATGAAGAAAAAAAGAATAAAGTTAAAGCATACTGTTGTGCCACAGTTCCCTTTTAATGTCCTGACCCAGTTTTCCTAATTATCCTACTCAGTTACTGGGCCTCATTCTAAGTGCCTGCCTCCATTACGTCATCCTTATCCTAGTGCCTCCTCCCATTAGGTTATCCCCATCGCAGGTACCTCCCCCATTATGTCACTGGTCTTGTTACCCTGTAAAAGAATCTTGTATCTGACATTCATTGGTGGATTCTTTGAGATGATAGTCTCATTCAGCCTTGGGACCAAACCATGGATCCATTTGGTCTCAGTAAATCTCTCCCTTTCAAATAAAATATTAAATTGTTCTCTAATCTCTATCTTGCCTCAGTTTCTCTGGCATTACAATACAGCAGAGAACAAAAGAATAACCTACAAGGAAGAAAAGATGAATACTTGTGAATATAAATTCTCCTATTATTATATATGCTTTCTCTAAATGGAAATTTATTGTTATATTTTTTTAATCCATTCCTGATTTTCTGCTAGGCACATGACAATGTTTCATTTCATTTCATTTTATTTTATGTATTTTCTGCCTTTCCTTTTCTCTATTCTTTTTTATTTTGTATCTAATTCAATAAATAAATTTTAAAATTTTAAATATATAAAGAATTTTGTTAAATCTATAACTGTCATTCCCCTTGTGATAAATGTTCAATGATAGGAATAGTTTTCCATTGAAGAAACCAAAGTAATTTATAGTCATATGGGGGGGGGGAAGGCTCTCAATCACTCTTCATTAGATAGATGCAAATTAAAACAACTTTGAGATATAATTTTACATCTACCAGACTGGCTTAAAATGATTAAAGAAGAAAAAGGGAAAAAATGGGACACTAATTCACTGTTGGTGGAATTTTAAAATGATAAAACCATTTTGGGGAATTATCTGAAAGTATGCCCAAAGAGTTATGAAAGTCTCTTTGACCCAGCAATACCATTATTTGGTTTATTTCCAAAGATGACTAAAGAAAAAGAAAAAAAAAAATCTATATGTTCTAAAAATGTTTATAGCAGTTTTCTTTGTGATAGAAAAACATAGGAAATTAAGCAGATGTCCATCAACTGGGGAATGGCAGAATGAGTTGTAGTATTTTATTGTGATGGAATAATACTGTACTGCAAGAAATGATGAGCTTGATGATTTTAGGAGAAAAAAATTATGAAAAGACTTCCATGTGTTAGGATTCTTACAAAGTGATAAGTCAGTTATCTAATTTTAGCATCATGCTTAGCAGTTCTCTAGTTCAGAGTTCACATCTTTCACATCTTTAAGAATTCACACATTAGTTCACACAATAGCGTTTGAGATTCACAAGTCAGGATTCAGTCGGGAGATTCACAAGTCAGGAATCCACAATCCCTCTCTCTTGGACGAGGAGTCAACCTTTGAGTTCACACCTCTAAAAGAGCATATAAAAGGACAAGCATTGGAGACTTTGGGAGATGGAGAAGCCAGGGATCAGTTGGGGAGATTGAGAAGCAGAACAAAGGATTTGGAAGAAAAGAGGCTGAAGCTGGCAGAAGCAGATCTAAAGGACTAGCAATTAGAGCTCTCAGAACCAAGGAGAAAGATAAGTCTCCAAGAAAGCTAATTGGGCTATTTTGAAGGAGGCAATAAAGGATTTGAACTTTTAACAGTTGGCTGCATTTGAGGTGGTTATTGATCAGAACTAAACTAAGGCTGCCTCCAGAAGCCCCACCCCCCTGCCCCAAGAAACCTGCTCCCAGAGAACAATTATAATTTAGAAAAGAAGAACACTACATCCATGAAATAATGAAGACTGAATAAGCATAAATTGGATACAATAAGCAATAATGTTTTAAAAATGACTTTGAACAAGTAAGTTATTTTGATTATTAAATAGCTAAAGGAAATATGAAAAAAGATGGTCATTCATCCACAGAAAGAACTGATAAATAGAAGTATGTATGGAAAAAATTGTGTATGTATGTATATATACATAGATACATACATATGTATGCATATATGTATGCATACCTATATACATATATACTTATTTGTGTCTAATGGGTCATTTAGGGTTGAGATTAGGATTAGAGTTATGGGGTTGGGATTATGGTTAGGGAAACAAGGAAAGAAGGCAAAAAAAAGACATTTACCCAATAATTTTGCATATTTGAAAGAAATAGCAAATTGTGCATAAGAGAGTAGAATTTTCTTCTTTGTTATGTAAGTACTTATATTATTCCATAAATTTAAAAAATGAATTTTAAAAACAAAATTCCTGATCTATTTTCTACTCCCATCTCATTCCTATCCCTATGCTTATCCTTTTATCCATCTATATTCCTTTCCATGGGATTCATGGGTTATTCAAGCAAACTAGCACTTTTGGTGTGAGGTCTTGCTGAACCCTTTTCAGACTTTTTCCTTCTTTAGTTCTAGCTGGCACTTAACTCTCACCTGGGGCTTCAAGAAGCTACATAAAACTGTCTCTGCAGACAGGCTAAACGGTACTGGGGGTAAATGACAAACCTCAAGCCTCTTAGTGAGTAACAGGAAGTCCAGTCCAAGCATGTGATGACTGCTGATGAGGCTAATTTGTTTCACTGGCCACAAAAGTGGATGAATCCTTTGTGAGTTGTTTATAGCTTGGTCAGATACAGAAGATGCCAAGATCATCCACTATACCTTGGGCTATTGCCAGTCATCCTGACTTTTATCTGGCCTCTGGACTTAGGAAAGAATGAGGCTAATGACTTTGTACTACTATTCCTCACTTAAGTTCAATAGTACTGGTCAATACATTACCCTGTGATCATGGTCCTCTTCAAAAATGAAGGATAGTCCATACCTATCTTCTTCAGTATCTTTATCCTTTTCTTTAGCCCTCTTCTAATCTCTTTTATTATTATTCTTTCTATTCCTATTCTTTTTGTTTTCAGTTGGATTCTCAGGTTACCCCTTAGGATTTCTCATTTTCTTCTCTAGTTCATTTTACAAATAAAAAACAAAGGCAAACAGGATTAAGTGACTTACTCAATGTCACACAGATAGTAATTACCTAAACCCAGAATGAACTCAAATGCTCTTAACTCCAGAGTCAGTGCTGTATCCACTGAAACACTGAGCTGCATGATTCCTGTCTTTGTCTCCCTCCTTATATATATATCTCTTTCTTTACACCCCATCCCTAATCCTTAGCACTGTTTCCATCCCTTTCCTTGATTCTATCCCTGTAACTGATTCTTATCTATATTTTTATCCCTTATCCTTACTTAAGGTCCTCTGTTTTGTAAAAAAAAAAAAAAAAAAAAAAAAAAAAATTGGAGAGTCCTTTATTTTACATACATTTAAGAATAAAATCCAATTATATTCCATTGGAATGACAAACTTTTTGTGTACAACTCACTAATGAATCTCCATTACTAATTGAACCTAAAATTTAGTATAAATTTAATAAATAGAAAAGCTTTTTAAAACTTAAGTTTGTTTGCTTCTTTAGTTTTATTTGATTCTTATGCAATTGAGCTGATGAGGGCTGACTGATATGATTAAGTGTCACAATAAGAATAATGAATAAAGAACAGATAAGATTATAGCTTATTTCACCCTCATGGAATCTTCTATAACAGGGACAGAATCTTCTATGACAGGGAGAGAATTTACAAAAAGACCATGCCAACATATGGAAATAAAGAAAAAAATAAATACTGCTGCATCCAGTTTTATCACTATAACAAAAAGACTTCTAACTTACTCCCTGAAGTCTAATTGTCTAAATAGTGACCAGATTAAATGAATAATTACCACATCTCCTCACTTAATGTTGCACTAATACATTTCAAATACATGTTTATGTGATGCAAAAAAGGAGGTAAAATTGGCGCGTTCTATTGTAAGTAGTTTTGTTTATTTTTCTTTGTTTTAGAAAAACACAAATATCTTAGCAAAAGTAAAAACACCTTTTTCAAACTCACAGATGTGTTTACAGTTTTGAACTAAATATTTTTTTTATTTCACATAGATGTTAAAATGTCGTATTGCTTTGGACTTGACTCCTAATTAATGCCTCCCATACTTTTACCCGTGGCTCATGGCATAACTTGTGTTTAAACACTTCATTTCTTTTTGAACTCATCAATATGAATTTTCCCTCCATTGGTGCATATGACAATCTATCCACCCTTTCCCATACTATACAACTTTTATCTATGTTCTTCTATAAATCCTTAATAGGAAATTAGCCCAACATAGCCTTTTGCAAAGATCTTAACACTTATTGTAAAACAATGGTTCATGATTAATCCATCAATTCTATTTTTCTACACATTTATTTTTAGTCGATGTTTTGAATATAACATTGGCCAATAATCACCCACAATGTCTCTTCTTTGGAATTCATTGGAATTGAATTCATGAACAGATTTTATTCTTTGAAGATTGGGGTGCTTTATTATTCACAGGCTCTAGTTAAGTTTCTCCAGATATTGGAAGCACTGTTAATAAAACAATAACAGTCTTTTCAAGACTATATATGGAATGCTACAAATCAAACTGTACTATGGTAACAATACATTATTTGACTCATTGAATTTTCTGCTTCCTTTCCTTCACACTTTTGCTTCTTTCATTTAACTTCACAAATTCTCTACTCAATCTTAAAAGATTACAAATTGCAGAGGAAGTGTATTGATAGAAAGCATTTCTTTACTGAGATATTTCCTAAGCCAATGAAATCATTGTACCAACCCCTGTTTCCTCAGTTCTTGTAGAGGGCTGGAACTCTGGAATAGTATAGTTGAAACAAGGATACCTACAATAGGGTGTTTACTCAATGTGATTGATAAGATAATGGTTCTCTAGTTTACATATACTTAGTACTTAGTATGGTGATGTAATGGTTCGACAGTTGGCACATGCTCAGTATGCCGTAGTGATGTTATACTAAGGTATATAAGGGCTGAGAGGACTTGAAATAAGCAGACTCGAGAGAGACTCAAGTGAGAATGTGCTTGATCTCTATCTCAGACTCCAGACTCCAGAAAGATCCTTGAGAAAGCTAGCCCAGACATTACAAGTTTTCTATATAGCATAAAGACAAATGAAAGTATGTGAATGAGTGAGTGAGGGTGTATGTGTATATGTGTGGGGGTGGGGGGAGAAGTGGGATGGGTGAGGTGATACCTTGGACTGGTTTTGAGTGCAAAAGGTATTTGGGGCCAAATGATCATAACATCTTAAATCTTGAAGGTGCTTTTGGAATCATTTAATCCATTTCATTGGTTAACTTATGAGATAATTAAAGAGCTGAAAGAAATTAATGACATAGCCAAGATCATATAGCTAATCAGTGTGTCAGGACCACAACCTAGATTTCACAGGTCAGTATTCTTTTGACTTCTTAATTGTAATATAGACATGCACACACACATATTTATATATGTATGCATTTGTATATGTACATATGTGTATGGATATATGGACATCTTTATAATTTTAATATATTTTATTTATTTCAATAAATATTCCCTATCTACATTAATTTTTAACATTCATTAAAAAATTGTAATTCTAAATATTTTCTTTCCTTTTCAGCTCTCTACCTCTTTGAGGAGAAGGAAAGTAATATATTAATTATACATATGAAATCACACAAGGATATTTCTTTAATAGCCATGTTGCAAAAGAAAATATAGATATAACAAGAAAGAGTTTAAAAAGTATTCATCAATCTGCACAATCTGCATTCAGAGTTCATCAGTCCTCTTTCTGGAGGTTAATAATTTTTTTTTTCTTACAAATTCTTAATAATTGTCTTGAATCATTTTCTTGAACATAGCAGCTAAGGCTTTCAGATCATCCTTACAATACTGCTACCACTTCATGTAATGTACTCATGGTTATGCTCACTTCAATTTGCCTCAGTTCACATAAGACTTCCCAGGTTTTTCTGAAACTATTCTGCTCATCATCTCTTATAAGAAAATAGTATTCCATCACAATCATATATCAAAACTTAGTCATTCTTCAATTGATGAACATCCATGAAATTTCAGATTCTTTGCCATGACAAAGCGAGAAACATTTTTGTGCAAATAGGATCATTTTCCCTTTCTTTTATATCTTTGGGATACAGATCTATTAATGATATTGCTGGGTGAAGAGAGTTTACAAAGTTTTAAAGTCTATCTAATATATTATATCTAATATATGTGGTTATATTAGATATATTAGATATAAACTGTATAGTTCCAAACTGTTCTCCAGAATTGTTGGACCAGTTTATACCTCCACCAAAAATGCATAGGGGTCCCAATTTTTCTTCATCCCTTCCAGAATTTGTCATTTTTCTCTCTGTCATGTTAGTCTATCTAATATAACCACAGTAATATAGCATAAAATTTGCTTATATAGGATTTTGCAAAGAAAAAAACTAGAGATGAAGGTATTTATGAACTATCTGAGGACTTTACATGGTATAATGGAATGATCTCTAAATTTGGAATCAGAGAATTTGAGTACAATTCCAAGTTATAAAATGTGCTTCTACTTGAGGGAGTTAGGTCTAGTCACTGCACCTTTTTAACTCACAGTTTTCATATCTGTAAAAATGAAGAGTTTGAAATAGATAAATTTTGAGATTCCTTTAAAGTTTAAATCTATGACATTATGATTAGAAATGACGAAATTAGATCAAAGAACCACATAACACGTTTTCACTTGAATACAAATTGAAAGAAAACACATTCTTCATTCTTAAGTTTTCTTGATTTAATCTCATGTCTGCCTCCCTTTTACACTTCATATTTTTATGAACATATAATCAATGTGTCAAAACAATTAAATTAACTGATTAATTCTTTAGCTTTGCCAAATAGTCAGTCATTATCCCACTCACTATGCCTTTTCCCTCCCCAATCTGCTTCCCAAACTAATGGCCATAGGGAAATTTAAACTTTTTAAAGTTAACAAATTAAGTAATCCTCCGAGACCTTTTATCATCAGCAGTATAAATTTTACTTTGTCAATTATTATCAACTTTAGGCACTGTGGCCTATTTAAAACCCAACAGGAAATCATTTTAGCCTCCTAACCTAGGTTGGGTATAATTAGGTAAGACACAGAATAGTGTTTGTACTGAGTAGCCAATTTCCTTCTCCTGTTGTGATCACAATCCTCACATAATTATAAAGTACTAAGCCATATCAGATCTACTGGTCCATGTGAACTCAATTTTTTTTCTTTCTTAATTTACTGTTATCACAAAGTGAATTCTAATAATTTGTAATTCTGTTTAGTATATTCTTATCCCATGCAAAACTTCATGGAAAATAAACTGTTAGTCACAATAGTAAGGGTTTTATTTATGATCTAAATCTCAACCATTCACTTTCTCCAAAATTTAAACTTTTCTTTTGCTTTTCCCCCTATGTAACATGATTGCTGTAGGTCTTAATAAGCTATGCTATAAATAAGACATGGCTGTCATGATTTTATTAAGATTGGGGGCTGGTAACAACATAATGCCTTTGTAATTGTTCATTTACTAAAGGAAAAGCATGTAAATCCATGCTATTTTTCTTCCCTTGGTTTTAATCAGGCCTGAATCATTGCCAAACACTTTACCTATAACCTAATTACTGATGCTGTGGCACTTTGTGTATTCTATGTATTTTTATGGGGAGTTTGTGAAAGAACTACCCACCAAATTAAAACTGCTGCTGCTAATCTAGATAAGGGCCATAATCATAATTCTCAAGCAAAAAATTTCTATCCAATTTACCTTTTTCATCTTTGAGTACTTTAAGCTCAGATCCTCTGGGATATGCTTGATGGCCTCTGGAAAGCTGCAATAAATTATCCAGATCCCCTTGTGCTTCATTCTAACATTTCATATTGTACATGTAAGCCCAACATTAGGCTATAATGACTAGCCAGCATCAGTCTCTTGAGAAATTTCCACTAAGCTATCTTGACTTTCTTGGGTATGCAATTCACCCCCTATAAAAAGAAATCCTGTTAGCAATTATTGTTAGCAATAACAATGGTCATAAGTAGAAAAGAGATAGTGCAAAGAAAAATCCTAGATGAGGGTAAATTGGAGAGAATCATAAATCTGTACATCAAATAGTTTATTGTTCATCTGTATCTAGCTTAAACTACTCAAGAGAAAGAGTACAAGTAGAGAATAAAGGAATGACTCTCCATGGTTCCTGATAAATATCTCTTATTCCTTTATATTAGGGGGTGGGGAGGGGCAGCAAAAGTTAAATTCAACCTGTATTTAAAGTTCACCAATATATAGGACTACTTATATTTGCAGATTCTAGGAAATTTGAAGACAATAGCTTCATAAAAATGTTTAATAAGAGTTTTAAATTGAGTTGAATTTCAAAGCATTCTAAGAACCAAAGAAGTGAAATCTGATGAAATACTGAGTAATTGTCAATTGTGAATAAAAGGCATCACATCAATAATCAAATCAATTGGGAACAAAGAATACAACTATACAGTGGATCAACTTGTCTACCAGAAACCCTATGTACCGTGTTATAAGCTGAGTTATTCAATTCACTTTTTCATCTCAATCTGCTATCAGTTGCCCAGCAACAGAGTGACATGTCTCTCCCAGTCTCCCAGTAATCCAAATGATAGTAGCCAAATGACTTGAATGGCTCAGCCCAACAACAATCAGACAAGGAATGATATAACCTATCTGGTCTCTTCCATCATCTCAACAAATTAATGAGCCAATTAAGGCATTAACTTTTCCACTTGAACCAGTTCACTTGTGGATTGATCTATCCAGCCAAGACACAATTCATCTTATGGGGATCATATTCATCTGAACAGTGCAGTACCTTCTTTACCAATATCACAACTCACACAGCTTCATAAGGACTCTGGACAATGAAAAGGCATTGAAACGCTGTTGGAAAGGAGTTGACAATTGACTAAGTCAGACATGGTCCCAATGTGATTCTTTCTCATTATATCATAAATTTCAGGTCATCTTTCAATATACAGAATATGTGTATATTTGTGGAGAGAATGTGTCTCAGGTATTTTTTGAGAAATGTTTCATATCAAGATAGAAAAGATATCATAAAGTGTGAAGACCGAGTTAGCATCCTGGATACCTTAGAATCAGCCAGAGTCAGGATAAGCAAAAGTCCTTGGTCTTTATTCTTGGTCTTTATGGGCAGAAGTTAAGGGAATGGACACAGGATCTCCTCAACCTTCTTTTTCCACCTCCACTGCCAAAATGGCCCTGGCTTATCTTACTCCACCCCCTTATCCTTCCCACAATTCTCTGTATACACCAAATGTTGAACCAGCACAGAATAATGGGAAGGGCCATTTTCCAGGCATATGCTAATAGAGTATTCTCCAATTGGTAGTTAGGCTTAAGTGCTCAGTTGTCCCACCTCAGTGCATCAACTCAGAGTTTCAGCCTTTTACAATAAAGAACTTAATAACAATATCTGTTTACATTCTTACAGGGGAGAATGATACTTTTAAATCATCAGAACGTACTCATTATCATGGCAAAGTCAGAAGGAGTATATAAGGACAGAGAATACAAGTGTGAGTTGAAATTAAATGATGAAATTAGAGGGGATGAAAGGAATGTACTGTGAAAAGGGGAAAGGGAGAAGTAGAGTGGTACAATTTATCTGCCATAAAAAAGAGACAAGAAAAAGCTTTTATAGTAAAGGGAAAGATGAGGAAGAGAGGATGAATGAGTCTTAAAAAGCAAATTCTCATCAGAATTGGCTCAAAGAGAAAATAACATATAGGGATATAGAAATCTATCTTACTCCACAGTAAAATAAGAGGGGAATGAGATATGGGAAAGGGGAAAAGATGACAAAAGATTGCATATATGGGGAGGTAGTGGTTAGTACCAAAACACTTTTGAGGAGGGATAGGGTGAAAGGAGAGAGAATAAATGGGGAAAATAGTTAGCAATAAAAATTGTAAAAAAAAATTAAATCAAGTTTTTCTGATAAGGCTTCATTTCTCAAATATAGAGGGAGCTGAGTCAAATT
Source organism: Sarcophilus harrisii (assembly GCF_902635505.1). Taxonomy (NCBI): domain Eukaryota; kingdom Metazoa; phylum Chordata; class Mammalia; order Dasyuromorphia; family Dasyuridae; genus Sarcophilus; species Sarcophilus harrisii. The sequence goes on along the minus strand of NC_045426.1, from coordinate 323,362,446 downwards.
TATTTTAAAAAATAAGGGTCATATCCCATTTGATAAATGACCAAAAGTTATGATCTGTGCCCAAAGGGCTATAAATTCATACATATCCTTTGACCTAACAATACTAGGCATGAATAGCAAAAGAGACTGAGGGAGAAAAAAGGAAGAAATGACCTATATGTACAAAAAATATTCATAGCAGCTCTCTTCTCAGGGCAAAAAGAAAAAAAAAAGAAAAAAAAAGAAAGAAAAGAAAAAAGAAATTGTGGGGATGCCCATTAATTAATAAATGGCTCAATAAACTGTATTATGTATATGTGATAGAATATTATTGTTCTACGGGAAATAATAAGTTGGATGCTCTCAGGGAAAAAAAAAAGCTAGGAAGTCTTCCATGAACTCAAGCAAAGTGAAATGTATTGCATATAAGGTAATAGCAATGTTCTGGGATAAATAGTTGTAAAAAACTTTGCTGCTATCAGTAGTATAATCATCCATGATTACTCTAAAGGACTTAAGATGAAAAATTTTATCTGTACTCAGAGAATGAACTGATTGTGTCTGAATGCAAAACGAAGCATTCTCTCTTTCTCTCTCTATCTTCCTCTTTATTTTCAAATTATTTTTTCTTGAGGGTTTTTCTTTTCTTTAAGGTAGGAGATCTATATTTTCTTTCACAACTTGACTTTTAAGGAAATGTTTTTCATAACATCACATGTGGTTTCTTAATTGTTAGTAGGGGTAAGGAAGAGAACGTAGAACTCAAAAATGTTAAAATCATGTAAATATCATTCTGAATGTAACTGGGGGAAATATTAAATTAATAAAACAAAACAAAACAAAACAAAAAGAAAATTGTCACAAAATATAGAACAAGAAGGCAAGGCAGAAATAGAAAAAAAATTCACAATTCACCATCTGAAAAACATCCCTGGGGGAAGGGAACTTAAAGTAATATCATAACCTAGTTTGAAAGTTCACAGGTTAAGGATAAGATATTGGAAGCTACAAGAAAAATAAATAAATATCACAGAATTACAATAAGGATTACCCAAGACCTTTTTAGTATTTAGTATCAAAGCAGTACCTACTCTGAAAGACTATAATTCTCAGAATACTAAATTTCATAGAGCTAAAGAGCTGGATATATGACCTAAGAGTACTTTATTTAGCAAATTTAAATATAATCCTAAATGGAAAAAAAATTAAATTTAACAAACTGAAAATTTTTCAGATATCTATGACAAAAAGTGGAGAATTTAAGAAAATATTTGAAATATAACATCCAAGAGAAGTATAAAGTAAACATTAAGGATTATTTATAAGGAAATCAATAAGATCAAATAATTTGCTTCTTATATATGAAAATATTATCAATTATCTTATGACTATAATTTTTATTTTAGTGTTTGAAAATAAGTCTTAATTTGATCTGAGTATGATCGGGTGATTCTAAAAAAAATAAAACTTTGTTGGAAGAGAAACAAAGGAGTAATTATATCATACATATGAGGCAAAAACAAGGAAAAATAAATCCAAAAGAGTTTAGGAGTTGCAGGGGTATTAGTGCTGAAACCTTACCCTCTATTGGGAATGGGTGAAAAAGGGAATATATATGTATATATATATATATATATATATATATATATACACAAACATACATATGGATTTATGTATGTATGCATGGGTATGTTTGTATGTGTGTGTGTGTGTGTGTATATATATATATATATATATATATATATTATGTATGTATGTATAAAACTTTTCTAAATTCAGAAATAAATAAGAGCAAGAGAATAGGATGAGGAAGAGGTTAAAAGGGATTTTTCTGGGGGGAGTATAGGTAGATTAAGGAATAGAAAGGCAAGGTAATGACTAGAAGTAAAGGAGAAGAGTGAGGAGATTTAGGAATAGGGTGAGAAAAATAGAGAGGAAAAATAGGAAGGAAGAAAATATATAACAGTTAATTATAGTTTCGAATATAAACATAAATACATTTTATAGAAATAAAACTTGCATACTATATATAAGTATATAATATGCTTGTAACTAAATAACTGAAGTATTTATTGTTCATGGGTAGGTAAAATTTAATGAGTAGGTCAATTTAATAAAAAATGACTATAAACCTAATTAGTCTATTTATGTAATGCCATCCCAAATACATTATTAAAAAAGAATATTTTACTTTTAGAAAAAAAGTGACAAAGTTCATATGCCCAAAGTGCTATCAAACTATCCATATCCTTTGATTCAGCAATGTCTCTAGTGAGTCTATATCTCAAAGAGACCATAAAAAAAGGAAGGGAACCCAAATGGGCAAAAATGTTTATAGCAGTTCCTTCTAGTATGGCAAGGAACTGGGAACTGAGCAGATACTCATCAGTTGGGGAATGGGTGAATAAATTAAGGTATATAAATGTTATGTAATATTATTATACTCTAAGAAGTGATCATCAGGATGATTTAAGAAAGGAATGGAGAGAGGAGGTGGAGCCAAGATAATGGAGAGGACATGTGTTTTTCTGAGCTTTCCTTTACCCTCAAACTATTTTTACAAAACTCAGCCTCTGAATTAGTGCTTGACTGTCAGAATCCACAAATATTTGGAGTACAACACATTACCAACAGAAGAGAATTCTTGAAATTTGCCAGGAAAGGTCTGTTTTTGCTCACATATGGGGACAGAAGGGGCTAGTCCAGATGCAGACTCAAGCAGATAGGCAGTGAGAACATGGAGAACAGCTCATGCTGAGCAGACTGGAGAATGGTAGGGTGTGGTCTCCATGGGTGGAAAATCTGCGGGGAGAACTCTACCACAGTATTGGCTACTCTGCTCTGTCAGCAAGCCAGTAGATTAGCAGAGAAGCTATAAAAACAGAGTTGAAGACTATAACCACAAAACCCTAGAGTTTCTTAGAATCTAGCCACACCCACCCAGCACCAGGAGGGACTCAGCACCCATCTCACCACACAACTGCTAATCTCAGCATAGTTGCTGATCCTAGTGCAACCCCTGTCTTCCACTGTTGCTTTGCTGCAACTTCCTGTTGTCTGTTGAGGAAGTTCAGTAACCCCATATTGCCCCCAAAACAGCAGACTACAGCTTTTTTTTTGTTATTATTAAAATGAGTAAAAAGGCAAAGTGGGATCTAACTATAGATAGCTTCTATACTGAAAGAGAGCAGATTTCAAACCGTAAGGAGGCTAAAAACAGTTTGTCTCTAGATGAAAACCCAAAGGTGGATATGATTTGGAACCCACCACATAAGGCTCTCATAGAAGAAATTTAAAAGGCTCTTAAAAAGAGAGATAAAATAAAAATAGGGTAAGGAAAGAGAAGCTTTGCAAGAGGGTGGATAAGGCATGTAACTCACTAAAAGATAAAGTGGAAAAAGAAAACAACTCCCTAAAAAACAAAACTGATGAAATGGAAAAAAATTCCACAGAACAAAACAACTCATTTAAAAACTCAATTGGAAAATTACAAAAAGAAATTTTAAAATTACATGAAGAAAATAATTCATTAAAGGTCAGAACTGAACAAATGGAAATGAATGACTTGAGGAGATGCCAAGAATCAGTCAAGCAAAACCAAAAAACTGAAAAAAAATAGAAAAAATGTTAAATATCTACTTGGAAAAACAACAGACCTGGAAAATATATCTAGGAGAAATAATCTAAGGATTATTGGACTCCCTGAAAATCATGATGAAAAAAAGAGCTTAGACACTATTTTTCAGTAAATCATCAAAAAAAAAAAAAAAAAAAAACTGCCCAGAAGTCATAGAATCAGAAGGTAAAATAGACATTGAAATAATTAATCGATCACCTACTGAATGAGATCCCAAAATCAAAATTCCAAGAAATGTTATGGCTAAATTCCAGATCTGACCAAGGAAAAATACTACAAGCAGCCTGAAAAAAACAAACAAACAAACAAACAAAAAAAAAAAAACAATTCAAATACAGAGGAGCCACAATAAGGATTACTCAGCATCTAGCTATTAAAGGATTGAAGGGACTGGAATGTGGTATTCTGAAAGGCTAAGGAACTTGATTTACAACCAAGAATAACCTACCCATCCAAACTGAGCATTTTCTTCCATGAAGAAGATGGATATTCAATAAAATAGGTGAATTCCATCTATTTCTGACCAAAAAAAACCCAGAACTAAACAAAAAGTTTTACCTCCAACTAAAGGACTCAAGAGAAACAAAAAGGTAAAAAGAAATCTTGGGAACTATATTTCTGTTATGAGTACACATAAAGAATACTTGTATAATTTGGTTTTACTATTATAATATTTTTAGAAAGCTAGAGGTGGAAAGGAAATTGTACCAGAAAAAGCAAAAAGTAGAGGTACTACATCTCATGAAGAGGCAAAGGAAATCTATTATATCTGAGGGAAAGAAGAGAGGGGGATGAACATAGTGTGTATCTTATTTTCATCAGAATTGGCTTATTACTTATTATTACTTATTTTGACCCCATTGTCTTTAATAGATAGTTGATTAATGATTTCCTGAAAATCCATGGGCTTTTATATTTTTATCTTTGGAAAATCCCCATTCTGAAAATCTAAAACAGTATTTCAGAGGTCTTCATCCTCCTTTATTTGCTAAAAAGTAGTGGCTATCAGGTTGGAGCTCATGATTCTGGTGTTCATTTCTAAGAATATGCTTCCCCCAATTTTTGTATTTTATGATTTTTGCATTGAAGATGAATATTTTGTTTTGTTTTGTTTTGTTTTAATACCCCTCCTCCCCCATGCCCTCTCATAAATAGCAAGTAATATTAAACATGTGTTAAACATTATTTAATTTGAGGGGGTTTAATTTGTTTTTCCTAGATTTTTTTAATTGTATGCTCAATTTACTGGTCTTTTTCTCTTTTTTTTTTTTTTTGTCAATAAGCATTTAGTGATACAACATTTCTCCTAAAAACTGCTTTGGCTTCACCAAATAGATTTTGGTATATTTTCTTGTTATTGTTATTTTTTGGATAAAATGTCTATGATGTATTGTTTTACCCACTCATTCTTCAGGATCAGATTGTTTAGTTTCCAATTAATTTTTTGCCTATTTTCCCTGGTCCTTTATCACATGTGATTTTTATTGCATCATGATCCAAAAAAGATGCATTTAGTATTTCTGACTTTCTGCATTTGATTTTAGGTTTCATGCCATAATATAGGGTCAATTTTTGTGTAAGTTCCATGTACTGCTGAGATAAGAGTATATTCCTCTCTGTCCTCCTTTTCAAATACAGACAAAAGAAAAAAAAAATTAGTTCCTGCCCTTAAGGTGTTTACATTCTACTGGGAAGACAACATGCAGACATATTGAAATATATAAACTAAATATGAATCAGATATAAGATAATCTTTCAAGGAAAGGACTAGCATTCAGGAGGAAATCAGAAATAACCCAGGAGGAACCACTTAAGCTGACTCTTGAATGAAATTAAGAATTCCAAGAAGAGGAAGTGAATATGAAGAGAATTTAGGGTATGGGGCCTCACTATTTCAATTGCTGTAAGAGATGTATCACACATATAAGAAAGAGCAACCTTGCAATTAGAGATAGATTAGAGAATACATGTAGATGAATAAGGTATTTGAAGTATGAAGACAATGAATTGAATCCAGATATAAAGTATCCATTATTTTTCATTATATTTTATTTATTTTGTTAAATATTTTCCAACTATGTATAATTTTTTTTGTTGGAATCTTTACAAACTGTTAAGCCATTGGAGTTGATAGAGACAATAATTATCTAATATGGCACGGTTCAATATGATTGATTTGATCTTAGAAGGAGATATTTTGGGCCAGAACTTGAAACAAAGTACTAAGTACAAATGATGGAAACAATGCTTGTGTTCACACCTTTAGAGAGCTCATAAGTATCTAAGTACTCAATGGAGTTCACACGTTTGGGAGAATTCAGGCTTAGTATGGCTTAGTATGAGATATCCGAATTCACACCTCCCTTAGGGCCAGAGAGCACTCTGGGAAATAACCCAGAATCCCTCTCTCTCCAGAAGGAGGAGTTAACCTTTGGGAGATCATATATATACAGGAAGCTCTTAAAGCTTGAGAGAGTTTTCTTGGAAACATTGACTGGGGTGGGAGAGGAGCACTGGTAGGAAGCCTACAAGCCCTCTCTTGAAGGCAAGAGAGATTCTTTGCATCTTCCAACTTGGTGCTGGCTGGAATCTGAAGGACAAACCTTTGCATTTGGAGACATTCGGAGGGAGCTCTTGAAACCAAGCAGAGAGATAGGCCTCTGAGCTAACCGGGCTATATTGAAGGACGCAATAAAAGATCTGAACTTTTATCACCTGGCTGTGTTTTGGAAAAAGAACACCACATTTTTTATACATTTATTTTAAAAATTTTGAATTTCAAAGTTTCTTCCTTACTCCCTCTATTCTTACTTTTTGTGGGGGTGAGCAATATATTGTTTATACATAAGAAGCCATATACAAAACATTTCTAAATTAGCTGTAAGGCAAAGAAAAACAACCGAAAAAAAGGGCAAAATAATTAAGGGAAAAAATTAAAATAAGCATATTTCAATCTTTATTCAAAGTTTATAAATTGGAGATAAAGAGTACTTTTCTTCAGTCCTTTGAAATTGTCTTGGATCAGAATAAAGTTTTTCATAGTTTGTTATCATTAAAATGTGGCTATTACTGTGTACAATATTTTCCTGGTTCTGCTCACCTCAATTTGCCTCAGTTCATATAATATTTGCTAGGTTTTACTGACAACATCCTGTTCATTATCTCTTATAGCACAATGCTATTACATCACAATTATACACCACAACATGTTTAGCTGTTCCCAAATTGATAGGTATCTCTACAATTACTATATGTTTGCCACCAAAAAAAAGAGCTTCTATAGATATTTTTGTACAAATATATCTTTTTCTCTTTTATTTTATGTCTTTGGGATACAGACTTCATAGTAACATTGCTGGGTAAAGGGGTAAGAATAATTTTATAGTTTTTTGAATATTTCTTCAGATTGTTCTCCAGCAAGATTGGAGCAGTTTACAATTCAGTTTTTCCACATTCCTATTAGCATTTATTATTTTCATTTTTTGTCAAGTTAATCAATTATATATGTGAAATGACATCTTAGAATTGTTTTATTTTTCATTTCACTAATTAATTTCATCACTTTTTCATGTGACTATTGATAGATTTGATTTCTTCTAAAAAAAGTGCTTGTTAGTATTCTTTGACAATGTATCAATTGGAAATTAGTTCTTCTCTTTATAGCTTTGGCTCTATATATTTGAGAAATGAGGCTTTTCTCAGAAAAAAATTCTCAATTTCCAGCTTTCCTTCTAGTTTTGGTTACAATGGATTTTTGTGTGTATAAAAACCTTTTAACATATGGAATCAAATATTATTCATTTTATTTCTTTGTGATGGTATCTATCTAAAGTCATCCTTTATCCATAAATCTAACAGGTACATTTTTTAATGCTCTTTTAATTTGCTTATGATACTACCTTTTCTATCTAAATTGTTTATTCAGTTTGATCTTAACTTGGTATATAGTGTGAAATGTTGGGCTATGCTTAATTTCTGCCATGTTTTTCCAGTTTCCTTAATAACTGTTGGGAAAAGGGTCAGGTCAAACTCCAAAAACTTTGATCCAATAAGAAAACTTGGGACCAGAGAGATAAAGTGACAAGGTCATACAGCTCATAGTTAAGTCTTGTCTGAGCTCAGATTTGAACTAAGATTCTCTGAAATTAGTTCCTAAATTCAGCCTTCTAGAAAGTGGAAAATTTTTTGAGTAAGAGTTTGTGCTAGCTTTCTCAAGTCCTAGAATTTGGGCACACACACCATGAAACTGAGTCTTCCAAATTAATATAAGTTTTTAGAAAGTGGAGATTCCATGAAAAGAGAAGTATAAGAAAGAGCCCCAGTATTTTTTTGTTTGTTTGTCTTTTGCTTTCTGAGAAGAGTCTAATCTCTCAGTAAAGTACCTAATCTCTCAATGCAGTATCTTAAGACTATCGTGTTTGCATGTGTCTATGAGATGAAAACTGAAACCAGTCAGAATGTTGAGAAATTCTCTAGTAATCACAAATTCATTTATCTTCTGAGAAGAGACTAAATCACAAGATAGTGCTATGAATCTAGAGGATCATAGAACTCTGGGGGAAAGTTAGATTTACTGGAAAAGAAAAATTTTATTTTTTATGGGTTAGCTTGAATCCTTTTATGTAATCTATTTTCTCTAGGGTGTCATAAAGATTGTCTGATACATTTATGATACATGTACTTTTATATGGTGTGCTCAATGATTTGGGGGATATTTTATTAAAATCTCTGAAGACCTAGGCAAAAGCAACATTTGAATTATGTTCTGTGATTTCCCAGAGAAAATTCTGGGTGTGACCATGAACCCAATAGGTTTGATCTTTATTTAGGTGTATTTGCTACTATTTAATGTTTAAGAGAATAGCCTAGAGGAATACATATTAAGTGACTTATCCAGGGTCTCCAAGCCAGTATGTGTGAGAGGTAAGATTTCAACCAGGAACTTCTATACACTTTAGTATGTTGCCTCTTTATATAAAAAGAACATGAAAAAGTAAAACGGGACAGAAGGAAGGAAAAAGAAAGGAAGGAATAGATGAGGAAAATAGTAGAGAGAGACAAAAAAGGAAGAAAAAAGAAAATGAAGGAAGAAAGAGGAAGGAAGGAAGGAAGGAAGGAAGGAAAAGAGGGAAGCAGGGAGGGAGGGAAGGAAGGGAGGAAGGGAGGAAGAGAAGGAAGGGAAGAAGGGAAAGAGGAAGGAAGGGAAAGAGGAAAGGAGGGAAGAAGGGAGAGAGGAAAGAAGAGAGAAGGAAAGATCATAGAATTCAATCTAATCCTGAATTTCTATGATGAAATAAATGATGCCTAAGGTCAAAAATTGATTAAGTGTCTGAAGCTGAATTAGAACTCTTATTTTCCTGACTTTCTTACTCTAGATCAGGAACCTTATCTACTATGTCACCTAGTTATGTACTAGTAGAAGCAGTTGCTTCTACTATATGTCACACAGTTCTGAGCATAATTAATTAGATAGTGGGACAAATCATAATATATAAGGAAATTTTTCTGTGTAGGGCAATAGCTGAACACTTTCAGACAAGGGTTTGTTGGCAAATATTTTAACAACCAGTTCTCAAATAATCACTTTTAAACTTAATTTGCATTATTAACACTTTCACCATCATTTTTAAAATGTCAACCATCTACAAATACTAAATCATTCTCTGATTAGTAGTGCTTGCCTCTTTCAAAGCTTCCTAAACTGTGAGTCATGACCCCATGTGGAATCAAGTAACTGAATATGCAAGTTGTGAAATTATGATTTGTTATTGGTAAATGTTTGATTTTTATATCTATTTTATGTATCTATATATCTAGGGTGGCATAAAAGTTTCTCAGGAAAAAAAAAAGGGTCACAAGTGGAAGTGCTCTAAGAAGCCCTGATCAATTTTCCAGATACAAATGCTCACATTGAAAATGTAATAATACTGTTGTGAATCTGTTTGAGTTGGTGCAAATACACCTAGTTTTCATGGGTGCCCAGAGATAGTTGTATTAAGTTTTTACTACATGATTTTTATATTAAGCCCTATGAAATTCATAAAAAGGTATATAGGCAGTTCCTCCTACCAAAGGGATTGAAATCTAATTTAATGCTCATTCACTCATTCAGTGAATATTTGAAGTAAGTATAAAGCAACAACAACATCTCATGTAATTGACAAGAGTATCTGGAAACTTTTAGGTAGAAGAAGCCTATTTCACATGAAAGGAAAAATATATTTTTAAAATTTGAAGTCATTGTGCTATTTGATATATTGAACTGTGTTTTATAATCTGAGAGTTAAAGAGACACAAAACCTCTTTCTCCTTCTAAAAATATTTAACACAACTATGAATCATTTTACTTATCTAGTATAGATGTATTAATATACTTAAAGTCAACAGAGAATTTTCATATATACATAAAATATATACATTCATAAATACAAAACCACAAAACACTAAAGATAATTTGTAACTGTCATTTTTGATATTGTATAGTTTAACAATATTCAGGGAAATGAGGAAGCAAAATGAAAATGAGGTTATCTTAGTTTCAGGAAAATTCAATGGTTTTTATGTAACTCCAGTCCTTAAAGATTATCTGAAGGATTCCAGAACTGGAGGAAGAAATCCTTCAGCTAGACTTAGAAAAGATATACAACTGTCACATTCAGAAAAACTTAGTAGTGGAAGCAGGATGTCAACTGGGTACTTCAAGATTAGTTAAGGTGGTGCAATAGTAATAATAGTATTAAGTATGCTAAGTATTAACACATATTATACCTTATACATTATATTAAACATTATGCCATATATGTATGTTATCTATTCATATAATAGGTGTATTAGATATTAATAATGATATTAAGGTTCATTTGCATTAATTGCTAATTTGCAAATTGATGATCCTATAAGCAAATTTATCCTCTCCCCAAACGTTAAGAAAATCTGTAAATTGACAAAAAAAAAAGGTCCAATGAAATGTGGAAATTAGTCCAACTTTTCACTCCTTTCATTAGACTAAAGTAGAAGAAAAAAACAAAACTTCTTATCTTTATTGATTTAAAAAAAAAGATTCTTAAACTTTCTAAAATACTGATGGGTTGACCCCAGTGCAGATTCTCCAGTTCTAGATATGGAGATGGAAAAACTTAAATTAAAATCCAGTCTCAGACACTTACTAAGTCACTCAACCTCTTTGTGATTCAGTTTGATCATATATAAAATGGGAATAATAATAGCATTCATCTCCTAGGGTTTTTATGATGACCAAGTGAAACAATAATTCTAAAAGACTAACCACACTGCTTAATGCATAGTAAAGACTATAGAAAATTTGACTATTATTTTGATTATTATCATTGTTGTAGCCTCTCCATTTTCAAGGAAATGGAGAGAAGGGTAAGAAGACATGGTTAAAAGCAGAATTTTTTTTTCTCGTCTCTTAAACTTTTGAATTTGTCATTAGAGGGTTAATTACTTTATAAATTTAGGAATAACAATTCAATCCAACATGCATTCATAACACTCTTTTTATATATAAGGAAATACCTTAGGAAATGAAGATACAAGGGAAAGAATAAAATAAACCCTGGATTTAGGAAATCCACATTTTATTAGAATGTAGAAAATATCAATCTCTGTATTTTATTTTTACACAAATCAGTATGAAATAACTTTAATTTAAAAAGTTCAGAAAATTTGAGGTCTTTTAACTAATTTCTAGGTATTAGAAAAATGACTATAAGAAAATTACATACACACAGAAAGAGACAGAGATAAAGACACACACACACACACACACACACACACACACACACAGTCGTACACATATATACCTGTAACAAGAATTTCATAGAAAATGTAGCATAGAAAATGGAGGTCAGACGAGGGGAAAGTAAATGCATTAGCTAATCTTGCCTCAAAGAAGAAACTTACATCCCAAGGCAAGAAATTAGATATAACATTTATTGAAAACCAGCACATTTTTTCAATGTGATTTCCCCAAACTAAAAACAGATGGAACTTTGAGCTAGAATTACAAATAATGCTACACAAGCATTCCTAACATTGTCAGTTCCTTTGGGAAGAACTATCTCACCCCAACCTCTCAGATGGTCAATTATGACTAAAATCCCATTGAATAGTTCCCTCAAGACTCTATCGTTACCTTATGTCAGTTTCCCAATTACAAAACCAGTTCTCAAATGTCTCCAAATCCTGAATAGTGAAGAGAGAAATGGAAAAAAAAGGATAGAGACCACATCAATTTGGACCTTCATTAAACTCTACATAATTAACAGAGAACAGATGCTTCCCAATTAATTGTGCTGGCTTCAGACCCAAGTAAAATCTCTACTGATTCTCTTGGATAGAAATTATTTTTAAAAAAATAAGCCAACAACAAAAACAAAATACAAAACATTAAGAGAACCAAGATGGATACTATAATAGTTCATATTAATATTATCTAAAACATTTACTCTCTGAACATAGTACAAAGGAAAAATTCACAAAAAAGAGGCATATACTTTTCTCTAGGACCTTATAATTTAACATGGAAAGAATTATGTGGATAAAAAAAAATAAGATAATATTAATTTAGGACAAAGTTAAGGTAATGGAGGATACACAGAGAGGAGTTTTTTTTTTTTTAAAGTACAATGATATTTATAAAACATTAAGCCATAAAAAGAATTCCTGAAATGTAATCCAAACTTTGTAGAAAATGATTAAAACAAATTATAAATGAAGAAAATAAGAATCTCTCTGAAAGAAAACATAATTCACTATGTTAGAAATTGAGATGTTGGCTGTGTATGCCCCCAATTGGTTTAAAAGTGGTAGGGAAAAAAAAGAGTAGTGGAATGTTTTATAAAGAGGCTTTTAAAGTACCTTTTGTAGGTTTAATTTGTCTTGAATGATTTCATAATTGTCATCATTTACCACTCTCTAATCTCCCCCACATATGAGCCCTACAATGTTTGTATTTAAATACAAACAGGTTATTTTTTAGCTTAGGATGTTGTCTAGGCCTAAAAGTCAGCATGGCATAGTAGATGGAGTTCTAAATTTGTAGTTAACGAGATTTAAGTTTGAATATTGACTAGAACACTGGGTATATGTGACAAAGGGCTAATTACCTAAACTTTCTGATCCACAGTCTCTTTATCTATACAATCAGGGTGATAATATATATTGCACCTACCTAATAGGGAGATGTTGTTAGGCTGAAATGAGATTTGTCAAATACTTTTTAGTCTTCAAAACACAATATAAATGCCAATTGCTTTTAGTTTTTGTCTGGTACTCATCATTCTTCTGGTACATAATAAGCACTTAGAATATTTCTGCTAGTGGCTCAAGGAAACTCAAATATATTTCCTTTAATTGTTACAGGGTAAGCACTACTTTAGAAACAGGATTGTTAAATTATATGATATAATCTTTTTACTATATGATATTCAGGTATTAAATATAACCAAGTTTCTGGGCTCCACAACTTTCTCTGGGCTTCCCAAGATAGTACCACGTATTCAATTACTCTTCTGATAAAAATGAACAAAACTCATTTGTTTCTCCTAATTTTTGGTGAATAATTTGGGGAACTAAAAATAAAGGTAAAATTAACATCTTGATTGACTGAGATGACAGGAAAAGATAATAACGAATGTTGGAGGGGAGGTGGAAACACTGGGGCACTAATACATTGTTGGTAGAGCTGTGAAAGGATCCAGCCATTCTGGAGAACAATTTGGAACTATGCTCAAAAAGTTATCAAACTATGCATACTGTTTGATCCAGCAGTGTTTCTACTGAACTTATCTCCCAAAGAGATCTTAAAGGAGGGAAAGGGACCAACATATGCAAGAATGTTTGTGGCAGCCCTTTTTGTAGTGGCAAGAAACTGGAAACTGGGTGGATGCCCATCGACTGGAGAATGGCTGAATAATTTATGGTCCATGAATGCTATTGAATATTATTGTTCTATAAGAAATGATCAGCAAGATGATTTTAGAGAGGCTTGGAGAGACTTACATGAACTGATGCTAAGTGAAATGAGCAGAATCAGGAGATCATTGTACATGGAAAAAAAAAAAAGATTATATGATGAACAATTCTGATGAATGTGGCTCTTTCCAACAATGAGTTTATTCAGATAAGTTTCAACAAACTTGTGATGAATAGAGCCATCTGCACCCAGAGAGAGGACTGTGGAAACTGTGGACCACAACATAGCATTTTCACTCTTTTTGTTGTTGTTTACTTGTATTTTGTTTTCTTTTTCAGTTTCTTTTTTCCTTCTTGATCTGATTTTTCTTGTGCAGCAAGATAACTGCATAAATAGGTATACAAATATTACATTTAACATATATTTTAACATATTTAACATGCATTGGATTACCTGCTGTCTAGCAGAGGGATGGGGGAAAAGAGGGGGAAATTTGGAACACAAGTTTTTGCAAGGGTCAATGTTGAAAAATTACCCATGCATATGTTTTCTAAATAAAAAAAGCTTTAATAAAAGCAATTAACATCTTGAAAGCAGCTAGGTGGCATAGTGGATAGAACGTTAGACTTCCAAAGTCTGATATTCCCATTGGAATTAGGGAGATCTGAGGTTCAAATCTTTCCCCATATACCTACTGGACAAGTCATTTAACTGCTGTAAACCTCAGTTTTCTAATTTGTAAAATAAAAAAAAAAATTAAGAGAACCTACTTCTCATGGTTATTGTGAGGATTAAATGAAATAACATGTCAATTGCTTGGCAGAATTTGAATTAAATGTCATCTCAGGGTTTTTTTTAATTTTTTCTATAAAATTTTATTTTTTAAAAAATTTTCTATAAAAGTACTGAGATATATTTGTAGCTTGGCTTGTTTACCTGTGGTGAAAGATAATTTTGATTTGAAAAAAAATAAAGATTTTTAAGGATATTAAAAAAGCTTTGAGAAGCATAATAATAAAGAAAATTTCTATGACTGAGATTGGGAATATATTCATTAATTTTTTCCTCATTAATCTCTAATAAACTCACCAATGGATCTGTGATTCCATCAGGATGGATGTGGATTCTCACCATACAAATCACAACTTATTCATGTTTGTTCATGTAAATTCAGGGAAGAAAAGAAAAAAAAAAGTATAAAATGTTGTTTAATCCTGTGCCACCCCCTTCTACCTTTGTAGTGGTGATCTCAAATTGTCAGGAAAGAGGATAAAGGATGTTATGAATCATACATATTTATATATTTATAAATCCATTTATGGAGAGACTGTCTAGCTTTGTGGGTAGAGAACTGTTCTCACAATTTTAACTTAATGACAAGTCACTTTTTTGACATAAAAAGTGCTTGTGTGATCAAGAACAAGTAATACAACCTGCTAGTGGCCTAAACAACTTTCTGAAATAGTACTCTGTAGCATTTTTTTCTGTCAAGGACCCCCTTGGCAGTCCAATTAAGTCTATTTTCAAATAATGTTTTTAATTGTATTAATTAAAAATTATGTAATTATATTAAAACACAGTTATGAATAAAAACAATCAAGTTAATGAAAACCAAATTAAAAACTTTTGTTTAGGATTAGGAGTTATAGATTTGTTGTTGATTTGCAATGGTAGAGGAAATTTCCTAATTGGAAATTATTTATACCAATGAGATCACAGATCCAGTCTCCCCCTAAAATAAAATATTTTTTAAAATGTATATATACTCATAAAAATTAAATACCATTATAAACTCACTGAATTTGGAAGTATCCTGAGAGGTCAGGTAACAGTTTAGTTTCACATTTCTACCAAACCTCTATTGAAGCTGAATAGGGAAGGAAAGGTCAAGAATATTCTGGGTGGCTATAATGTCTGGGCTATCTTTTTGGAGTGCCTTGGGACCAGTCTTAATCTCAGCAGAATAATCACCACAAGAATAGTCAGGAATAAAGTCCAAAGTCTTTGTTATCTCCTTTACAGTCTGTCTCCTTCTAGATTTTTGGGGGACCTTCAATGTGCCTTGGTTTTAGTGGAGAAGTGACCGGTACAGGACAGCCACTACGAAGGTGTTTGTCTTTGAGTCTGAATTCCAGCCTCCAGTTCTCTGTCTGTTTCTCAGTCTGTCTTTCCTCCCAGATCTCTTAACACTTATATACTCATTTTAAGTACATCATCATAGGTGTCAATCTTGCAGAATAGGTGTCAATTTGTAGAACTATACTAAGTACTAAGTACATATAAACTAGAGAATCATTATATTAATTCCACTGAGTTAGCACCTTGTTGTAAATTATTTGTTTCAAGTACACTTGGCTCTCTACAGGTCACAAAGGATTCCATTGTGATTCACTCACTTGAAAATGATCAAGATTCTTCAGACCTCAAACACACCTACATAACCCATCAAAGTCATTATTTCTGTAAACTGATGAAGGTAATCAGAGTTTTGGATTTTCATCTATAGGTTCTTTTTGTTATAAAAGAAGGAGGAACCTATTTAGCTCTTCCAAGAGAATTTAATTTCTTTGTTGATTGTAAATAAAGCCAGAGCTGTAATTCATCATTTCTAAATACAGGGAAAAGAATTTGCCAGCAATTCAAAGAAGCTGTTTTAATTAATAATTTACTTGCTCTTCAATTGAAATATCTTTGCCCAAGTGCTTCCAGGCACATCCATGAAAACAATAATTAAAACAACGTTTTAAGCATGCTAATGGAAGCCATAAAAAAAAAGATTTTTCTGCCTTCCCAGCATCACCTAAATGAAATGCCCACCAATCAGTTCCCTTTAGTAAACACTTTGATAAACAAATGAGTCTGAGTTCACATGATGAAAGATGATAAATGAAGTTTAAAAATAATTATCTAAATAGTATTAAAGATGGTGACCACAGCAGCTTTCTCATTTGGAAAATTTATGGGTTTTTTTCTCAAATCTCTCAGTTTACAAAAACTGCAATACTCCTGGAGAACTTTAAGGCAACATCTGTACATCTTATGGGCAAGAACAAACATAAAAGTATACATCTGACTTTAGGTTTCCTTCTCTTAGCCAGACCTTATCCTGCCAACAAGTGAACAAAACTTCAGATGGATTAGGTTAGGTTAATTAGATTTTTAAAGAAGTAATTGTAAAAATTGGAAGACAATTCACCATCCATATGTACTTCAAGCTCTTTTATTTAGTGAATTTTAATTTTTGGAATGATTTAGATTGTGTGTGTATATGTGTGTTTGTGTGTATAATACATATGAATGCAGGTCACAAATGTTTTCTCTTAAAAGAAAATATTTTAAAACTTATAAAAAGGAATATCTAGTGGGTTCTAGTTAATTGCAAGCTCTTTATGAGCTTACAATGTGTTATAGTGACTAAAAGATCTAATGGAAACTTATTCCCATTTAAAGAAGTATAGGTTACAGATCAATAAAAATAATGTCTCCAGATTCACTTGTAAGACAATATTTACACTATTTCAATTAATTCAGGGTGATACTTTTTAGGAAAGTAATTACTAAAGAGTGTCCTTAAAAGGTCAAATAGAGTGAAGAAGGTACTCAAGATCTTGCCATGTGATGATCAGATTTAGGCCCAAGAGGAAGATGTGAAAAAAAGCAGTTCATGATGGTTCTAATAATTTTAAAGGCAAATAACCAGAAGTTCAATTCACCATTTTTCTCCTTTAACTCTATAGAGTAAACTAATGGCTGAAAGTTACAAAGAAGTGAAATTAGATTCTATGTTGGGAAATTCACACATACACTTACATATATATATCTATTTATCTATCTATCTCTATATAGATACATATCATGTGTATATAATGCTCTATACATATAATATACATATTATATGTATATATTATAAATAGCATCACCATTATAAAATGAAATTGATTGTTTTGGGATTAGGGGGGTTTTAAGTCATTGGAGATCTTCCAGCAAAGATTGCATGGTCATTTCTTCAGTATGAGTTGGATGAGATAATCACTGAAGTGCCTCCCTGCTCTGAAATTCTGATTCTATGAGAGGATCACATGTCTAGGGCCACTAGCATAGTAATAAGCACAATAGGTATTTATCACTTTGTATATACTTAACACATGTTGATTGATTAGGAAAGATTTGAAGTCTTTGATGATGGTGATGATGATGAACAGAAAACTCAAGAAACTTTGGGCATTTAGTTATATTACTGAAAGAAGTGTGGTATAACTAAAAGAAAGATGAACTGAGCACTAAGACAGTCAGGTTTTAATTTTATATGGGCCACACGTTGCCTAACAAACTTTGGGCAAATTAGTTTCTTTGCACCTCAGTTTCTCATTTGTTGAATGGAGTTTTGTTTGATGAGCTCCAAGATTCAATAGTACATCTATTTATACCCATGAATTACAGTAAGAGAGGGACTTTAGTCTGTGATCTACTTTTATATGACTATTTATTCCATTAGATTGTAAGCTCTATGAGGACAGAAATTATCTTTTGCTTCTTTCTGTAGCCCCAGCACTTAGCACAATGTCTGGCACATGGTAGACACTTAATAAATGTTTACTGATTAACTAATTATTATTTACTTAGAAGCTCAATCAGTAAGTTTAAAAATATATATTAAGCCTATTATATGGAAGGCATTATGCCAACACTAAGGATACAATGAAAAGCTAAAGACAGTCCTTGATCTTTAAGGAGTTCATAGTCTATTAGGGGAGACAACATGCAAATAATTATACGAAAATAAGAAACATGCAAGATAAATCATAGACAATCAACAGAAGAAAGGCACTAGAATTCAAGGACATTGGAAAAGGCTTCTTATAAAGGGTAGAATTCTGGCTAAGACCTGAAGGAAGCCTGGAGGTAGATATTAGTATGATGAACATTCTAAGTATGAGGACAGTCAATTAAACTGCCAGAAGTCAAGTATATAATACATATACACACATACATATGTATATGCATATGTGTGTGTGTATATATATATATATATATATATACATATATATGTGTGTGTGTGTGTGTGTGTGTGTGTTATATTTCTTTCTACAGAGTGGAAAACTGAACTGCCTAGTTTTTATATTCCCTTCTAAATCTAAGATTCTATTATTTCTGAATGAAAAAAAATTATATTTCTTCAAAAGAAGTGACAAGAGGGCGAAATATAATTCTAAGGTATTTAATGATAGAATGGTATACATTCATCATGACTCATTATCGGTGACAGTAGATACAATCTGACACAATCAGGAAAACCAGAGTACAATATCTATTTCAGCCGTTTAGGAGCTGCATTATACTGGATAAGTCACTTAACTTACCCCAACCTTCTTATTCCTATAAGGACACACTATAGCTCTCTCACTTTCCTCTTATGATCAAAGACAGGGTACCAATGTAGAGCCACTGAGTTAAAGGACAGCCAGCATTTAAAAAAAGAATTTGGTTTAATGCTTTAACATTATAAATTTTTCTTCTTTTATTAACCTTTAGATTTTGATATTCCTTAATAGTGAACTAATAAGAAGAAAATAAACACAAAAAAGAGAGTAAACATGCAATGTTCTTTAAGTTCTTGAGGGAAAAAGAAATTTGAAAATGAATGCCAAATATATGTATACTGAAATCTAATAACTTTAGGTCCTAATTGAAATAGAATGACTATATTTAGGAAACTATATTATAAACAGTGTTTTGGAGAATATTTCGCAAAATATTGAAAAAAAAATCACTAGTAACTAATTTTATACTAAATTATACCCTATAAGAAAAAGAGCAACTGGGTTGTAGCAAAGAATAATGATGTTGTTGATGATGATGATGATATAAGTTATGATGTGTTTACAAGATGGGCAAGATTTCATATTAATGTATTTATATACATATATGTATATATATACATTATATGTGTGAATCAGAAGTTGGAATTGCTCTTGTTTCATATATGGTTAACATATGCATAGATTTGTTAAAAATTTATAATGGAAGCTGGTCTTCATGGGTAATTCAAAATGAAATATATGCCTAGTGAGGCAATGAATCATTCTCACCTGGAAGTCTTCATGAAAAGACCAGATAACCATTGTAGTATCCTGTAGAAATCATATATTTTAGAGGTAAGTCTCTTCCAACTTATTATCATCTCTTGTTCCATGGCTAATTCATACAAATTTCCACAATGACTTTAAATTGATCTTTGTAACTCAAGTTTTACTCCAATCTGTCCTCTACTGTTGATTTTTTAAAATTCAGATTTGACTATCTTGCTCTCTGATATACTCCTAAGACTGACTGTTACCTCTCAGATTAACTTATGCATGCTATATCATCATGTATTTTTCTTTTAATGTTTCTATTGGTTTTATTTGTGTAAAAAAGTTAATTTAATGCAATCAGAGTTGTTCATTTTGCCTTTCATAATATTCTCTAGTTCTTCTTTGGTCATAAATTCCTCCCTTCTCTAAGATCTGATAGATAAATTATCCTTTGCTCTCCTAATTTGTTTATTGTATCATTCTTTATGCCAAAATCAGCTATCCATTTTGACCTTATTTTGGTATAAGGTGTTATTTGATTAGTTGTTTTAGAGAATTTTGATGGTGGTAGTGATATGGATGGTGAAGATCCCTCTTACACTTCTTTATCTATAAGATTATATTTCCAGCTCAAGTATCTCCATCAGTAAGGCATTGCTACATATAGCATAGATATTGTAATATATGTCACCATGCCCTTGAATATATATATATATATATAAAGTCTCTGAATATATGTATATATAATATGCATGTATATAATGTTCAGTCAAAACCATATATTAAACACCTAT
The DNA here is from genome assembly GCF_902635505.1 of Sarcophilus harrisii. Lineage (NCBI taxonomy): Eukaryota > Metazoa > Chordata > Mammalia > Dasyuromorphia > Dasyuridae > Sarcophilus > Sarcophilus harrisii. The sequence continues at coordinate 323,342,025 of NC_045426.1, read as the reverse complement.
ATGAAAAGTATGCTGGTAAGTGTGAGAGATGCAAATACATCAAAGGAAAAATAGTCCTTACTTTCAAAAAGCTTACGATCTCATGTGGAAAGACAAAACATGCATAAAGGCCAATCTAGTAAGACAACACATACAAAAAAGCTTGAAATGAAAAAAAAGAAAAAATATCCATTTGGGGAACTTTATGCATAAGTTCAAAGAAATACAATTCAGTAGGATATGTTTATACCTATATATTTATGTAAAAGAGTTAAGGTTAGGAATAGTGGGGAAAAATGTTAACTTCACTGATATAAAGCTTCTAAATTAGGAAACTTTTACCTATGTAAATTGCTACATTCTCAGCCACTTGTATTTTTAAAGAGTCAATGAGGCTATTTAAAGGTTAATGTATGCATATATAGCTATGATATACATGCACACATATATGTATGCACACATGCATCTGCAGTGCATATACACACATGCATGTGTGTAGACATGTATTGTGAAATATGCTAATTTCACCACAGAGGAACATGACACAAAAAGTAATTAACATATGGAAAATCATGGAAAATTATTTTGGATAAAAAAGTCATGTTTGATGCATATATATATTTATATACACATATGACTATAGATATTCATTAGTGAATATATCTCTATTTCAAAGCATTTTAAAAATTTCATATCTGTAGTTATTCTCTAACACTGCAATACATTTATGGTTTATCATTCTTCATGATTCTTGTCTGTCTTTCCCATTAGTCTTCCAGAGAAAATCGACCTAACATTAGAGATCTTCCTCTAGACACTTAAAAATATTTATGGATAGTAATGCAGCATTTGATCTATCTCTTTGTTATTCTTTGTTCTTTCTATGTGATTGACCTGTTTTTTTTTCCTAATCTTATATTTCCTAGTTAACATCCCTTATGTCACCTCTTATAATACATAATCATTATTCGTATATTGCAGAAAAATGTAGACATTTTTTCATTTCCCTTTGGGTCACCCACAGCTTTGATTTTTTGGAAATTGTTGTTTTACATGATTTTTCAGCATTATAGCAAATCCTTGATAATATTTGTTTCATGTATCTTGTGTAATAAAGATCACTGCATAAAAATACATAAATATATATGCAAATATATAAAGATGCAAATCTATAATTATATTTGTGTGTATATGTGTGTATATATCCATACATATTTGCATATTATAAATTTGCATTCATACACACTAAGGATACAAATAGATATTACACCTATGATTTCCTTGGTATAGAGAACTTCCAGATGAGTATTTTCACCAATACAGATCAGCACCTCCTCTGTGACTTGTAATTTTAGTGAGTTTCTTTGAGCACTTAGAAGTTAAATGATTTGCCCACAATGACATCGTCAATATGTGTTAAATGAAAGACTGAATCCAGGCCTTCCTGTCTCAGAGCTTTTTTTTTTTTTTTTTTTTTTTTTTTTTTTTTTTTTTTTTTTAATTTAGTATACTAACACGAATCCATAGAAGTGTAGTTGTATGTGTATACATGTTTATTTATAGATCTAATTCTACATTTGAACAAAATTGTATTTTTTGTATATAAAGTCTATATAAGGTATATATTGAACCAATAATGCTTAATCAGAGCATAGTATAAGAAACAGTCAAGCTTTTCATCAGCATCCCCAATATCTCCAAGTTTCATGTCTTATTTACCTCCATCTTGTTGGCATCCATAACCCTCTATACAAACCAATACTGTGTTCATATACTAAAAGTATGCTTTCAATTTCTTCATGAACATTCAAATTTAAATGATTGATAACAGATCCAGGTGTTCTCCATCCTAGAGGTATGCACTTTTTAACAAAAACCAAAGTCTTAAGCTAAAGGAATAAAACTCAAAAAGCAGAATCTGAAACATCAACTAATGGAACAGAGGGGGAAGGACTTTTCTCAATAACCCTGAAACTACCCTTTAAAAATTCATCATCTATTTATAGGAATATAAACCTACTATGGCTTACAACAGTTCAAAGTTTAGGTTCAGGTCAGACAAGCAATTAAATGGATGGATGCTTCCCTAAAGGGATCAAATCTTTTGAAGGCTGTCTTTGAGGTCAACTTTCAACCAAAACGGGGTGGGGGAGAATGAAAAAAATTAAATTCTTTCCTAAATAAACTCCCTGGAAAACTTTTCCACTGACATTAAACAAGTAATTTGGCTCCCTCTCTCTTTTTTATTTATATAAGAAGCAGAGCCAGAGAGCCTCTAGCTACATTTCATAATGTACTAGCCCACTTACTTTCACAACTACAAACAATATGGTAACAATACAGAATCGCAAATGATATCATACAGAGTCTACCCAGAGAATTTAAACCAGACCTTTTCCCCTCTCCTGTAGATAAAATCAGCTCAACTTATATAATCAAAAAGAAAAATAAAATACAATAATAACAATTGAGCTACATTTTTCCATTTTGCAAATCAAAATATCTTGACCAGTGTAACATGGAAATCTATTATTAACTTTACTAAGTAAATCAATGTGGCTAATTACTTCAATGCTCTTCTGTATGGTTTTCTTTTGTGGAATTGTTCTATGTATTTCCTAGCATGTTAAAATTGTCTGATGTCCCCCTCCCCCTGCTCTTTCCAGAATAACAATTTAAATAAATACATGTGACTTACAAAGATGTATTGTATAAAATGATTCAATTGCTATTCAATTGCTAACTTGGGGATTGTGAAGGAATTTTGCAAAGCAAACAACAGTGGTCCCATTGACTTGAGTGCAGAGTACACCACATTTGAGAGGAGACCACTTGATATCTTTCTCTATGAAGCCCTGAATGCAATTGATAACATATTGCCATCATGCATTTTATAGTTGCCTCATTGTCTTTTAAATAGTCTTTTTAGATTAAGGAAGCATTAGCAATTTCTTCAACTTTCCAATACTTATCTGACAAAAGTCGTATTCAATATCACATAATATCATAGTTTTGAAGTAATATTATAGAACCCTTTTTTTCTTTACAATTTACAACCTTCATTTTCTCTATATATAAACAGCATTTTCCCTAGTTCTGGCCATTATCACTTCTCAACTAGAATTGTTGAAATAGTCTCCTAGTAAGTCTCCTTGCTTCAAGTCACTTTCCAATCCATTCTCCACACAATTGCCAAAAGGATTTTCTTAAAATGTAGGTCTGATCCATTCCACCCCCATGCTCAATAAACTCCAGGGTCTATTGATTCGTATAATGTTCTTTGTTTTATAATTACTGTTTTTCACAACTTGACCCTTCTCATCTTTCCAAACTTCTTACTTTCTATTTCCTTCCCCATGCCCAATGATCCAGTTTTATTGACCTATTTGCTCTTTGCATACATGACACTGCATCTGCTATCTTTTTTTTCCTTTTGTATTGGCTCATGGGTGTTTCGAATCCTATTCTTCCCAATCTCTGACATAAAATCTCTGGCTTTCATTTTGACAATTCAAATTCCTATCCACTCTTTCCTCAACACACACACACACACACACACACACACACACACACACACTAGACATTCCTATGATAGTGCTATACTCTTTAAGATACCATTCCATCTACTGTGTATTTATCTTTTTGTCCCTATTTATGGTTCTTTCCCACCCATTAAAATCAAGATTCTAAAATGACAGGGAGTACTTTTTCTTATTATTTCTATCACTAGTGTCTGACAAATGGTAGGTGATTGAAAAATGATTGCTAATTAATTATAATACAAGCTTTTGTTGTTCAACCCAAATACAATCTATATAATAAAATAACTGAACTTTTGAAGAATATGAAAATTTCAAACAAAATTGAAACCGAGAAATGGAAGTCAAAGATATGAAATTTCAAGAAGTGTTGTAGTTAGTCAGAATTCCTAAAGATTAAAATGTTATGATTGGTCAATGGGACAAATAGTTAGCTATGAAAGCTGAGACCCACTTATAAGTGTTCAAAAGTGGAATGTGAATAGCAGAGAAGATAAAGATGATGTACACTTTTAAAAAGAGAGAAGATGAAAACAATGTAGCAGCAAGTATTAGGGGGAAATGAGTGGACTGAGTTTGGGGAGAAAGTTGTCATAGCAAAAAATCTTGAAGAAGTATTCTTAGAAGAGAAAAAGGAAAATCTTCTAGAGTGAAAGGTCAGAAAAATATTGAATAAGAATAGGCTAAGTTAGGTAACTTTACACTGAGGAAAATCTTGATAACCTTCATTTACCCAATATGTCCACTCTGAAATATTACTGATGAAATGAGATATTCTTTAATTTTAACTCTGGGATCATAATGACATCTCACTTAATTAGGATAAGTATAGACTTATACACTCTGGATAGCTGAGTTTTCTCTTAGTTTGAATTTAAATCATCAAACTATATCTGGAGCTAAAGTATAAACTGTTAGCTAGCATAGTTCAATTTACCTTTTCTAAGATAAAATGGGAATCCCATCACATTAACTTTTTGCTATCCCAGAGACATTTGAGGATAATCACAGCTGAATATACATGATGTAGATCTCAATCTGATACATTTTTATGCTCAAGCAAGTCAAGAATCATCATCAAATAGTAAAAGATTTAATTGAAGCAGAATATTAAGTACATAATGAAAAAAATCAAGCAATATGATTATTCTTAATCTGCAATTCATGAATGAGTAAAATACCTAGACATATCATACTCACAGTTCCATCTCTTTGCACCATGTTGTACAATTCTTCTCATTTCTATTTCTTGATGTTCTATTAGTATAGTTGCATAGCTTCCCTTGCAAATGCCACTTTATAAGATCTCTTCAGCTGTAATCTGATGAAGCACTCCCATTGTCATTTCTCCTTATTATACAAACTGCCATGTGCTGTTTCTAAATCCATATTCTAACTAATCTTTTATTATTCTATCTTCTTTTTCAACCACTATTATATTTCTTTAATAGATTAGCCTCATCAAACATACTTCAAATCTAATCAACATGTTTCTAAGTTTTTTCTCCATAAATGTTTGCCCTTCATTCACAGACACATGCTTCCTTAACTAAGAAATCAAGAATTTTTTTTCCAATGTTTTGAGATTTCTTAGCTCTTAGGAGAAATCCTATACATCTCATTCCTATATATATATATATATATATATATATATATATATAGTAAAACATTAATTCTTTTCTAATTCAAGCATGTCCCTGAAAATGTAGTAAAGTTTTGACCATTGTATCTGTTTTTTTAATCTATGATTATATATCACTTCTTAAATCTAGCCATATTTCCTCCCCTCCACATCATTTTTCTCTGTACTAAAAAGTTCTAACAGAATTGTTATCCAAAAGCACTAGAATTAAGGTCTTTTCTTCTTCAAAGTGTATTCTTTCAGCTGTTTCTCTCTCAAACAAAAAACACAAAGTCACTAAAAATTTTCTCATTCATAAATACCAATTTAATATTACAAATAAAACTATTTTAAATTTCAAGCAAGCTTATGAACATTAGAGCAATCATGGTTTGTTTCAGGCTTTACATACACAGCTATTGTTAATTTTTATACCTAAATATAAATAAAATATATAGTATACAGAGAAGTCTAAGAGACTGGCATATTTTCTGTTCATTTTTGCCATCCATTCACTGCCCAAACACTTAATTCAGGTCACTTTCCCAAACACCTAAGCATCTGAAAAGCAAACAAAAAAATTCCCTTTGAAGAAAATGGTTGCTTAGAGTAAGAAAAGATGAGTAGATCCTGAGGAAGTATGCCTAATGTACAAAAAAACCAGTAAATATAAAAATAGGAGCAAAGTGTGTGACTTAAAAACACATGTAGAAGCTGAAAAAATTATTTCCCATTTCCATTGATTTCTTCAGCTGTTTAATTTATGAAACTAACTTTAACTTTGGTTATGATAGAGCTATTATTGATTATATCTGATCTGAATTACTAATTATAAAAGCATTGTATTTTAGTAGTAAATCTGCTTTTTCCTTATTTGTTTATTGTATGATTTTGAATTTATGGTTTCTAGGAAATGTGCCAGTGCCAATTTTGGCATCAGTTAGTTAGAGATGAGGCCTAAGACAAATGTTTAATCTCTCTAGGTTTCATTTTCTTCATCCATACAGTGAGTGTTGTTGTCTCACTATTTGTCATTAATTACCTGTTTCTGACACCCATTATAGTACCTTGACTCAACTAAACCTAGGTCTTTGAGAATCCAGTCCCAGTCCCTGAAAAAAGTAATTTGAATCAAAAGAATGGGATTCAGAAAAAAAGTAATAGGGATAATTTATATTGAAGGGTAGGAATACTCAATGATTATAATAGTTTCCATATCCATCAATTCTGTTCCCCATTTCATTAGCACTATTAATGGTTATTTTCTGCACAAATCAAACATGTTGATGATGCATCAATTCATATCTATATTTGATTGTTCATAGAATATTAGCACAAGAAATAAACTTAGAGGTCTTCCAGCCCACTCCCTTTATTTTACAGTAAAGCACACTGAATTCTACAGAGGTTAAATCAGTTGACAATAGTCACACTGGTAGTGAGTGATAGAGGAATATAAGAATACCAAATAGACTGTTCATTAGATTATTTGTTTTTAACCATATCAAAAATTAATGAGTATTTCAGTTCTAAAATGCATGGTTTTGTATAAAATGATTAAATGGTTCATATGATTAGTGACTTGATTGTTATTCAAGGTTGAAAAGTCTATTAGAGAAAACACTTTTCAAGATGACAGGACAAATGTGAAAGCAGAATGGTCTAGTTCTGTCCCAGCAAATCTAGCAAATATTTTTTTAAAAGTCTATTAGACAAAAAGAAACTACAATAAGTATGTTTTGTAAGCCCTCTTTTACAAAGAGAAAGCCAGAAATATGTGGAGATTAAAGGAGTCCAGCCATTAAAGCATGATCTGGGAACACAATACCCAAAACCATTTCACTGGGACCAAGGCAGACTTAGGGAAGCCTAAAACCTGAAGCTGTGTACTAAGGGCAAGGAGAATGGATTCTAGACCGGGCCTAGGAAAACAAAAACTGGCTTTCTATATTTCAAATCCTTAATCAAGACTCAGAAGACCTAGGTCTTTTAGGACTTGGACTATAAAGTCCATGATTTGGGTGCACCTTACGTTGGAACACCCGGAATGTTCTATGCCAGTGTAAGCACACTTTATGAGTTGTCTTAGCAGAGTGCACTGAATTGGGGCTTTCTCCTGTGCAAGTCATGAGACCCTTGAAGAACACAGGGCTCACTCATTATCTAGATGCCAGAAAATATGAATAAGTACCAACAAAAGACGTCATCCTTCCTTACAGAAATGTACAGATCCTGACCCACATACAAAGTCCCAATTTAGGAGAAAGGGTAAAAAAAACAAGTAAACATAACACTGACAATAAAGAAATATTATAGAACCAGGGTTACAAAAGATACAACGCCATATGAAAAGATTAGTTTCATATTATCTATAAGCAAGGCCTTACTGAAAATCATAGGAAGAATAATTGAACATCCTAGAAGGCAGAATTAGAAGGACGATAATCAGTTTACTGCAGGAGGCGTAAAACCTTAGTCTAGAACAAACTTCTTTAAAATCAGATTGGATGAAACAGAAGTCAATTTTGTCATCCAGCAACAAGATATTAGAACAAAAACACCATATTGAAAAAAATCAAGAAATTTAATGTGTCTTCTTCCAAAAACAGATCAATCTGGAAAACAGGTCAAAGAATAACAATTTAAGAATCATTGGGGCACCTGAAAATCCCCTAAGTGGACCCCATGCTATTGGTTATTAAATGATTTCAGTGGAAATGTACTACTCAGGGGAGTAGTCTTCTGGCTTTGGTAGAGATACTGGCCTGTTTAGAGTTATACCAAATGCTGAATTTTCTCTATATATATTATGAGCTTCAGGAAGAGTTATTTAATTAGTAAAGCATATAAATAGTCACACTCATTAAGAAAGAACATTTTTTGAATGTTGAACACTATCTTTAGGTGTATTGGGAAAAATAAAATAAAAAAGAATGAAAGGAATAAAGGAAACAAAAAAAGAAAGGAAGGAAGGAAGGAACGAAGGAAGGAAGGAAGGAAGGAAGGAAGAAGGAAGGAAGGAAGGAAGGAAGGAAGGAAAGAAGGAAGGAAGGAAAGAAGAAAGAAAGAAAGAAAGAAAGAAAGAAAGAAAGAAAGGGAGGGAGGAAAGAAGGAAGGAAGGAAAGAAGGAAGGAACCAAGGAAGAAAGGAAGGAAGGAAGGAAGAGAGAAAAAAAAAAGAAAATTAAAGATGGTAACTTGTTCCTATTTCTATACTTGTGTGGGGGAGGCTAAAAATCTCCCATGTTTCTAAACAACTTTTTGATGGAATTGTTCCATGATTCAAATCTTAATATCCAGTGATTCATTTGTTAGTCATGCTTTTGAAAACTTTACACATGGGCTAATTAATAAATTTCAGTAACTTTCAATATAGGTTATGAAAAGAGATTAGAATTTCCTCTTTATAGAAAGAATCTTCACTTAGACCCCTAATATGCTTCTTTTCCTCAAATAGCAGTGTCCAGTGATAAAAATAAACAGTCTAGTTGAAAACAGGACCTTGGCTGGCCCTTAAAACCAGCTGAACTAATAAACCAACTTGATGGTGCAAATCTCTCCTTCCTACTCTCTATCCTTGCATTCTTTCCTGCACTACAGCTAACCTGTAGGAGCTGTCACTTTTTATTATTAAAATATTGTTTGTGATATCAGCCAAATCTGAAAAGCCAGATGTTTGGGACAAAGAAATAAACAGATGACCTAAGTAGGATTAAATTCATACAATAAGAGCTTTCTTTTCTTTATCCCAGAATGTGTTGGTATTCAGCCTAGCGGGATGTTCAAAGGGAGATGTGTCTGGAACAGAGTGAGGACAAATTGTTACCCTTACACAGGATAAACCATAAACCAGCCATGTAGGTATGCAGAAGAATCCTCATTTCCTCACAAATGTTTAAGCCATGATCACTGTGTTATGAAATCCCCAGAATCAATCTGATCAGTGGGGTAGAGTCATGCCAAGCAGTGAGTAAAGTTTTTGGAAGCATGCTAGGTTACTTTTGCATTTTACCCTTTTCTTTTGAGGTACATTGGGCTTTATTTTATAGCTTCCCCTTAACTCCATCCCCATACATGGCATAAAGATGAGTTATGTTATTAACTATGTCTGGTTACATTATTTCATCACATCAAAAATAAGGGGGGGGAAGCTCTTCTGAGGAGTAGAAAGCTGAATTTTGTGGTTCTGAATGTTCCAGACATCAAAGATATCTATTTATCCACAGAATATATGGAGGCTGGCCAAACTCTTTCAGTTTCATCTATGCTGCTCTTTCTCTTAAGTGGAGTCATCACCCACTAGAATAGGGGAAAGGAGGTGATTTCCATAATAATCCATCTCTGCTCTCCAATGATTCTTTATCCAGATAAGAAATATGGTGACCATATGTTATTTGGCTCTACAGAAGATGGGGCGGGGGTGGGGGGAGGAAAAATTAGCTTAAATTATAGTATAAAGAGAACTCAAAGGCATAGTGGAAAGAACAGTTTACAGAAAGTCAGCAGGACTTGGCTCCTTCTTTTTGTTTCATCAAGAATTAGCTGAATGACTTTGGACAAATTGATTAACTTCTGTGGACTTTAACTCTTAACCAGGTAAAATGAGGACAGGTGTGGTCAGATGATAATTAAGATCTTTTTGAAGATAATTCAGATTATTTCCTAGTCTCAAAAACTCAAATGATAAATACTTGTTTTAAAATATTTTAGACAATAGAATGGGGTGATAGATGCTAAGGAATATAGTCATATGTCAGCACCTGATGCTCTTTAGGAATGAAATAATTTATCTTAAAAGTTTCTGAAGAGATAACAGTGTATGAATTACTAGATCATCTCAGAAAGTTTTACTCTCATACTCTCATATTTTCAGTTCATATCACTGTTAAAATTTTACCTTCCCTCCCTCCATTCACCATTGCTATAAATTTCTTTTATTTTAAATTAAGAGAATAAAAACAAGCATTTTCATAATGTACAATTAAAAAAAAGATGTTTGCATATGATACTGAAAATTTATGCACAACTTGATATTTTCAAAATATGTAACAAAAATTTATGTGCATTTCTTTCTTTCTCTCTTTTTTTCTTCCTGACTCCTGACCTACCATTAGAAGCAGATAGGTAAATTTATGTAAAATTATTCTATAGATGTGTGTACTTATGCATTCTTTCTCTGAATGCAGATAGTATCTTTCTTTATAGGATCTTTATAGTTAAATTTGGTATTTATGATAATCAAAATATCTTATTTGCTCAAAGTCATTCTTAAATCAATAAATTTCTAAACTAAAATACTCTCCTTGAATACCGTCTTTTCAAATGTAAGCTCCTATAGGGTAGGGACTATTTAAAATTCTGAATTTGTGCCCCAGCACTTAATATTGTGTTTGGTTTTAGCAATTGCTAATTAATTCATGCAAGTTCCCTTGAAAACCCTTGATTCTTAATTAGTTTGTCATTCTTCTTGACTCTCCTAGTCTTCACCATTTAGTTTCTATATGCAGCTTCATGGAATTGTAGAAATCACACAGCCATACTCCCTGGTTCTACCACTTACTCTGCATGCAAATTTTTTGACTTTCCTGACTGTTTTTCTCTATCATGATTGGTTTTCAAACTTCTCTAATTCAGTAGTGCTTTATACTCCTAAATGTCATTAAATATTCCAAAGAGCTTTTGTTTATATAGATTATATTTATCAATATCTACCATATTACAATTTATAATTAATATTGTCATAAAAATCATTTTGATCTCACAAAATCTCCTCCTTGAAGACCCTCAAAGTTTCCCAATTTACACTTTTAAAAGCACTGTTCTAAACTGTCTATCAGAAGTCCCACAAAATGTTTCAGATTTTATCTTTTCAAATTAATCATTTTGCTCTCTTCCCTCTCTCTTCTCATATTTCATGGAGAAAAAAAGAGAGACTCCTTATTTTCCTCATATTATACCTCAAATGACATCTTCTTTCCTCTTTTACTTTAGTCATAGGAGAAGAAGCACTCCTTCTCCTCATGAAGGCTAAATTCATCTTTGTCCTTGGTACCATTCCTTCCTGTCTCTTTCTGAACTGCCCCCCTTTGATCTTCCCATCATTATTGTTCATTTTAAATCCATCTTTACTACAAACTTCTGTTTCTACTAAGGACAATACTATTCTTCTATCCACCCAAATTAATTAGCTAGAAGTTATTCTCAATTTATCATACTCCTTTATTCTTCATATTTTCCTGGTCTCATTGGTTTCCTTCAAATCCCAAATAAAACTCTGAACTCCTTAGGAAGCTTTTCCTGATTCTGAATTTTAGTGTCTTCCTTTTGTTGAATATTTACAATTTATTTTGTATATAACTTGTTTTTACTAGCTATTTGCATGTTTTTTTCTTCCTTTAGACTTTGAGCACCTTGTGATGACCAGACACCATCTTTTGCCTTCCCTGCACCTAGCTCTTAGTACAGAAATATTTAGTTTCTTAGAACATTAAGAAGGCATTTAATACATTGACCATTTTGCCAAAATTCTGTGTTTCAGTTTCTACTTTTGAAAAATTATTTATAATATGTATCTTAAATAGGTGATATAAGAACCAGTAAAATTGTGTGTGTGTGTGTATGTGTGTATGTGTGTGTGTATAGATACATATGTATATGTATACAAAGGAAAGATTCTATAAACATTAAACAAGATTATGAAAATGACTGGCAATTAAAATGTTTTAAACATTTTTATTTATTATTAGACATTGATATCTACTATTCCAGCCAGTGGGCACATGAGTTCTCTGAATCTGGATTTGGGGAGAGAGCTTTTTAGGATGAGGCTTCAAATGGCTATTCTAAGCTATAAAATTCAAATCTTATTTAGAACAAGCTGATTACCTACAGATCAGCAGAGCTAACAATATTTTCTGCATGAATTACTTTCGTGGATTTTAGAGAAGGTTATTTTAGGGTTTCCCTTTGCTCAAATTTCTCTTTCCTCTCTTTTTAGTTCTCCTTAGTTTGCTCCAATTGCACAACAATTGAACAAAAGTATCATTCATAATCCTTAGATGATGAAAGATGCTGCTCTAGAATATTTTCCAGACATAGTGAAGGATTTTTACTTGTGTGGATTTTTAAGCATGCATCTAACTTAGGATCATTGGTGTTCCTTATTACAACATTTACATTTTATTCAAATTATTGGAGATTGGATCTGTTATTTATTTGGTTAAGAGGGCTCTGGGATGAGGAAGTTTTGCCTACCAAGAAAATGAGTATTTCTTAAAATTTAAGAGCTATTTTGAGCAATAGAGAAGTTAAGTCCCTTACCCTGGGTGCATAACTTAAACCCTGGTGTCCATGTCTTCAAGACCAACTCTCTATCTACTATACCACACTGCCTCTCATTGTTTATACATTATATATTCAACCACTATGGGTGTTGATGTTTTCATCTGTAAAATGAAGGAATTGAATGATGTCCAACTTCTCTTTCAACTCTAAACTTTTTGCAACAAGAACTTACTGAGTAAAAATTGAAATATAGAAGAAAAAAGATTGTCCTTGACCATGAAAAACTTAAAATCTGGCTAAAAGACAGTGGTAACATATAAGAAAATATTTAGCTTTTTATGTGATTTGTGGTTTAATCATGTATTTTTTCCATCTACATGTTTTATTTCCATGGTAATTTGTGTGCTCTGAGTAAGGAAACATATAACAGATATTTTTTATGGAGCATTTCATTTATGTTTGAATCCAAGGCTTACATTCATCTCAATGGCAGCTTTGAAATTTATTGATATGGACTGTGATGTTTTGATTATCTTTGAAACTATTCTTTTGACCTTTAAATCATCTGTGTCATTTTCCATAGATCTTTCAAAGCAATCTATTAGATTTTTTAAATCAAATACTACTGAGTTGTTTACAAACTAGATAGATGGATAGATAAATAAATAGGTAGAATAATGTCTTACACCATCAAGCTCCTTGAGGACAAGGATTGTCATTCTTTGCAACACTTTAAGATCTAATAATCTATTATTATTAATCTATTAGAACTGTATAAATATGTAGACATATAACATGTTTAACATGTATGAGACTGTCTGCCATCTAGGAGAGGAGGTGGAGGGAAGGAAGGGTAAAGTTGGAACAGAAGTAATTGCAAGGAACAATGTTGAAAAATTACCCATGCATATATTCTGTCAATAAAAAAAAGATATAAAATTGAAAATTTAACAGAACTAGGAAATATGTTCCCTTTCAGTGAAAAATAAACTAATTTTCTTGTCCAAATTAAATATTTTCAGAGTTTCTTCTTAATATGATCTTTGGGGGTAAAGTTATTTTCATATCAGATTTGATATGTTCAGACTCAAATTCTCTCCTTATGAAGGCCTTTATATAGGTATGGATGTATATATGTCTTTTTAAAAGTCTACATTAAATATACTCTTTATTTTGGGGAATATTATTAAAAGTTTCACAAGTTATTCTAATTGATTTTATTTTATGTTAAGTCATGCTGAAAAATTAAACTTAAGATGGCTTGTACAACTTAAAAAAAAAAGAAAAGAAAAGAAAAAGAAATTCTTGACCTTGTGTTCTTCCAGATGAATTTTCTTATTATTTTTTTAAGGTCTGTAAAGTAATTTCTAGGGAGTTTAATTGACATGGCACTTAAGAAATAGATTAATTTAGGTAGTTTTGTCATTTTTATTGTATTTGCTTGACCTGTTCAAAAACACTTGCTAATTTTCCAATTGTTTAGATCTGACTTTATTTTTGTGGAAAGTGTTTTGTAGTTTTATTCTACAAAATATTATAGCTCCTGACTTTCCATTGGCAGGTGTATTCCCAAGTACTTTATATTATCAAGAATTATTTTAGATGGAATTTCTCTTTGTATCTCTTGCTGCTGGACTTTGTTGGTGATGTATAAAAATGCTGATGATTTATGTGGATTTATTTTGTATCATGCAACTTTGCTAAAGTTGTACATTGTTTCTAGTAGTTTTTCAGTTGATTCTCTTGGGTTCTCTATGTATACCTCATATTATCTGCAAGAAGTGATAATTTGGTTTCTTCATTACTTACTCTAATTTCTTTAATCTTTTTTTCTTATTGCCAAAACTAAGATTTACAATATTGAATAGTAATGCTAAGAATGGGCAGCCTTGTTTTATCCCTGATCTTACTGGAGTGGTTCTAGTTTATCCCCATTACATGTAAATAAGTGCTACTGATTATTTTAAGGAAAAGTCCATTTATTCCTATAGTCTCTTATGTTTTTAATAGGAATGGCTATTGGATTTTATCAAATGATTTTTTTTTGCATCTATTGAGATAATCATGGTTTTTGTTAAGTTTGGTTATTGTTATAATTAATTATACTAATGGTTTTCCTAATATTAAACCAGCCCTGCATTCCTGTTATAAATCTTACTTGGTTGTGGTGTATTATTCTGGGGATGACTTTCTGTAATCTCTTTGGTAACATTTTATTTAAGATTTTTGCATCAATATTCATTAGGAAAATTGGTCTATAATTTCCTTTCTCTATTTTCACCCTAGCTGTTTTAGCTATCAGCACCTTATCTGTGTCATAAAAGGAATTTGGTAGGAGTACTTTTTTCCTTAATTTTTTTCAAATAGTTTGTATATATTGGTGTTAATTATTCTTTAAACATTTGGTAAAAATTCATATGTAAAAGTGTCTGGTCCTTGATATTTTTTCTTAGTGAGTTGATTAATAGCTTGTTCTATTTCATTATTTTTTAAATGGGACTATTTAAGTAATGTATTTCCTCTTCTGTTAATCAGTGAAATGCAAATTAAGATAATTCTGAGGTACCACTATACACCTCTGAGATTGGCTAAGATGACTGGAAAAGATAATAATGAATGGTGGAGGGGATATGGGAAAAGTAGGACATCAATACATTGTTGGTAGAGTTGTGAAGTGATCCAATCATTCAGGAGAACAAAGGATTTGCCCATTTGCCCAAAAGATTATCAAACTGTACATAGCCTTTGATCCAATAGTGTCTCTACTGGGTCTGAATCCCAAAGAGATCATAAAAAAGAAAAGTTAACCTAAATGTGCAAAAATGTTTGTGGCAGCCCTTTCTGTAGTGGCAAGAAACTAGAAACTGAGTGGATGCTCATCATTTGGAGAATGGCTGAATAAGTTATGGTATACGAATGTTATGGAATAATATTGTTCTATAAGAAACAAATCAGCAGGATGATTTCAAAGAGGCCTGGAGAGACTTGCATCGACTGATGCTAAGTGAAATGAGAAGATCTACTATATCATTGTACCTGCCAACAACAAGATTATACGATGATCAATTCTAATGGGTGTGACTTTTTTCAACAATTTGATGATTCAGATGAGTTCCAGTGATCTTGTGATTTAGAGAGCCATCTATGCCCAGAGAGAGGATTGTGGGAAGTAAGTGTGGATCACAACATAGCATTTTCACTCTTTTTGTTGTTTGCGTTTTGTTTGCCTTCTCATTTTTTCTTATTGGTTTGATTTTTCTTATGCTGCAAGATAATTATATAAGTATGTATGCATATATTGGATTTAACATATATTTTATCATATTTAACATAGATTACTTGTCATCTAGGGGAAAATATGGAGGGAAGGTGGGGAAATTGGAACACAAGGTTTTGCAAGGCTTAATGTTGAAAAATTATTCATGCATATATTTTGAAATGAAAAACTTTAATAAAAAAAGAGAAAAAAAGAAACAAATTTTTCTCAAAGTTGTTTTTAAAATAATATCACTGTTACTGTATATAATGTTCTCTTCATTCTGTTCACTTCCAATCTCCACCACTTATCTTCTGGTTCTAGGATATAGGAGCAGTTTTCTTTGAAAATTTTTTGAAATATGGCATCTAAGCTCTTTATTTGATTATAGGTTTCAGGTAATCCAGTGATTTTTTAAATTTCTCATCTTGATCTATTTTCCTGGTTATTTTTCTATGAGATATTTCATATTTTATTCTATTTTTTCATTTTTTACAAAAATATTGTTTCTTGATATCTCATAGAATCATTTTTTCTATTTATGCAATTCCAGTTTTTAAGGAATTATTTTCTCCAAGTGACTTCTTGTACGTCTTTTCTCATTTGCTTAAGTCTCTTTTTAAATGTATTTTTGCCAGTATTTTTGTGCCCTTTTTTTAACTGAACTATTAATTGTCTTCATAATTTTCTTTTTTTGGTTCCATTTCTTTTTTTTTTTCTCTATCATTCTTATTTGACAACCTTTAGCTATCTGGGAATCCTTATTGTCTGTGTGTCCAATTCATGTAATACTTTTTCCTTTGAGGCTTTAATTTTAACTATTTTGACTTCATTGGCTTCTTTTCAGTTAGTGTTTTAAACTTCACTGTCACCAAAATAGCTTTTTATGATCTTGTCTTTTTGTTGTTTGTCCATTTTTCCACTTTTTTCCTGAATGGAACTCTAAATTTATACTGAACTCTGTTCTTTGCAAGGGTTGGGAAATCTATTATCCTAAACTTCTAAGTTTTTCACACTCCTTTTTTTTTCTAATCTAATTTTGAGAGTTTGGGGAATATTTAAGGTGATATAATATGGGAAGAAGTATGGTCATTGTTTTTTTTTCTCAGATCTTTATCCAAAAAGGACTTTTCATCCCTTGGGATTGCAATCAATAATGTTTTTTTAGGTACCATCCTCTCTTAAACATAAACAAAACTATTCCTCAGAGTTGCTCATTTTCTGGGATTTGAGATGATTGTGCCCCTCAGGGCTTCCACTCCTTTTTAATGGAACATGGTCCTTGCCACCTTTGAACTATGGCCCAGAAGTGAATATAGCAATGGAGTTGACAAGCAGTGTCTGGTTCTATAACCAGTGTTAGCACTAGGGCCTCCTATAATCTTTTTCCTACCATTTGCCAGGTTCCCTTACAATCTTTGACTGTAGAATACTGGAAGCTGTTGTTGCTCCTATCACCCTTATTTAGTTCCACCACTGGTGCTTCATATATGTGGGCTCCAGGAAAAGGCTCCTCCCTTATGTAACATCTCATTTTCTGATCTATATTTTCTTGGGCAGTAATAATATATTATCTTGACCTTTGATACAGCAGTGTCACTAGTGGTTATATATCCCAAAGAAATAATAAAAGAGGGAAAGGAATGTATGTACAAAAATATTTGCAGCAATTCTTTTGTAGTAACAAGGAACTGGAAGTTGAGGGGAAACCCTTCAGTTGGGAAATGGTTAAGTAAGTTATGATGTATGAATGTAATGGAATATCATTGTTTTATAAGAAATAATGAGAAGGCTGATTTCAGAAAAGTCTGGACTTACATGAACTGATACTAAGTGAAGTGAGTAGAACCAAGAGAACATTGTACACGGCAACAACAAGATTATGTGATGATCAACTGTTATGGACTTGGCTCTTTTCAAAAAGACTTGACGCAATGCAATTCTAATAGACATGATTGAAAGGGTAATCCACACCCAGAGAGAACTTTGAACACTTGAATATGAATCAAAGCATAACCTTTATTGTTGTTGTTTGTTGTTTGTTTTTTCTTATGGTTTTGATGTGGTTTTTCTTGTACAGCATGACAAATATAGAATATATTTAGAAGAATTACCCATTTTATATTGGATTACTTGCCATCTAGAGGAGAGCATGGGGAAAGGGAGGGGATTGGAACACAGAGTTTTGCAAGGGAGATAATGTTGAAGAATTGTCCACCTGTATTTTAAAAAATAAAAAGCTTTGATAAAAAAAAAAAAGAAGTACATTTGGTTAACCTATATTTAATTGCTTGCTGATTTGGGAAGAGGGAAGAGAGGGAGAAAAACTTTCGAACATAAAGTTTTTCAAAGGTAAACATTGAAAACTATTTTTTCATATATTGAGGGAAATAAAATATTGTTGAAAAATATATCTATTTATCTACACATATAAAAATACTCACAGAGAGGTACTCATATGCATGCATATACATTCATACATATGTGTGTATACATATGTGTCATCTCAGAAGGAAGGAATCAAGTCCCACCCAAGTCAAATCTCCTTAAGATTAAGGAGACTTGTGAAAGATTTTGAAAGACTTTTTGCACTATGGTAAATAAAAAAAGCTGAAACATGAAGGAAGTACATTATCTAGTAATTAGAAAATGTATTTGCTTAATTTTTTAAAACAATACTATTTAAAATGTATTATAAAAGAAATATGTTAAGGTCTCTGGAGACCTGAATGCCAGAAGTTTTAAATTATCTTGCATATACAGAGATATGCCAAGTATTTAAGGAAACATGAAGTTTGTAAATTGCTATTGCAAACCTTTGTCTTGTATACCTGATTATTTTCTTCTTCCTGCATCACAGAGGCAAAAATACAAGAATGATATAGGCTAAATAGTGCCAAAACAGCCAAAAGAAAAAAAAAAAAAGCAACTGTCACAACCATGGAACAAAGTGACTAAATGAGAAGAATTACACAGAAACTAAACAAAGCGGTTGAAGGTACAAGAGTTGATGTTGACAACTAGCTTGGAAAAACAATGCATCTTGAGCTATATGCATACTTTATAAAAAGAATGCTATATTTGTTATTTGGAAGGTAGGTGGAAAGAAAATGAAGAAGCAAAACTTTTTTCAAAGATCAAATTTTATTGGATTTAATGGACAGCATTGGGATTCAAATTGATAAACTGTGACTATGCAGGGACTGAGGAGTATATTATTTCACTCATTTGCATTTTGTCACAATGCTCACATCATATTGTTTAATAAGGTTTGATATTTTTGTTTTTGCCATGTTTATTACATCATGTGATATTTTTCTGATAATATCTAAATGAAATAATAAGTACAAGACAATGAAAAGCAAGATCTATAATAGCTTTCTTTAAGTTCTAATTAAAATCTTATACAAGCACTTTCAAACTCCTCTTAATTCTAGTACTTTGCCTGTGTTAACTATTTTCTATTTAAATTGTATGTAGTTTGCTTGTATATATGTATTAGTTGATTTCTTCATTAAATCTTGAGCTCATGATATCTTTTGTCCAGCACTTAGCCCAGTGCCTAGAACATAGAGAGTACTTAATAAAATTTTATTGATTGATTCACAATGAGATTTGTTTCCTCTTCATATTTTGCTCAACTTAATCTGTCAATCAATTAATAAACAAGTATTTATTGAGTACCTAATATATGACAAAGCCTGTCAGGGATGCTAAATTGTGTGAGGGCAAAAGTAAAATGGCATTTGCAAAGCCTGTTTCTTTCCTAGTAATTTTTCATAAAATGCTTTCTAAATATCTGTGTACATAAGTTTCATTAAAATTTTACATTGATGGAAAAGTAGATAGGTCAATAGTTGTTAATGTTCTTTTGCTTGTCTGTTGCAAAATTAAATTCATTATTTTTCAAGATACTACTATTATTAGTACCTTCCCTCCTTCACATGCCTATGAATTGATTTTTCAATGATATTAAAACTGTGTTGCCTGAAGTAGGAATTTTCTTTATGTGTGCTTGGTCTAATCTAGCTATTTTCATGATCTTTATCTCTTTAGGAACATTTTCTTTTTTAAAAATGTAATTGTTTTTCTCAATAGCATTTTATTCTGCCAATTACATGTAAAAATAATTTGCAACATTCATTTTGTAAGATTTTAACTTCCAAATTTTCTGTTCCTTACCCCTTCCTCGCTAACACAGGAAGCAATTTGATATATTTTATACTTGCATGATCAATTTAAACATTTCCATGTTTGTCATATTGTGAAAGAAAAATCAAAAGAAAAAATCAGAAAGAAAAAAAACAAACAAAAAGAAATAAAGAAGGGTGAAAATACTATACTTTGATCCACATTCAGTTTCCATGGTACTCCATCAATAGGGATTTCATTCAAGACATTTCATCAAACAGTAGGATACATTTCTAGTCTATTGGAATTGTCTTGGATCAATGCATTGCTAAGAAGCTAAGTCTATCATATTGATCATTATATAATCTTGCTGTTACTGTATACAATATTTTTTCTGGTTCTGTTCACTTTACTCAATATTAGTTCATGCAACTCCAGGTTTTTCTGAAACCAACCTGCTCATCATTATTCACAGAACAGTAATATTCCATTATATTCATATACTATATAATTTATTCAGCCATTCCCAAAATGAAGGTTATTCCCTCAATTTCCTATCCTTCTCCACCAATAAAGAGCTGTTATATATATTTTCGCACATGTGGGTCCCTCAGACCCAACAGCAATACTGTTGAATCAGAGTATGCATTTTTTGATAGCCCTTTTGGCATAGTTCCAAACTGCTATCCAAAATAGTTGAATTATAATTCACAAAACTAACAACACATAGTGTTCCAATTGTCCCATATCCCCTCCAACATTAATCATTTTATTCTCCTGGTATCTTAGCCAATCTGAGAGGTGTGAGGTGGTACCTCAGAATTGTTTTAATGTGCACTTCTTAAATTAAGAATGATTTAAAGGATTTTTGCATATGACTATAAATAGCATTACTGTCTTCATCTAAAAATTCTGTGGTAATATACTTTGACCATTTGTTATTTGAGAAATGACCTATATTCTTTTACATTTGATTCATTTTTCTATATATTTTAGAAATAAAAAAAAAATTTCCCAACTTTCTATTCTTCTGTTCTTCTAATCTTGGCTGTATTGGTTTTGTTTGTGCAAAATCTTTTTTAATTTAATATAATCAAAATTATCCATTTTGCATTTTACAATGTTTTCTAATTTTTCTTTGATCATAAATTCCTTCCTTCTTTATAGATCTGACATGTAAACTTTTCCTTGTTTTCCTATTTTTATTATAATATCACCTTTTATGTCTAAATAATGAATTCATTTGAATTTATGATGGTATAGGGTATTAGATTTTGGTCTATGCCTCATTTCTGCCATACTGTTTTCCACTTTTCTCGGAAATTGTTGTCAAATAATGAGCTCCTGTCTCAGAAGCTGGAGTCTTTGAGTGTATTAAAGAGTACATTACTAGTTATTGACTATTGCTTCTTGTCTACCTAAAATATTCTATATGATTCACCTCTTTATTTTTTAGCCATTACCAAATGCTTTTGACTACAAATTTGTAATACAGTTTTAGGTCTGGTATAACTAAGCCATTTTCCTTTGCGTTTTCTTTTTATTC
Source organism: Sarcophilus harrisii (assembly GCF_902635505.1). Classification (NCBI taxonomy): domain Eukaryota; kingdom Metazoa; phylum Chordata; class Mammalia; order Dasyuromorphia; family Dasyuridae; genus Sarcophilus; species Sarcophilus harrisii. The sequence goes on along the minus strand of NC_045426.1, from coordinate 323,320,670 downwards.
ATTCCCTGGATATTATTGATCTTTTAATTCTTCTAGTTGAATTTGTAATTTGTAAAATCTATTTTATTTTTTATTTATTTTTAACACACATTGCTTTATGAATCATGTTAAGAGAGAAAAATCAGAGCAAAGAGGAAATACCATGGAAGAAATAATAAAAAAAAAAAACACAGAAAAAAAGAAGTGAACATAGCATATGATGTTTTACAATCAGTCTCCTTAGTTCTTTTTTTCTGGATGAAGATGGTATTTTTCTCTCCATAGTATTTTGAGATTGCTTTGGATCACTGAATTACTGAGAAGAACCAAATCTTTCATAGTTGATCATTGTACATTCTTGCTATTTTTGTGTACAATGGAGTCACGATTCTGCTTGTTTTGCTCAATACCAGTTATGTAAATCTTTCCAAGCCTTTCTAAAATCAGCTTGTTCATCATTTTTTAGAGAACAATAATATTCCATTACCTTCATATATCACAAATTGTTTAGCCATTCCTCAATTGAAAGGCATCTACTCATTTTCCAATTCTTTGCTACCACAAAAAGATCTGCTATAAATATTTTTGCATATGTGGTTCCTTTTCCCTCCTTTATGATCTCCTTGGGATACACTAAGTAATTGCATTGCTAAATCAAAAGATATACATAATTTTGTAGTTCTCCAGAATGGTTGGATCATTTTATGACTCCACTGACAATGCATTAGTGTCCAGTTTTCCCACATTTCCTCTAATATTTATCATTATCTTTTCATGTCATCTTAGCCTGTCTGAAAGGTATGTGGTATGATATCTCAGAGTTGTTTTAATTTGCCTTTCTCTAATCAGTAGTGATTTACATTGTCAGATTTTTTGGCATATAGTTGGGTAACAAAGCTCCTAATTGTTGATTTAATTTCCTCTTCACTGGGAGTAAATCCACCCTATTCATTTTTGATATGGTAACTTGGTATTCTTCTTCCCTTTTTCTAATCAAATTAAATGAAGGTTTCTCTCTCTTTTTTTTTTTTATAAAAAATGACTCAGTTTCATTAGTCTAACAATTTTCTTACTTTCAATCTTATTAATCTTTCCTTCGATTTTCAGAATTTTTAATTTTACATTTAAAAGGAAATTTTTATTTTTTTCTAGTTTTTTTTTTTTTTCAGATCCAATTCACTGATCTCCCCTTTCTCTATTTTATTCATGTAAATATTTTGAGATATAAAATTTCCTCTAAGAACTACTTTTGTTGTTTTCCATAAGCTTTGGTATGTTGTTTCATTATTGTTATCATTGTTTCTATGATTTGCTGCTTGACTCACCCATTCTTTAGGAGTAGATTACTTGGTTTTCTTAATTTTGATCTATTTTTTCATGGTCTTTTGATACACATAATTTTCATTAGATCATAATCTGAAATAGATGGGTTTAATTTTTTTGTTGTTGTTTTTCTGTATTTGATTGTAAGGTAAATTGTAAAATTGATTGTAAATTTCCTAATATAAGATCAATTTTTGTGTAAGTGCCATGTGCTGCTGAGAAAAAGGTATGTACTTTTCCAACCCCATTCAATTTTCTACTCTATTCACCTCCTTAATTTCTTTCTTATTTATTTTAGGATTAGATTTATCTAGTTCTGAGAGGAAGGTTGAGATCCCCAATAGTATAGTTTTGCTCTAGGGAAATTTTAACTCTTCTAAAGCATATCTGGGACTACACTATTAAGAGTGCAAGTATTATATCTCTATGGGCAGCTAGATGGCCCAATGGATGGAATTCTAATCTTGGAGTCAAAATGATTCATCTCACTGAATTCAAATCTGGTTTCAGGCATTTACTGGTTGTGTGACTCTAGGCAAGTCATTTAGCCATGTTTACTCAGTTTCCTCATCTATAAAATAAGTTAGGAAAAAAATTGGCAAACTTAGCATCTTTGCCCAGAAAACCCCAAATGGGTTCACATAGAGTTGGACATGACTGAAAAATAGCTGAACCAACATGATACAAATATAATCCTTCCTGGCTTTAAAAAAATTGTCATAAAAATTATTGGAGATTGTTTCCATTTTTTTTCTAAAGTTTCTTTTATTGTCCTCTTATTTTTATTTTTGGATGACCTTGGATGATTTTGCTTATTTGAGCCTCTTACTAATCTTTTTTTGAAATGCTTTTGTTCTTTATTGATTCTGATTTCTATAAAGCTTTTCTGTTCATAATCATGCTTCATAATTCTCTGTAAGATTTTATACTGTAGTTCTAAAGATACAAAAGCAAAGACATAACAGTTACTGTTCTCAAGGGCCTTTCATTCTTCTAAATGAATTTATATATGAAATAAATTCAAGGTATATATAGAATAATTTTGAGAAGAGAGTGCTATTCATTAGAGGGCTAAAGATAAAACCATCATGTTGAAAGTGGCATCTAAAGTAAGAACTGAATGGAGGGAGGATTTTTTAAGCCAGTGGTGAGGAAGGAGTATATGTCAGACAAGGAAGTGATAAGAAATAGGATTAGATAGATAGATCAGATACGTAGGATAGACATATAGGAACAGAGGAAGCTAATCATTATTCTCCCTCATACAGTAGTTTCATTTATACCAACCAAACTCTTATAAATTACTATTACCTTTGATAGTGTAAAGATGTTTCTTGTGTCAAGTAAAGCTGAATTTTCTTCTATTTGAGGGAATATCTTCCCTTGAAAGTGATCGGTCCCTGTGGAAGGGGAAGGACTTTATGACCAAAGCAGAACTAGAGATCATTACTGATCACAAAATAGAAAATTTCAATTATACCAAACTGAAAAGTTTTTGTACAAACAAAACTAATGCAGACAAGATTAGAAGGGAAACAATAAACTGGGAAAATATTTTTACAGTCAAAGGTTCTGATAAAGGCCTCATTTCCAAAATATATAGAGAATTAACTCTAATTTATAAAAAATCAAGCCATTCTCCAATTGAAAAATGGTCAAAGGATATGAACAGACAATTCTCAGATGAAGAAATTGAAACTATTTCTAGTCATATGAAAAGATGCTCCAAGTCTATTAATCAGAGAAATGCAAATTTTTTTATTTTTTTTTATTTTTTTATTTATTTTTTATTTTTTTATTTTTTTTAATTTTTTAAATTTTTTTTGATTATTTTTTTTAGAGAAATGCAAATTAAGACAACTCTAAGATACCACTACACACCTGTCATATTGGCTAAGATGACAGGAAAAAATAATGATGATTGTTGGAGGGGATGTGGGAAAACTGGGACATTGATGCATTGTTGGTGGAGTTGTGAACGAATCCAACCATTTTGGAGAGTAGTTTGGAATTAGGCTCAAAAAGTTATCAAACTCTGCATACCCTTTCATCCAGCAGTGTTACTACTGGGCTTATATCCCAAAGAGATTATAAAGAAGGGAAAAGGACCTGTATGTGCACAAATGTTTGTGGCAGCCCTTTTTGTAGTGGCTAGAAACTGGAAACTGAATGGATGTCCATCAGTTGGAGAATGGCTGAATAAATTGTTGTATATGAATATTATGGAATATTACTGTTCTGTAAGAAATGACCAACAGGATGATTTCAGAAAGGCCTGGAGAGACTTACACGAACTGATGCTGAGTGAAATGAGCAGGACCAGGAGATCATTATATACTTCAACAACAATACTATATGATGACCAGTTCTGATGGACCTGGCCATCCTCAGCAACGAGATCAACCAAATCATTTCCAATGGAGCAGTAATGAACTGAACCAGCTACACCCAGAGAAAGAACTCTGGGAGATGACTAAAAACCATTACATTGAATTCCCAATCCCTATATTTATGCCCACCTGCATTTTTGATTTCCTTCACAAGCTAATTGTACAATATTTCAGAGTCTGATTCTTTTTATACAGCAAAATAATGTTTTGGTCATGTATACTTATTGTGTATCTAATTTATATTTTAATGCATTTAACATCTACTGGTCATCCTGCCATCTAGGGGAGGGTGTGGGGGGTAAGAGGTGAAAAATTGGAACAAGAGGTTTGGCAATTGTTAACGCTGTAAAGTTACCCATGCATATAACCTGTAAATAAAAGGCTATTAAATCAAAAAAAAAAAGAAAGTGATCTGTCTACCTTGTCAATACAAAAGAAAAACAGGGGTCATCACCCCTGTTGACTATCCATATTGCCTATAACAATGCAAAATTTAAAAACCTCAGAGAGGACTGATCTGAAAGTGTATGTGCTGTGATATAAGCTAAAGCCATAAAGGAAAAGACTAATTTTAGACCTAGAGATTTAAATTATTTTCAGATATTTCTTCCAAACCTTAATGTGTTTAACATTTCAATGAATCTAGTTCTTCACATTCCATAATTCATTTAACGAGAATTATTTAATCTGTATTGTATAAAAAGCAGTATACCAATTACTAGGAAAAATACAAAGATAAATAAGAAAGAATCCCTGATGTTGAGAAATGCAAAAATTGGCTAAACTAGAGGGAGAAAGTATTGTATATTATTATATTGCACATTATAATTATATATATTATATATCAGATTGATATAACTATTATTATATTATGTGTGTATGGTTTATGTTTTAATGGAAATATGCCTATCCTCCAAATAGCAAGGGGAACCAAATTTCTTGTACATTGTCACTTGCTCCATAGATCAAGAGGACACCATATTGAAAGAACAAAAGTTCATAAATCTCATACTGGAAAGGATCTTTTAAGTACTCTAGTACAATATCTTAATTTTATTGATGAGGAAACTGGGGAAGAAAGAAATCTTAGTATCTCTAGGTCCAATACTGTGTTTAATATCTACTATGTTATACTGTGCTTAAATATGTGTAAAGTTCTTTGCAAACCTTAAAACACTTGCTAAATGTTTTCCATTGTTGCTATATTGCTCAGCATCAGATTTTGGAATCAAGTTTTCCTAATCATTATGTTACTTATTATGAAAGGGCTTTAACAAATGCCATCCATTGGACCTGCTACCTGTATTCTCTGCTTCCCTTGTTTTGGATATTTTTTTAAAGTCCTACAAGTATTCACATCACAATAGTTTCTTAAAACTACAGTACTTTTAGGCCATGTAGTCACAAACCCCTCTTTTTATAGACAAGGAACCTGAATTCCTGAGAAGAAATAAATTGAGGATTACAGACTGGGAGCTCTTAGCCTGGAATATATGTTTCTTGACTTCTAAACCAACGGTCTGTCCATTACATTACAATAAAGAAACAGTTATACTTCTTTAGAGCCATGATAACTGTTAATATTGATAAAGTACTTTAAGCTTTGCAAGCTTTTTTCCTACATTTGTTTTCATTTGATTTTTTTCAATAATAGTATAAGATCAGCTCTCTTTTGGTGATCAATAAACTAATCAATAAATAAGTTGTTTTGCCTAAAGGAAAAAAGCTAATAAGAGTCTTTAAGTAAGATTAGTACTCAGATCTTCCTAAGTCTACCTACCTATACCACTTATCTTACCTCTATGAATAGAAATTCTTATATCTAAGGCAAAAATATCTGTGATTAATTATCATTAGTGGTAGCATAGAGTCCAAGTGAATGGACATCTGTTAGTAACCAGAGAGATGACTTCTTAGGGACAGTCACATTGCACGGTGGGCAGGCAGGCAAGTTATTTCTTGGTGTAGAGACTACAGTTGCTGGAGTAACACTTTGCTCCTCTTTTTCAGCACCTTAGGTCAAAAACTCATTTGACCAAATTCCCTGTGCTTTAGTCAAAGAGGTAAAATTGGCAATATATTCACATATCACATATGGCTCTTATCATTATCAACATTAACTCATTGCCTGAAAAGACAGTGGTAAAGCAAATCTCAAATAACTTGAATCCACACTTTAGTAAGTAGAATTGGATAAATAGGCTTGTTCAACTATCAGGTTACATACAGGTATCTTGGACTATCAAACTCATATAATTTGTTCAAAGAATAACACCCCCTTGTATAAAAAACAAATATCAAGCTTTGTGAAAGAGATTAATCAAGCATTTTCAAATAGTCATTGTCAGAATACTGTACAAAATTAAGATCATATAAAGCTGTGTAATCTCAGTCTATTAATTGATTGAAACTCAGTAAGTATTAGAGATCAAGGATATTCATTTACCTTATGTTGGTCAACCATATTATAAAAGTTCTTCCCTATGGATTTTATTTAATCACCGTGTTCTCTTTCAGAATGATCTTTTCAATGTGTGGAACTAGAGCAGAATGACTTCTTCCCTGCCGTCCCTCCAGCTGAGTTTTGACAAGTAGACTTTGGGTTATGGGCACACTGGGGAGTAAAGCACTAATGAATTCATATGAAAAGTAATGTACCTAAGAAAAAGGTAAATGATAATAACTGGTGCACAACTTTTTATGACTCAGGTCTTTAAACAGAAAAGTGCTTTCTGTAATAATAAATGTACTGTGTTATATAATGTTTCAATAATACACTAAATAATGGAACACTAGTTGTATTTTTCCTCTGCTGCAACAAAACGTGTTCTGAATTGGGGAATAAAAAGTTGTCTTTCCCCCTTATTGTTTCAATTATGTGTACATTAAGCTTTGACAGGCATTTTCAAGAATTATGGTCAGATTGAAGGGATGAATAGTTGAACCACAAATGTATCATAAGTCAACACTGAGGCTGTTTTGTTTCCACAAATTTATATTGGTTGCAAATTCAGCACATTTATTGAGAACCTATTATGTGCAGGTATTGTGCTCTGCTGTAATATATAAGAAAGAATAACTGCTGCTCTCTGCCCTCAAAGTGTTTACACTCTAGTGACCTAGGTTCTTTGTTTTGATTTTTTTTTCATGTGGAGATGTGGGGTCTGTGTTTACAGTGGTAACTTCTGATATAAAACTTTTCATTTACTTGAGGATTTCTCCATTGCTTATAGTCTTAGAGATATGCCGCATTATAGTAAGAAGTTACAGTGTTTGTCCATGGTCACAGAGGCAGCTATGTGTCAAAAAGAGTACTTGAACTTAGGTCTTTCTGATGACAAATCTAACCATCTTATGATGCCGGTATAAAATTCACTATATGATTTGCATCCTGAGGTAATGGATAGAGGACTATCTATAGAATTAAAAAGTCATGGATTAAAATCTTGTCTCTGACAAATACTAACATTGTGATGCTGAGTAAGTTACCTTTTAGTCATTTAAACACTCAGTTTCTTAACTCGTCAGTCCTCAGGAAACTCTCTAAGACTACAAGAATACTACTTATCCATCTTCATTGGAGTTTTTTATACTATAGGAGTCTTTGACCTGGTTAACATAAAAACTATCTAGTTGGTTTTAGGGTTACAAGAAGCATGGCTAGGTTGTTTTGTCCCCTTTCCTAGAATCATTTCATGATTGCTCACTACTTTCTTCAGAATTTTGTAGCATAAAAATTATTCTCTATTTCTCCTTAAAAAGTGAAATAATCTCTTAAGAAGAGGCAGGCACTAAATAAAAAGCTGATTGTACCATATCTTAGCAAAGTTAGCAGTGATGCTTCCAGTAGTGGTAGGAAGAGTTGAAGATTAATTGGAAAGTGCTGTAGGTTATTCAGCAAAGAGGAGATTCCATATAACCTGTGTGATGATGATTTTGGCAGTGGTATGAAGAATAAGAAGTGTTAAAACTTAATTTCCTTTTTTTAAAAATTAGCATGTATTCCTCCATACACTATCATTTTTACTTAAATAGTGAAAATTCACTGAATGCACCCTTATTATAACAATTCTTATAGGAAGGAAACAAGGAATGAGTCAGACATTGAACTAGGAAACTGGGATTCTAGTTGTGGTTTTATTAACAATGTGGCAATCTTTCAATTTAGCATAACTTGGATCTCTGTATTAAATAAAAGAGGTAGAGCATGTAAGGTTCCTTCCAAATCAAAACATTCTGCTTTCTTTGGACAAAGTAGTTATGCTCCAATATACCCATTTTCAGGAAATAGCTTTTGTATGGATATGTTAAATTTAGAACAGATCCTAAGACACAAAGCATGTAAAGAAAAAGGCAAAATTCAAATGAAAGTATACTAGAAAGAGGGAGAAAAGATCATCTGATTTTGTAATTCAGTTTGATTTTGCAATTATTTGTTAAATGCTTGGAAGAGTATGTGGATCTGAACTAAGCAATAGAGGAAATACAAAGATAAATAAGATAGCCCCCACTCATAAGGAGTTTACAATATAAGAAGAGGAAGTAAATCAATTATATTAAAAAAAATACATAGTAGAATACAATAAGCAATCTGTGCCAACAAAACTGGCCTTCTTACTATTGTTCAAAATCATTTCTTTTTTCCTGTCATGTAACTTTGAAAATGATCAGAATATACTTCCTCTTAGAATCCATTACTCTCTTTAAGACTTAGCTCCTGATCTCTATATCCTTAGCTTTCTTTTGCCCCTCCCCAAATTAGCATTTATTTACTTATTTATTTGATGTTTTAGACTCTGTACTCCTCTGTCTCTCACACACATCAACTTTGCAAGGGGAAAGGCTAGTTTTAGTTTTATTCATTTATCCCCAGGGCCTAATATAGTGCCTTGAATATAGAAGGTGTTGAATAGATTCTAGATAAGATTTAATAACACACAAAAAAAAAAAAAGAACAAAGAAACTTTTTAAATGAAAAAAGACTACTGAAAGTATTGAATGTGTATATGTGTGTTTAGACTGTTAATATTTTGTTCCATCAGATCTGTCATCACCTTGCCTTTGATTAAATGTTGGAAGAACTTATAAGATTTCCATGGGCTGGAAAACATTCTGTCAGGATGAAGGGAATTAGAAATCTGTTTGCAAGATGGAGATTAAAACTGTACCTGGAGTTTTTGGAACAACCCCTATCTATGTGTCTCAAGTGTTCAGGTGCCTAACATTTGAAAACAAAAATTAAAAAGCGTTCCAATGATATATATTTGATAACTGTTGGGAAGAAAAGAGGATTTAAAAAATAAAATCTCAAAGAAAGAGAGTTTAAGAGCCCCAGAGGCACCAGAGTATGGATAATGGAGCTATCTGTTAAATTTGAGGAAGAGCTAAGTAATAACAATTAAGAGATGTTGTTTATCCTGTCAGATTTGAAAAATGAAAACCATGATTCAAATCAGGCCCCTGGGAAGTTGAAAATAATGCAAAAATTATTTCTCTGTGGGTGTCAATCCATGCATTAGACCATCCTGAAGAATATATTAGCAGTATTATGAATCAATACCAAATGTATTTGGAATTTAACATTGTTTCATATAAATAAAAATGAAGGGCATATAATTTGCAGTGTGGCACATATAACTGGATTGTCAAAAACTAAGAAAAATGATTTGTTTCATATCTATTTGAGAGAGAGAGAGAGAGAGAGAGAAAGAGAGAGTAGGTAAAGTTTCAATTTTGAGATTATTAGCAGGTTTGAAGTTTTCATTTAAAAAAAAATCAAGAACTGTAAGTTATTTTCACACATTCCATGACAAATTATCTTGTTATTTCCCATTTTTATCATCTGTAAACATTTATATTACTGTTTTTTGAACTTTTTCTATTATGTTTCTTCCATATATATAATATAGATAGATAGATCTTTTATAAAGTTTATAAACTTTTTTAAGCTTAAGATTTTATAAACTTTTTAAAAGTTTTATATATATATATATATATATATATATATATATATATATATATATATATGAAACTTTGTTTTTCTTGAGGGTTTATATATATATATATATATATATATGCATATATGTATACTTCAGTCTCTATTCACATATAATCAGTTCTTTCTCTGGGAATATATAGCATTTTTCATCATAATTCCTTCAGCATTGTCTTATGTACTTGTATTGTTGAGAATAGCTAAGCAATTCAATGTTGATCATTTTAAAATATTACTGTTTCTTTATTCATAGTACATTTCACTTTGCATCAGTTAATGTAAGTCTTTCCAGATTTTTCTGAGAGCATCCTACACATCACCTTTTATAGCAAAATAGGATTCAATCATAATCATATATCATATTTGGCCTACTTGGCCCAAATTGATGGGCATCCCCTTAATTTCCAATTATTTTCCTCCACAAAAATAACTGATATAAATATTTTTGTACGTATAGGTCCTTTCCGTTTTTTGTGGGGATAGGATATAGACTTAGTAGTGTTATTGCTAGGGATATGCATGCTTTCATAGCACTTTGAGTTTAGTTTCAGATTGCTCTAGAGAATGGTTGAATCAGTTCACAATTCCACCAATGGTATAATGATGTCTTATTTTTGTCACATCTCCTCTACTATTTGTCATTTTCCTTTTCTGTCCTATTAATCAGAATAATAGATTTGAGGTAGTTCCTCAAAATTTTTGCATTTCTCCAAACAAAAGTGAATTTCAATATGACTATAGGTAACTGATTATTTCATCTGAAAACTTTTCATATCTTTGATTATCTGCCAATTTGGGGAATAATTCTTATTTTTATAAATTTAACACTATTCTCTCTGTGTTTGAAACCTAAGGCCTTTATTTAAAAAATGCTTCAAAAATTTTTCATGATTACTCTTACTAATTGTATTTTCTTCTATTTCTCTTCCCCCTTTTCAATATTATCCTCTCTCTCCTTTCACTCTCTCCTTCCCTGCTTCTGACCTTTCCCTACCCAAATCTGCCTTCCTTTCAATCACTACTCCCTTCTTTTATCCTCTTTCCCTCATACTATCTTGTAGGAGTAATATAGATTTCTATACCCAATTGAATGTATATGTTATTCCCTCTTTGAGCCAATGATGAGAGTTAGGTTCACTCACTCCCTACTACCTCCTTCTTCCTTCCCACCACTTTGAAAGGTTTTTTTTTTTTTTTTTGTCTCCTATATGTGAGATAATTTATCCCATTCTACTTCTTTCTTTGCCTTTTTCCCATTACATTCCTCTCTTACCCACCAATTTATTTTTTAAATTTCTTTTATTTTTTTAAAAAAGTTAAAAAAAAAAAGAAAAACAGAAAAGGAATACAAAGCAAAATAAAGCAAACCAAAAGAGAACTTTATCATGTGCCCAGTAGAACATCAAGAAGGATTCAAAACACATAACAAATTGGCAAATGGGGAACATGTGTGTGTGTGTGTGTGTGTGTGTGTGTGTGTGTATGTGTATTAGTAGAGGAAATTATATTCATGAATGTTCAATTTTTCTTTACTTCCTTGTAAATTGTTCTTTGGTTCTTTGCTGTTCACCTTATTTCCCCTCTTTTCATCCTTGCCCTACTCCTAAGCAAGCTACTATTAAGAAAAGATAGATTAATATATGTATATGTAGATAGATATATACATACACACATACACATATACTCCACATACACAAATTTTTCCTATTCCTGATGATTCTTTGCTTAAATTCTGCTCCATAATGTGCCTTGCTATTATTTAGCCTCTCTCCAATCAAGGATCCCTCCCTTGTCTTCTTCCTTCACTCTTTACTTCCCTTATCTGCCCATCCCTCCTTCCTTATTTCTTTATAAAGTTTGGAGGATGTTATACCTTCATGGTATATATGTTGTGTTGCCTATTGAACCCATTCCCCAAATGAGTAGGTTTTCAGAACTATGAGCTCTCCTCCCCATTCTAATTTCTCAGTGTCTTCCTTTGTACCTCATTTGTATAACATGGTTCTATTTTCACCTTAAGTCTTCCAATCTTTCTTTTTAGCTAACCTATTGTTGATGTAAATCTTAAATGTACACTTTCTATTTTCCATGTTAAAAAAAACAATTTGTCCATGTTTAAACAGTTTGTCCATATTGAATTCCTTAAAATTGTTGTTTGATGTTGTCTTTCATATGTAAAATTTTTTGTTAAGTTTGGGTTTCATTTACAGAAAGCCCTAAAAATTTGCAAGTTCATTGAAGATCCATTTTTTATTTGTTCAAAATCATAGATAATTTTGCTGGATATGATATTTTTGACTGCAGGCCTAGTTTATATGATTGTTTATTGTTGATAAATATATTTTCAGGACTCGTGGTATTTTATTGTAGCTCCTGATAAATCTTATACAATTCTAATTGTAGCTCCAGAAAATTGAATTGTTTTTTCTTGTACTTTGAGTAATTTTCTCTTTAATCTGGAGGTTTCAAAATTTGGCAATAATATTCTTGTGTGTTTTCCACAAAGAATTTCTTTGAGATGGTGATCAGTGGATTTTTTTTTATTTCTACTTTTCCCTTATGTTCTATCACTCAAGGAAGTTTTTTTTTTTTTTCGATTATTCCCTGCATTATTGTGTCATGGTTTTTTTTGGATCATGACTTTCTGGCAGTCTAGTTATTCTTAATATTTTCTTTCTTGATCTGTTCTCAAGATTTGTCATTTTTTATAAGATTTTTCATATTATGTTAATCATCTGTCTTGGTATTTCTTGGTCTCTCATAGCTTCACTGACTTCCCCTTGTCCAATTTTGAGTTTAAAAGAATTATTATCATTTTTGAGGCTCTGTACCTACTTTTCTAATTGGTTAACTTTTTTTTTCATAATCTTGTTTTTCTTGAATGGTTTTGATTGATTTTTAAAATTTTTTCCTCAATGTCTCTCATTTGGTTTTTAAATTCTTTTTTTTTTTTAGTTCTTTTGAAAATTCTCTCTAGATAGGCAGCTATTTCACATAATTCTTTGGGATAGAAGCTTTTTTTAATTTTATTTTTACTAAATTATTCCAGTCTTTTTTTGTTCCCATAATATATTTCAATGGTTCTTCTTTGCCAGTTCATTTTTTAATAATAAGAGGAATTAGTTTTTTTTGGATGAGATATAGAGTATTTTTTTTATTAAAGCTTTTTATTTTTCAAAACAGACAATTCTTCAATATTAACTCTTGCAAAACCCTGGGTTCCAGTTTTCTCTCCCTTCCCCCATACCCTCCCTTAGATGGCAAGTAATTCTAGTAGTACCATATATTTAACATTAATCATAGAAATATATGATAAATCCATATTTATGTACACATATTTATACAATTTTTATGCCACACAAGAAAAAAAAAAAAAGAAGCAAAGTAAAATACAAGCAAACAACAACAGAAAGAGTGAAAATGCTATGTTGTGAACCACATTCAGTTCCTGCAGCACTCTCTCTGAGTGTATATGGCTCTCTTCATCACTGAACAATTGGAACTAGTTTTAATCATCTCATTGTTGAAGAGAGCCATGTCCATCAGACTTGATTATCACATAATCTTGTTGCTATGTATAATGATCTCCTGGTTCTGCTCCCTTCACTTAGCATCAGTTCATGTAAGTCTCTCCAAGCCTTTTTGAAATCATCCTTCAGGTTGTTTCTTACAGAAGAATAATATTCCATAACATTCATATACTATAATTTATTCATCCATTCTCCAGTTGATGAGCATCCACTCAGTTTCCAGTTTCCAGCCACCAAAAAAAGGCTACCACAAACATTTTTGCACATGTGGGTCCTTTTCCCTCCTTTAAGATCTTTTTGGGATATAAGCCCAGTAGAAACACTGCTGGGTCAAAGAGTATGCACAGTTTGGTAACTTTTTGAACATAATTCCAAATTGCTCTCCAAAATGGTAGGATCCATTCACAGTTCCACCAAGAGTGTATTAGTGTCCCACTTTTCACACATCCCCTACAATATTTGTTGTAAAGGGCTGAAACTCTTGAATTGATGCACTGAGGTTGGACAACCGAGCACTTAAGGCTAATTACCGATTGGACAATACTCTATTATCATATGCTTGGAAAATGGCCCTTCCCACTATTCTGTGCTGGCTCAATAATTGATGTATACAGAGAATTGTAGGAGGGACTAGAGGGTGGAGTAAGAATAGCCAGAGTCACTTTTGGGTGGGAGACAAAGAGGAGAGGTCGTGGAGATCCTGGGTCCGTCCAATTCACTTCTACCCCTAAAGACCAAGAATAAAGACCAAGAACTTTTGCTTATCCTGACTCTGGTTGATTCTAATCTATCCAGGGTGCTAACATGGTCTTCACAATTGGTCATTATCTTTTCTTGTCATCTTAGCCAATCTGACAGGTATGTAGCAGTATCTCAGAGTTATCTTAATTAACATTTCTCTAATCAATAGTATGAGGTATTAATATAAACACCTCTAATCATGGGCTGGGTAGATGGTGCCTCAAGCTTTCCTTCAGCTCTCCACTCTGATCAGTAATCCCAAACCAAGAGCTTCACCCTCCTGAAAGTGACCACAGCCAGCAGCATCCCTGTCCTGCTGCTTCTGCACTCACCAGGTATGCTGGTTCTTTCTTACCCAAGGGCAAGTCTCAGCAGCACAGGTTCATTCAGTCCTTGGGTACTCAAATCCCCATTACACAGTCTGGGAGGTAAAAGTTTCAGTGGTTCCTTCTGAAGCTTCACCTACACCTAAATAAACTAAGGAGTCCCCATTTGATATTTCTATGAAGCTAGCCAGGAGATGTTTGCAGTTCAGACAGGTTAATCCCCACCCCAGTATCTTTCTTCATATCTTTTAAGGTTCTATTAGGAGGACCCCTGTTCTGCCCAAGTCTTCTTGATTTTTCACCAGTCTGTTTCCCTAAGATACAAAATTGTTCTATTTGTGGGGAAAATTGGGAGAGTTTAAATTTATCAATCTATTCTGCCATCTTCCCAGAATCCTTCCCCACCAATTTTATGTTTAAAAATATCATCCCTTCATATTCAATTTATAGCCATGCTCTCTGTCTATAGACATCCTTCTAATGCCCTAATAATGACAAAGTTCTTATGCGTTACAAATATTATCTCCCCAAGTAGGGATATAAACATATCTCTTTACTTTTTAAGCTTCTCTAGAGTCTTGTATTTGAAAGTCAATTTTTCTATTCAGTCTGGTCTTTTCATCAGGAATGTTTGAAAGTTCTCTATTTAAATGAATATCCTTTTTCCCCCCAAAGGATTATACTCAGTTTTGCTGGATAGATGATTTTTTTATTGTAATCCTAACTCCTTTTCTGTTTGGAATATCATATTGCAAGCCCTTTAATGTGGAAGCTGCTAAATCTCATGGTATCCTGACTATGGCTTTACCATATTTGAATGGTTTCTTTTTGGCTGCTTGAAATATTTTCTCCTGCAATCAACAACAATACTATATGATGATCAATTCTGATGGACCTGGCCATCTTCAGAAATGAGATGAACCAAATCAGTTCCAATGGAGCAGTAATGACCTGTATCAGCTACACCCAGTGAAAGAACTCTGGGAGATGACTAAGAACCATTACATAGAATTCCCAATCCCTATATTTTTGTCAACGTGCATTTTTTTTTATTTCCTTCACAGGCTAATTCTACACTATTTCAGAGTCTGATTCTTTTTGTACAGCAAAGTAACTGTTTGAACATGTATTCTTGTTTTGTATTTAATTTACACTTTAACATATTTAACATGCATTGGTCAACCTGCCATCTAGGGAAGGGGATGGGGGGAAGGAGGGGAAAAATTGGAACAAAAGGTTTGGCAATTGTCAATGCTGTAAAATTACCCATGCATATAACTTGTAAATAAAAAGCTATTTAAAAAAAAGAAATATTTTCTCCTGGGAATTCTGGAATTAGGCTACAATATTCCTTGAGGTTTCCATTTTGGGATTTCTTTCAGGAGATGATTGATGAATTCTTTCTATTTACATTTCATTCTTTGTTTCTAAAATATCAAAGCAGTTTTCCTTGATAATTTCTTGAAAGATAATATGTTTTCTTTTTTTGATCATATTTTTCAGATAATCCAATAATTTTAAAATTATTTCTCCTGAATCTATTTTCCAAATAAGTTTTGGGTTTTTTTTTTTTAATGAGATATTTCACATTGTCTTCTAATTTTTTTTCATTATTTTGGTTTTGTTTTATTGTTTATTTCTCATAAATAAATGTATTCAATTCTAATTTTTAAGGAATTATTTTCTTCAGGGAGCTTTTTTACTTCCTTTTTCATTTGGGTGATTGTACTTTTGGTTGTTGTTATTTTTTTAGTTTTTGTTTTGAGGCAATTGGGGTTAAGTGACTTGTCTAGGGTCACATAGCTAAGAAGTGTTAAATGTCTGATAACAAGTTTGAATTCAGGTCCTTTTGAATTCAGGGCTTGCACTCTAACCACTATGCCGTCCCCATCAATTCTACTTTTTAAGAATTTTTTTCTTTAGTGAATTTGTGTGCTTTTCTTTCCATTTGGCCAATTCTGTTTTTTAAGGCATTCTCCTCATTGTTTGTTTGTTTGTTTTGTTTTGTTTTTGTGCTTCCTTTATTATTTGGCCTAGTCTGTTTTTAAGGTATTATTTTCATTAGTATTTTCATGTCTCCTTTTCCAAGCTGTTGATTAATTTTTCATGATTTTCTTGCATCACTTTGATTTTTTTCCCTAATTTTTTCTCATATGATTTTTAAGTCCTTTTTGAGTTCTTTCCTTACTGAGATCAATTCATATTTTTCTTGGAAACTTTGAATATTGGAGAATTTGATTTTTCTGAATTTTTTGATCTTCTTTGTCACCTTTCCACTTCCTTGTCATAGTAACTTTGTATGGTCAGAATTTTTTTTCTCATGTTTGACCATTTTCACATACTAGTAATTGACTTTTAACTCTTTGTTACAGTAGAATTTTGCTTGCAGGGTTGAGGGTGCACCATTCCAACTTTGTACAATTATTTCCAGAGATATTTCTAAGGAACTGTAAATTTTCACTTCTTCCAAGGTAATATGACCTGAGGAAAGATGTATTTGCTACTTTTATGGCCTATTCTCATGTCCATGAGTGATCACAAGCACTCTTTTCTGCTGTGAAACTATGAAGAGGGTCCCTGATCCAATATGGCTGCAAAGCAACAGAATCTGCCTCAGTACTAACAAAGAGGTCCCTGTAATCTCTTTCTGAGCAGGTGGTCAGTCTTCCTAACATCTGTTGACTGAGAGCTGCGGAGGCTGCCACAAATACAACAGATCTTTCCGGTAGATCTTCAAAGTTTTCTTGGTCTGGAAAACTGTTTTGCTTTATCTGTTAGTGGGTTCTGGTGCTCTAGAATTTGGTTAGAGTCATTATTTAGAGTATTCTGAAGGGGTTGGGGAGAGCTTAAGTAAGTATCTGTCTTATTCGACTATCTTGCTTCCTTCTTGCTTCCTTCTCTCTAGTTTGTTTTTGTTTTAATTGCAGGGTTATTATTGATTTTAGTCTTCTTGACTCTCTTCCACTTTCCTCCTTCCCACATTTTTGTCTCCTCCCAACTTAGTGCATAACTTCTGTTCACTGCTCTGTAACTCCTGAGATCTCCCTCCAGAAGATTTTTGGTTGAGTACCATTTTGACCTAACTCTAGTCTACATGTATTCACTGTAAGATTTTGAGCTCCAAATTTTCTCCCCCTTTCCCCTTCTCACTCCCCCAAATAGCAAGCAATCTGATAGAGGTTATTCATGTATAATCACATTAAAAACATTTTAAAATTAGTCATGTTATGAAAGAAGGCTCAGAACAAAGAGAAAAAAACCATTGAAAAGCAAAAAAAAAAAAAAAAATTAAAGTTAAATAGTATGCTTCAATCTGCATTCTGGTCCCACAGTTCTTTCTCTGAATGTGGTCATCATTTTTCCATCTCAAGGTTCTTAGAATTATCTTGGATCATTGCATTGCTGAGAAGAGCTAAGTCTATCATTGTTGATCATTGCACAATGTTGCTATTATCATGTACAGTGTTCTCCTGGTTATACCTGCTTCATTTAATAAACTATTGTTAAGCTTATTTGAAATACACAGAGAAACATGAGAAAGTTTGTATGAATTGAAGCAAAGTGTATGAACTATATGAATAATATCAGTAGAACAATTGAATGATTTCCTTTTTAATGAGAGAAAAGTGAATAATATCAAAATTTTAAATGGATATTATAATATATCTTGTTCCTCTTGACAGAGATCTAATGAAGTAGAGAGGAATAAAATATAAGCAAAAAAAATAAGATAAGTGTGTTTATGCTTAAACACAGAGCCAATATGTTGATTTATTTGGCTGAACTATATACATATTATAATAAGGAAAGACCTATCCTTAGAAAGAATGGGGTACAAATGGGAAGTTAGTGGACAATGACAAATTTACACACATGTACACACACAAAACACACATGCACACACATATCTGAGGCAGTTTTGTTATAAGTAAATGCCAGTTCCAGATCTGAAATCAAGAATACTCATTGAAATTTGATCTGAGACATTTACTAGCTTTATGACCCCGGGGCAAGTCACTTGATTTTGTTTCCTTCATTTTATTCATCTATACCTCCAAGAGTTGTTGTGAAGATCAAATGAAATAAAAATCGTAAAGCATTTATCATAATTTCTTGTAACACCATAAGCACTATATAAATGTTAACTATTATTAAATTTAGAAAATCAATCAATAAAACTTTTTTTTAAATGCATGAAAAATCTTCTTGTGGCAAAGGCCAAGTAGTGGAAGAAATCAAAGAAAAGGGAAAAGGATTTTTTTATATACATAAACATTTATAACAGTTCTTTTTGCTCTGATCAAATACTATAAAACAAATAAGATATCTATCAATTGAAGAAAGGCTGAATGAGTTGTAGCATATGAATATGATGGATTACTATTATACTGTTGGAAATAAGGAAAGAAACCATTTCAAAAAAAACATGGAAAGACATATACGAACTAATGCAGAATGAAATAAGCAGAGCCAGAAGAATAATTTCTGTTAAAACATAAATATTATAAAAATAAAGTATTATAAAGACATAAATTGGGGAAGAATGAAATGCAATTCACACAATAGCAAGAACACTATAAGAACAAACAACTTTTAAAACTTTATGAATCATGATCAATTTAATTGTCCTTCATGGTTTAAAAAGACTGACAATGAAAAGTAAAATTAATTTAATTAGATTTAATTGGATTTAATGGTATAGAATGGATTTAAGGTACAGATTAGATTAGAAATGTAATTCATACAATAGCAAGAACACTATAAGAACAAACAACTTTTAAAACTTTAAGAATCATGATCAATTTAATTGTCCTTCATGGTTTAAAAAGACTGACAATGAAAAGTAAAATTAATTTAATTAGATTTAATTGGATTTAATGGTATAGAATGGATTTAAGGTACAGAATCAGATACTATATGTGTTTGTCTATGTATACAAAAATTAAGATAATCTGTTTTGATTTTCATGTTTATTATAATAATTTTTTTCTTTTTTGTTTTTATTTGGAGTAGAGATGAAAGAGAGAGAAATAGATTCCTTTTCATTATTTTTAAATAGAAAGATGGTGGAATGCTACAGAGCTGAAATGTTGCATACATTTTCAGTTCAGATAACTGTACTGATAACTTTTCTTAACTACTTTACTTTTTTATGTATTCATTCAACATTCAACAAATTCAACATTTTCCCAATTAAACTAACACACTTTTGATCCTAAATCAATTTTAATACATATAAAGGCTTCAATAACTTAATTTTAGGTCATTGTTCCAAATCATAAACATAATGTTCCTTATCATGAACCATAAAATCCATCCTAGTTATCCTATTCTTTGTTTCTATTACATGACATTCTATCTCCTGCCCACATACCTTTGCTCAGTCTTAGAATACTTAGAATTTTGAATTGTCTCTGTGCTGAAAGAGGAATACTAAGTCACTGTAGATGAAGCTGTTAATTGGTCAAACCATTCTGGAAAAAAATAACAATTTGGTATTAAGTGAAAAATTTCACTCAACTATTTTCTTCATCCTAGTCTCAACCTCTTGGAATTACAAGCTTCTTTCTAGTTCAACTCAAATATTCCTTCCTTTAAGAAAATTTTTTCCCAGTTGCTCCAATTTTTATTCTTTTCCTCCTCCAACTTATGCTTCATCACTTTTAATTTATTGTGTACTGTATTAGTTGTTTGGTTGTTGTCCTTCAGTCTTGTAGAGGACAAAAATGACATCACTATGTGATTTTGATTAGAATTATGAGCTCAGAATGTTCAAATAGCTCTATGAACTTTCTAACTTTACACATCATGCATTTTTTGGGCTAATTCAATTCTGCTTTGCTCATAGAGCACAGCATCTTCTCTGATGAGAGCATGCCAATACTTGTGCCAGTATTTTTTATATGATATAATCAATTCTAAAGTTTCTAAGAGATCTTGAGAGTCCTTGTATTATTTTTTCTGACCAGATTCTGAGCACTTGCTCTGTGTAATTTCTTCACAAAATAGCCTTTTTTGGCAAATGTACATTTGGCATTTGAACACTGGCCAGCTAAGCAGAGTTGTGCTCTCTTTAGTGGAGTTTGAATGTTTGGCAGTCTAGTTCAAGAAAAGACCTCCATATCTGATATCTTATCCTCCCAAGAATCATCAGAATTTTCCTAAGACATGTCAAATGGAAGCAATTCAGTTTACTAGCATGGCACTATCCAGCTTTCACAGATATACAACAATGAGGTCAACACAATGACTCTGTAGATCTTCAGTTTAGCAGTCAATCTTATACCTCTCCTTTCCCACATTTTCCTGTGGAGCATTCCAAATACTGAACTAACTCTGGCACTATATATGTATGTTTATATAATAAATGATAGAGATAGATATATAATATTTATCTACTGGCATTTTTCCTATATCATGAAGGCAGGACCAATCTTTAATGTTTGTAATCTGTAGTTTAGGACAATATCTAGCATATTAATCTTATTCTAAGCTAATGGGTTAATTTGTTTCACATATTTCTTATAAATGAAGTATTTCTCCTTAGGGGACGATAAGATAAAGATGGAGGTAAATTGATAATAATAATAATAAGCCACATAAAAAGAACATTAATAAAATATATTTTTTAAAAAGCAAATGAATATAGGAGGGGATACAACTGAACAATAAAATTAGAGGCATTTATTAAGTGCTTGATATGTGTTCCTGCACTGTGCTAGTTAAGTGAGATAAAAGTAAAACAAATGCTATAATCCCTAGGTTTTTAATCAATACTGGTTAATTGATTGATTGGTGAATTGAACCAAGATCTTCTTAGTTCTTTTCATGCTCAAGACAAGCAAGACAGGTGGCCTTACAAAGAACTCTGCTTGAACTTGTTTGACAGATAAGTCTAGTGATCTGCCCCATGGTAGAAGAAAATCTTTTCATCTGGTATAATCAATGGTGCAGTAAGATGAAATGGGAATTTAGAGCTTTTATGATGCTTCTCCCATGCTGTTTTAATATTGCTTTTAGCGCTTTTAAAAACATTTTAATTTATTGTATTTTTTACTTATTACATTTGTACCCTGAGGCTGGCTAGTGAAGGATGCAATTTTGAAAATCTAAGAAAAAATTGCTGAAGTGACAACATTTCTGTTGTATTTCCAGGCCTCCTGGAAATTCACGATGTAAGACATCTTGAAAGGAAGACAATTATGGTAAAACTACATGCTCAACATTTCACAAGCAATATTCTCTACATGCCAAATTGTGTGGCCTTAGCATATAATTAAATATTTCAAAGGCAATCTATTATGATAGGTCAGCAGATTGCTTACCTGGAGCTTCAGTCTGTGAACTTGTATTATTAAATCTTTTTTTTCAAATATATTTCATTATAATTGATTTCCTTTGTAATTCTGTGTATTTTATTTTATTTATTTATTTGCATTATTCTGAGAATGAATCAATGGGCTTCATTAGATAGCCAAATGAATCCATGATGCAAAAAAGTAAAAATGCTTAGATCATGTATATTAAAGAGATAATATTAATATAGTTCATTCAAGTATTGATTCAAATTATCTGTTAATTTAAATGGCCTGAAAACAACTTGATGAAAGAGATTTTGATGAGATTCTCTGGGTAGTTTTTTTTTTTTAATAAATTTTAGTAAAAATTTTGATGTTACTACTTTGACCAAAAAGTTTTGAGATTATGACTGGGGATCAGTGATATTATAAATAAAGAGCTATTATAAATAAAGAGCTGCCTTAGAACAAGGAAATCTTAGTATGTGTATTATCTGTGCTTATGTCTTTACAACCTTGAATAAGTATTTAATCCCATTAGTATCTTAGACAATTCTCAAGACTGTTGGTTGCAAATAAGTTACCAATATGTATTTCAACAGGTTCTTTTTTTCTGAGTTTTCTGTACTAATGAAATTACACCTATAGATCTTATTCCTATCTTTTATACTTGTTAGTAAATTATTTCTATCTCCTGTATAAGATTCATAGCCACTAGGAAATAGTTGGCCCAGACTGGCTTAATCATACACACAGAAAAAAAAAAAAAAAATGAAAAATGACTTGTCAATTATGCTATGCAGGAAGACTATAAAAATATTTGTTGTTATTTTTCTATTGTTTTTCAATCTTGTCCAACACTTTGTGACTCAATTTGGGGTTTTCTCAGCAAAGATATTGAAGTATCTTTACATTTCTTTCTCCAACAACCTAAAAAACATCCTGCATTTTCTTCACTGAAACCAAGTTCCCTCTGAAGGCCACAAAAAAGCTAGCTGAACACCAGGCCAAGGAGACAATAAAGACTTTTGGAGTTTAACACCTGGCTATTCTCGTGGTCATTACTCTACTGAAAAGAAAGCTGCTCCAGAGACCTCCAGGAAAACTGAAATAAGAACACTACAGTTTCAGGTTTGGAAACTCAGGTTACATGAAATGATGATATAGATAGATAGAAGATAGATGTGTATATGTACATACATGTACATACATGACAGATGGATAGACAGAATTGTAGCTCAAGATCATGATATAAATATAGATTTTGGAAAGTCACCAAATAAATAGAAATTGAGTTCAGAAGTAAACAGGAAAGAAAGGTTTCAGGATTGTCCCTGAGTGCTCAGGGAAGAATAATTTGTAATCTGCTTCAGTGGACAGAATAATGACATCAATGAAATCATAAGTATTGAAATATATAAAGACAAATTATTTATGTGGTGAATAGCATCAACAACAACAATAAGTATTTATTAAGTACTTATTATGTGCTAGTCAAGTGCTAAGTGCTAGAGAGATTAAAGAGGAAAAGAAAAGAAAAACTATAGCCCTTGGTCTCAAAAAAGCTAACATTATAATTAGAGAGATCACCTCAAAACAGATAGGCACATACAAAATGTTTGCAGTATAAATAAGAGGTCTCAAAAAGGAAGGCGTTAGGTAGGGGTGGGGGTCAAGAATAGTCTTCTTACAGAAAGCCGGATTTGAGTAGAGTCTTGAAAGAGTAGGTACCTAATATAAAAAGTTCTAGATTTGAAATCTGAAAAATCCATCATCTATCATCAGATATTTACTGATTGTGTGGCACTAGGCAAGTCACTTAACTTCTCTCAGTCTCAATTTCATCATCTATAAAATGGACCTAATAGTCACATCTCTTGCATGAGATTAATGTGATCAAAATGAAGTACATTATAATATGTACAGTGTTTTGAAAGCCTTAAAGTGCCATATACATGTCAACTACTAGCTACCAAAAAAAAAAATAAAAGCCAGAGAAATGAGGAGATAGAAAAGAAAAGAAATACATGGGGGGGGGGGGGAGGTGAATAGTGAAAAGGCATATAGTTAGGAGATAATATATTGTGGGAGAGGAAAAGCAAGTATATGTAATAGATGCAATGCTTAAGTGATCCTTTGAAATAGCATGTTATGAATGGTGAGTATTCTCCCCATGGACATAAACAATAGACAGATCACTTTGTGTTTCCCCTTGTACCCAGTCTGGGCTTTGCCTATTTCTGCAGCCAATGGAACACACCCTACTTCTTCTGGTATATTATGATAAGCTTTCCTGGTGATCAACAAAGTTAAAGGCCCCTCATACTTTACTGATGTTCAGAAAATAGAAATAGAAGTGTATTCCCATCCTTGGACCCCCTTAGAAAACAACTGATCCTATTAATCCAGGTATGAGACATTAAGATCCCATATGCTTACCTGTTACTTCTAAGAGGACTTGAACTTCCCCCCACAATAAAGTCTTAACCATTTCCCTACCCATTTTCCTTTGGGCTTATACTTCCCATGGGAAGTATCCTAGGGGAAATTCTGTTCTTCCCTATAGGTATTACCTAAAGTTGTCTTTTCTTCCTTCACTGACCTGAGCTGTTGACCTCAAATGACTGTGGTAAGTATTAATGTGAGTAAATCTGTTCCTGAATGACTAGAGGAGTTCTTCCCTTTGTTTTGGTACCCCATGAACCATTTCCAGGCTAGTGGTGGCAAGTTCTCCAAGTCAACCAATCAACAAAAATGCACACACAAACACACATAAAAACACATATCTATGTGTGTGGGTAGTTTATGTGCAGAGAGACACAGAGAAAGAAAAACAGAGAAACAAAGACAGAGACAAAGAGAGCTAGAGACTGAGACAGAAAGACACAGAGACAGAAAAAGACAGAGAAACAGAGATAGAGTCATAGAGACAGAAAGACAAAGAGGAAGAAAGAGAGACAAAGACAGAAAAACAGAGATAGAACAGACATACACATAGAGAAACAGCTATGATTGAGGATGTGAACATATAGGCTGAAAATCTCAACAACATGTCAGATATTTACTAACTATATGACCTTGTGCAAACTCCTCTACCCTAAACCTAAAAATCTATAAAATAATAAGCCACTGTATTAGAGTATGTACAATGGAATAAAATGTAAAGTTATAAATAGGTAAGAAAGTTTTGGGACAGCCAGATGGCTCAGTAGATAGACTGCTAGGCCTGGAGTCAGAGAGGCCTGAGCTCAAAAGTGACTTCAGAATTTACTAGCTATATGACCCTGAGCAAATTATTTAATGTGGTGTTCTCTTCTTTTTCTAAAATATGATGGTTCTCTTGGAGCAGGTTTCTTGGGGAGGTTTTCTGGAGGCAGCCTTAGTCCTTAGTTTCAATCCCATGTAATAATCACCTCAAATGTAGCCAGCTGATAAAATCCAAACATTTATTTTCTCCTTCCAAGTCTTGTCTCTTTCCTTGGGACCGATTAGCTTTCTTAGAAACCTCTCTCCCTCCTTGGTTCAAAGAGCTCTTGCAGCTTATCTTTTGTTGTCTCCAGCTCCCTCTGAATCTTGGTTCTCCTCTTCTGAATCCTTCGTTCTGCCCAACTGCAGTCTCTAGCTTGTCAGTTTCCCGAACTGACCAACTCCACTGACCCAGCTCCTTTGTATGCTGTTTTAGAGGTGTAAACTCATTGACTCCTCCTCCAAGAATGGGATTATGGGAGATGTAAACTCGTGAATCTCATACTGAATACTGAAAACTCCCAACTTGTGAACTCTAACGTGTGAGCTAATGTGTGAACTCTCAAAGGTGTAGTTAGAAGGCTATCTGCCTTTGAATTACCATCAAAAATGGGACTTGGAAGTCCACTATGAGAGTGGACATGCAAGATATAAATCTTACCTGGATGCTTTCTCACTTGCTCTTGAAGTTTCTTAAAGGCTATATATGTTATATATGTTAGAGGCTGCAAATTTTATTTGCGCTGTGGCAATTCTTTGTACCACACCTCCTGAATAGTCTGAATCAGATATTATATTTATGTCTCCTGCATAATAAGTAAGAGCTACAATGATCACATACAATTCATTCTGCTGAGTAGACTGAAAAGGAGTTCTGACTACTCTCTTTATAGTTAAGTCATAAGAGTATACAGCACAAATATTATGTTTGGATGCATCTGTAAAAATAGTTGGTCCTTTAAGAGGAACTTTAGAAGCTTTTTCTTCAAGAATCGCCAATTATGTAATAGTCTGGTTATCTTTAATGGAGATATTGTTGGATTTCAAGTTCTGGCCCATAATATATCCCGCTTTCTTTTGATTTTAGAGCATAAGGTAGTCATGAACTCCTTGACTCCTCAAGGAGGTTAGAACTGAAAACAAGAAAGTGATCATGCCTTCCCTGACTGCTCAAAAAAAGAAGTGAAAACACCATAAAAAGGAGGTGGTCACACCCTCCCTGACTTCTTAGGAAGAGAGATGAAAACACCAAAGGAAATGGGAAATCAAATCAGATTAGCAGGTTTCTAAAGGGGTTCATTTGAAACAGGTATACATAAATCCATCAATATGGGAGGTATTACACATAATTACATAAATTACATAAGCACATAGAAATATAACACAGGCTAGAAGTGATATAACAAATAACATGAATCAACATGAAAACATACATATCTGTAAGTCCTAGAAATAGTCCAAAAGGAATCCATTGTCCATTAGTTCATGTGCCAGGAATCCAATAATTCCTGCAAGCTCTGAAATACTGCAAGAGTCTCATCAACAATTTTTCATCTCAAGGAATCCTATGATTCCTGCTGGTTTTCAAGTCCTTGATACAGTCTCATCTTGTGTTAGGGAATCCAATGATTCCTGAATATTTTAAAGTTCTCATTGTCAGCCATGCTCTTTCAGTGTCAGATGTTTCTTAAATCTCCTTTGTTTTGAGGTTTTTCTCTCTTTCTGTCTTTCTCTCATTGCCACCCATCTGTTTCCTTCTCCATCTGTTTCTTTCTCTATCTGTACAAACATAAGCAAATCCTCTTCCAGGCAGTTTACCTATCTAATTCCCTTCTATTTACCACTTTCAGGATTTCTCATCATCATCTGGAAATTACATTGGAGCTATTTGCACTGGACACTGCCCTGTTGAATTAACAGGCCTGTATTCTCCCCAATTGTAATGTCTTTGTGTCATGTGATTACTTTTAGATTGATTGATCACATCAGAATTCTGACCTTCTAAAGACTCTCTGAGTGTAACCTCAGCTGCCATCATGCCCCAACTGTCTTTTGATTGATATCTTGGAGCTGTGCCCTGCCTCTCATTTCCCTGGGTCAGTCTACAGTCTGAGGCCCAGTGGAAACCTCGGTTGCATTTTGGACATGGGGTTTTAGGTTTTCTCTCACCCTGTTTTCTCACTCTATCTCCATATCTACCATAAGCTCTAAGTTGTCCAACTTTTCCACACTGAAAACATCTACAAATTTCTCTAGAAATCCCTTGCCAAGAGGGACCTTGTCTTACCATATTCATCATAGTCTGGGTATAATAAGCATTTGTGCCCACTGTGGCACAGCATCTTATGATCTCCTCTAAAGGAGCATCTTTGTCTAGTCCCCATATAATCCTTTTGCAAGCCTCATTGGCATTTTCCTTAGCCAGATGTCTGGTCATTATTTCTGTAGCAGCATTATCTCCAATGGTTCTTATTACAGCTGTTTGCAAACATCCCACAAAATCTGCAAAAAGGTCATTGGGACCTTGTTCTATTTTTGTGAAAGTTTTACTTCTATCTTTTTATCCTGGGAGGAAACCCCAAGCTTTTATTGCAGCCTTAGAAATTTGCTCATACACCGTTATGGGATAATAAATCTGTTCTGAATTCTCTCCATACTGACCTTCACCTACTAGTTGGTCAAAAGTGATTTGTACTTTAACTCCTGTTTGCCTATTTTGTTGGACTTGAATCCTACATAATTCATGATACTCCAAAAGCCACAACAAGTTTTGTCCCAGTTCTAAACATGTCCTAGCTATGGATTTCCAATCATTTGAGGTTAAGATTTCCTAAGACAAAGTATCTAGCAATATTTTAACATAAGAGGATGTAGCCCCATAAAGAGTTCAACCCTTTTTCAAATCCTTAATTTTTTCCAAATCAAAAGGAGTGTATCTTCTCCCTTTTTGACCTGAAGAGTCAAGCTTTTCAATCACAGGATATGCATTTATAAAATCAGATACATCTTGTTCTTCATTTTTTGCCTTAATTAATGCCTTTTCTAATCTTGTCACAGGCTCCTTAATAGGTGGTTCTGATTGCATTACTGCCTCTCCCCCTCCTCCTTCTCTCTCCACCCATGAAGGGTTAATTGAGGGGGGAGGGTCATGAGATGAGGAATGATCTAATTTCTCCTGCTGGGAATTCTTATCCAATTCTTCCTCCTTTTCACCTAGTTTAGTTGCTACCTCCCCCTCCTGCTCCTTCTTTTTCCTTATTCTAATACTTATATAATTTCCTAAAGCCAGTTGTATTAAATTATATGTATTAAGTGTGTCTTTGGAAATTGAGTCAGGTCCATTTTTATTGTAGAATTGACAAAGATCCTCTCCTACTAATTTCCACTCCTCTAGATTCAATTCTTTTTCCATAGAGATACAAGGACATATGTGCTTTACAATTTCTAAAAGTTCAGTGATCTGCTGCAAAATTATAATCAAACCTTGGCTTTTCATAACCTTGAAAATGCTCTCTAAACATTTTCCCTGAACAGAAACAGAAGGCTGTTTTCTAAACATCTGTCCCATCTTAGCTGAAATTTTACTTTAATTCTTTTAACAAATTATCTTTGTTGTACTCACCCTAATTTCTGGGTTGAGGAGACTTTTCCATTGGATTCAGGATGAGAGGTTTTTCCACTGAATTCAGGATCTGAGATCAGGGTTCTATCAGCCCCATATTGGGTGCCAAAATGTAGTGTTCTCTTCTTTTTTTAAAACATGATCGTTCTCTGGGAGCAGGTTTCTTGGGGAGGTTTTCTGGAGGCAGCCTTAGTTTCAGTTCAAATCAATAATCACTTCAAATACAACCAGGAGTTAAAATCCAATCTTTTATTGTCTCTTCCAAAATAGCCCAGTTAGCTTTCCTTGGTTCCCAGAGCTCTTGTTGCTAGTCCTTTGCTTCTGCCAGCTTCTGCCTCTAGCTCAACTCCGACTCCTGGAACTCTTCCAAACTGACTGACTGACTGAAGCTCTAAGAACTGCTAATATTTGATCTCTTAAAGGTGTAAACCCAAAGGTTGACTCCTCCTCTGAGAGAGTGGGATTGTGGGTTTCTGACTTGTGAATCTCCCAAATTTGTGAACTCCAACATGTGGCCTAATGTATGAACTCTCAAAGGTGTGAGCTCTAATGTGTGAATTCTCCCAAAGGTGTACATTCTAAGCATGCAAGCATTGTTTCCATCAATTCTAATGAGTTAACACCTTGTTTCAAGTTCTGGCCCATAACAGTTTAACCCCCTTAGCCTCCATTTCCCCATCTGTAAAATGAATAAATGGAAAGGAAATGGAAATTATGTATATAAAATAAATCTGTTTTATAAGCATATACATGTACATTTATGTGCATATATGTATAAATGCCCTGTATATATGTGTACATTATGGATGTGTGTGGTGGAAATGTGTGTGTGTGTGTATACATGGAAAATCATCTCTGAGAGAAAGATTCTTTGTTGAAGGAAATAACACAAAAGGTTTCTTACAGAAGGTGGAATTTGAGCTTGAGGGAAGACATGAGGTAAAAATGAAGTAGTTGACCATTCTGTACAGCTAGCCAGTGAAAAGGCCTGGAGTTGGAGATGTGTGTGTTTGTGTGTGTGTGTGTGTGTGTGTGTGTGTGTGTGTATAAAGGTAAGTATGTCAGTGTGACTCAATCAGGGAGTATATAGAGGATAGTAGTATACTCATAAATATTTAAGAACCAGATCTTTGCAAGAGGTAAAAATAATGTACACAAGACACATTTTTAAGCTTAACCTGTATTTAAAAAAATTTCACATCACTTTCTTAACTTTAGACAATTTATCAAAGTAAATTCAAGGTATGATTCATTTGCCTGTTTTTGAGATATAAATGGTGAAACTGAAAGTTTAACAATCTGTTCTCAAATTGACACCAGTATACCCTGATAGAAAAGAATGTTGATACATAAAAGGCAGAGAAAAGTGGGGACTTCCTTTGAAGAGGCAACAAAATACAATCTGGGAAGTAAAACAATCCCTTGTAAAATGAAGAATTAAGTTTGTATCAGCATATGTTCAATTTTGAATGAGTAATAAATAACCCATAAGAACTAAAGGAAAAAAGCACAAGAGACATCTGGAGAAGAGGTAGAACTTCTGATTTTCCTTTGACCCATACTAGCTGTCTCACTATAGACAAGATCTTTAACTCTATTGTACTAGGCTATTCTCTAAGATTATAAATAATAATAATAATATTGTTTTTGATCATTTTAAGCAGTTTTGAGAAAGCTAAGAACAAAGAGGTAAAGGAAGTTTCCCAAAGTCACATAATTATTACTTAGCAGAATTGAGATTCTAATACAGCCCTTCTGACTTGGGGTTATTTTTTGTTTTCAAGGTTTTCTCTAATACCTAGCAATTATTATATCCCTTGCTATTTTTATCTTATGTAACATTTAAAGATTTATTAATATTTAAACTTCTTGGTACCATTAGGTTCATCACTCTTGGATCTACTATGTAAAAGCTAAAGTATTTTGCATTAGCATCCAGATCTTCCTTGACCACTTAATGGAAGATTTAGGCAAAACATCCTTTGGGGGCATATTCTGGAAGAGCTTATTAAGTCTTGAAGTGCATTCTGGTTGTAAGGCAAAAGCAAAATCAATTGCTATTTATTGTTTTGCAAATGTACTTGTACACACCCATACACACACACACACACACACACACACACACACTCTCTCTCTCTCTCTCTCTCTCTCTCTCTCTCTCTCTCTCTCTCTCTCTCATATGCATTCATGCATGAACAGGAAGGACTAGCAGCATCCACTATCCCCAAGCAAAGCTAAGTGCATCAACTGTACCTTTTAAATATCAATGTAGAAAGTTACCTTTGTTTCAGTGGTTACAGATAGTGGATGATCTTTTCAAATGGATATGTATAGGTAATTACATTTTTCCCTGACAGGAGGTGAAAACCTCACTTCTGACTCTCACATCCTCCCTGCAGTTATAAAAAAATTGAGAAGGTCTCTGCTAGTTTCTGTATTGTGAGGGAAAGTTAATCTATGATACTTGATGGACCTTGCTATAACTTAAATTTTGAGCTTACTGGTCTATGAAAAAAGAGTTTGGGGTTTTTAACTTACTGTGGTAGAGGAATTCAGCAAAATGTCAGAATTTTAATTGTATTTTGTTACATAACTAATACTAAAGTTATTAGTTATAAGGAATTCATGAATTTTAGGGATATCTGTGATTTTCTTAGTTTAATGGAATTCTTTTATAAATTATCTCCACCAATGGCAATCGCAGCCCATCAGTCCAAAGAAATTTTCTGAGATACACAAAGGTAAATGAGGTACCAAAGCATCAAGTTAAATTTTGACTAGGAACAAATGTTTTATTTCTCTAATTCATTTCATTGTTTCTATAATGCCTTAAGGTTTATAAGGGTAGAACCAAAAAAATTTTCAAAGCATATTTGCCTGAACTATTATTTTATTATTATAGGGAAATGTTAGAATTCTTATAAGGTACTAAGACAGTGGAATTGATAGAGACAATAATTATTTAATTTAACATGGTTCAGTATGATTGATCTGATCCTACAAGAAGTTATGGGCCAGAACTTGAAACAAGGTACTAAGTGAAATTGAGGAGACAGTGATTAAATCTAGTTTAGCATTGATTTAATCCTACAATAAATAATGGTTTCCTAGTGATATAATGATTAGTTGTGTACTCAGTGTACAGTATATAAGCAAGAAGCTTTCTGAGCCAGGAGGACAAGCCCACAGAGGACAAGTCCACTAGGACAGAAGCCCACTAGAAGCTCTTGGAGCCTCAGCCAGGATTCAGTTGAGGAGATTCACAAGCCAGAGAAGGCAGCTTAAGCTCTTGGAACCAAGAGTACAGAAGGCCTCTAAGAAAAACTAGAGAGCTCAGTATAGGCAAAGAGATAGAGAGACTAAAACCCATAACCCTATATCCAAAATGCCACAAGGACTTCCACTGGGCCTCAAAATGTAGATTGACCCAGGGAAAGGAGAGGCAGGGCCCAGCTCCAAGATATCATACAAAAGAGAGGTGGGGCATGATGGCAGCTGAGTTTACACCCAGAGAATCTTTAGAAGTTCAGGATTCTGATGTGATCAATCAGCCAAAAAGCAATCAAATAGCAGAAAGGGATTACAATTGGGGACAATACAGGCTTTTTAACCCAACAGAAGGGTAGTGTCTAGTGCAAGCAGCTCCAGTGTAATTGCCAGGTGATGTGGAGTAATCTAGAAAGTGGTAAATAGAAGGGACTAAATAGGTTAATTGCTTGGGAGAGAGGATTTGCTTGTGTTTCTACAGATGGAGAAGGAATCAAATGGGTGCCAATGAGCCGTATTTGCCTTGTCCATCAGAGAAAGACAGAAAAAGAGAAAAATCTGGAAACAAAGGAGAAGACCTAAGAACAAAATCTGCAGGAATCATTGGATTCCCTAACATAAGATGAGACTACTGCAGGACTTGAAAACTAACAGGAATCACTGGATTCCTTGAGATCAAAATTTGTTTATGAGACTATTGCAGGACTTCAAAACTTCCAGGAATTATTGGTTTTCTGGCACATGAACTAATGGACAATAGATTGGTTTTGGACTATTTCTAGGACTTATGGACATGTATAATTCCTCATGTTGATTCATGTTATTTGTTACATCACTACTAGCCTGTGTTACATTGCCATGTGCTTATGTAATTTATGGACATATTGATGGATTTATGTATATCTGTTTTAAGAGTGAGACCCATCAGAAACCGACAAATCTGATTTGATTTCCCATTTCCTTTGGTGTTTTCATCTCCCTTTCTGAGACTTCAGGGAGGGCGTGATCACCTCATTTTGTGGTGTTTTCACCCATTTTTTGAGCAGTCAGGGAAGACATGATCACCTTCTTTTTGGGGGTTCTCACCTCCTTGAGAAGTCAGGCAGGTCATGGCCACCTATGTTCTAAATCAAAAGAAAAGTGGGAGATGTTAGGATTCTTACAAGGTACTAAGACAGTGGAATTGATAGAGACAATAATTATCTAATTTAACATGATTCAGTATGATTGATCTGATCCTACAAGGAGAAGTTATGGGCCAGTTGAAGCAAGGTACTAAGTGAAATTGAGGAGACAGAGATTAAATCTAGTTTAGTATTGCTTTAATCCTACAACAAATAATGATTTCCAAGTGATATAATGATTGGTGTGTACTCTGTGTACAGCATATAAGCAAGAAGCTTTCAGGGCTTAAAGGACAAGTCCACTAGAAGCTCTTGGAGCCTCAGCCAGGATTCGATGGAGAAAATTCACAAGCCAGAGGATGCAACTTAAGCTCTTGGAATCAAGATTGCAGAAGGCCTCTAAGGAAAACTAGCTGAGTCCCACATGAAAGAGATAAGACTTTGAAGGAGAAAATAAAGGATTTGGACTTTAATCCCTGATTGCACTTGTAGTGATTACTGGCTGTCTCCAGAAGCCTCCCAAGAAATCTGCTCCCAGAGAACATTTCATTTTAGAGGAGAACATTACATTGGGGAAGTCTCAGTGAGTACTTTCTTTGTAATTTCATCTTAGAGAGTTTCCTGAATCATTGAGAATATGACTTGTCCAAGGTCATTTAGCCAATATGTATATTCAAAAGAGAAACTTTGACCTTGTTCATGCTGATTCTGGGCCATCTTCTATCCATTGTCCTATAAATATATACATTCTGAGGTACTACTAATTTTTACTTTATCAACAAATTAGGTTTCCAAAGTGAGGGTAGCTACCTCTCTCTTCTCAAATTTCAAAGAATCAGAGGTGGTGGATTGTTCAAAAGACATTACTTCAAGCCCTCACAGGAGCACTTCCTTCAAAAATTACCAGCTGAGAATGATTTATTCAGTTGTGCATGAATAACTTTTAGGAAGGTATATTTATAAAAGTGGCATGTTAAGGCAGTTAATAAAAAATATTTCTCCAAATCTTTGTGATACATTGTGATTTGAATTAAAAAGTACATGTAGCAAAGGAGTAATAGCTCATGGTTGCTGGAACTCCTATTTGTGAGGTGGTCAAAAAGCACTCCATGCTTAGTCTGTGACCATCTGTCCTCAGATTCCCATACATATACTGCTGCCAATTGGTAAAATAATTCACCTAAAGATACTGATGGCATGATTAGAATACTCAAATCATCTTTTAAAGCTCCCAAAGTGCTATTCTGGCCAAGGTCTGTATAGAAAAGAAGAGATTTGGCCACAATCTCTCCTTTCCCCTATTCTCCTAGAAAGTTCTTTCTCAAGAATGTGCTGGAGGACCAGGTACTCCAATTTACTGAATTCTTAATTCTAGCTAACTCCATGAATTTACATAAGACTCCAATCATTGGAATAGACTTCTTTCTTGACATCGTTTCACTTCATTAAATGGTCTTTGAAGAAGTTTTTGAACTTAATCCAAAACCTATGAATGGTTGAGGTATGTTCTTAGCTAAAGTATCAAGGATAAAATTGGGTTGGATTGTTTCAAACTTGTCCTTACATATGGTAAAAATAGTATTTTTTTTTGTTCTTTTAATCAATTTATTTTTTGTACAACTTGATCTGTGATTTTTTTAAATTGATAGTTACTTTTCTTCTTTCCTCCAATGAGTGGAAAGAAAATCTTGCAACAAATACATATAAACAAAATGAATCTTCACATTAGCTATGTCTAAAAACATATTTCACCATATATTTAGTCTATTACATATTTCTCTTTCAGGAGGTTGGTAGTATTGTAAGTCATTTGTTCTCTGGAATCTTAGTTGATCATTGCATTGAGCCAAGTTCTTAAGGGTTTACAATGTTCTTGGTATATTGCAAGTTCTTCTTCTGACTGTGTTGGCATCCCTCAGCAGTTCAAGCTAAAATTCAAGTGATGCCCATTCCCATCCCTTCCTTTTCTGTGTGTGTCTTTGTGTGTACAGATTACTATCAGCATTTCCTCTGAGGTGTATTCTTTTCTAACCTCCCTTTTTATTTATTCTTTTAAGATCATTAACACTTAATAAAAATCCCAGGAGGACCATCTCATCTGACTTATTCTAATGACCCTTGCTGACAATATGAATCTTAGGGGATGCTTGTAGTATCTCTGTATTAAAATAATACACTTTATCTTTTTTCTGATTGTTAACTTATATTTAGTATTTTATGTTACTTTATATGCTTGTATTTATATTTCACAATTTCTACTCATTAGCATTTCTTGAAAGTTCTATTTCCTTAAAGGTTTATTTCCTTCTTAATAAAATAATATTACAGTATTTTTGGAGAAGTTATTCTTGGTCATAATTATATATCTTTTGCCTTTTAGAATATAACATTCATGTTCTCTACTCTTTTAAAATGATAACTGTTAAATCTTATAATCCTGATTCTAGTACCTCATCACTTAAACTCATGTTTTTTTCTGGGTTACTATAGATAAATAAATAAGTAGATAGATAGAGAGAGATAGAGAGATGGATAAATAGAGAGATATAGGTGAAATATATATGTGTTTGTGTATGTGTCTTGTGCTGTTGTTAATTTCTTTTTCAAATCACTTCCATATGACTTTCATTACTTTTTCATCTCTTATCTTTGCTGTTTTCACTTTATTAAATATAATCACTAACTCATTTTTGCAACTCATATCATTTATTTAGAAATTCTAATTCATTTTTTTCTGGCAAGCTGTGCTTTGCTTATAGGTATTTTGGAGTAATTCTATTCAGTATTTTTGTCTTGCTGTCCTCAAAATAGTTTAATATTTTTCCAGTGATATGTTTCTGCATTGTTGGCCTATTCCAAAGCTCAAGGAGTTGAATCTGTGATCCCAGTCTCTCTCCCAGGGTGGAATCATTTCAAACTCTTGTGCTGAATCTGCTTTGGGCTACCTTCTCATTGAGGTAAAGGGAGAACAGAATAAAAGTTGCTTATTCTCTCTTATTCCTGTCTTCCAGTAGATGTAATGTATTGAAAATGTCCTAGTCTTATAGTAAAGGTATTAATTCTGATAAGAAATTTAATGGACTATAAATATATGGCATACCAATAGTAAAAGTAGGGAAAAGTTAGAAAAAATATGTAAAGTTAATTTTCTAAAACATAAAAAAGTTTGCTTGTATTTTTCACTCTGGCTTATATTAAGTTTTTAATAATTTTAATAATGACCTAGGAAAATAGCATTGACTGGGAAGTCAAGATTGCTTTTAAATTTCAATTAACAAATTGTGCGGTCATGGACATATTACTTCACTTCTCTGTTTTCTCATTTATAAAATAGGGGTTTACATTAGATATCTCTCAGATTCTTTATAAGTCTAATATGATTTGATCCTTTCACAAGTGTCAAACCAGTCATTGCACCACTACTGAAAATGATATGTAAATTCTTCTCTTTTAAGTTAGAGACTGAAATGTTCCCTACTAAGAAAACATATGAGCAATGGTCCTTTTCCTATGAGCAATGGTTTTCTTGTTTATGTACTATTTATTTGTCCTTCCCTCTTTCTTTTCTCCACACAAAAGAACCATATTTCTTAAAATGCTGAAATTTCCTATATTAATATATTAGAAATTCTATATTGAGGCTTGACTAGAAAATTTAGAAAAAGTTGAAATAACGCTGAATTTGGAGTTAATACCAATTCTGTCATACTTACTCCCTGAGTAATCTGGGTAAATTATTTCCCTTCTCTGTAACTTGAATTCCTTATTTACAAAATGGGGTTTTTGGTCAAGATGATACAATGTAATCATGTTATAATATGTCTCATCATTAGATATAAAATGTAATCACATAATAACCTGTACAATTACATTCTACAAATGACAGCATATAACATTAGATAACATATATTTTTTGATGTTTATCTATTTTAATCATGTCCAATATTGATGGTCTAGCACAGATATTGGAGAAGTTTGCTATTTCTTTCTCCAGCTCATTTTGCAGATGAAAATCTAAGACAAATTTAACTAAGGTTAAATGACTTATTCAGGAATAAGAAAAATTGCTAGTGTCTCAGGATGGATTTCAACTCAGAAAGATTAGTCTTCTTGAGTCCAAATCCAATGATATATTTACTGAACCATCTACTGCCTTTTATTTTCATATTATATAAATAAATATTATCATCTAATTTATGT
The DNA here is from genome assembly GCF_902635505.1 of Sarcophilus harrisii. Classification (NCBI taxonomy): domain Eukaryota; kingdom Metazoa; phylum Chordata; class Mammalia; order Dasyuromorphia; family Dasyuridae; genus Sarcophilus; species Sarcophilus harrisii. The sequence goes on along the minus strand of NC_045426.1, from coordinate 323,283,629 downwards.
CATATCTTATGTTTTAACATATATAATTAGATTATAATGTTATGTTATAACAAATCATTAGAAATCATAATATATTTTAACATATATCATCATTGTTTTTCTACTTTGTAAACCTTAAAGTGATATATATAGATAGATATAGATAGATATAGATATAGATATAATTGTCATTATCATATGCTCTTTTCTAGGTTTAGGTTTATAATTTTGGAGTTAGACTCTGGAGTTTTCAGTCCAAAGAATTCTGCATTTCATTTTCTATAGGATAGACATATGGACAGCAAGGCATAATGGAAGAAATATTAGATCTGAAATTGAAGTCATGGTTTTAAATCACACTTCTGACATTAGATATATGACTAAGTTAGTTACTGAACAATTCTGTGTCTCAGGAAGCTTCCCTAACTATTCAATTCCTAAACTATCTGACTAAACTATTAAGTGATAGGATAAATTGATTTGCTTTGTTAGAAGAAATTCCTTTACCTGGAGTTTACCACAATATTGAAATCTTGTATCCATCTCTAATTAGGAAGATTGGGAGGAATGAACATTATTCCTACTAGCTAAATATTACTTTTACTTTTAATACAATCTTTATTGTGACCAATGCTGTAATAGATCCATTTAAGTATTTAAACATGATCAGTGGTGAAAATTTTACATGAGCATCTAATGAGAAGAATTAGCATGCATTATTAAAAAAAAAAAAGGTTGTACACATAGGAGACATCCAAAATGGTCAATTACACCTTGCATACAAATAATGCATCCTAGGCTCATTAGTGTCTTTAATTTCATTGTATTAATGCCTTGCTTATAACAACTCCTATGGTCATTCAGCAAGCAGTTAAAATGTTCAGTTCATTTATGGCATAACTTATTTGTAAAATGAAGTTAATGAGATCCAAGGGTTAATTGTTTGTCTCCTTCAGTATTTGTCTTATTAATACCTCAAAAGGAAGTCAACTTGAAAGTACTATATAAAATAAAATGCTAGATTCATGGGTTTCAGGTCATGGTCTGTGAAGATGTCCAAAGTATCAATTAACAGAACATGGGGAGACATTAAAATCCATTTAAAGATGCAGAAATTCATGTTTAAAGACAAACTCCATGGTTCGAAAGTGAACTCATTTAATTACCTATTTACAGGATTCAGAGGGAACTATGAGGTGATGTGAAAATGAAATAGTTGAGATATTAAATTTGGAAAATTTGAAATTATCCCTATAGGAATCCTCTCAACTAAATGAATGATCAGGCAAGACACATTTTAATGAAACAGCAACATCCCTAGGTAGTTTTAAAACCTTAAAGCTATGGCAGAGCTGTTTAATACTCATCAGAGTTGGAGATTCTCTTTTTTCCTTCTATCTACATAATGTCAAGCAAGTATATTAAAGTTGGGGGAAAAATCATATAAATAGCCAACTATTATTATCCTATGGGCAAAATGCATTCTTTTTTAAAATGAATTTAGCCTCCCACACCATCATTCACATACATGACAAAAACAAATACAGATTTACACACATTTTTACCTAGAAATGTAGTGTGGTGTAGACATAGTCTTTGACATAATCAAGTTAATGGTGCTATGTTTGGGGCAAGAAGAGGGAGATCCTTAAAGATCCAGGGTTGGGAGGGAGGAAGGAACCAGGTGCTCATGTAATTAATGCACTCTGGTAATAGAACTTTGAATATTAACCCCCCCCCCAAAAAAAAAGATCTATGAGCTTGCATCCCTCTATTCTAACAACTTAACAACTACACGCCACATTAAGGCAGCTAAATGATACAGAATCATACACCGATTCTGGAATAAACCATGTTTTAATCCTGTCTCATACACTAAACAGCTGAGTGTCATTGGTAAAGTCACTTTTCTAATTTTAGTTTCCTCATTTATCATATGAGCATAATTATAAAACTCAAAGAGTTGTGAGAATCACATAAAATTGCATAAGTAAAGTATTTTACAATTTTCAAAATACAATATAAATAATTGCTAGTTGTTATTATTAGATGGATTTGTGTAATGGGCTGAGGTTTGAGCTGATGCACTGAGGTCCCAAGTACATGAGGCTAGATAGTAATTGGGCTATACTTTATTAATATACATGATTGGATAAAGAATGGTCCCTGCCCACTCTCCGTGCAAGTCCTGATGTGTTGTATAGGAAATGACGATTTTGGTGGGTGGAGGCAGAGAGAGAGGGAGGAAGACAAGCGGGGAGAGATTGGGCTGGGTTCGAGACTCCGAGCTGCTGGTTGTGTGGCTGCTGGTCGAGCTAGCTTCTTGACTCAGCTGCACACATTGCTATCGCCGATTCTCTTCCACCTCCGATCTTTCTTCACTGAGAATAAAGACTGACGATTTTCCCCTAACCTGAATTCCTGACTCCTGTTGATTTAAAAATACATGATCTTCACAGATTTATGTCAAACAAAATAAATCAATTGTTACTTGTTCTAGTTTTGATAACATTTACCTTATAGACTTTTCGTAAAAATGCAAAATGGTTCAAATGTTAAGATTTGATTTCATACATTTGCTTATTTACTTTTAGAAGTATTTAGGTGATATAGTAGATAGAGTTCTTGACTTGGAGTAAGGAAAATGTGAATTTGTATCATTCCTCAAATACTTCGTAGGTGTATGATGCTGAGTGAGTGAATCATAGAAATACTATTTGCCTTAGTTTCTTCACCTGCAAAAATAATAATAAAACACACACACACATATACACACACATATATATATATGCCCCCAAATTATTATGAAAGTCAAATGAGATACTATATGTAAAGCCCTTGACAAACTTTAAAATACTATTTAAATGTTAGCTATCTTCACTATTGAATTTGTGAAATGTCAATAATTTTATGCCAACACAAAGGAAATCATTCAATAGGTTGAGGGCCTCCTTTATATGGGTCTTTGAGGAAAACATAGACAATAATCACAGAGGGCAAGGGAATCATTGAAGGGAGTATCTACATTGAGTAATTCACAAATCCACCAAAGAATGAATTTTTAAAATAAGGTCTTCCTGTGATAGCTATATGACTTTATGCTTTAGGGTAATTTTCTAAGGTTATAAGTTTCAGAGAAGGTGCTAAGCACCATGGGTAGATGAATTTCCTGATCCAGGAGGTCCCTACACCAAACAAAATTATAAGTTCTTATCCTTGAGACAAAAATATATAGATAGGCAGACAGACAGACAAATAATACTTATTTTTGCCAACTTGCATTTAAAATGTAATAGCTTTTTAGAAATAAACAAGGACACAATTTTTAAATAGTATAATCATAATAAGTTATGATATTCCAATTAAATTAAATAGTGACATAACAGTAGCATGGGATAAATGAATTCTGAAATGGTCATGTTGTCAATCATCACAGCTTATGAAAGAACTCTAAAAAATTGACCAGAGAAAGGAAAGTATTTTAAAATATCAATCAATTACTAATTCTTGTTAAAAAAGTTTTCTGCTGTTTTCCCAAAAGGCACCTTTCATCTAGTGGATATTTAATGTTTGTTTATTCCCTTAAAAATTTTTGCCTAGAACCTTTTCTCACAAGCTAAAGTTTGAGTTTCAGCTGAGGGTTTTCCCAGGGTTCAAAAAACTATTTGGGGGCACTGGAAATACTTAATATTTACCCCTTTTCCCCTGAACTTCTGAAAAACAACAAAAATAAAGACACCCAGTTAAAAATGCCACCCTACCACAGAGGTTTCCATGCTCATGAATACTCATGAAACCCATCAGGTTTCACCTGAGAATACTTGCAAAGTTAAAATAGGTAATTTCATGCAGCTGTGCTAACAAGACTGCAGGCATTTTTGTTCCAATGGCAAATTGTCTACCTTCAAAAAAAAAAAAAAAGCATTTCTTAACAACAACAACAAAAAAGGGTAGGGAAGAGAGAAGAGTGTTACATTACATATGAAAGGGAAATAATTAGAATATTTCCAAACCACTGATTAGGTATAGTGAAGCCATGCAAAGGACTGATGCCAATTGGAACACCTATTTTCCGTTCCAGTAATGAACCTGCATTATTATTATTATTAATATTTCTTATTCTTATTATTGCTATTATTAGTTTCACCTGTCAACAGCACTGCAGAGCTAATATCCCATTTTGACCATTGAAATGCTTTCACTTAAAAATATGTTACAGAAAGGTAGCACAGATCTCTAAGTGCATGTAGTGCATGGCTTCCACAATTAAGTAACATTAAGTATCTCCCAGATTGGAGTCTGTATGTCTCATAGTCACATGAAACATATCATATATGTGTGCTTACATTTCTGAAGCTCACAAAGGGATTAGAAATGAATTAGGAGTCAGGAAAGGTGGATTTATTTCTCAGTTCTGACAATGGGAGATGTTGAAGCAAACCTGGCTCTAGAGTCAGAAGACTATTCAAATTCTGCTTCTTTTATTGCTTATGTGAAGCTAGGCAAGGCACTCTGTCTTTTGGGGCTTAATCCTTTTCATCAGTAAAATGGAAATAGGAAGATGGAATCAATAGCCTCTGAAGTCCACTCTAGGTCGAGAATCCTATGTTTAAGCCTCCTTAGATCCTCTACAAAATAGAGATTCAATTGAATACCGTTTTATGAAGCTTCTACTATGGCAGAAGAAATGCTCATCACTAGTGATACAAAGACAAAACAAAAAATTTCCACTTTTAAAGGATTTAATATTCTACTGGTGTGATAAGTAAACAAATAAATACGTGATAATTTGAGGAGACAAACACTTTGATGACTAGGAAATCAGGAAATACTTTGTAAAGATGATGTCTGTACTACTTACTTCATAGCATGATGATGAGTAAAGCTCTTTGTAAGGCAAGAAACACTATATAAATGTGAATGATCTTATTAATTTCTCAAGAGCAAACTGCCCCATCCTTCCTTGTTTCATCACTTTCTGCATTGCCAAATGCCTTCATGTGGAATTATCCCCTGTGGAACCATTTAAATAAGAGGCAAAGGGAAATTCTGTGTATACAGTTAGGGCAATATGCCATTCCTGTTTCTGTTCTCTTTCAAAAAACTTCCTCAGCATCTGTTTTAATGTTTGATTAGAGCACTCCACAAGATACCTACCTGGAGCTAATAAAGAGAGAGTTAACAAAGAAATCTTCAATAACCAATATGTTTCATATATGTATACAAATATACATACATGTATATACATTTCTATGTGTATATAATAGTATTCTAGAGAATAAGGGTGGCATGGACCTCCATAGATACAGAATTAATTTTCATTCATTTCTTTGAGAAAATAAATAGATGGCCAAATAGATAAAGCACTGGACTTGGAGTCAGGAAGCTCTAAATTCAAATCCTGTCTCATAAATTTACTAGCTATGTAACCCTAAGGAATTCACTTAAAATTTTTCAGGTTCAGTTATTCCCATTTCTAAAATGTGGATAGCAATAATACCTGATTCATAAGGATCAAATAAGATAATATATGTAAAACAATTTGCAAAGTTCAAAGTAGGAGTATTGTTATTCATTATCCTGAGGAGAAGATATACCCTGAGAGTACCTGGGACACCCACTCTCTTGATGTCCTCTATTTTAATCTTTAACAGGTTCTTGTCCATCTTCAATCTATGAAAAGTTTCCTTACTGAATGAATGAATGAAAACTTAGAATTCCAACAGCCAATGCAAGGATAGGCCATCTCTGCCTACTTTTTCAGGAGGCCACATACCAACATTCATTTATAATTACATAAACATATATTTGCATATTTATATAAACTGTCTAGATTATAAGGCTTGGGTATATAAACATGTTTACATACTTGGACACATGCACGTGTGGACATAGTTGATCTCTATAGAGACACACACATATATATATATACTGAATTCACATACATATGCAAGATATCCATATATATGAATTCATATATGTTATATACCTAACTGTGTTTGTATATGTATACATTAAAAAGTCAAGAATTTCCATAATATCAAAAGTCACAGCAGATTTAAATTTTTAAAAATATTGTGTTATCTGTCAGAAAGGATAAGTGAGTACATGCCTAACATTGTTGTTGACTTAGGGAAATAACACTGGAATGGATGAACTACTATCTGCTCTAGTGTAGCAATTCTTAAAAATAATTTAAGTAAATTCATAAGTGATAGATATAAAAGGGTTGTTAATGGATACAGTCTTGGGATATGCAATCCTAACCATTGGGGGACAGGCAAGATAGGAAAAGGTGGGTGGTAGATATAATCATTATTAAACATATGATACTGTCTTTCTCCATGATATATACATATATATGTACATGTATGTACATACATGCACATAACCTTTCTCTCTAAAGCCATGATGTAGAATTCTGAAATGTTACCCAAAATAATCAAAGAACCAAGCAAGAAAAATCAAGAAACATTTATTAATTACATATTATATGCCAGCCGCTTCAGATATAAAAACTGGAACAAAACAATTCCTATACTCAAGAAATAAATGTCTATTATATTGTCTCTGTCTCTGTGTGCCTCTCCCTCCCCTCCTCCTTCTCTCTCTCTCTCTCTTTCTCTCTTTCTCTCTCATTCTTCTATGGCCCTATAATTCCATTCACAGAAGGAATTGAGTATAGAAACTTCACAGTTACAGAAAATAATAATAACAAAATTTTATATAATAATTTAAGATATGTAAATTGTTTTCCATATCATCTCATTTGCTATAATAATGTAATAAAATAGATATTATTATTATTATTATTATTCCCTTTTTACAAAATAGGAAACTGAGGTTGAAATAGGGTGACTTACTCATGGTCACACAGCTAATTAGTTACATGTTTAAACCCAGATTTTTTAAATTCTAAGCCCAGATCTGTGTTCACTATATCACCTACCTGTTATACCTTCCTTGCAGCTTATAATTTTACAGAGTTCCCTGAGGCACAGAGAATTTAAGTGACTTACCAATGATCACACAGCCCTTTATCAGAAGCTATGTTCAATCTTCTTGATTCCAGGAATACTTATATATCATATTTCATTTTCTCATCTTTTTAAAGACCATATATATGGAGAATTATAAAGCAGTTTGTCCCAACTTGACAATGCCTACAAACTGAAGATAGAAAGCAGCATTTTAGAATATTCCAAGCTACTTTACATCCTAGCAACTGCTTTTTGCCCAAGTGGCTCCCTCAAGACATGCTGTCAGCCAGGAACATTACTTGTTCCCAGTGTTGCTCAGGCTGAACGGTCTGGTTTTGCAGCCTTTCCATCCCTGGAACTGGATTTGGCCAGAGGATTTTTTTCCTGCCAAATTATAAATGAGGCTATTTCTTCTCTCCCTGGACTCCTGGCCTTTCCCCATCAGTTATGGTCTCTTGACCACACAGCTTATTTTTCAAAGTTTAAATCTTGATTTAAAAATCTAATTAGGTTTTCCTTGTCTCAAGATGTTGGTTGGTGTCCCTTGTACCAGACAGAATGTACTCTCCAAGTTCTAATTCCCAAAGCTCTCTGTTTGCCAGCTATTTCTTATGAAAAAGGAAACAGGCAAAAATCCTAGAGACCTTGGAGATTTCAAAGCTGAATAATAGGAGAAGAAAATCAGAGTACTTCCATCCCATTGAGTGTAGGTTGATATGTTTGCCCTCTGGGCATGCTAATCCTTTCAGAGCATTGTGGACCACATGGAATTATACAATAAAAGTTAGAAAAATCATTCATCCCCTTTGACCCAAGTAATCAAGAAACATTTATTAAACACCTATTATGTGCCTATGCCAAATCCTATAAAAGGAACTGAGCATAGAAAGGCAAAATGAAACTGTTCCTGTCCTCTTGGAACTTAAACTCAATGGTTTACAAGAACAAGAATAAAAAATAAATTTAAGTGATAAACAAGAATAAAAATTAAATTTAAGTGATACAGCAGCATTGTTTGTAACAACAACAAAAAATGGAAATAAATTATATACCTAATGATTGTCTGAGAATATTGTAATACATGAATGTCATGAAATAATACTATGTCTCAAAGAATAGTAATTATGAGGAATTTCAAGAAATATGGAAATATTTGTATGAATTGATATAGAAAATTGAAAACATAACCAAAGGATCAAGAAAACAGTTTTTCCACCAAAGGCAATGTAAAAGAAAACATTAAATAGCAACACAACTGTGATTAAATATTATGAATTAGATTAATACTATTTAATCAAGCCAGTCAGCAACTTAATTTAGTCAATCAGAAACCACCACCTCAACTATTAAAAAATAGACAACAGCATAGTCATAGTTTACTACATTAATTTTTCTTTCTGTTTATTTTCTTCAAATTTTAGACACTCTTTAGAAAATAGCAATACTGGGGAGCAGAAACAGTAATTATTATTGTGTATCTACCTATAATTTGTAAAAAAATAAAAATAAATAAATAAATAAAATAAAAGTCCAGGCTGCATAAAATCACCACTGTCCTGTGCTTTGGATCAGTCCAGCCCACGAAGCCAAAAAACTAAAGAGCAATAAAGAGAAGACTATAACATACTACTCTTTAGTCAACATAAACTTAAACTCAAGGAAAGATACAATTCCTTTGTAACATGAATAGAGATCAATGAAAGATATAAGGCTTAGGGAAAAGGTAAGATTTTTCAGTTGATGGAAACTCACAGTTATTCTGATTAGGTAAAGCCAAACTAACCACATTAATTCAATTTTAAACAGGCTTAGCAAGTGGTAGAGCTCTGGGATAGAAAGCTGTTCATTCTCTGGTAGTTAAACAGAGTTTCATTCTTCCCTAATAAACCTCCTCAACAGAATGCAGTACATAACTACCAGTTGTAAATATGAATTTTTACAGAATCTGATCCTTTCTTAGTGACTAAGATCAGGTTAGTGGCTAGCAATGCCATCTGTTGATGGGGGTTTTTAAAGCATCACATTAGTTTCATTTTCCTCTCTAACTAAGCCTTTGGCAAAAATAGGAGAACCAGCCAAATTGAATACAATTCATTTACTTAAATCATCTCCTGATTCCAAGCGGATAAAATTGGAATTTTGAAAATAACATGCATGACCACTCATTGCAATGTAAATGATGTTAATAAAAAAAGATTTACCATAAATGTGCTATTTCTTTACAAGGTTTAAATTTAGAAGAATTTAATTGGAACCCAAATCTGGTGAAGGTTTTGTTTTTGTTTTTGTTTTTGTATATACAAAAGGAAAAAAAATTGGTGAAGGGAATTCTGAATTTGCCTTGAGCAATCTCATCTTCCCTTCTGACTCTAGTCTCACTACCACATTAAATATCACCAATACTATAGGCAAAACCTAAAGAAATAAGATAAATTGCCCATTTTTCTTCTTTCCTTAAGATAATGTACATGGTGGAGTCAAGATGGCAGAATAAAGATAGAAACTCACTAAACTCTCCTCCAAACCATTCCAAATTCCTTTAAATAATTATTACAAGCAAATTTTAAAGTATCAGAATACCCCAAAAGACAGACTAGAACATTTTCCAGCTAAAAAGAATTTAGAAGACCAGCAGATAAGGGTCTTTGAAAACAGAGTCTGTGACACAGTCCTGGTGTGCAAGCTGCACTGGCACAGCCCCAACCCAGCACCAGCTCAGCCCCAGTCCTCGCTTCAGCCCCAGCTTGACTTCTGAATCAGTGGCAGGCTGGTGGCTTCCAGACCTCTCACCCCAAAGACATCAAAGACAACCTGGAAAGTCAGCAAACAGGGTCTGTGGAACCAGGGTAGGATCCCAGTGTGCAACCCAAGCAAAGGCTGTGCCCAGCACAGTCCTGGACCCAGCCCCAACCCCAGGTCTAGACAGACCTCTGAATCAATGGCAGTTCTGGTGGCTTCTCAGCTCAGAGACACCAAAGCAGACTTGGAAGGTCAGCAGAAAATGTTTGAGGAACCAGGGTGGGCGAGCCTAAAGGTTAGCTACACCAGTGCAGCCCTGGTCTTGGCCCAATCCAACTCAAAATGACCCAGCCCCAGTGTCAGCTGGATCCCACTGTCAGCAAGGCTGGACTAGAGACTTCTGGACCTCTAAGAGGGGAACATCAAAATGGACTGGGAAGACCAATGGAGAGGGTCTCTGCCAACAAGGGAGTCTGGTGTGCAGTTCAAGTGCAGTCCCAGTGCAGGCCATGCCAGCATACACTGGCCCCGATCCCAGGACTTGAAAAGCAGAAGTCCATAGATTCAGCACAATAGATTTTATAGCTACACTAGAACAGGGACACTCCTAACAATTCCAGGGCAGAAAAGAATACTTGTGGTCAGGTTCCTCAAAGGATCTCTGAAAACAGATGCTTTGAAGCTTAGGACATTGTATCCTCCACCCTGGAAACAGAACCTTACTTTAACAAGAATTAAAAGCCAAGCAATAGGCTAAGAAAATGAGCAGATAACAAAAAAAAAAAGTTTCTGACCATTGAAAGTTATTATGGTGACAAGAAAGATCAAAATACACATTCAAAAGATGATAACAAAGTCCAAAGCCTCCAGGAAAAATAAAAATTAGGCTCAAACCTTGAAAGAGCTCAAAAGGGATTTTGGTAATCATGTAGGAGAGATAAAGAGAAAACTAGGAAAAGAATTGAGAATGGTGCAAAAATAATTGCAAAAAAGCTAATGAAGAGGAGAAAAATGCCTTACAAAGCAAAAAAAAAGAAAGAAAAAAGAAAATTTTGAGACAAGAATTCATTATTTAGTAAAAAATGGGGGAAAATTGGAAAGCATTATGGCAGAAATTGAGCATTGATATATATTTAATACCATTTACCAAATTAATGTTAAAATGGATACATGACAGATACAGAGAGATATAACAAGAAAATGTGAAGAACACTTATCAGGCACATTAATAGGTGAAGAATTTGTGAACAAGAGATAGAGAGCAAATATAGAAGGAACATGGAACCAAGATGAAAAGGAGAAAAAATTCTTTGGGGGGGATTATATAAATAGTTTCTGAGATAAAAATCTCACATTTTAATTATATAAAGAATTGTCAAATCTCTAAAAATATGACATTCCCCAATTGATAATTGGTCAAAGGATATGAAAAGGAAGTTTTCAGATAAAGAAATTAAAACAATTTATAGTCATGTGAAAAAATTATCTAGATAATTATTGATTAGAGAAATATAAATTAAAACATCTTTGAAATATTTTATATGTTTTACATCATTACATATTTTGGAAAAACAGTACATTTATTCATTGTTGGTGGAATTCTGTATTGATTCAACCTTTTTGGAGAACAATCTGAAATTATGCCTTAAGTGTCATAAAACTGTCTATACCCTTTGATTAAGCAACATAACTGTGATTTATTTCTAAAGATAATTGGGGAAAAAAAGGAAGGGAACCTATATGTTCTAAAATATTTATAGCAGGTCCCTTTGTTGTAGCAAAGAACTGGAAACTAAGGAAATACCCAATCAATTGGGGAATGGTTGAATAAATTATGTTATATGATCATGACGTCATACTATTGTACTATAAAAAATAGTGAGCTCATTGATTTTAGGGGGAAAAACAATGGATTAATGTGCACAGAATATTGAAGAGCGAAAGAAAAGATCAGAGGTGTCCAACTGACCAACATGAGATGGGTTCACAGTGGGGCCATTCCTACTACTCAAAAAAACTGTTATTTGAACTTCTTTCTCAAAGAGGATTGTATTATCATGGAAATGATGCCTTGGCATGCAAATGAATTGGATTTAAGTGAGGGAGGATTGTACAATCACCTGCCTCACTTTCTCCTCCAGAGCCATCTGGGTCCAGTGACCAAATATAGATCAGAATGATAGGAGATGGATTTCCTGTGGGATATCTTGGCTTTTTTAAGCTAAGGTTTTTAACAGGTCTTAGTTTGCCTACAAAAGACATATGAAAGAAGATACTATCTGAACCCAGAGAAAGAACTGATAAATTAAAGAATGTAAAGAATGATTTTACACACACACATAACATATATATTTGTTTCTAATTGTGGCCTTATAGTTTGGGGAGAAGATTTAAAAGAAAAATAAAGAAATTCACATGATTACTTAATTTTATATTACACCTAACAGATTTGTAGTTTCACAGAATCATTTTTTATTATACTATGTTATGAAATAACTTGTTTATTCCATAAATAAAAAATAAAATAAAATTTAAAAACCATAATACACATCTCTTGTTACTATTATTTCTTTTCTTCTTTGACTTCTTCTTAGGCTTCTACTTCTTTTTTTCTTTTTCTTCTTTCTCCTTCTCCTTCTTCTTCCTTGTTTTTAAAGCAAGAACTAGTTCCTAAATGAAAAGACATTGTGAGGTGAAAGGAGAAACCTTTTTTTTTTTGCAGAAACCTGCAAGATCTCCAAACTCCACTTTTTACTTAATTATCTGAAAAACCAGTCAAAAATTAGATTTTTTTTATTCTGAGTTATCTTAATCAATACATCTGTATAAAACTGGCTTTAATTCAATAGAAATTCTTCATCATAAAGTATATTTGCTTTTAATGATGATTTGTTTTGACTGCCTAGTTGCCTACTAGAAAACCTGCTGAAAACATCAAAGGACTAACTAAATAAGGAGCTAAGAAATACCATTTCCCCCCTCAAACATATATGGTTGCTTAAATACCATTTTATATCCTGCAGCTCCCAGAAGGGATGTTTCAAGTGACAAATCTCATCAGACCATTAATAATTACAAGGCTTTACCTGCCTTAATGTTTGCTGTCCTTTCCTTTTGCTAAAAGGGAAAGGTCAGGGTGAACTAATAAAATTAAATACAGATTAAATGTTTTAGGACTGTCACAAATATTTCTAAACCATTGAACAAACATAATGATGCTGTGCTATGTGTTTATATAGATAATAATTTCAGTAAACACATATGACATCTTTGAATTGTCAATTATTTAATGTTAAACTGATTTTATTCCTACATTTACCAAGTCACGTACTTCTCTTACTTCCTGTTTTACAAAAGAATATATTTCCAGTTTCTATTTCCCTTCTCATTTCTCTGTATTCACTTAGTTATGTAAGTTGTTTACAGATGTAGAAAGATAGTGCTTGTCTTAGAGTTAGGAAAATCCTGGATTTGAATCCTACCTCAGATATTTAGTAGTTGAGAGACCATAGATTTCCTTATCTCTAAAAAGGAGATAATATATAGCACCTATCACTAAGAGTTGTTACAAAGAAAAAATAAGTTAAAAATTCATTCATTCATTTATTCATTAATGAATGAACACACATTCATTAAGAGCTAAGGCAATTCAGTCAAATAAACATTTATTCAGCATCTATATATGCTAGGCACTGTGCTAAATATCCTTGGCATACATATGTGAAAAAGAATGTCACTGACCTCAAGGAACTTAGTCTAATGGAGGGAGACAATACACACAAAAGGAATTTGAAATTGAAATGATGCAAAAGTTCAAAGGAGTTCAACAACATGACAAACAAAGAGATGACTAACCTGGATATTGTCCTTAAATGGGAATTTGGGGAAAGGCACATTGATCCATCTTCCAATCAAAGGAGCAGAGTGTGTTGAAATGTATAAGTACAAAAGGTGGTTCATTCTTCCAAGATGATAAGATTCTTGATAATTAACTTTGTGGGGACATCATGGAGAAGCCCAAAAGAGTGAAGTGAGGGGGAAATCTAGAGGGATGATTGCTAGATACTGAAAATGCAAAGCTAAAAATTGAAACAATATCTTTCCTTAGGTACTTTCAGTATCTCTATAAAGTTACAATGAATAATGTGTTCTCTAATCTTTACCAGTTTACTTAAACATGGTTTATTAGTATTTCTCCAGTAGAATGCTGTAGTGTTCTCAGTTGGTTTTCTGGAGGTTTTGAAGCAGCCTTAGTTTCAGTTTAGTAATCACCACAAGAATAGCCAGGTGTTAAAGTCCAAATCCTTTATTATCTCCTTCACAGTCTAGTTTCCTTGCCTAGGGCCCAGCTAGTTTTCTTGAGCACCTTTCAGGCCGGGCTTGGTCTCAGTTGGGGGCACAGGAGGACAGCCCAGCCACAAGGATGATGAAGATGGAATGAATCTCTCTGAGTCCTAGGGCTTGTGTTTCAGCCACCAGCTACCCCAAAGGTGGGCGATGGAATGAATCTATCTCTCAATTTGTCTGGCTGAGTTTGTCCCAGTTTATATGCTCTATTATAATTAGATCACTTACAGTATACTGAATATAAACCAATCACTATATCACTAGGGAACCATTATTTGTTGTAAGATTAAATCAATCATACTGAACTAGAGAACTATTAATTACCATGCTAAACTAGATAATCATTGACTTATCAATTTCACTGACTTAACACCTTTTAAGAATTCTTGTTTCAAATACAGAGTTCTGGCCCATGACAGAATGTAAGCTCCTTTTTTCTCTTGTATTCCCAGGACCAATTACATTGCTTTGTCCGTGATATGTGATTAATAAATGTTTGCAGAATTAAAAATTGAATCTTCCAGTGGATATGACCCATATGTTCACATATGTTACCTTCAGATGTTAATACATCTAGGATGAAGTGTTTCTTCAGTATGATTATAATTTCAGCTAATAGATTGCAACCCCTCTCAAGAAAGAGTAAATATAAATGGCCACAGAAAGAAAAAAATTATAATATGGAGAATCTTCTTGAACTTAGGTAGGCTGGTTTTCACACTACAATTTGTTATTGATTCTGTACTTGAAACTTATCCAGCTTGATATGAGTGTCCAAAACTTGTGCTCTCTTAATATAGCCTCCAAGAGTTTGGAATCACTTCCATTTATGGTTGATAAATATCTGGATTCTGACACACCTAATATTAGAGCAATCATGTAAAGTGATATCAACAAAAAAAAATCTTTCCCCAAGAGTATATTTAATAACACTTTCTTTCATTCCTTCCTTCTTTCTTTCTTTACTTCGTTGCTTCCTTTTTACTTTCCTTCTTCTTTTGTTAATCATTACATTAGAATGAAATGAGATTTCACTACTTAATTTGCTCTACTTAGCAGAATCTCATGAAGGCCCTGAATTGATCCAGTATTTAAAAACACCATCTTCTCAAGGCTATTTGTAAATCATCTCCACTTCTAATGATGGATTAGACAGAGTTCAGTCAATAAGTTCTTTGTTTGCAGCATGACATAACGAATGAAATGCTGAAAAGGAGTAACTGAATTTACACCTCACTTCAGAAACTAATTGTCTGTTTTTGGGTAAGTTACCTTCTTAAACATCTTTATGTAGCAAGACTAGGTTTACTCTCTCAATCCATACATGTACTAACAGATCAGGTTCTCAGAGCTCAATTGACTATGCCTCTATCTCAAGGTTTTAGGGATACTCCTGAGATACAGAAGGTTCTTCAAGTCTCCAACATAAGTGCTCTTGCATCTGCTCAGTATTATCAAACTTGATAGCTCTTTGACATTACTGATAACCATTTGACAAAAAAAAAATGTATGTTTTTTTTTTTACAAAGGGTTATACACTTACAAGGTATTTCAAGAAAAAAGAAATACAGATAAACCCCTCACCTATGAGGACATTTTCCCTTCTATGCTTCAGTCTCTGAAGAAATTAAACTCAAATTTAAAGATATTTCCTTGCTCACAGGATATTGTAATTCAGCTTCTGAGAGAATACATTATGAGGCCCCTCTGCTGGACTTCTTCCTAGACCTGACCAATAGATTTCTGTGTCTTTCTTCTAATATCTCAAAGTTCAAAATGTCATTCTGTTCCTAATATTCCTTCACCTAATATTAAGAAAGAATAAACATAATAAGCACAGAATTTCAACAGTAACATGCTTTCAGGCCACATAACTTGGGAGGGAAAAGAAGGTCCTAAAGTATCTCTTATTCCACTGGAATATTTGATTATTTCTTCACAGAATTATCACCAGGAAACAAGGAATTTCAGTACTTCCATTGGAGTTTTTCCTATACATTGTTAGTTCTGACTCAGTAGTCAATTAAAAGGTTCAAGAACTCTGGGAGATGACTATAAACCACTACATAGAATTCCCAGTCCCTCTATTTTTGTCTGCCTGCATTTTTGATTTCCTTCACAGGCTAATTGTATGCTATTTCAAAGTTCAACTCTTTTTATACAACAAAATAACTGTTTGGACATATATACATATATTGTATTTAACTTATACTTTAATATATTTAACATGTATTGGTCAACCTGCCATCTGGGGGAAGGGGTGAGGGGAAGGAGGGAAAAAGTTGAAACAAAAGGATTTGGAACTGTCAATGCTGAAAAATTACCTATGCATAGAACTTGTAAATAAAAAGCTATAATAAAAAAATTTTATTTACAAAATTAAAAGGTTAAAAACATCACACAAGATGTAGGCAGAAAAGTAGACAGTAACAGAGTACCTGTGTTCTGAATCAGGAGAAGGGCTCTTCCAGTACCTGTTATAACACACTTTCAGAAGCATTCTTATCCCTATTCTCATCCCCATCATATAGTTTAGGAGAAGGCAAAGCTCCATGAATATATTCTGAGGATAGGACCCTAAATAGCTAATTCCTTTATTATATGCAAAATATGTAATCACAATCATGCAGTCACAATATTTAGCTCATAGATTTTGTGTGAAGACAAAATGAGATAACATACATAACAACTTTAAAGCATTATGACAAAATAAATTATTATCATCATCATTATCATCAACCCATATAAAGTAAAATATATGCTTCAATTTCGAAGTTATAGTGATAGTCTATAAGATTTCTTAAAGTCAGATTAGAATTGTTTGAATATATCAAGGACTTTGGGAAATTCTGGAGTGGTAATAAATAAAATTTTAAAGAGTATCAGATTTGATTTAAGTTTGATAATCTTAGAGAACTCTTCCCAATTTCTCACAGAGTTCTTTTCCTTTTATCCCTCATCTAGCTATGGATTTCTACAATACATTTTGATTTATTAGACAGATATTCAAACAGCAAGTTACATCATAATATAAAATACAAAATGGGGCAGTGATCTGACAAGAAACAGTAAACTAGTTTTTGCCTATCTTAGGTACTGCGACTAACATTTCTAACAGTCCTGTGAAAAAGAAAAGGTTAATTTAATCTATTTGTCATACTCTAATTAAATTAGTCATTTTTTTTGCATAGAACCAGTGTGTATTTTCTGTATATCTCCCCAGTTCCCATATGAAATACTCTGTTTCTGTCCAAATTCCAAACAATCCCACTCATCCTTAATCGCACATCTGGCATTCTTTTCCGGAGACTCACAACACTGTCTTCACATTTCACAAACAGCAGACCCTTGCACAGTTTGAAAATCCCAGGCTGCACCTGTCATCACTTCAAGAATGCCCTGGAAACTTTGTCACTCACAAACTGAAAGTCACATCTTCCTCAATGGTTAAGAGATCCCTTTGGGAATAATTCCTTGGCAAGAAAACTTTTTTTAACAGTATGGGCAATCTCAGCATTTCAGTGCCTCTCATTTCAGCTCACTGTTCATTCAACACAGTCTAATTAACACTTAGGCATCATTTCTCAACACTTCCATCCACTCATTCTTTAGTTGTTACAGCAAGTCCCCACATGGCTATTCAGTCACAAAAGCATTATGAAAGAGGAAAGGGGGGGTGATTTTGCCTGTTGGTATCTTTAAATCTCTGAATCATATATATGAGTACATATATATATATATATATATATATATACATATTGCTCTATCGATATGTATGTTCATGCATGTGTGCACATGTGTATGTATTCCATTTGTAAATGCCTCCCATTATTTACAAGACAAAAGAGAAGGGCCACTTGTTTCTCTTCCCCATTCTTGATCTTTTTGTGACTTCTTTTGTTCTTTAGGGATGCCCTTGATGTAGCTTGCACAAAGGAGGCAAAGAATGCAAAGAGAAAAATGATGAACAAAAAGAAAAGATTCAGAGAATCCTACTCACAACTAACTAAAGTTCTTAGGGATGCCTTAGTTACTTTTGAAAAGAAAGATTGATTAATAAAATGTTAGAATGCCTCTGATTCCTTCAGGGAAATTTATCAAGAGGAAAAATATTAGTTCAAATTCTCCTATATAGATCTTTTAATAGTGGATATAAAATCATCCGTAAATAAGTGGAATAGGTGTACAAAAGTAACTTTGAAAATCTTTCTAACTATACATTTTGATGGTCCCTGTATATCTTGGCAAAAATCCATCTAAAGTATATAGCAAATAAGGCTGCCATCATCTAAATGTTTAATTAATATTTATTATCTCAAAGACATGTGTTTTAAGTAAAATTTAAGATGTAATAGTTGTATATATATTTTTATTTGTGGTATGTTAATGCTTAAATTTTTATGTGTAGAATAGTCCTGAAAGATAATGTAATAAATGAAGGTAACAGGCAATGGAAGAAGATGGATGATCCTTCTGGAGTTGGAATTCAATGAATTATAGACTTATTATTACTCCTAGTTTGGTGTAGGAATGTGTGGGTCATATCCCATGTAAAGATTCAGACAAAATCTATGAGATTTTTTTTACAGGTAAAGAGTCTCCCTCAGGCACATTTGATTCAAGAATAAGAAAACTGAACTTGAATAAGAGGATTGAAATTTGAATCAGATTTTGCCACTTAAGTATGACTTTGCTCAAGTTACTTAACATCTCTATAATTTGGTTTCTTCAACTGAATAAAGAAGAAGTAAATAATCTTGAAAGTCTCTTAAATCTCTTAACTTCATGACCTTTTAATCACATGATTAGAATAAACTTTTTTGCAGGCCTAGATCTATATGATACTATTTTTTATTTCCCTTAATCATGTCAAAGGCATGTAGGCACCCATTAATAAGTTTCTACAGGATGTGGAAGTTTCAAGAAGAAAAAGTACAAGACATAGTTTTGTAAAAGGGTTCAATCTCACATGACAAGGTCTATTGCTCATTAGGTAAAGCAAGGTACAGTTGCTTCTCATCATTATTGATAAGTCATTTTTCAGTCATATCTTGAACCATTTTGATCACATTTGATGTTTTCTTGGCAAAGACACTAAAGGGATTTTGCATCTCCTTCTCCAGTTCATTTTATGATGAAGAACTGAGGTAAACAGGGTAAAGTGATTTGTCCAGGTTCACACCTTTAGAAAGTGTTGAGGACAGACTTGAATTCAGGAAGATAAGGACTTCCTAACTATATGCCCAGTATTCTACCTACTCTGACATCTAGTATCCCAGTTGATTCCCAAGTAATCATTAAAAATAAGTTCAGTAACAGTATAATATATAATTATAATAAGACACCTTTTAAAGGTATTATGAGCTTCTTTCTAGAAACTTGAATGCTTTTCCCCTTTCAATAATTTTATACATTTTATGCAAATATTAAGGGTGCAAATTAATAATAACAATAATAAGGCAAACAAAAATACCTTCTAGGCTTTGCATAAAAATAAATATATGTTTATTTAATTCACAAAAGCATATATAAAGGTTACTTAAAAGGACTTGCTGTTCTGAGAATTTAGTAACTACATATCTATCTCCAAGGAGCAAAAGTCTTTTAACTTGGGATGTACAAATTGATTGTTCTGATATTTAGTAGCAATAGTGGTGCTCTGGAACTTTTAATGAAATCTATTCCTAGGAGCTTTCTGGGCAACCTCTCTCTATGATATCCTGTAATAGAGTTTCTAGAGATGCAAATAAAAATCCAGACACATATAAGTATATAAAATTAAATTCCTGTTCCATCACTGCTCAGTTGAGGTAGTCATAGGCTGTAATCATACAAAATGAGATGCTGAGATCTTCACAATGTGATAATATCCAATGATCATTTTATGAAGTGAGAAAATTATCTGTTATGAAATTAAAGTTACTTGGATAATGGATGGACAAAGCATTGTTTTTTTCTTGGAATGAGTAATAGTTTATGTAATTCCATACTCAGAGCATTTATCAAAGGTAATCCAGCAAGAAAAAAAAAAGATGAACTTTCTTTTTTCCCCTTTCTCCACTTGCCACATCATCAAGAAGAGCTATTCTCCCAAGGAGAAATAACACTTGAGCAGCAGGTTTTAAGGGACATTTGAAGAGGCAGAGATATTTAGGATAAAAAGTTTTCAGAAGCATGACCACTGGCAGTAAAGAAGAGAGCCAGCCATGTACTCAAAAGAAAGCTAGCCCTAGCAACTAAGAGACAAACTCCAGAGGAATAGATCCTGACACTTCAGCTAAGTACCCTGCCTAAAAGAAATAGTATCTGCCCAGCAGTTGACTTTGAATGTCAGCTTCATGAAAATTCTGCATGGAAAGAAAGGGCATCAAGACACTGGAGTCTCAGAGTTGTGAATTACTTTGGTCACATTAATAATTTATATGCGTACTTCATTAGCATTTTACTTGAAATTGTGCCCATTTCTTCTAAAGATGTTATATCTGCAAAAGTGCACCCCAGGTTTAATGGGAAATGTTTTATAGTTTCTCTTTTTACTGTATCATCTAAGGAAATAAATACCTTTGCTAAGAGGTAACCACTTCTACTGATTGTTATAGGAAAGCACATTGATAAAAACTCATAAGCTATTGTTTTAGGAGTAGAGCATCATAGGATAATCATTGGAATCCAAGAGTAGTTCCCTCAAAGACCAAATCCTTGGGTGCAAGTGTATATGTTAAGGAGTGTCCCGGAGGGAGAGCTAAAGACATTACATCATTTACATACACCAATTAAAAACTTATAAGATGATATGATATTTTGCTGTTTTAATATTTTTGCTTTGTTTATTAATCTCATTTGACTATAAAAGAGGGCAAATAAGAGATTTTGAAGCATAGCAATTATTTTTGTCCATACATTACAAAATTATCAATTACATATCACTTGATGATCAATCAATGATCATATCACTAAAGCATTTATATGCAATATTATCAAAATTTATTTCCATCTACATATTTCACATCCTTATCAAGCTGCCTCAGTTTCATGTTGCTATAGAATTGTCAGTTCTCAGGTATATAATAATGGGGCTTCCTTTCAAGTATGAATTGGATTAAATAGACAATAAGATTCTGTGAATCTCTGATATCTAGTGCATATTTGCATGCTTTCCTTTCAGGTTTGGAGATTTGAATAGTTTATAGAAGAACTATTTCACCATCTTGGTGATCTCATTCCAAAACTGTTTTCAAAAAATATATTCTTGATTCAGCTTTCCATAATACATTTCCCACACTCAAAAAAGATCACAAAATAATTATACAAACTTTGTTCCCAAACATAGTTTTTATAGATTTTTCATTTCAATACAAGTGATTGGTGTCCATTTTCTATTATAAGAACTACTTTTCAAAATTATATGTAGATTCTTCTATATTGGAGATATATTTGATGGTAAGGGAGCACTTCTTCCCTAAGGGATAAAATCTGTGTAGCAAAAGATAATTTCCTATGTAGTAAGTATAAATTTATTTTTTCAAGTCTTAGGAGTGATGGATGAAAAACAACTTTTTGCTTTCATATTTCACTATAGTTAACAAATCATTGTGTATGTATGAAGAAAAGAAATAGCAAGTAACTCAATAAATAAAAATATTTGAAATAACAGAACAAATTTAAAAAGAATAGATGACAATTTCTATGACTTACTTAGAATTTTTAAAAAGTAAGGAATACAAGAATATTCATAGCAGCACTGTTTATGTTAATTTTAAAAAACTGGTAACAGAATGGGTTCTTATTCATCAGAGAATAACTAAACAATCTATGGGATATAAATTTAATGGTATATTATTGTATAATAAAAAATTTTGAATACAGTAAGGGGTGAGAGATAAAAAAACTAGATTTCTATTAATTTTTTTAAAAAAAGAGGTTGGGATAGGAGCTACAAAACTGCTGGTGTGAAAGGTCATATGCACTTTCAATTGAGATCATTTTGTTATTACCTTTCCTCAATTATTTTACTTCATTATAAGAGACCTTTCATGAAAAGGTAGTGTATTTAATGTAAAAAACAAACCCATGAATAAAACTGAAAGAGACAAAAACAAACAATGAAGATTAGGAGTTCAAAAAAATATGAAGAGCAAACAATAAACAGTAAGAGAGTAATATGGACAATGTTTGCAATTGTATTAAAACACACACACATACACACACACAGAAAACATTTAAATTCAGAAAAAATGGCATTATCAATACTGAATCCTAAGACCAGATGACTCAAGAATTCAAACATAATGAATATGACAGACAAAGCAGTTGTATTGTTTGGATTTGACTATTTGTTGTTGTTATTATTATTATTATTATAAGGGAAGTTTTTGAAGTTTGGGAGAAGGGTATATGGGGAATTGAGTAGGATGTATTAAACAGAAAGATGTTATTAAAATTACTTAAGAGAGAAAAGTAGCTGAAAAGGAGCAGTTCATAAGTAAATCAACCACCATTGTCTACTTAATAGAATTTGTTTATACAGCATCTCATCTTACCTTTGCAATAATGCATAATGCAATCAAATCACAGTGTCCTGCAATCAAAATCAATGTATGCTGTAATCATTTTTTTCTAGCCAACTCCATTTCCTTTGTTATTGTTCTCTTACCATCATGAATGCAGTCTCAACATTATTTAGCAGATGATGATGAATGGAGCATATATTCACGTGTGCAAATCATAAAATTCATGTCTGGAAACATGAGTTATTCTGGACCTTCATGACAGTAAACCAACGTCTTGGCAAGAATAAATGAGTATACATGATTGTCAGTTTTGCTTCTTTCCCAGTAAAATTGGGTGCCTTCCATGAAATATTTCATCACTACTTGTAAAATGAGTGGAGTTGGAATAAATATTCCCTTTGGTCCATTCAAACTCTAACATTCTATGATTTTCATTTCTTTTAATATCACTGTGTGTTCTGTGCTATTTATTGAAAGGAGGCTTCCAGGCAAAACATTTTGCTGCTGCATATTAACAACAACAACAACAAAAAGAAGAAGAACAACAAGAACAACAACAACAACATTCTGGTGAGGGTACTATGTATACAAGATGGCCTCAAAACCAAATGGTAAAGGGCTAGTTGTGGAAGCAAACCTGCAGATAACTTGAGGATCTTTATAACTTCAGGAATCTCCTTTTTTTATTCATCATTGTCATAAAGATATCAAACTGACAATTAGGATCTAGTAGGACTCATTGCCTTTGATGAACCCCAAATATTGTACTGAGAAAGTGTGAATAAAGTTAGCCAGAGGAAGGAACAAGAACCAAGAGAGTAGAGAGAGTATTCTTGGGGTATTGACAGGGTCAGAAAATATGGAGTTAAATTGCACACTCCCAGAATGTCAGAGTTGAAAAGGACCCTATAAGCTATCTATTTAAACATCTATTGGAGTAAGAATACTGAATGCAAGATTTCTGATGAATTTTCATCCTCCTTTTTTGGAAAACTTCTTGCTGATAAAGAATTTATTTTACCATGTTTCTGCTTTCCAATGGAGAAAAAATAAACATTTAAAAGGAAACTAGAAAGCTACTGTAAGGGTAAACAAACAAGACTAATAAGAAAGAAGTAGAAAAGCCTTAAGAGCATAATAATATTCCATCACACTTTTATCCTATAACTTCTTTTGCCATTCTCTAATATATGTGCAATTATTCAGATTTACAAACTTTGCCACCACAATAAGTACATGCATGCATGATATTCCTTGTCCCTTTTTTGCATATCCTCTAATTCCCATTTCTTTGTTTTCCTCTTTCTTTCATATTTCCTAACTGAGAAAAACATATTATACATCTGTATTTTCCTTTCTTTGAACAATTCAGATGAAAGTGAGGTCCAAATGTTCTTTCATTCCTTCTTTCCTCCTTATTTGCATAGATTTCTTCCTGTATACTTTGATTATGATATAACTTTCTCTAACTTTCCTTTCCTTTCACTTTACTATATGCTTCTTCCTCCCATTTCCATCTTCTTTTTAGAATTTATAATTTCTGGAATAAATTTGTTCAGCCATTCCCTAATTCCTGTTGTGAGAAATAACTCTATTGAACTCGGGAGGGGTGAAGTTAAAATTATTTCATTACACAGCTGCAGAAGTAGGTACCCTATAGAATAAGAACACTTGAAATGAATAGACATATCTTTTTTATACCTTGTCACCTGAAATGCAAGTCCTTATCCTGATTTCCCAATGACTGAGTACCACATAGGTCATAGCCTATCGTGAGTACCTAATCCCCCTCTGTGTAAATGTGAATCTATACCTCCCTATTATATCTTCAGTTGGCACTCACCTTATTTTAGATGTGGTTCAGACCTCCTCCTGATTCCCTATTGGTTAAGTATTACAAAGGTTATAACCTATCTGGCTACAACCCCCTTCCTACATCAGTATGAATCTTCACCCCCCTGATACACTGTCCCCACCACATGCGTGTAAGTTCTTAATTACATCTTCAATTCCACTTTTAAATAATTCTCCACATCTCTGATTGCATTTTACAATAAAGTTCCTAATTTTAGCTTACCATTTCTGATTACATTTTCCCCCTAATAATAAAATTAATAAATAATAAATTAGAACAATGAAATGAATTGTTCCCTTCTTTTTCAATAAGCCTCTGTTTCTTTCATTTAAAGGTTTTTTTTTTTTTTTTTTAAATTTAAGTGCAATAACTCTGTGGAACTAAACCCTTGGGGCAGAGCCAAGATAATAGAGAGTATATATGTCTTTATCTGAGTTCTTCCTGACATCCCTCAGAACAACATCAGATCAAGGCTCTGAATTTGTTTTGTAGTGATAAAACCAACAAATATTTGGAGTGGAACAAGTTTCTGGCAGAAGATATTTTTGAAAGAACTCCAGAAACTCTGCTTCAATTGGTTTGGGGGTGGGGTGAGGCAGCTGAGCATAGGTACAGCACAGGGATTCAGAGTGGTGTGGTGTCCAGGTACCAGGGAAATATACCAGAAGGCTTTTAGCCAAAATACAGCAGCATTGGCTACTCTGTCCTGGTTCAAAAGCCAGTGCATTAGCAGATTAGCTGTGAGACATCCAATGCAAATACAGAAGGCAAATAGTAAGCCTCTGAGGCCCAGAATAAATAAATCAGGATTTGGTCATGCTACATGCCCACCTAGCACTGGAAGGAAGTCAGCAGTACCAGCCCATGGTAGCATAAAGCCACTTTTTCCTACAGAAAAAGCCTGGAACAATATCCCCTTTACCGTAAAAGCAGACCTCAAACTTTAAAAAAGGAGGGAAGGAGCAAAAAGAACTTTGACCATAGATATCTTTTATGGAGACAGACAACAGATCTCAAACCATGAGGATACTAAAGGCAAATAGTCTCCAGATGACGCCCCAAAGGATTATATGAGTTGGTCCCTCTCTCACAAGGCTCTCCTGGAAGAATTAAAAAATAATCTTAAAAGAGAGTTAGAAGAAAAATGGGAAAAGGAAATGAGACCTTTGCAAGAGAGTTTGGAAAAGGAAACACAGAAATTATCTGAAGAAAACTACTTAAAATAGATTTAGTGAAAATGAAAAATCATGTAAATCCTTACAAAATAGATTTGATAAAATAGGGAAATGATATGATTCCTTACAAAACAGATCTGATGAAATGGAAAAAGCATACAGATCCTTATAAAATAGACTTGAAAAAGAAACCAACTCTTGAAAAACAGAATTTGTGAAATGGGAAAAAATGCAATGAACAAAACACCTCATTTAAAAGTTTGACTGGCTAAAGGCAAAAGGAGATAAAAAAACTAACTGAAGAAAACAATTCCCTAAAAATTAGAACTGAACAAATGGAAGTGAATGACTCAATGAGACTTCAAGAGTCAAAAAAAAATGAAAAAATAGAAGAACAACTGACTTGGAAAATAGATCCAGTAGAGACAATCTAAGAATTATTGGACTACCTAAAAACCACAGTTTAAAAAAAAAGAGCCTAGACATCATCTTTCAGGAAATTATCAAGGAAAACTGCTTGGATGTCCTAAAACCAGCAGGTAAAATAGCCATTCAAAGAATTCACAGATCACCTCATGAGAAGAGACCCCAAAATGAAAACTGCAAGGAATATCATAGTTAAATTTCAGAATTAACAGATCAAGGAGAAAATATTACAAGCAGCCATAAAGAAATAATTCAAATATCAAGGAGCCATAATCAGGATTTTTGTTATGAGCATACTTTTTTTTTGTTTTTGCTGAGGCAACTGGAGTTACATGAAGTGCCCAGGGTCACACAGCCAGCTTAACACTGGTTAAGTATCTTAGCCCAGATTTGAACTCAGGTCCTCCTGACTTCAGGGTTGGTGCTCTATCCACTCTGCTACCTACTGCTCCTGTTATGGGTAAAGGCTGCAGTTATAATTAGATTTTATTGTGATATTATAAAAAATAAAATAGAGGTAGAAAGGGGATTCTATTGGAATAAGAGGAAAATGGAATTAAATAGGATAAATTACATTTCATGAAGAGGTAAAAACTACCTATTACAACTGAGGGAAAGAGGAAGGGGGAATGAGGATTATGTGAATCTTACTCTCATCAAATTTGGCTAAAAGAGAGAATATTATATATATTTAGCTTCACAGAGAAACTTGTCTCACTCTATATGGAGGTGGGAGGGGAAAGGAGAAAGGAAATGGGGAGGCTAATAGAAGGGAGAAGAGAAATAGAAGGGGAAACGTATAAAAAAGAGGGAAGAATATAAAAGGGGAGGATTGTTTGAGAGAGATTGTAGTCAGAAGCAAAATACTATGGATGAGGGAAATGGTGAAAGGAAAGAGACAAGTATAATTTGAGGAAAACAACATACCAGGAAATATAGTTAGCAATTTTAACTGTGAATGTGAATGGGATGAACTCTCCCATAAAATAGAATCAGATAGTGGACAGGATTAAAATCCAGAATCTTACAATATGTTGTGTACAACAAACTCATTTAAAGCAAAATGATACATACAAAGTAAAGGTAAAAGACTGGAGCAGAATCTATTATGCTTCAACTAAAGTTAAAAAAAAAAAAAAAAGCAGAGGTCGTGATCCTGGTGTCAGATCAAGCAAAAGCAAAAATAGATCTCATTAAAATAGATAAAGAAGGAAACAACATCTTGCTAAAGGGTACTATAGATAATGAAGCAATAGCAATATTAAATATATATAAATATATATATATATATATATATTTGGGTGCTGTCCTACTTGATGAATATATATATATATATATATATATATATATATATATATATACCATATTTATATCTACCAATTTAAGGAAATAGCTACCAATTTAAGGAAATTAATGAAAAAATTCAGATGAAAGTAGCCTAGTTATACCAGATGTAAAACTATATTATAAAGCATCAAAACCATTCTGTAATGACTTAGAATCAATCAGTGGAATAGCTTAGGTTCACAAATCACAATAGACAATGTCTGTAGTAATATAGTGTTTGATAAACCCAAAGACCCCACCTTTTGGAACAAGAATTCACTATTTGACAGAAATTTCAGAGAAAATTAGAAATTTGTTTAGCAAAAACTAGGCATGGAGACACAGCTAACACCCTTTGTCAAGATAAGGTTGAAAAGGGTTCATGATTTAGACATGAAGAGTGATACTCTAAGCAAATTTTACAAAGAAAGATAGACTATCTCTCAGATCAGATCCCTGTAGAAATAAGGAATTTGTGGCCAAAGAACTGGAGTACATTAAGGAATGCAAAATATATAATTTTGATTATATTAAATTATAAAATTTTTATACAAACAAAACCACTGCAGACATGGTTAAAACGGAAGTAATAAACTGGGAAATGTTTTTTAAATTTAAGGGTTCTGATAAAAGCTTCATTTCTAATATATAGAGAAAACTGAAACAGATTTGTGTGGAATGGAGAGATGAAGAACTTACACTAATGTGTGAATTCTTTTTCTTTATTTTCATTATTCCTGTGTTTCCCTACAACCTGCATAAGTACAATACGTGCAGGCCTATATTTACTTAAACCTTACTTAGTTACAGGCATATTTACTTAACCTAAGTTGGTGACATTTATCAATGTTTGACATTTATCGATATTTAGTCTATTAGCTTGACCACTGTCAGCTCAATTACCTAAAGCTTGAAGGCCTAACCCAGAAACATTCCATTCCAATCTCTCTAGATAACAACAACCAATTAGATGCCCCCCCCCAATGTTCTATTACTTGTGATGTAATCTCTTGGGTTTTTTGAGTTTTTTTTTTCATTTTTTTATTATTATAACTTTTTATTAACAGAACATATGCCTCAGTAATTTTTTACAGCATTATCCCTTGTATTCATTTCTGTTCTGATTTTTCCCTTCCCTCCCTCCACCCCCTCCCCTAGATGGCAAGCAGTCTTATACATGTCAAATATATTATAGTATATCCTAGATATGATGTAATTTCTTGTAACAAAATCTATAAAAGCTGTGTATATTCACTAATTCTTTAGTCTTCCTGCTGTGAGTACTTACATTTTCCTTTATCTCTCACATCTGGCCTGCCCGCCTCTCATGAGATGCTATAATAAACAATCTTTCTGCTTTCTACTTTGAGTGATCTCTGAATAGTCATTTTTGGTAGGGGTCTTCTGCATCCCACACAGTTGGGGGCTCATCTGGGATGGGGAGAGATGATTGTGCACTCTGAACAGGGACAAGCGTGCCCACGGAGTAATTTTCTTTGTGGTCTCTGGCTCTGAGTGTGCGACCTCCCTCTGCTCTTACATAAAAACCCAAGGTACTCAGTTGAAAGCAGAATTGAAGATCGAAGGAAGTAGAGTCCTGATGGCTGGCAAAGTGCAGTCTGAAAGAAAATACACATGTAACTCAAGGTAAAGCTCTTGGGAGTCTGGGGGTCCATTGGCTAGGTCAAAGGGAAGAGCCCTCCTAAATTTGTTTTTGGTGGGAACTGCTGTCGACCCCAGTGATAAAGGACTTTCCTGAGGAAGCTCTCAGGTGACTGTGGGCATGAGGGTAATTGAAACCTCAACCAACACCTAGTTTGGGACCAGGTTGTAAAATGGGATAGAAGCAGTCCAAGAATTTGTGTCAGGACCTTAGCCATAGAATTCCAGTTGACAGCTCTCTTGAGAGTCAACTTAAAAGACTGAGATGAGCTTCCAAGATATATAAAAACATAAAACTTCTCAGAAAAGTGGGAGGAAGTTCCCAGGACTATTTGGGTATATCAGACTTAAATCTGTACATAAAAGGTGAAAATGGAGTTCTGTATTTGTCTCTGTGTGCGTATGTCTGCTTTGCATTCTGAGTTCTGTGTTAAAAATTAGTAAGCTTGTAAGAGATAATAATTCAGTTTCTGTGTTGGAGGCTTAGAAAAATATCAGGCTGAATTGTTGGAATTGGAATTCATTCCAAGTAGTAATTCTTTCAGAGTGACTCGGAATGTATTGGTCTTTGATCATGGTAAGTTAATTTGGGAGCTAATTTGGGGCTTCTCAAGATTAGGATAGTGCAAGAAAAGAAAATCATTTTCTCCTTCTCTTTCTCTGCTCTGGCTGATTGCAGCAGCTTTGCAGGAAAGGGAGAGAGAAGGGGAAAATATATCTAATATAGTGAAATGAGAAACTTAAACATGTAGGAATGAGAAAAACATAGATTGAAAGGAATTTGAAAGTTTGGAAAGTTTTGAGAAAAATAGTGTGCTATCACTTTTTAAAAAATACTGCTGTAAGCAAGGAGTCCATAATTTTGTTATAAAAACTTGAGTTTGTGGAATCATGCCAGAAAGAATCTCAAGATAAAAGCAAAAATTGGCACTTAACTCTCCTGACTTATTAAAAACAAAAGAAGTTTAAATGGAATATCTAGGTAGGTTTTAGGAAATTTCACAAACTAAAGTACTGGTTAATTTTAAAATAACAATGGTAGCATGTCTAATAAATTAAACAAATCACATCTCCAATTCATGGCAAGATATACATAAGAAGTTGCAGATATTGGAAGGGTGGAATAAAAATAAAGTAAGAAAGGTAAATAGCCAAACACAGGGGCCCTCTGACTTGTTGGGCCTGTGGGAAAACTAGGCATGCTTCTAAAAAAAATTGTCCCAGGAGAAGAAAGAAAAATCATTGGGACTTCCAGCGAAGATGGCGGAGAGGATACACATATCTACTTAAGCTCCGTGTTTTCTCTCAGAATTTATTTCATGACAAGCCTCTGAATTAATGCTTGACTGCAAAAAAACCCCCACAAATAATTACCAAGAGAAGACATTCTTGAAATTCACCAGAAAAAGTCTGTTTTTGCTTGAGGGCAGGGACAGTTTTAGATCGGGTGCAGACTGAGGGCAGATAGCAGCAGCAAGAGCACAGCAGGCAGCTCACAGCTGAGCAGACTGGAGGGGGATGGGGTGTGATCTCAGCCCTCTCTGCAGGGAGAGCTTTACTACAGTATTGGCTACTTTGCCCTGGCAACAAGCCAGTAGATAAGCAGAGAATCTAAAAAAACAGGGGGTAAAGACAATAACCCTGAAAAGTTAGTCTTTCAGGACCTGGCCATATCTACCTGGAGTGACTCAGCACACTCTTAGAATCTCAGAATTCTCAGTCATTGCTGTCCTGCTAGTGCCTCGCTGCTGCCCCTCGCAGTCTGTAGAGGAAGCTCAGTAATACCATCCAGCACCCTCCCTCCCCTCCCCCCACCAAAAAAAAAAAAAAACAGACTGCATTTAATTTTTTGCTAGTTAGTTTTCTTTGACTCTTCTCTGACAAAATGAGCAAAAAATTTAAATGGAAGCTAACCATTGATAGCTTTTATATGGATAAAAAGCAGACTTTAAACCCTGAGGAGACTAAAAACAAACTGTCTCCAGATGAATCCCCAAAGGGAGATATGATGTGGTCCTCAACCCAGAAGATTCTCATAGAAAAAATTAAAAAGGCTCTCACAAGAGAGTTAGAAGAAAAGTGGGAAAAGGAAAGGGAAGCTTGGCAAGAGAGTGTGGATAAGTCATCCCACTCATTTAAAGACAGAGTGGATGAAGAAATGAAATCCTTGAAAAACAGAATTAGTGAACTGGAAAAAGAAAATAGCTCTCTAAAAAAATAAAATTGGTGAAATGGAAAAAATTCCATAGAACAAAACAACTCACTTAAAAATTCAATTGGACAATTAGAAAAAAGATATAAAAAAGTGAGTGAAGAAAATACTTCATTGAAAATCAGAATAGAACAAATGGAAATGAATGACTCGAGGAGACATCAAGAATCAGTCAAGCAAAACCAAAAAAAATGAAACAATGGGAAAAAATGTCAAATATCTTCTTGGGAAAACAACATACCTGAAAAATACATCCAGGAGAGACAAGCTGAGAATTATTGGACTGCCTGAAAAATATGATGAAAAAAAGAGCCTGGACACTATTTTCCAGGAAATTATCAAAGAGAACTGTCCAGATGTTATAGAAACAGGGAGTAAAATAGAAATTGAAAGAATTCATCAATCACCTACTGAAAGGGACCCTAAAATCTAAACGCCAAGAAATATAATGGCCAAAGTGCAGAACAATCAGATGAAGGAAAAAATACTGCAGGCTGCTAGAAAAAATCAATTCAAATATAAAAGGAACCACAATAAGGATTACTCAATATCTAGCAGTGTCCACATTAAAAGATCGAAGGGGTTAAGGAACTTGGTATACAACCAAAAATAACTTAGCCAAAATGAGCATCTTTTTCCAGGAAAGAAGTTGGACATTCAATGACATAAGCAAATTTCACCTATTTTTGATGAAAAAAACAGAAATAAACAAAAAGTTGGATCTACAAATATAGAACTCAAGAGAAACCTAAAAAGATAAAAACAAATCTTAGGAACTATATTTCTGGTATAAAGATATATAAATAATACATGTATATTTTGTTCTAGAAACTAGAGGTGGAAAGGAAATTGTACCTGGAAAAGGGTAAAGTGGGGGCACTACATCTCACAAAGAGGCAAAGGAAACCTATTATATCTGAGAGAAAGAATGGAGGGAGATGAACATGGTGTGTATCTTACTGCCATCACAATTTATGTAAAGAGAAAGATATTAGACACATTTGATTTCTGGTGAAACTTCTCCCACCTCATTGAAAAGGGAGGGGAAAAAGGAAAAGGGAAAGACTAGGCTAAGCAGAAGGGAATACAGAAATTGTGAGGAAAAGTAGTAAGATAGGGGGAGGAACTCTAAGGTGGGGAGAGGGATACTAAAAAGGGAGAGCTGTGAGAAGCAAGTGGTGCTCACAAGTTTAATACTAGGGAGAGGGGTAAAGGAGAAGGAAGGGAGAAAAGCATAAGCAGGGATTAACAAAATGGCAAGTAATACAGAACTGATCATTTTAACCATAAATGTGAATGGGGTAACCTTCCCCATAAAAAGAAAGTGGTTAGCAAAATGAATTAAGAGCCAGAATCCTACAATATGTTGTTTACAGGAAACACACCTGAAGCAGGGAGATACATACAAAGCAAAGGTAAAAGTTTGGAGCAGAATCTACTATGCTTCAGGTGAAGTCAAAAAAGCAGGGGTAGCCATCCTGATCTCAGATCAAGCAAAAACAAAAATTGATCTAATTAAAAGACATAAGGAAGGGCACTATATCTTGCTAAAGAGTAGCATAGATAATGAAGCAATATCAATATTAAACATATCTGCATCAAGTGGCGCAGCATCAAAATTCTTAAAAGAGAAATTGAGAGCTGCAAGAAGAAATAGACAGCAAAATTTAATGGTGGGAGATCTCAACTTTGTACTCTCAGAAATAGATAAATCAAACCACAAAATAAATAAGAAAGAAGTCAAAGAGGTAAATAGAATAATAGAAAAGTTAAATATGATAGATCTCTGGAGAAAACTAAATGGAGACAGAAAAGAGTACATTTTCTTTTCAGCAGTTCATGAAACCTATATAAAAATTGACCATATATTAGGACATAAAAACCTCAAACTCAAATGCAGTAAGGCAGAAATAGTAAATGCATCCTTTTCAGACCATGATGCAATGTAAATTACATTCAATAAAAAGCCAGGGGAAAATAGACCAAAAAATAATTGGAAATTAAATAATCTCATACTAAAGAATGATTGGGTGAAACAGCAAATCATAGACATAATTAATAACTTCACCCAAGAAAATAACAATAATGAGACATCATACCAAAATGTGTGGGATGAAGCCAAAGCAGTGATAAGGGGAAATTTCATATCTCTAGAGGCCTACTTGCATAAAATAAAGAAATAGAAGGTCAACAAATTGGGCTTGCAACTAAAAATGCTAGAAAAGGAACAAATTAAAAACCCCCAATCAAACACTAAATTTGAAATTCTAAAAATAAAAGGAGAGATCAATAAAATTGAAAGTAAAAAAAAAACTATTGAAGTAATTAATAAAACTAAGAGTTGCTTCTATGAAAAAAACAACAAAATAGATAAACCCTTAGTAAATCTGATTAAAAAAAGGAAAGAAGAAAATCAAATTATTAGTCTTAAACATGAAAAGGGAGAACTTGCCACTAATGAAGAGGAAATTAGGGCAATAATGAGGAATTACTTTGCCCAACTTTATGCCAATAAATTCGACAACTTAAATGAAATGGAAGAATACCTTTAAAAATATAGCTTGCCCAGATTAACAAAGGAAGAAGTAAATAGACTAAACAGTCCCATTTTAGAAAAAGAAATAGAACAAGGTATTAGCCAGCTCCCTAAGAAAAAATCCCCAGGACCAGATGGATTTACATGTCAATTCTACCAAACATTTAAAGAACAATGAACTCCAATGCTATATAAACTATTTGAAAAATTAGGGATTGAAGGAGTCCTACCAAATTCCTTTCATGACACAGACATGGTACTGATACCTAAACCAGATAGGAAGAAAACAGAGAAAGAAAATTATAGACCAATTTCCCTAATGAATATTCATGCTAAACTCTTAAATAAAATATTAGTAAAAAGATTACAGAAAATCACCCCCAGGATAATACACTATGACCAAGTGGGTTTATCCCAGGAATGCAGGGCTGGTTCAATATTAGGAAAACTATTAGCATAATTGACTATATCAATAACCAAATTAATAAAAACCATATGATCATCTTAGTAGATGCAGAAAAAGCATTTGATAAAATCCAACATCCATTCCTAATAAAAACAGTTGAGAGGATAGAAATAAATGGACTTTTCCTTAAAAAAGTATTTAAAACCGTCAGTAAGCATCATATGCAATGGGGAAAAACTGGAACCTTTACCAGTAAGATCAGGAGTGAAACAAGGTTGTTCACTATCACTATTATTATTCACTATTGTATTAGAAACGCTAGCCTCAGAAATGAGTCGAGAAAGAGATTAAAGGAATTAGAGTAGGTAATGAGGAAATTAAACTATCATTCTTTGCTGATGATATGATGGTATACTTAGAGAACTCCAGAGATTCTTCTTAAAAGCTATTAGAAATAATTCACAACTATAGCAAAGAACCAGGAGATCATTATACACTTCAACAATGAAACTGTATGAGGATGTGTTCTGATGGAAGTGGATTTCTTTGACAAAAAGAAGATCTAACTCAGTTTCAATTGATCAAGGATGGACAGAAGCAGCTACACCCAAAGAAAGAACACTGGGAAATGAATGTAAACTGTTTGCATTTTTATTTTTCTTCCCAGGTTATTTTTACCTTCTGAATCCAATTCTTCCTGTGCAACAAGATAACTATTCGGTTTTGCACACATATATTTTATCTAGGATATACTGTGACATATTTAACATATGTAGGACTACTTGCCATCTGAGGAAAGGGGTGGAGGGAGGGAGGGGAAAAGTAAGAACAGAAATGAGTGTAAGGGATAATGTTGCAAAAAATTACCCAGGCATGGGTTCTGTCAATAAAAAGTTATAATTATTTAAAAAAGAAAGAAAGAAAAATCATTATTATTAAGTTTGCTTTCATGGAATTAGAGAACAGAAAGTTTAAGATGGCTAAACTTGGGCAGGAGAATTGGTAATTGTCTGCAACATCTGCAACATCTGATTAAGAATTTGGGGAACTTACTATATTTTAAAGAGATATTATGATTTTGAAATTGGGGAAAATAATTTTACTGTTGCTTTGCACATGCTAGATTTATTCTGAGTATAAAATCTTAAAAATTGTTTGAATATTGAAGCATTTACAACTGAAAAGAAAAACTTTTTTTTTACTTTATATGGCTGGACTTCAAATTAAAATATAGGTTATTAGACAAAATGTCAGTAGCTCATCTTAGTGAAGGTTGTGTTTGTATATCCCTAGTTAGATGGTATGTTGCTTTCTAGAAGTATTGGGTAATTTGTAAAATATGAGTTATGCCTTAAAATTTTGTCAGCTCTGTTGGATATACGTATAAATTTAATGAAATTTGTTTCAAAGTTATTTAATTGTGAATCTTAAAGTTTAAAGCTAAAAAAAGGTGATTTAAACACAAGGAACAAGAAACATTGATTTACAAAAGCAATTAATAATTTAAATAGAGCATTTAGTTAGAAGATTAGAAAGATTATTGGTTTGGAAGTGTTTAAAGTATGTTGAAGAATGTTTGAGCAAGTAGGCAGTGGAAGGCATTTATGAGGAGAGATGGGAAAGAGAAAAGAGAGAGAGCCCCAAGGACAAGAAAAAAGGTAGTCACAGACAAACAGAGATGGGATGTGTTTCTGGGGAGATAATGTTGGTAACAGAAACAGAAGGAAAAGTATGTAGCAAGAGGGAAAGAGGAAGTTGAGTAGAGGGTCAAGAAGCCTGGTAGACTTGGGAAGAAACTTGATATTGGGAGAATGTAAATAAACTGATTGGCTAAATCCTGAGGAGGGTTCCTGTGTAGGAAAAGGATTTTTTTTTCTTTCTTCAAGAGTAAAGATTTCGCTCACTTCCCCTTCATTCCTCGAGGCAGCTTCTGGGAGAAAGGGCAGCAGTGGGAAGGTGCTGCAGCCACTTGCTTCCTTTTTCTGAAGAATGTAATCTAATCTTTTAAAAGAACAGGCTGTTCTTGCAAGATGTTAATTGATTGAATATTTGTTTCTTTAGATACATAATGGTTTTCTTGTTTAAAGAATATGATCATAAATGAGCTCTGTAGGTTGAAAGAGTTATTTCAAAAAGTTTATATTGATGTTTTCAAGAACTTTTCAGGTTCTTTTATGTGAAAATAGGAAGTTTTAATAACTGTATTTATTCCAATTATTTAAAGGGACTCCAAGAATAATAGTTTTTGCCTTTGTCCTTTTGAAAATGTTTTGTTATGAACAATATGTATTTTGGGATTTTTCTGTGTATTGGGTATTTTAAAAGCAAAATAATTGTTATAATGTTCAACTTATGAAACAACTATTTGGGTGTGTGAGAATTGTGTGAACTTTCTGGTATAAACTTTTTACTGTTATCAATATAAGGTCATGGTAAATAACTGTTTGGGATTTATCTGAAACTTTGCTTAATGGGATTTGTTATTGGAGATAAAATTTCTTGGGCTTATAGTTAATACTATTTGGGAGTTTTAAAGCTCTACCCTCTCACAGTTAGTGGGACAATTAACTGGAGTAAAAGTGAATTAAAGCTACTTTATTTTGTTTTACTGAAAGTTTAGTTTTAACTGCTTATGTTATGTTACAGTCATTTCTGCATTTTTCGTCTTGTGACTGATTTCTGTGATCAGAACAATAGTCAATAAGTTAATAGTCAAATGTTAGTGCATTTCAGTTATGTCATACCTTGCTTTTTCCAACCTGATTATATGTAGTCATGATATCCTAAATATTTGGGCAAATTAGTATTTAGTCTGATTATCTATCTGTTATTGGATATTGTGTTTATTATATTTAAGTGTTTTTCAAAAGATTTCCAACTAATGAGAGGACAATTAGCACAGTGAGACCTAACTGCTATGTATTTGGAACTATATATGACAGCTATTTGCCTTCCCTGTGAAGTAAACTCAGCTGCTGACTTTTCACATTTCACAGCAGTCTGGTGAACCAAGTCTTTCTGCCTCAGACTGTTCTAACCTTTATTTGTTAGATTTGGGATTTTTTGTTGTTATAGATTTTGGTCAATACAGATTATTGAACCTCTTCTGGGACATGGACTGGTCCATCTGAAGCTTTGGTAGCTGTCTGCACACCACAACCCACTTCCACCATGGACTGAGAGCCTCCGCCCATTCTCAGCCTGAAGAAGCTTAGATTGAGATCATCGCCCCTGCTCCTGATGTAATTTGGACTGATATGGGGAGAGTAGGAAAGTGGTTGGTGAATTATTGTCAGAATTTTAACTGTATTACTATGTATTTAAGATTTGGGATGGAAATTGTTAAATTGTGTAAGTATTGCTGTTATGGATGTATAGGAACTTTATATGTGGGATGGTTACTTGATGCTTTAGCTTTGAAATGCCTTATTCTGTTGGAATTGCTCTGGCAGACTATTCTCTGATTGCATGTTTTTAGGAAATCTCCAAGATATAGATACCTGTCTTGGGACTGACAGTCTCCACCCCTGTAATCCCAGTTTCTTAATTAGTATCTCAGCATTCTCAAAGGACATTACATTTTTGAGATCAGACCTCTAAAGTTTGGGGTTTGCCTGCCTTCATGGTCTAACTGTGCATATTCTGCTCAGAAATGTGGATCCTTTCTTGATCCTAATAGCAGCTCCCTGTTCTTCTGAGTGGAGATGGAGCTACTCTAGGCCCTACTCTTTTCCTCCTTTGGAGTCCCTGACAGACTTGGGGTGTCCTCTCCTAGCATGGGCAGCATAACTGTCTTGAGTACTGCTATTCCTTATATAAGAAGAGACTGAATTAAGTGCACAAATGGCTTCAGACCACCTAACACAGTGAACTATCCATTTCATACTGAATTCTCTGGCTGAGATAAGGGCCTTTGTACTACTGATAAATCTGGGGTTGTCAGGAAGAGATTTGCCCTTGTCATAAGTTCTTATATTTTCTAGTTTTATTTGAACTAAGAGACTTTCAATCATTTCTTTTGAAAAAAGAAAACTAAACAAAAAAATTTGATCTTCAAACACAAGACACAAGTGGAGCATAGAAAGGAAAACAGGGGAAAGAAAATATATGCATACATGCATCTATATATAATTTAAAGGTTATTAACCCACAATTTTCAGATGAAGAAATTAAAACCATTTATAGTCATATTAAAGAAATACTATAAATCACTATTGCTTAGAGAAATGTAAATTAAGACAACTCTGGAATATCACTACACATCTCTCACATTGGCTTAAATGACAAAAAAAAAAAAAAAAAAGATAATGATGAATGTTGGAGGGGATGTAGGAAAACCAGGATATTAATACATTGGTGGTAGAGTTGTGAATTGATCCACCTATTCTGGAGAGCAATTTGGAACTCTGCCTAAAGGGCTATCAACATGTGCATATCCTTTGATTGTTTATACTGGGCATATATCCCAAAGAGATCATAAAAAAGGGAAATAAAACATGTAAAATGTTTGTAGCAGCCCTTTTTATAATGGCAAGGAACTGAAAACTGAGTGGATGCCCCTCAAGTAGGAGATGACTGAATATGGTATGATTATATGAATCAAATGGAATATTATTATTGTTCATCAAAAAATTATGAGCAAGTTGATTTTAGAAAATCCTGGGGAGACTTACATGAACTGACGC
Source organism: Sarcophilus harrisii (assembly GCF_902635505.1). Taxonomy (NCBI): domain Eukaryota; kingdom Metazoa; phylum Chordata; class Mammalia; order Dasyuromorphia; family Dasyuridae; genus Sarcophilus; species Sarcophilus harrisii. Next base: position 323,244,791 of record NC_045426.1, on the reverse strand, counting down.
TGTTAAAAAAAGCAAGAAAACATTGTCTACAGCACAAAATTATAAGATGATCACGTCTGATGAATGTGGCTCTTTTTAACAGTAATGTGATTCAGACCAGTTTGAATAGTCTTGTGGTGAAGAGAATCATCTGCACCCAAAGAGGTCTGTGAGGACTGAGTGTGGATCACAACATAGTATTTTCACTTTTTTTGTTGCTGCTGTTTGCTTGCATTTTAGTTTATTTCCATTTTTACTTTTGATCTGATTTTTCTTGTGCAGCATGACATGATAAATACAGAAATATGTATAGAAGAATTACACATGTTTAATATATATTGGAGTGGTTGTCATCTAAGAGAGAGGGTGGGGGAAAGTGAGGGAAGAAAAAAATTTGGAATGCAAGGTTTTGCAAGGATGAATATTGAAGACTATATATGCATATTTTTATATTAAACATATTAAAATATATATGTTAAATCCAATTATGTAAATGTATTGGTACAATTATTTTGCTGCACAAGAAAAATCTGATGAAAGGAAAAAAATGAGAAAAAATGCAATCAAACAACGCCAAAAAGAGTGAAAATGCTATCTTGTGATCCACACTCAATTCCCATAGTCCTCTTTCTGGGTGTAAATGAATCTTTTAATAATAAAATCACTGGAAATGGCCTCAAACATCTCATTGTTGAAAAGAGTGAGGTCCATCAGAATTGATAATCATATGCTCTTCTTATTGCAGTGTACAATGATCTACTGGTTCTGCTCATTTCATTTAGCATCATTTCATGTAAGTCTCTCTAGGCCTCTCTGAAATCATCTTGCTGATCATTTCTTATAGAAAAATAATATTCCATATCATTCTTATACAATTTTATTCAGCCATTCTCCAAGTGATAGGCATTCACTCAGTTTCTAGGTTCTTGCAACTAAAAATAGGGCTGCTACAAACATTTTTGCACATGTGGGTCCCTTTCTCTCCATTATTATCTCTTTAGAATATAGGCCCAGTAGAAAAACTGCTGGGTGTGAAAATTTTGATAGCCATTTGGGCAAAGTTCCAAAGTGCTCTTTCACAAAGTGCTCAATTCACAATTCCACCAATTTTTCCCACATCCCTCCAACATGCATTATTATTTTTTCTGGCATCTTAGCCAATCTAAGAGGTATGTAGTGATACCCCAGAGTTGTCTTAATTTGTATTTCTCTGATCAATAGTGATTTAGAGCACCTTTTCATATGACTAGAAATGGTTTCAATTTCTCCTTTGGAAAATTTTCTGTTCATATTTTTCACCATTTATCAATTGGAGAATGGCTTGAATTCTTGAGTCAGTTTTCTATATGTTTTAGAAATGAGGCCTTTATTAGAATGCTTGAATGGAAAAATGTTTTCCCAATTTATTACTTCCCTTTTAATCTTGTCTGCATTAGTTTTGTTTGTACAAAAACTTTTTAACTTAATATAATCAAAATTATCTATTTATTATTCAGTAATGTGCTCAAGTTATTCTTTGGCCACACATTGCTTCCTTCTCCATGAATCTGAGATGTAAACTATCATTTGTTCTTCTGATATGCTTATTATATTACTCTTTATGTCTAAATCTAGAACCCATTTCCACCTTATCTTGGTATCTGGTGTTATGTGTGGGTCAATGCCTGGTTTTTGCCATACTAATTTCCAATTTTTCCAGCATTTTTTGTCAAATAGTGAATTCTTATCTCCAAAACTGGGGTCTTTGGATTTGCCAACACTAGATTACTATAATCATTGATTATTATGTCCTGTGAACTTAATCTTAGCTTGTAGCAAATGTTTTTGATGACTGCTGCTATATAATATAATTTTAGGTCTGGTACAGCTAGGCCACCTTCATTTACATATTTTCATTAATTCTCTTGAAATGCTTGATCTTTTGTTATTCCAGATGAACTTTATGATTATTTTTTCTAGATTTGTAAAATAATTTCTTGGGAGTTTAATTGGTATGGCACTAAATAAGAAGATTAATTAGGTATTATTGTCATTTTTATTATATTAGCTCAGCCTACACATGAAGACTTGATATTTTTCCAGTTGATTAGATCTAACTTTACTTGTGTGAAAAGTGTTTTGTAATTGTGTTCATATAATTTCTGATTTTGCCTTGGCAGGTAACCTTCCTAATATTTTATATCATCTTCAGTTATTTTAAACTGAATTTTTCTTTGTACTTTTTTCTGCTGGACTTTGTTGCTAATGCATAAAAATGCTGATGATTTATGTGGATCTATTTTGTATCTTGACATTTTGCTGAAGTTGTGAATTGTTTCTAATAGTTTTTTGGTTGATTCCCTAGGATTCCCTAAGTATACCATCATATCATCTGCAAAGAGTGATAATTTGGTTTCCTCATTACCTACTCTAATTCCTTTAATCTCTTTTTCTTCTCTTATTGCTAAAGCTAACATTTCTAATACAATATTGAATAGTAATGATGATGGTGGGCAAACTTATTTCACCCCTGATTTTGTTGGGAAAGGTTCTACTTTGCCCCCATTACATATGATGCTTGTTGATGGTTTTAAATAGATGCTACTGATATTTTAAGGAAAAGCCCATTTATTTCTATACTCTCTAGTGTTTTTAATAGGAATGTGTGTTGGATTTTATCAAATGCTTTTTCTGTATTTGTTGAGGTAATCATATGTTTTTGTTAGTTTGGGGAGGAGGAGGAGGAGGAGGAGAAGAAGAAGAAGAAGAAGAAGAAGAAGAAGAAGAAGAAGAAGAAGAAGAAGAAGAAGAAGAGCAGCAGCAGCAGCAGCAACAACAACAACAACAACAAGACCAAGAACAAGAAGAAGAAGAAGAACAAGAAGAAGAACAACAGCAGCAGCAGCAGCAGCGGCAGCAGCAACAACAACAACAACAAGACCAAGAAGAAGAAGAAGAACAACAACAACAACAACAACACCAAGAACCAGAAGAAGAAGAGGAGGAGGAGGAGGAGGAAGGGAAGAAGAAAGAAGAAGAGAAAGAGGAAGAAAAAGAAGAAGAGGAGAAGGAAGAAGAGGAAGAACTTGAAGAAGCTAATGTGTTTATAACAAATCAAAATACAGCAAAGCAAAACCAAAATTGGCATTTGAAAATATTAAAAACAACTGACCTACATAATCTTTGAAGAAATTATCAAGGAAAAATTATTTCACCCCTGATTTTGTTGGGAAATCAAGGAAAAATTATCAAGAAAAATCTGGCCTGATATTGTACAACCAGAGGACAAAATAGAAATTGAAAGAAACCATTGATCATCTCCTAAAAAAAAAATCCCCAGATGAAAACTCCTAAGAATATTATAGGCAAAATCCATAATTCCAAGGTAAAGGAGAAAATTTTGCAAGCATCCAGAAAGAAATCATTCAAATATGGTGGAGCTGTAATGAGAATAACACAAGATTTAACAATTTTGATGTTGAAGTACCAGAATGCCTGTATTATGATATTCCAAAGACCAGTGGATTTAGTATTACAACCCAAAATAACCTACTCCACAAAACTTAGTATAATCCTTTTGGGGAAAAGGTGATAATTCAATGGAATACAAGATTTTTAAGTATTCATGAAAAAAGATCAGAACTGAATGGAAAATTTATTTTTCAAATACAGGACTCAGGAGAAGCATAAGAAGGTAATCAAGAAAGATATTATAAGAGATTTAATAAAGTTTATCTGTTTACATTCTTACATGAAAGGATGATACTTGTAACTCATTAATACTTTCTCATTATTATGCAAGCTAGAAAGAGTACATATAGACAGAGGGCCTGAGTGTGAGTTGAATGAGAAAGGATAATATCTAAAAAAATAAAATCAAGGAGTGAGAGAGGAATGTCCTGGGAGAAAGGGAAAAGAAGAAGTGGAATGGTATAGATTATTTGCCACAAGAAGACGCAAGCAAAAGCTTTTACACTGGAGACTAAGAGGGAGAGAAGAGGTTGAGTGAGAGAACCTTACTCTTATCAGTATCAGCTCAAAGATGAAACAAACAACATTTATACTCAACATGGAAAGTAGGAGAAATGGAATAAGCTAAGGGTGGAGGGGACAGAAGAGAGGTTATATTGGGGAAGAAAGTGGTCAGTAGCAAAACACTTTTGAGGAGGCACAGAGTGAAAGGGGAGAGAGCCTAGAATAAATGGGGAAAATACTGTTAGCAGTAGTAGTTGTGAGAAGAATTTTGAAGCAAGTTTCTCTGATCAGACCTCATTTCTTAAACATAGAGAGAACTGAGTCAAATTTGTATTAAAAAAAAATAAGAGCCATTCCCCAATCGATAAATGATCAGTAGATATGATCTATGCCCAAAGGGCTATAAATTCTTCCATGTATTTTGATCTAACAATACTACTACTAAGAATGAATTTCAAAAGAGATTTAAAAAAAAAAAAAAACAACTCATGTTCAAAATGCAGAAGAATTGGAATAGAGGGGATTTGTTAGGAGCAAGAGCCAGAAAAAAGTTAGTTATAGGAATTCCTAGAAAAATGAAGGCAAATTGTTTTTTTTTTTTTTTTTAAAAAGACAATTTTGGGCTTCTATAATATGAACAATCATATTTAGATTCATCCATTTAGTAAATTGAGTTTTTTGCAAGTATGGTTTTCTTAAATCAGCCTATAATTGTGTTTCTAAAGAAATGTGGCTTTATTACTTTCAATTACAGTTTGTAGCTCAAATTAGTCTAAGTTTTGCCAAGTGAAGGTCCAATGGGAAATACTTTAATGAAAAGATAAGAATGTTTCATAATTAGCATATTTATTGTTTGTATATAATTGTTCCTTCTAGAGTACTTGAAAATAGTCCACGTACAAGTATGTTAAACATTTCTGTAAACTATAAAGAACAAAGCATTTTATAGCTGGAAGAAACAGATTTTAGAGATCTACTGGAATAGAGTGACTCTTAAATAGTATGTAAGTTTCTTGAGAGCCCATCATTTTTATCATTATGTCTTTCATACAATATGTGCTTACTAAATATTTACTGAATTGAATATTATTTAAATCCCTGGATTTATAAATAAAGAAACTTAGGATCACAGAGGTAAAGAGACTTGCACATGGTTATACAACTAGTCAGTGAAATATAACCCAGGTTTTCTGCCTCCCCATAAAATAATTCTAACACCACATAACAATGACTTTTTTTTTGACATTTTTAAATGTTCATAAGTAGCACCATAAAAAAAAAAAAACTTTGATGGTCCAAAAGTAAATTTTGCTATATCACCTGAATCATCAGAAATTCTGACAGTCATAATGCATAGTGGTTGCATAGATTTTTTTATCTTAAAAATATTTTTTTCTTTTTATGATATTTTATATTCTCTAACTTTATAGGAAAAGTGATTATAATATAAACTTTATATTAATTTCAGTGAATATTCCTATTTAAAATTTTTATGATCAGTACACATTTGGCATTATGTTTTCATCATTTTTTAAAAAGAAATCTTGTTGCTTTGAGCATAAGTACTTAGGAAGCAAGTCATTAAAGAAATTGAATTAGTCACCCTTATGTTCTTTTTTTTATTCTGATCATTACTATAATCTGGTTGGTTTGGTTCAAAGCAATGGAGGAAAGAAGTAAATCATCATGTAAGATGTCATTGTCATTACAAGTGATATTTTAAAATATTTTTCCCAATTACAAGTAAAAAATATTTTAACTTTTTTTTTTTTTAATTTTGATTTCCAAATTCTTTTTCCTTCCCTACATTAGCATTTCCTGGGATGACAAGGAATGTGATATAGAATATATATGTGCAGCCATGCAAATTATGTTTCCATATTAGCTATATTGTGAAAAAATACAAGTAAAAACAAAAAATAAAACAAAGGGAAAAAAGAAATATGCTTCAATCTTCAGTCAGATGCTACTAATTGTTTTTCTGGAGTTAGATAGCATGTTTTGTCATAAGTCCTTTGAAATTATCTTATACAATGGTACTGCTGAGAATAGATGTCATTCACAATTGATCACTGTATAGTATTATGTACTGTGTACAATGTTCTCCTGATTCCACTGATTTTACTTTTCATCAGCTAGTGTAAGTCTTTCCAGGTCATAGTACCAACAGGTTACATCACAATCATATATTACAACTTGTTGATGCATACCCATACCCATAGGTATCTCCCTCAATTCCCAATTCTTTGCCACCACAAAGAGATAGTATAAATATTTTGTATGTATAGATCTTTTTTTTTAATCTATTTGAAATCCAGATCTAGTAGTGATATTCCTTGGTCAAAAAGTATGAATGATTTTATACCCTTTGGGGCATAGTTTTAAATTATTCTCCAGACTGTTTAAATCAGTTCATTTGGCTACAAATTTGTTTGATTATTTCATCTGAAACTTGCCTATTCAGATTCTTTGGTTATATATCAATTGGGGGGTAGCTCTTATTTTTTATAAATTTGACTTTATTTTCTATATATTTGAAAAATGTGTCCTTAATCAGAGACAATCATCTTAAATATTTTCCCACAATTACGATTAGTAATTGTGGATTACCCTCCATCCTATTCACTTCCTCTCCTCTCTCTCCATTTACCTTGCTCACTTCAAAGGGTTTTGCTTTTGAGAATTACTTCTCCCAATTTGTTTTCTTTTCCATCAACCTTCTCATATTATACACTTTCTTTCCTACTTTCCTGTAAGATAGATTTCTATATCCAACAGAGTATCTTTGTTATTTCCTCTTTTAGTCAATTCCAATGAGAGTAAGATTAAAGTGATTTCTCTCACCTCTATCATTTCCCCCTCTATCTTAAATGGCCATTCATGCTTCCTTAATATAAGATATATTATCACATTTTACCTCTTCCTTTCCATTTCTCCCAGTGTGTTTATTTCTCATTTCTTAATTCTATTTTTAGGAATCATCACAAAATATTCAAGTCACACTGATGTCCTTTGTCTATATATATTCTAACTGGCCAAATAAGGATAATATATTTTTAGAAATTACAAGTATCATTTCCTCATATAATAATGTGAACAGTTTAACCTTATTATGTTCCTCATGATTTCTCTTTTCTGTGTACCTTTTTATGACTCTCTTAGGTATCGTATTTAAAAGTAAATTTTCTATTCAGGTCTAGCGTTTTTATCAAAATTCCATTATTCCTTTGAAAGATTATACTCACTTTTGTTTGGTAGATAATCCTTGGTATAATCCTACCTTTTTTAATCTCTAGAATATATATTCCAAGTCTTTCAGTCTTTTAATGTATTATCCTGACTGTGACTCCATGATGTTTGAATTGTTACTTTCTCTTTGCAATATTTTCTCCTTGATCCAGGAGCTTTCTCTACATATAACATTCCTGGGAGTTTTCATTTTGGGATTTCAGTCAGGAGGTGATGAATAGATTCTTTCAATTTCCCTCTTCAATTTTCCCTCTTTTACTATATAACATTAAGGCAATTTTCTAAATAATTTCTTGAAACATAATGTCTAGGGTAGTTTGCTTGGGTTTTTTTTTTAATAATAACTAGTTTTTTATCATGAGTTTTTATATCATGTCTTTCAGGTAGTCTAATAATAATTAAATCATCTCTTCTTAGTCTATTTTATAGATCACTTGTTTTATTCCAATGAGAGAGTTTACATTTTTTATTTTTTATTATTTTCTTTTTAAAATATAAGCATAAATAATATTTAACATTCAACTTTGCAAAACCTTGTTTCAATTTTTTTTCTCTCTTCCTTCTTCTCATCCCCACCCATAGAGAGCAAGTAATCCAATATATGTTAAACTTGTGCAATTCTTCTATACATGTTTCTATAAAATCAGATTTAAAAAATGAGAAAAAATAAAAAAGCAAGCAAACAACAAAAGGTGAAAATACTATGTTATGATCCACATTCAGTCTCCACAGTTCTTTTTGTGGATGCATATGGCTCTCTCCTTCACAAGTCTATTAGATGATTATATAACCTTGTTGTTATTCTACTCACTTCACTTAGCATCAGTTGATATGTCTCTGCAGGCCTTTCGGAAATCATCCTCCAGATCATTTCTTATAGACAACAATATTCATATACCATAACTTATTCAGTCATTCTCCAACTGATGAGCATTTACTCAGTTTCCAGTTTCTTGTCACTACAAAAAAGGACTACAGATATTTTTATACATTTGAGTTCCTTTCCCTCCTTATTGATCACTTTGAGATAAAAGCCCAGTAGAGACACTGCACGTTCAAAGAATATGCAGTTTGATAGCCCTTTGGACATAGTTTCAAATTGCTTTCCAAAAGAGTTGAATCAATTCACAACTCCACTAACAATGCATTAGTGTCCCAGTTTTCCCACATCCCTTCCAACATTCATCATTATCTTTTCTTGTCACTTTAGCCAATCTGAGAAGTGTGTAGTCTTACCTCAGAGTTCCCTTAATTTGCAGTTCTTTAATCAATGGTGATTTAGATCACCCTTTCATTAACTATAAATGATTTCAATTTCTCCATCTGAAAATTGTTCACATCCTTTGAGTATATTTATCAATTGGAGAATGGCTTGAAATCTTATAAATTTGATGCAATTCTCTATATATTTTAGAAACCTTTGAATGTAAAAAATTTTTCACACTTTATTACTTCCCTTCTAATCTTGTCTGCATTGGTATTCTTTGTACAAAAACTTTGTAACATAATATAAGCAAAATTATCTATCAGAGTACAATAAAGTACTTCAGTTCTTTTTTTGGCCACAAATTAATTGTTTGGCGGCATCCATTCACAATTCCACCAACAAGGTATTAGTGTCCCAGTTTCCCCACATCCCCTCCAACATAAGATCCAAGAGATCTTAGCCAATCTGAGAGGTATCTAGTAATATCTCAGAGTTGTCTTAATTTGCATTTCTCTGATCAATAGTGATTTAGAATACCTTTTCATTTGACAAGAAATGGTTTTAATTTCTTTATCTGAAAATTGTCTGTTCATATCTTTTGACCATTAGTCAACTGGAAATTGGCTTGAATTTTTATAAATTTGACTGAATTATCTATACATTTTAGAAATGAGACTTTTATCAGAACTCTTAAATATAAAAATATTTTCCCAATTTATCATTTCCTTTCTAATCTTGTCTATATTAATTTTGTTTCCACAAAAACTTTTTTAACAATTTTTAATTAACAATTAATATAATCAAAATGGTTTATTTGGTGTTCAGTAATAATTATCAGTTCTTTTTTTGTCACAAATTCCTGGGATCTGAGAAGTAAATTATCCTATGTTCTAATTTGCCTATAATATCACTCTTTATTTCTAAATCATGAACCCATTTTCACCTTATTTTGGTATACGATGTTAGGTGTGGTCAATACCTAATTTCTGCCATACTAATTTCTAATTTTTTCCACAGTTTTTGTAAAACAGTGAGTTTTTATCCCAAAATCTGGGATCTTTGGGTTTGTCAAACACTAGATTACTATAGTCAATTAATGTTTTGTCCTGTGAACCTAACTAATTCCACTGATCTATTTCTTATATCAAATGGTTTTGATGACTGGTGCTTTATAATATAGTTTTAGTTCTAGTACAGCTAGATCACCTTCATTTGCATTTTTTCATTAATTCCCTTGAAATTCTTGACCTTTTCTTATTTCAAATGAACGTTGTTATTTTTTCTAGATCTGCAAAATAATTTCTTGGGAGTCTGATTGGTATGGCACTGAATAAGAAGATAAATTTAGGTATTATTTTCATTTTTATTATATTAACAGCCTACACATGAGCACTTGATATTTTTCCACTTAATTAGATCTGACTTTATTTGTGTGGAAAGTATTTTGTAGTTGTGCTCATTAGTTCCTGATTTTTTCTTGGCAGGAAGACTCCCAAATATTTTATGCTATTGACAGTTATTTTAAATGGAATTTCTCTTTATATATTTTGCTGTTGAACTTTGTTGGTAATATATAAAAATGCTGTAGATTAATGTGGATTTAATTTATATCTTGGCACTTTCCTAAAGTTGTAAATGGTTCCTAGTAATTTTTTAGTTAATTTGCTAGGATTATCTAAGTATACCATCATATCATCTGCAAAGAGTCATAATTCGGTTTTCTCATTATCTATTCTAATTCATTTAATCTCTTTTTCTTCTCTTACTGCCAAAGCTAACATTTCTAATGCAATGTTGAATAATAATATTGATAGTGGGCAACCTTATTTCACCCTTGATCATATTGGGAATGATTCTAGTTTGTCCCCACTACATATGATGCTTGCCGATGGTTTTAAATAGATGCTACTGATCATTTTAAGGAAAAGTTCATTTATTCCTATACTTTCCAATGGTTTTAATAGGAATGGGTTTTGTATTTTATCAAATGGTTTTTCAGCATCTATTGAGATAATCATATATTTTTGTTAGTTTGGTTATTGATATAGTCAGTTATGATAAAAATTTTCCTAATATTGAACCAGCCATCCATTTGTGGTATAAATCCTACTTGGTCATGGTATGTTTTCCTGGATATAACCTCCTATAATCTCTTTGCTAATATTTTATTTAAGAATATTGAATCAACATTCATTAAGAAAATTGTTCTATAATTTTCTTTTTCTGTTTTGACCTCACCTGGTTTCTGTATCAGCACCATATCTGTGTCATAAAAGGAATTTGGTAAGACTCCTTCTTTCCCTATTTTTTCAAATAGTTTGTATAGTATTAGAATTGGATCATTTTTTAATGTTTTGTAGAATTCACATATAAATTCATCTGGCCCTGGAGATTTTTCCTTAGTGAATTAATTAATAACTTGTTCAATTTCTTTTTCTAAAATTGAATTATTTAAGTAATTTATTTCCTTCTGTTAATCTGAGCAATATTTATTCTTGTAAGTATTCATCCATTTCACTTATATTATTAGATTTATCGATTTATAATTGGGTAAACAGCTCCTAATTATTACTCTGATTTCCTCTTAATTGGTAGAAACTTCACCCTTTTCATTTTCAATAGTAATAATATGATTTTCATCTTTCATTTTTTTCTAATCAAATTCCCAAAATGTTCATTTACTTTGTTGGGTTATTTTATAAAACCAATTTGTAATTTTGTTTATAAATATCAATTTCAATTTTATTAATCTCCTTTTATTCTTCAGAATTTCAAATTTGGTATTTAATTTGGGACTTTTCAATTTGTTCTTTTTCTAGCTTTTTTAATTGCATTCTCAATTCATTGACATTTTTCTCAGTTTTATGCAACTAAGCATCTAAAGATATAAAATTTCCTCTAAGAACTGTTTTGATTGCATCCCATAAATTCTGATATGTTGTCTATGGATTCTGTCTATGGTTTGAGTTTTGCCCACTTATTCTTTAGGATTAAATTATTTAGCTTCCAATTTATTTTGGTTTATTTCCCCTTTAATACACATAATTTTTATGTCATGATCTGAAAAAGAAGCATTTACTATTTCTTCCTTTATGCATTTAATTTTGAAGTTTTTATGCCCTAATATATGGTCAATTTTTTGTGTAGGTTCTATGTTTCACCAAGAACAAAGTTTATTCCTTTCTGTCTCCATTAAATTTTCTTCAAAGATCTATCATAGCTAAATCTTCTAAAATATTATTTACCTCCTTAATTTATTTCTTAATTATTTTGTGGTTCCATTTATCTAGTTCTTATAGTATCAGATTGAGATCTTCCACTACTATAGTGTTACTGTCTATTTCTTCTTGCATCTCTCTTAAGTTCTCCTTTAGGAATTTGGATGCTATACCACCTGGTGCATATATATTTAATATTGCTATTGCTTTATTATCTTTTCTTTAACAAGATATAATTTCCTTTCTTATCTTTTTAAATTAGATCTATTTTTGCTTTTGCTTGATCTGAGATCAGGATTACTACTTCTGTTTTTTTGTTTTGTTTTGTTTTACTTCAACCGAAGCATAATAGATTCTGCTCCAGTCTTTTGCCTTTACTCTGTATGTAACACTCTGTTTTAAATGTGTTTCTTATAAACAACATATTGTAGGAGTCTGCCTTTTAAAATAGTGTGCTATCTACTTCCATTTTGTGGGAGAGTTCATTCCATCCACATTGACAATTAAAATAATTAACAATGTTCTTCCTCATCCCTTCTTTCCTTCAATTGTAATAGATCTTTTTTGCCTCTTCATATGATACAATTGACCCCAATTTACTCCAATTTCCTCTTCTTACAGTACAATCCTTTTTTCCACCATAAGCTTCTTTTTTATATCATCACATTTAAGTCAAATTATACCTCTAACATCTAAGTATAACCTTAACAAAGATATAATCCTCAAGAGTTAAACATGTCAGCTTCTCATATAGGTATGTAAACATTTTACTCTTTTAAAAACATAGATTTTTCCTTTCCTTTTTATCTTTTTATGCTTCTCTTGAGTTTGAAGTTCAAATTTTCTGTGTCCTTTTCATTAAAAATAAATGAAAATCCTCTATTTCATTGAATGTACATCTTTTCCTCCGAAAGAAAATGCTTAATTTTGCTAGCTAGTTGATTCTTGGCTGTAGCCCTCAATCCTTTGCCTTGTGGACATTGATATTCCTAGCCTTCCTAGCCTTAAAAATGGAAGCTGCTAGGTCTTGGGTAATCCTGATTGTGGCTCCTCCATATTTGAATTGTTTCTGCCTGGGTTATAGTATTTTCTCCTTGATCTGCTAATTCTTGAATTTAAATTACAAGATTCCTTAGAGTTTTCATTTTAATGTTTCCTTTAGGAGGTGATTGGTAGATTCTTTCAATGGCTATTTTGCCCTGTTTGGGAGTTTTCCTTGATGATTTCTTGAAAGATATTTTCATCATAGCTTTCAGGTAGTTGAATAAATCTTAGGCTGTCTCTCCAGGATCTATTTTTTAAGTCAGTTATTTTTCCAATGAGATATTTTACATTTTTCTCCTTTTCTTTTTTTTAAAGTTCTCTTTGAATGATTCTTGATGTTTCATTAAGTCATTCGCTTCAATTTGTTCAATTCCAATTGTTAGTGAATTATTTTTTTCAGTTAGCTTTTTTATCTCCTTTTGCAACTGGCCAATTGAAGGTTTAAATGAGCTGTTTTGTTCGTTGGATTTTTTTTCCATTTCAGAAATTGTTTTTTAAGGAGTTGTTTTCTTTTTCTATTTCACCAAAATTATTCTTTAAGGAATGATTTTTTTCAGACAATTTCTGTGTTTCCCTTTCCAGAGCTGTCATTTCCTTTCCCCATTTTTTTCTAACTCTCTTTTAAGATCTTTTTTGAATTCTTCCAAGATAGTATTGTGAGATGGAGGCAAACTTCATCTGGAGATTTTTTTGTCTTCAGTATCCTCAGGGTTTGAGATCTATTCTTCCCTATCTCCATAAAAGCTATCAATTTTTTTCTTTTTCCTTTTTTGTTCATTTTTAAAGGTTGAGGTCTGCTCTTAAGGCAAAGGAGAGATTGTTTCAAGATTTCTTTACAGAAAACAGCAGCTTCGTGCTGCCCTTGGGCTGCTGCTTCCAGGTTCCTTCTGGTCTGAGTGAGTGTCGCCAAGTCCTAAGTTATGTGGGGATTCAGGGACTCATTATTTGCCTTCTACAGTTGTGTTAAAGATCTCATAGCTATTCTACCAATTCACTAGCTTTTGAATTGGTTTAGAGTAGTCAATATTACTGTATTTTGGCTACAAGGCTCCAACTAGATTCCTCCAGCATGTAAAAACTTCTCCACCTTGGGTATCCCTGCACTACAATGCCCTGTGTTGAACCTGCAGTGGCCAGCAATCTCCATCCTCCCCATTGCCCAACTGAAACAGACTTTCCTGAAGTTCTTCCAAAATATCTCCTGCTGGAACATTGTAACATTACAAATACTTGTGGGTTCTGTCACCCCAAACTCCATTAAGAGACTTGATCTGGTATTGATCTGAAGGAAGCCAGAAAGAGTTCAAAGACCTGTCTTCTCTCCATCATCTTGGCTTCACCCATCCATTTTTAAAAAATATATGCTAAAATAAATTTGATTTTGTTTTATTGTTTCTGGGTGTCTCATGGAGTCATTAGCTTCCACTTGAACAATTCTAATTTCTAAGAAATTATTTTCTTCAGTGAGCTTTTCTATCATCTTTTCTGCATAGCTAATTCTACTTTTTAAGGAATTCTCCTCAGTAGATTTTTTTTGCCTCTTTTTCATTTAGTCTCTTCTGTAGTTTTTTTTTTTTTTTTTAAGATAGTATTTTGGTACCTTCTTTGCCAAGATAGCTATTTTTTTTTACAATTTTCTTGCATTTCTCTCATTCCTTTTCACAATTTTTCCTCTCCCTCTCCCAATTAATTTTTAAGATCCCTTTTTTGAATTTTTTCCCAGAAACTTTGGCCTTGAAATCATTTTTTTCTTTGAGACTTTGTATGTAGCAATTTTGACTTTATTGTATTCTGAGCATATTTTGATCCTACTTCTTCAGGGTCTCTTGTTGCTACTGTTCTTTGCTCACTTTTCCATCCTGTTTCTTGACATTTAGCCTAATGTTAAAGTTTCCCTTTGCATCTGGGACACACGAGACACTTTCCTAAATTTCAAGATTTTTATGTAGGTGGATTCACAGCTATTCCTGTGAGTATATATGTTTTCATTTTTTCCAAGATGGTATGATCTAAGAAGTGGTATGTTCATCACTCTTGCGGCCTGTGCTTTGATGTGTGAGTGGCCTCAAGCACTCCTTTTTGCTCAGGAACTGTGGCCAGAGCCCTTGATCCCCTGAATCTTTCTGTCATGGAACTGTGGCCAGAGCCTTTGCTCTCCTGAATCTACAAGCTCTGCTGTGATAGTGCTTCTCCTTGACCTGGAACTGAGACCAAGAACTGCAACCCAACTCTGTGTATTGGCAATGTAACAGAGTTCTGCAACCCATTCCTGCAAAGGTATCTCTGTAATTTCTTTCTAATTGTCTAATTCTGTTTCCTTCTCTCAGCTGAGAGTTTTTGAAGCTGCTGAAATTCAATTGCCCCCTCTGCTCCCCAATAGCTTGGGAAGGTGGCTGGGAAGTGGCCTACTTCTATCTTACCAGGATATTGCTTGCATTAGACTATGATCCACTCTCATATTAGTGTGATAGAGCCTCATTTCCAACTTTCTTAGAAAATTTAGAAATTTTCTCAGGGCAGAAAATTGTTTCACACTATCTTTTGTGATTTCTGCTGTTCCAGAATTTGTTTTGAGGTGTTATTTAAAATTTTTGGGAGGGAATTTGTGAATTTCTGCCTTTTCTCCCATCTTAGCTCTGCCCTAAAGAGTGTCATTTTTTATTGAATCCCAAGGTATAGAATATAGAATCACATATAATAAGTTTGAAAAGGTAAGTTGTAGCTGAGTTATGAAGGGATTTATATGTAAAACAGAATTTGAAATTGACGCTGGAGATAATATTATGTTGCTTGAGTTTCTTGAGTAGGAGAATGATAAAGCCAAACCAGCAATCTTGGAAAATAATGTCAGCAACTATGTGAAGAATGATCATAAATGAATGATTCATGAGATAGGAAGATAAATTAGAAGATGATTGCAATAGGTAAGGAAGAGATACTTAGAGCCTCAACTAAGATGGTAGCTGCATGAATTGAAAGATTAGAGAAATATTGTTGAATGTATAACTAATGTGACATGGCAATTAATTGGATATGTGTTCTGAGAGTGAAGAGTTGAGAATAACACAATGGCAGAGAATCTAGATACTGAAAGGGTGATGGTATGCTTGATAAAAATAAGGAAATTTTGAATAAAAGTGAATCTTTTGAGGGAAGATCTGTAATTCAGATAGAAACCCCAACATGGACCTTATGCAACTCACTGTCCCATAGAAAATCAAAGTTCTTATTGACTCCTCTGACTCTTAACCCAAAGCACAGAATAAGTTGAGGGGGTAGTAGTTGTAGCCATAAGAACATGTTGAAGGCAGGATGCCTACTTGTTGCAGGAGGGAGAGGATTTCCCAAGGTCACCAGCATAATTTTTGTAAGTTCCTCAGTCATGTTTGGGTTATGATTCTCTTAATAAGTTGTTTTCTGGCTAGGGCAAAGACTGTATTTGGAAAATAAAAGACTTGAGAAAAAATAGTGTTTTAATTTTCATCTTATAGTTTGTGATTTGAAGCATCTTTTTATAATGTTACGGGTAAACTATATTTCTTCCACTTGAATTTGTTCATATCCTTTGTGTCTATTAGAGAATGATTCTTGTCCTCAAATGTGTGTCTCTCTCTCTCTCTTTCTCTCTCTCTCTCTCTCTCTCTCTCTCTCTCTCTGTGTGTGTGTGTGTGTGTGTGTAGCCAATTAGGCTTGGTAAAGATGCTTTGCCTGTATCAGAAGTTTCCTATATCAACAAACTCATAAGACTAGTGCCAACCATATATATTTGATATCAGAGATATTTTTGAAAAACTTTTATTTCCTAATTAGTGTCTTTTCTCCTTGTACTTCTAATTTCATTTCTCTACCTGTATAGATCTTGTCCATTGAAAAACATTTTAGTTTTTCATAATCAAAATTAAGAATTTCAATGACTATGATGATTAATTTTACTTTGATTAAAAGCTATCTCCCTATTCATTGCTGTGCAAGATTCCTCCTATTTTCTTCTTGTGATGTGGCTTTTTTTTAATATTTGGGTCATTTATACATGTGAAGCTTATTCTTTTGTAGTGTATAAAATATTGATCTGAACCTGATTTCTGACAAAGTGATTTCTATTTTTCTGGGCAGTAATTTCTGAAGAGTGAGTCCTTACGCTAATGGGTAATATTCTTCCATTTAATCAAACCCTAAATCACTGTTTGGGCAGAATCAGAAAATCAAAACAGGACTAAGATTTTTGCTTATTATAAATAGGATGATAATGGTGCAAAGACAAAATACTAAACTATTATTTTTATTCTCCATACTTTTCCAAGGACAGTCTTCTTTGTATTTGTTTTATTGGTTGGCAGTTTTCAATTAGATGGGTTTCTACAAGCAGATAACCTCATTCAGTGTCCAGTGGTTGTCCAAAACAGAGGATTCAATTTACCTCCATTGAAGTCATTTTCCTATAGACAATTTCCTAGACTACAAAGTAGACAATAAACTCTTTCCAAACCCTGAAACCAACAAACTTACCCCAGAGTTACAACCCGACAGAAATAGGTTGTAATGATAATCACATTTTTCCATGCACTAGAAACAAAGAATAGATTTCCATAGAAACTTTTAGTGTAATCTTGTACCACAGCACAGGACCAATGTTCTTTCTGCTAGACATCCATGAGTGCTGCCTTTACATTTTCCAGTGGGTGGTTAGGAAAAGATTTGCAAAATGTTTTGTGCTTCACCGCCATTTTAAAAACAATTACAGAAAGGGGCGCCTGAAATGGAGTTTCCAGGACACCATTTCACGGGCTGTTGCTTCAGTCCCACTTACTGGTACAAGAGCAGTTTTCTTCTTTTCTATCTCTCTTCACTGTTGGAATCAAATCTTTGTGCCAAATGTAGACTTCTCTTGCTTTATGCTTTGGAACTGCCCAGAATGTTTTCATTTAATGTGGTTGCTGGTCTCCATTCGATGGTAAACCACAAGTTGACTCATCTGAATTGTTAGAATCATTACACTGAATGTCTTCCTTTTTTAAGCTCTGATGTTGAGATGGAGGGAGGTGATGGAGACACCAGAGAGAAATAGGGATATAGAGACAGGTACAGAGGAGAGAAGAAAGAAAAGATGGAGCGAGAAAAAGGGAGATAAAAGAGAAAAGGGAGAAAAACAATTAGAGAAAGGGAGATAAAGGAGGGACAAGAGAAAGGGAAGAAGGGAGGAAAAGAAAAAGAGGGAGGGAAAGGGGAGAAAGAAAGGGGAGAAAGAGGGAAATAGTAGGCGAATACAAGAAGAGAGAGAGAAAGTAGGCAAAGCATTTCATTGTGTTTTCCATAACAAATAAGCATCATTAAATGTACTTTTTTTCTTTTCTATTAGCATAAATCAAAAACTTACTTTCACACATATTCTGTGAAATTGACCTTTTTCAAAGAGCAGTTAGGGAAAGCTATGAATATAGCAGGTCTCTTCCAAAATTAGAGACCCCTCTTTAGAAACCCTTCCTGTAGCTAGCAGATGGCCAACTGGGTTTGTCATTGAACTGCTATCCCTTCTTTCCATAAAAAAATATCTGGCATTTAGAACTTAAAGGATCACATTGTCCTTGATCTTTATTAAGAATGAGAGCACAATATCTACTTCCTTAAAAAGAAGAGAAAAAGAGACATGGATATTGAAACACTATCAAAATTATTTCCTTTGCACTGTAGTGGTGCATAATTCAGGGTTTAAGTAAGGCAGAATTTTGAAGAACCTCTGTACTATCTGCTCCTTTTTCACAGGCCATGATTAGAAGGTTGCAGTTGGGATGCCTTCAGTTAAAGGAAAGTCTCATCTTTTCCCAAAACTGATGGAGAAGTGGTATCTTTTACAAACATTTTAAATCCAACTAAAACTAAAGAAGTCATAGCTTTTTCACTTTAAAGTTAACTCTTCATTTCTGATTTATAATTTGCAAACAAATTCAGTGTGATTTCTTTGACAATTGAAATTCATTTCTCACAAGTAATGGACAAAAATATGCAAAATGGAATTTTATAACAGAGTATCTTATTTTATTTTATTTTTTAATTTGGTATTTCCCCCCAATTATGTGTAAACAAATTTTAATATTTACTTTAAAAAAAACAACTCAAAATTCTCTCCCTCCTTCCCCTTTTCCCCTCTTTGCCTCTTTTCCCTCTTTCCCTCATTTCATTTTGTATCAGTTCATAAAAGCTTTTCAAGTTTTTTTCTGAGAACATACTGCCCACCATTCCTTATTGCATAATAGTATTCCACCATAATTGTATGGAACTTATTTAGCTATTCCATAATCAATGGACATCCCCTCAATTTCCAATTCTTTATCATCTCTAAAAGAGTGCCTATAAATATTTTTATACATAGAGGTTTTTTTCCTTTTTTTTTTTAATCTGTTGGGGGTATACTCCTAGTAGTGATATTGCTTTGTCAAAGAATATACTTGGTTTTGTAATCTTTTGGCCAGCACTCCAAATTTATTCACAAAAGGGCTGAATCAATTCACAACTCTACCAAATTTAGTATCCCAATTTTCCTTTCCAATATTTATTACTTTCCTGTAACATGAAGCAATCAGATATGAATGAGGCATATTGCTTAGAGTTGTTTTAATTTGTATTTCTCTAATCAATAGTGATATATAACACTTTCTCATATGACTAGATAGCTTTGACTACTTTAGCTGAAAATTTCCCATTTATATACCTTGCTCATTAATTAATTAATTGGGGAATAGTATAAGCTATTTATGTAAGTTTCTTATATAAGAAATATGTTTCTATAAATTTAACCCAATTCTCTTCATATCTGAGAAATTAGGTCTTTGACAATAATTTGTTGTATAATATTGGCAAATTGGAAATTTTATCCCCTCTTAGTCCATGATTCTCAGTTTCTTTAGGAAAATTTTACATATTAAAATAGAGAAACAAGAAATCCAAACGTTATTCAAAGAAAATCAGAAGTAGCCTTAAATCTGAGAGAACAACACTTTAGATAATTCTATTAATTTGTGATTATCTGTCTAAGTATAAAACCAAATTCCAATGTTAAGGATATTTCAAATTAACTGAAAACGGGTTATTTTCATTCCAAAGTTAATGGGTTTGCCTGTGATTTTCTAAAAGCATTCCCCTGCTCAACAATTTTCAATGGCTCCCTATTGCCTCTAGGATCAATTACAAAATCTCCAAGCTTATCATTTACAATTCTTCATGATTGATTCCATTCTATCTTTCTATACTTATTTAACACTAACTCCTTTCACTTTCTCTGCTTAGCAGCCAGAATGGTTGATTTGCTCTTGTTCATTGTATCCTGCATTCCATCTTCCTCCTCTCTGCCTTTGACAAGATACTTATTTCTGACTATACTTTCTTCTTATCTCTTTAAGAATATCAAGACCTTCCTAGCTCAGATCATCTTGTATCTCTTAGGGAAAGCTTTTCTTTAAACCCCTACCTGTTAATGTTATCTCCCTTCTCAAATTATCACATATTTATTTATTTAAATGCTGCATTTATCTTCCTCCCATAGAGTGCAAGCTATTTGGAAAAAGGCTCTAATTCATATATATATATATATATATATATATATATATATATATATATATATATATATATATATATATATATTGTCTTTGTATCCCCTACATATATTAGTTGCTGGAGATCAACCAAATCATTTCCAATGGAGCAGTAATGAACTGAATCATCTATGCCCAGAGAAAGAACTCTGGGAGATGACTAAAAACCATTACATTGAATTCCCAATCCTTATATTTATGCACACCTGCATTTTTGATTTCCTTCACAAGCTAATTGTACAATATTTCAGAGTCTGATTCTTTTTGTACAGCAAAATAACGGTTTGGTCATGTATACTTATTGTGTATCTAATTTATATTTTAATATATTTAACATCTACTGGTCATCCTGCCATCTGGGGAAGGGGGTGGAACAAGAGGTTTGGCAATTGTTAATGCTGTAAAGTTACCCATGCATATAACCTGTAAATAAAAGGCTATTAAATATATATATATATATATATATATATATATTAGTTGCTTAATAATTGCTTATTTGCCTGGATTGCCCAAGTGAACTCTTTGCTAAAAGGCTTTTTGTTTTCCAGAATTCATGTGGGAGAAATGGATTTTCCAAAATTCATGGTAGGGAATGATTTGGACTTATGTTAAAGATATAGCATTCCATTTTTTAAAAAGACGATGTTATCAGATGTCTTCAACTAAATAATTCAGGTTACAGTCATAACCATCTAAAATTAGGAGATGTCTTAAAATGCATCTAGTTCATCTCCTTAATTTATAGATGAGCAAACTATGGCAGAGAGCTAATAAGCCGCCAAGCCTAGATTTAAATTCAGGACTTCTCAATTTCAAATCTAGCTTCCTTTCCACTATATCAATGGTGTTGAATTCAAAAAGGACCATTAAAATTTATGTAAGAATCCTTGCTGAGAAATATTGAATCAGAAAATTATATATCCATATTATATTATGTTTTGTTTATTTTGTTAAATATTTCCCAATTACATGTTAATCTAGTTCAGGCCATTTTCAGAAGTGTTGCAGTCTATGTATTTGACTATAGTGTACTTCTTCTTAAATGTGTTCTTTCCAATTCTACTGAGAATATTGTTTTAGAAAAAGAGCCCATAGGTGGTGAAATTTGAGTCCTAATCCTGAAATAAACTTCATCTTACTAAAGATTAATATCAAGACAGTAGTTAACCAATGAATTCAAAGAGTTCATCAGGAATGCTGATCAGGAAATCCTTGGTTATTGTGTAGGTGATAAAGCTTATAAAATTTTTCAGGTGTATGGGATATCTTCTATGTATATTGTTCTAGGGAATTACCATTATGATTTCAGTATTATAAAAGATCTTTCAGGGATCAGGGAGATCCAAATTAAACATGTTTGTGAAAACTACAGGTTGTAAGATTTATTGGAAAGGGCCTGGCTTCTAATGCCCACTTTACCATTAAGTAATTTTGTATCCCTAAGCAACTCACTTAATCTTTCTGTGTTTTTACTGTTCTACAAAATAGAGATAATATCTGCAATGGAACATAGTTTTAAAAATAGCTAATTCCAGTCTGTACCATAATGATAATTTTGATAGAATGTAAGAGACTCCTAAGTGATTGGAAATTTTCAAAGTACTTCCAAGATTCCTGCACACTACCATGAACTGATTTCAGTCTATTTTTTTTCACCTATAATATTCCTCATTTTTGCCTGATTTTCTTTTAGATTTCTGTTTATACATTAAATTTCTTATAAACATCATTTTAGAAATTGTGAGTGCCAGAAAAAAAAAAAAAAGGAACAGCTGTGTGCCTGAGGCTTTAAGGACAAACACCTATACACAGCTGCCATTTCTGCCTTTTGTTTATTAAATAGAGGTCAAGATGTGCTCTACATTTTGATGCTAAAGGGATTGTGGGAGAAACTGGATCTGGTGCATGTAATGAAAGCGAAAATACTATGGACAAGCTAATATTTATATTCAATGATTCAGGAAAAGTGGTTTGGTGTGGAGCTTGGAAAAGTGAATAGAACAAGTTTTTAGTAGGTGAGAGTATTTGTCACTGAGTACGGGAAAAGACGAGTTTGTGTTGGGAGGCTGGAACACTTGAACTTTGTGAAAGAAAATTAGTACTTGTAACACTATCTTGTAGCCCCGATCAATGCAAATGAGACTTATCAAGGTTATGTGGGGTGTGTATGTGGCTGTGTGTTGTGTGTGTACGTGTGTGTTGGTTGGAAGAGGAATGGAGGTTCAAGAGGAAAAATTATATAATGGGCTCTAGTTCTTTCTCCTCATCAGTAGTCATATTACCATTGAGCTATGAAGACAAGCCCAAAGAACTTACATAGTATTAAATGACATTTGAATGCCAAATTTTGATATCCTCTATAATCTCTAAAAGAGAAGATGAATATTGCAGCTGGGAATGAGAAGAGATAGATCATAGAATGTGAGTAAAAGTTCTGTAGCAATTGAGTATAACATAATGATGACCACGATTTCTGTGTGTGTGTGAGTGTGTGTGTGTGTTGGAGAGGTACATAAATTCTGGTTTATCTATTTCTTTCATATTGCCCAATGTTAGTTTTTTGTTTTGTTCCCTACAAAAAATTCATGACTGTGTTCAAAGGTCATGTGTCAATAATTCAAGTATTCATTAATTAATTGTAGTAATTATCCTCTTCACTGATATAGATCACAGTGCTTCTATGGCTTTATAATCAAAATGGAATGTAGCAGAAAATAAAAGTAAAAATAACCTGATAATGAATCTCTCTAAACTTAGCCAGGCTATTCTTTAGATGATAGATATATAGTTTATTTCCAGGACCATTCTTGAAACCTTTCCAGCTTGGTAGAATCTGGCAGAGCTTAGATTCTGCTGGCATCTGATGTGCTGACCCCTATTAAATAAAAAGAGAATAAATGGCAGCTGTGGACAGCTGCATGCCCATACATTTCAGCTATACAGCTGTTGATTTTTTTTTCAAGATTCTCTATCTCTGACAGTGATCTACATAAGAAAATTAAATTAGAAAGAGATTTCTCAGAAATAAAGAAAATCATTGCCTACAAAAAATTCAATGTCAATTTCATGCCACAGTAAAGCATTTGAATCAGGCATTAGTCAAAGTCCACACTGCAAAATATTTTTGAGATGACAATTGTATTTGAGGCAGTTTAATAAAATACATTTAAAAGAAAATAAAGTAGTTTTCATCAATTTTCTCTTTTGTTTACACTAGATTAGAATTGTTAAACATGTGTTTTGTCTGGTAAAGGCTATAGACACATTTTTTCTAAGAGTATATTTTTAATTCATAATTGAGAGAAATACTAATTTTCTTTTTTATTGTCTTATTTTTCTGGTTATACATGTACATTATTTTTAATACACATTTTTCATGAATCATGGTGGGAGAGAAAAATCAGAACAAAAGAGAAAAACTTTGAGAGAGAAAAATGAAAAGAAATATAGCTTGTGTTGATTTACATTCAGTATCCATAAATGCTAAATTTCAATTGAAGGTCAGTGAAAACAAAATTGTAATTCTTTTTCTTATTCCATTAAACTTCATGAGCTCTGCATGAAATAGAAGCCATTAGAACCAAAGTTAAGACCTCTGGGTTTGAGTCACTGGAGAGGAAGGGAGGAAAAATCATGTTTAATTGTGTGTTGTTTTTCTTTGTTTTTTTTTTTTTTTTAAGAAAGCTCTTTCTGTCTGAATTTTGTGTAATTTTCATCCTGCAATTCAGCTAATTGGAATACTAATGTATTCCAGGGAGTCCTATTTGTGGAAGAAAAAACTACCAACACATAGAATTTGAGAACCACAGAAAACTTGGGCACAAAAATTCCATCAGAATATAGATCAAATGAAATCAAACTGTTCTTATGAAATATACACATCCATGTGATAACTATTCAATTTCATTTTATATAAGTTTGAATGAAAATTTCATTTTCCATAAAATGTCAGTAAGAACCCCCTTCCCAAATTCTATCTTTTTCATGGCTTGGCACAGAGTATTTTTATTTTAAAGACATTAAATGAATAAATCATGTTAGGCTATGAGAAGACCTGAGGAAAGTCTTCTTTGTCCTATTTGCTATTGAAAGGCTAAAGGTTCTGATATTCTATCATTAAATATATTTATATATTATTTTTTCTAGAAAATTTTGGAATCAAGCATAATTAATCTCAGAATGGGAAGTGACTATAGATGTCATGTAGTTCCTTTTAAAAGAATATTTATTTCTTTTTAAATTTTGAGTTACAAATTCTCTCTTTTCCTTCCACCCCCATCATAACCATTGAAAAGATTTGCTATACATATGAAATCATCTAAAACATATTTTCATGGCATTTCATAGCATATCATGACATATAAGCCATGTTGAATAAAAAATGGGAAAATAAAGAAAGAAAATAGCATTTCAATTTGAACCCAGAGTTCATCAGTTCATTCTCTGGAGGAAAACAGCTTTTCTTTCATCATAAGTATTTTGGAATTGTTTTGAATAATCATATTTTTATTATAGTTTTTTAATTGACAAAATATATGCATGGTAATTTTTTAACATTGACCCTTGCAAAAACTTCTATTCTAACTTTTCCCCTCCTTCCCTCCACCTCCTCTGCTAGATGGCAGGTAGTCCCATACATGTTAAATATGTTAAATACAATGTGTGTATGCATATTTATATAGTTATCTTGCTGCAGAAGAAAAATTGGAATTAAGAAAGAAAGTAAAAATAACCTGGAAAGAAAAACAAAAATGCAAGCAAACAATAACAGAAAGAGTGTAAATGCTATGTTGTGGTCCACACTCATTTCCCAGTGTTCTTTTGCTGGGTGTAGCTGGTTCTGTTCATTACTGATCAATTGGAACTGATTTGGATCCTTTCATTGTTGAAGATAGCCACTTCCATCAGAATTGATCCTCAAAGAGTATTGTTGTTGAAGTGTATAATGATCTGGTTCTGCTCATTTCACTTAGCATCAGTTCATGTAAGAATCTCAAAGCCTCTCTGTATTCATCCTGCTGGTCATTTCTTACAGAATAATAATATTCCATAGCATTCATATAGCACAATTTAGTCAGCCATTCTCCAATTGATGGGCATCTACTCAATTTCCAGTTTCCAGCCACTATGAAAAGGGCTGCCACTAACATTTTTGCACATGTGGGTCCCTTTCCTTCTTTAATATCTCTTTGGGACATAAGCCCAGTAGTAACACTGCAGATTCAAAGAATATGCACAGTTTGATAGCCCTTTGGACATAGTTTCAAATTGCTCTCCAGAATGGTTGGATCCATTCACAACTCCACCAACAATGCATCAGTGTCCCAGTTTTCCCACATCCTCTCCAACATTCATCATTATCTTTTCTTGTCATCTTAGCCAATCTGAGAGGTGCTTTGTGGTAGCTCAGAATTGTCTTAATTTGCATTTCTCTGATCAGTAATGAATTGGAACACCTTTTCATATGAGTACAAATAGTTTCAAGTTCATCATCTGAAAATTGTCTGTTCATATCCTTTGACCATTTGTCAATTGGAGAATGGCTTGATTTCTTATAAATTAGAGTCAATTCTCTATATATTTTGGAAATAAGGCCTTTATCAGAAACTTTAACTGTAAATCTTTAAATGTTTTCCCAGCTTATTGTTTCCCTTCTAATCTTGTCTGAATTAGTTTTGTTTGTAAAAAAGCTTTTTAACTTAAAATCGAAATTTTCAATTTGTGACCAATAATGACCTTTAGTTCTTCTTTGGTTACATTTTTTTTTTCTCCTCCACAGGTCTGAAAGGTAAATTATCCTATGTTCTTCTAACTTATTTATAATCTCATTCTTTATGCCTAGATCATGAATCATTTTGATCTTATCTTTATTTATGGTGTTAAATGTGGATCAATGCCTAGTTTCTGCCATACTATTTACCTCTTTAACTTCTTTTTTATTTATTTTGTGGTTTGATTTATCTAGTTCTGGGAGTACAAGGTTGAGATCTTCCACTATTATAGTTTTGCTGTCTGTTTCTTCTTACAGCTCTCTTAACTTCTTCTTTAGGAATTTAAATGCTATATCACTTGGTACATATATGTTTAGTATTGATATTGATTCATTATCAATGCTACCCTTTAGCAAGATACAGTGTCTTTCCTTATCTCTTTTAAGTAGATCAATTTTTGCTTTTTTCCTTTTTTTCTGAGATCAGGATGGCTACCCCTGCTTTTTTGACTTCATCAGAAGCATAGTAGATTCTGCACAAGCCTTTTACCTGTATTCTGTATCGCCTTGCCTCAAGGCTGTTTCCTGTAAACAACATATTATAGGATTCTGGCTTTTAATCTAGTCTGCTAACTGCTTCCTCTTTATGGGGGAATTTACCCCATTCACATTTATGGTTAAAATTACTAATTCTGTATTTCCTGCCATCTTGTTAACCCCAGATTATGCTTTTCTCTTTCCTTTCCTCCCTTACTCCCCTCTCCAGTATTAAACTTATGAGCTCCACTTTTCTCCCACAGTCCTCCCTCTGTAGGATCCCTCCCTTCCCCTTAGAGTCCCTCCTCTTTTCTTAAGCCTTTCCCTTACAATTTCTATATTCCCTTCTTTTGAGTATACTCCTTCCCTTTTCACTTTTCCCCTCCCACTTTTTAATGAGGTGGGAGAAGTTTCTCTGTAAATCGAATATGTCTAATATTTTCACTTTGAGCCAGTTTTGATGAGAGAAAACTCATCACTATATTCATCCCCTCCCTTCTCTCTGCCTTCTTTCCTTCAGATATAATAGGTTTCCTTTGTCTCTTCGTGAGATGTAGTACCTCCACTTTTCTCTTTTTCTGGTACAATTTCCTTTCTATTTCTAGATCCATTTTATAACAGTAAAACCAAATTACATATGTTCCCTTTATGTATACCCCTAACAGAAATACAGTTCTCAAGAGTTATCTTTACTTTTGTATGCTTCTCTTGACTCCTATATTTAGCTAAACTTTTTGTTTAGCTCTGTTTTTTTTTTTTTCATCAGAAATAAATGGAATTCATCTTTTCATTAAATACCCATCTTCTTCCCTGGAATAAAATGCTCAGCTTGCATGGGTAATTCTTGGCTGCATACCAAGTTCCTTTGCTTTTTGGAATATCAGATTCCAGGTCCTTTGATTCTTTAATGTGGAAACTGCTAGATCCTAAATAACCCTTATTGTGGCTCCTCAGCATTTGAATTGTGTTTTTTTTCTGGTTGCTTGTAATATTTTTTCCTTGATCTGATAGTTCTGGAATTTAGCCACAATATTCTTGGAGTTTTAATTTTGGGTTCTTTTTCAGTAGATGATCAATGAATTCTTTCAATGTCTATTTTACCTTCTAGTTCTATGACATCTCTGCAGTTCTCTTTGATGATTTCCTGAAAAATAGTGTCTAGGCTCTTTTTTTTTTTTTTCATCATGATTTTCAGGGAGTCCAATAATCTTAGATTATTTCTCCTAGATCTATTTTCCAGGTCTCTTGTTTTCCCAAGTACATATTTAACATTTTTTTCTATTTTTTCATTTTTGGTTTTGTTTGACTGATTCTTGTTGTATCCTTGAGTCATTCATTTCAATTTGTTCAATTCTGATTTTTAATTAATTATTTTCTTCATCTACTTTTTTATTTCTTTTTGTAATTGTCCAATTGAGTTTTTAAATGGGTGCATTCATTCTATGGAATTTTTTTCCATTTCACCAATTTTATGTTTTAAGGAGTTATTTTCTTTTTCCAATTTACAAATTCTGTTTTTCAGGGAGTTGTTTTCTTTTTCCACACTATCTTTTAATGAGTTATATGTCTTATCCAAACCCTCTTGCAAAGCTTCCCTTTCCTTTCCCCATTTTTCTTCTAGCTGTGTTTTAAGAGCCTTTTTAATTTCTTCTATGAGAGCCTTATGTGGTGGGGAACAGATCATATCTACCTTTGGGTTTTCATCTAGAGACAAACTGTTTTTAATCTCCTCAGGGTTTGAAATCTTCTCTCTTTTAGTATGGAAGCTATCTATAGTTAGAACCTGCTTTGGCTGTTTACTCATTTTAACCAAAAGGAGAAAAAAAAGCTGCAATCTGTTTTGGGGGCAATGAAGGGTTACCAAGCTTCCTCAATAGACAAGAGGAAGCGGCAGCGAAGCAGCAGCGGAAGGCAGTAGTTACGCTGTGATTAGCGGTTGCACATTGAGATTGTGCTAAGTCCTTCCCAGTGCTGGGTGGGTGTGGCCAAGTCCCGAGAGACTCTAGCATTTTGGGGTTGTAGTCTTTACCTTCTGTATTTATAGCTTCTCTGCTGATCTACTGGCTTGCTGCCAGGGCAGAGTAGCTGACACTGTGGTAGAGTTCTCTCTGCAGATTTTTGCCTGGAAAGATCACCCCCTGCCCATTTCCAGTCTGCTCAGTGTGAAGTGTTTTCTGCTCTCACTACCTATCTGCCTGAGTCTGCCACCTGACCTAGTCTCATTCTGTCCCTGTGTGCAGGCAAAAACAGACCTTTTCTGGCGAATTTTGAGATTATCTTCTGTTGGTAATATGTTATACTCCAAATATTCATGGGTTCTGACAGTCAAGCTAATTCAGAGGCTGAGTTTCGTAAAGATAGTTTGAGGGTAGAGGAGAGCTCAGAAAGACTCGTGTGTCCTCTCCGCCATCTCAGCACTGCCCCCTTGAATAATCATATTGAACAAAGTAGCTAAATCTTTCAAGTTGATCATTATAACAATATCATTGTTTTGATACACAATAACTTCTTGGTTCTTCTCACTTGACTGTGCATTAGTTTATACAGGTCTTGCCATATTTTCTTTCTGAACTATACTCCTTCATCATTTCCTATAATACAATGGTATTCCATCACTATCCTATGCCACAATGGGTTCAGCTATTCCATTCTATTTTCTTGGAATTTTCCCCCCTCTTTCTTTTTATTCTGTACATCCTTAAATGTCTGTTTTGCTTAAGACCACTGCCTCCCTCAATCTCCTCTGACCACTTATCCTTTCTGCCATATCTTTTATCCCTTTTCCTATTTACTTATTGGATAACTTAGATTTCTATGCACAACTCTTTGTGTGTATATAGTATTTTCTTCTTGAACTATTTCTGATGAGAGGGAGCTTTTAGAACTCCTTTTCCATTTTACTGATTCTACTTTTTGAGCTCTTTTCTTCACTGAATTTTTGCCCATTTTTTCCCATTTGTCCAATTCTAATTTTTAAGTTTTTTTTTTCCTTTTTCAGGAGATTTTTTTTCTGTCTCTCATTTGGCCTATTTGAAATGTCTCTTTTACCAAGATGCTGACTCATTTTTCATTATTTTCTAGTATTATTTTCATTTCTTTTCCTAATTTTTTGTCTACATATCTTATTTGCTCATCAAAATCCTTCTTGATGTGTTTCAGGAATTCTTTCTGTGTTTGGTGACAATTCATATTTTTCTTTAGCGCTTTGCATGTAGCATTTTTTACTTTTTTGTCTTCTTCTGAGTTTGTGTTTTAATCTTTCCTCTTATCAAAGTAACTTTCTATGATCAAGTTCTTTTTTAAAAAATTCTAATTTTTTTAGCATATTACTTTTAACATGTTAAAGTTGGGCTCTGTATCTAAAGTATATGTTGTTGCTTTCAGAAGTAAATTTTGATGGTAGGGGTATTGTAAATTTTCAGATCTTGCAATGTATTATGATTTTTTCTCCTAGTATTCTGTTTTTTAAAATGCATGTAAAGATAGTTTTCAACATTCATTTTTGTAAGACTTTTTGTTCCAGGTTTTTCTCCCTCCCTCCCTTACCACACAAGATAACAAGCAATGGTAATATGAATGTAAGGAGAGGTGTGGTCACTCTTGTCCTAGTCTATAATTTGGTCTGGGAGAAACCACAATTACTCTTTTCTGTACAAAAACTGTGACCAGATTTCACAATCTATTGTGTTAGTGGTCCTTCTCAGTCTGTGACTGAAACCTGGAACCATGTATAGGCAATGTGACAGTCCCAGACCCAGTGCCTGCAAAGGATCACCTATAATCTTTGGACCAGATGTGTAATCTGCTTACTGTCTGTTCACTTAGAGCTTCACAAATCTCTGTTGCCAATAAAATAACCCCCAAAGCATGCTGCTTACTTACCAGGGTGTGGCCTGCACTGTACTTCACTCAATTCTCAACCCAGGAAAACAGTTTTATTGTTGAGCTTCTAAGGTGTCTTGGACTAGATTTGTTTTTGCCTTTTCCTTTTGGTGGTTCTGTTACTCTAGAATTCATTTTGAGCCATTATGTTAAAGTTATTAAGAGGGGAATTTTGAAGGGTTCTGATGAGTCCTTGTCTTTCATCTGCAATCTTGGTTTCTTGATAATTTCTTGAAATATGTTGTCTTGGCTCTTTTTTTAGCATGGATTATGGTAGAACAATAATTCTGAAATTATCAGCATTTGAACTTTTTTCTAGCTCAATTGTTTTCCCCAATGAATAATGTCACATAATTTTTAATTTTTTTTTTGCTTTTTTACTTGTTTGGAATATAGATTTGATAGGCTTATCACTGGATCTAAGGGTATGCACAGTTTTATAATCCTTTTGGCATGGTTTCAATATGCTCTTCAGAATGGTAGAACAATTAATAACTCCACCAATAATGGATTAGTCCTCAATTTTCCCACATGTTCTCCAACATTTATTATTTTTCTTTTCTTTGACAATTTTTTTGTAAAATGCTGTCCAGAATCGTCTTTTGATTATGACTTCCAGGTGGTCGAATGATTCTGACACTGTCTTTCCCAGGTTTATCCCCAGGTCATTGGAAAAACAATGAGGTGTTTTTACATTTTATTCTATTTTTTCATCCTTTAGAATTAATCAAACAAATTCTCATAATCAAAAGAAGATTCTGGACAACATTTTACAAAAAAAAAATTATCAAAGAAAATGCCCTGATATTCTGGACCAGAGGACAAAAAAATTCATTGAAAGAATCTTAAAATCTTCTCCAGAAAAATGACCCAAAAGAAAGAACAACTGGGGGGAAGAAAAGGATTGGTTGTTAACATTTCATAGAGTCATTAGCTTCCACTTGCCCAATTCTAACTTTTAATGAGTTATTTTCCCCAGTTTGCCTTTGATTTTTCTTTTCCATTTGGTCATTTGTACTTTTTAGGGAGATGTTTTCTTCAGTGGATTTTTGCATCTCCTTTTCCATTTATACAACTTCACTGACCAGAGCTGAATAGAAAAATTTGACTTTCAAATACAAGACTCAAGAGAAACTTAAAGAGGTAAAAAGGAAAGGGAAAACAATTATGACAAACCCAATAAGGCCAAACTGTTTACACTGCTACATGGAAAGGTAATCCTTGTAATTGATAAGAACTTTCTCATTATTTCTAACTTAGGGAAGTTAGAAGGAATTTATATATAGATAGAAGTTACAAATGAGAATGTGATGGGATGATATCTAAAAAATAAAATTAAGTGGTGAGAAAGAGTAATACACTGTAAAAAAAAAAAGTTGAAAGAAAAAGGTAGAATTGAGTAAATTATTTCATATAAAAGAAGTAAGAAAGGGCTTTTGAAGTAGAGGGAAAATAGAGTGGATAGGTAATGCTTAAACCTTGCTGTCATCAGAATTGGTCAAAAGAGGGAATAATAAACACATGCAATTGCATATAGAAATTCATCTTAACTTATAGAAAAATAGAAGGGGAATGACATCAGAGGAAGGGGAAAGGTACTCATAGAAGGGATGTTATATTTGGGGAGGTGGTAGTCAGAAGCAAAACACTATTAAGAAGGGAGAGAGAGAATTAATGGTGGGGAAATAAAATGGAGGGAAATACAGTCAGCAATCATAACTGTGAAAAATTATTGAAGCAAATTTCTCTGTTAAGGCCCTCTTATTTCAAATATATACAGAAATGAGTC
This sequence comes from Sarcophilus harrisii, assembly GCF_902635505.1. Taxonomy (NCBI): domain Eukaryota; kingdom Metazoa; phylum Chordata; class Mammalia; order Dasyuromorphia; family Dasyuridae; genus Sarcophilus; species Sarcophilus harrisii. Next base: position 323,212,636 of record NC_045426.1, on the reverse strand, counting down.
AAATTCGTGGAAGTAAGTGTCATTCTCCAATTGATAAAGAATAAAAAAGATGTGAACAATCAGTTTTCAGATGAAATAATTAAAGCAATCTAAAGCCATATGAAAAAATGCTTGAAATCACCAATGATTGGAGAAATGCAATTAAAACAATTGTTGGGTACTGTCTCACACCTATTAGATTGGCTAACAGGATAGGAAAGGAAAATAACAAATATTGATTGAAGGAGATGCAGAAAAATTGAGACACTAATCCATGGTTGATGGAGCTGAGAAATTATTCATCCATTATGTAAAGCAATTTGGAACTATGCACAAAGTCCTATAAAACCACTCATACTCTTTGACCTAGCAATACCACTACTAGGTCTGTATCCCAAAAGAGATATAAAAAGAGAGAGAGAAAGAAAGTGTTTATATGAACCAAAAAAATTTATAAAGCTGCTTTATGGTGGCAAACAATTGAAAACTGAAAGATGCCTTTCATCTTTCAAGATGAAAGAAAATTGGGGAATAGCTAAACAAGTTGTTAATTACGATTGTGTTCGAATGTTATTTTGCTATAAGAAATCATGAGCAGGATGCACTCAGAAAATCCTGGAAAGACTTATATGAACTGATGCAAAGTTAAGTAAGAACAAGGAGAATACTGTTCACAGTAACAGCAATATTGTAAGATGGTCAGCTGGGAATGACTAAGCTCTTTTCAACCATGCAGTGATCCATGGCAATTCTGAAGGATTTATAATGAAAATGTCGACCATTCCCAGAGAAAGAACTTATAGTGTATGAATACAGATGTATTTTGAGGGTTGTTTTATGTTTTCTTCTATAGAATGATTAATATGAAAATATATTTTGCATGATTACACATGTATAACCTATGTCAAATTGCTTGCCTTTTCAAGGAGGTAGGAAGGGAGGAAGAGAATTTAAAACTCACTTTTAAAAACAAATGTTGAAAAAATTATGTGTAATTAGAGGGAAATAAATATTAAATTAATAAAAAATGAACAAAATATAAAAACCCAAAATAAACAAGTAAAAGAAAATCTTAAATTCAAAAATTACTGTCTTTTAAAAGTCTATTCCAAAAGATTGAAAATCAAAAATCTTAATCTTAAAAGTATATTATTATCTCACTAGGAGATACTATACTATTTGTTTCTTTCCTGTGTTTCAAATCAAATGAGCCAAGTTTTTAATAACAGATGGCTTGCAAAAAACCCCTTACTTCCAAATTACAAATTCTTCACAACATATTTGCTTTTTAAGCATAATTCGGTATTTATGTTTTATGTTCAATATCATAGAACACTTCAGACAAGCTCAGTCATCAAAAATAAATATTTGTGAATGGCAGATCTTTAAATAGGGTAATTTGGGTGAAATAAAGAATAAAAGCTGAGACAATTTTCTGGGCAGTGTGTGTACAGGGATTCTTTGGCTGGTAAAGGAGATGTGGTTTAGAAAATTTTGAATTAAAAAATGGTTATTTATCTACAGAATTTATATTCATTATTATTGGCGCAATTTGTATATTGCTAATAAAAGTTTTAATTGTGAAAGGGAGATGTATAATTAAAAAAAAACATTGAACTTGGAGCAAGAAGTCATTTAAATCACTGGTGTCTTACTTTTTTCATTTATAAAACAAAAATGGTTGAATTAAAAGAGCTCAAGTCATACCATTTTTGACATTCATTTCTATGAATTAAATGAAAATGAAAAATTTACCATTTACTAGTAAAGGTACTAGCTACAGTAGAGAAAGAGTAAAGATAAATTCCAGATAGATAAGCTGCTACACATTGTAGGAGTAAAACAGTCTTATTCACATGCTCATTAAAGCTCCCAGAAAAATTTAAAATTACACACACACACACACACACACACACACATACATACACACACACGGATGTATCTATATATACATCTATGCATATGTGTGTATGTATATTCACACGCCTATAATAGATTTGCTATACATACACATGTATGCATATATTTATAATTGTAGTATGTAAAAGTATATGGATGGTAAGTCTTACTAAAATAATATATCATCATTATCATGTTTTAAAACATAACTAGCCTTTAGACTACATAAGAAACAATACAGTGACTAACATATATAAGAGCCTACTAAATCTTATAATTTGCCTACAAAAATCCAAAGTACCTGACATGTTCATCAAGTAAAAAATAAGCCATGGGGAAAATCCTCCAGTATTTTTCAATACCACCACATTGGCAATGTGTCCTGTACATCTGATATGATAGATTTTGTTTACAAAAGCAACTGTAAAATAATAATGATAATTAATAGTCATTAAGATAACTAAAAGGCAAAATCCTTTGAAACAGTTGCTTTTGTTAGATACCTTTTAAAGGAAAGTTGAAGATAGACTAAAGGAATTTTCAGTCATTTCTGCCTAGGTAAGCTACACCTGATGCTAGTTATACTGCATTAAGTACTTCAAAACTGAAAAACTTCCAGACTTACATATTTTCTTAAATCAGTACCTTTTTTTGGCTTACTTGCTTGCCAACCTAAACATCTGGCTGGTGGGCGCTGATCCAATAGAGCCAAATTTTCCTTTAAAAAGTCTCGCAAAAATACCTTTGGCTTACTTTCCCCTGATTAGTTTTCACTGTAGCAATACAGATTGAAAGGATAATTAACTCTTATCCAGTTCCTGCTAAATCAATCAAGGAAAAATTATGGGAACAGGAACTGGGTATGAACTGTTAAGTTCTGTCTATTTTTGCTAAGCATTCTTTACTGTAGGATACACAGGCCATGTAGACACAAGGTATCATTTTTCAAGTATTTGGTATTATTAAGTGGAAAACTTGATTGTGCTTTCCATTATATAATTTCACTTACTTGAATGACATATAATTAATTGGGATAGAAAATTTAAGGACATTACTACAATATGATATAAATGGTAGAGCTACTGCATCTATACATCTTTTTCTCCTCCTTACAATATATTTTCTAATCTTTCCTATATCCCCATTCAAAGAGTATTTCCTAAGTTATTTGACTTAAAATTTTAGCTGTGACACTGCAGGTGATGATGATGACAATTTTGACAACTAACATTTGTAGAATAAGGTTTGCAAAGTGATGTACAAATATCTCATTTTATCCTAACAACAGCCCTAGGAGATAAGTATTATTATTATTACTATTTTACAGATGAGAAAACTGAAGCAAATATAAATTAAATAACATGGCTATAGAAGGTTACAATACCAATAAATGTCTGAGGCTGGATTTGTACTTATCTTCCTGACCTCAGCTACAGTGCTTTATCCCCTGGGTAACTTAGCTGCCTGGGTGTATGGCTCATTATCTCTCTATCTATTTATCTATCTATCTATTTATCTCTATATTTATGTCTATCTATATCTATATGTATCAGTCTGTGTATGTGTGTGTGTATTATTTTACAAGTCCCCAGAGTTGTCACCTAAATTACCCAAATTCAGTACAATTATGTGATGGATATGAGGGAAAGAAGAAGGGATTAGCCAGTAGTAGCATTTATTACTTAGTCCTCAAAACTATCTACATGGCAGATACATTAACTACAAATTTACACAATTATCTAATAATTGGATTTGAAGACATTTTCCCAGAACTATGAATTCAATTCCCTTTCTTTTCTTTTTATTATAGCTTTTTGTTTACAAAACATATGCATAGATAATTTTTCAACATTGACCTTGCAAAACTTTCTGTCCCAACTTTTCCCCTCCTTCCCCCCACCCTCTCCCCTAGATGGCAGGTAATCCATTACATGTTAAATATATTAAAATTATATGTAAAATCCAATATATGTATGTGTATATATATATATACTTGTTGGTGTTTTTCTCTTCTTTAAAATAATAATAATAGTTCTCCCTGGGAGAAAGCAGGTTTCTTGGGGAGGTTTTCTGGAGGCAACTTTAGTTTCAATTACAAGTAAATAATTACTCCAAAATCGCAGCCAGCTGATAAAAGTTCAGATCTTTTATTGTGTCCTTCAATATAGCCCAGTTAGTTCAGGCCTATTTCTCTGCTTGGTTCTAAGAGCTCTTGTAGCTTTGTCCTTGGCTTCTGCCTCTGCTTTCTTCAGCCTCCATCCAGCACCAAGTTGGAAGATGCAATGAATCTCTCTTGCCTCGAAGATAGGGCTTGTGGGCTTTCTTCCAGAGTGCTCCTCTCTGACCCTAGTCAATGTTCCGGAGAAATTCTTTCAAGCTCTAAGAGCTTCCTCCATATATATGATCTCCCAAAGGTTAACTCCTCCTCTGAGAGAGAATGTGATTCTGAGTTATCTCCCAGAGTGCTCTCTGGTCCTAAGAACTTCAAGGGAGTTTTGAACACAAGCATTATTGTCTATCAGTTGTACTTAGTACCTTGTTTCAAGTTCTGGCCCAAAATATCTCCTTCTAAGAGCAAATCAATCATATTGAACTATGCTAAATTAGATAATTATTGTCTCTATCAACTCTATGGCTTAACAGTTTGTAAAGATTCCAACATATACTTATACAGTTATCTTGCTGCACAGGAAATATTGAATCTAGAAAGAAAGAAAAAATCTGAGAAGGAAAACAAAAATACAAGCAAACAATAACAGAAAGAATGGAAATGTTATGTTATGGATTATGCTCATTTCCCATAGTTCTCTCTCTGGGTGTAGATGTCTCTCTTCATTACTGAACAATTGGAACTGGTTTGAATCATCTCATTGTTTAAGAGAGCCACATCCATTAGAGTTGATCATTGAATAATTTTGTTGTTGCTGTGTATAATGATCACTTGGTTCTGCTCATTTCACTTGGCATCAGGTAAGTCTCTCCAAGACTCTCTGAAATCATCCTGCTCATCATTTCTTACAGAACAATAATATTTCATAATATTCATATACCACAATTTATTCAGCCATTCTCCAATTAATGGGTATCCATTCAATTTTAAGTTTCTAGCCATACAAAAAAAAACTGCCACAAACATTTTTGCACATGTGGGCCTCTTTCCCTTCTTTAAGATCTCTTTGGGATATAAGCCCAGTGATAACACTGCTGGATCAAAGGGTATGCACAGTTTGATAATTTTTTGAGCATAGTTCCAGATTGCTCTACAGAATGGTTGGATTCATTCACAATTTCACCAACAATGTATCAGTGTCCCAGTTTTCCCATATCCCCTCCAGCATTTGTCATTATCTTTTCCTGTCACCTTAGCAAATCTGAGAGGTATATATTGGTAAATCAGAGTTGTCTTAATTTACATTTCCCTGATCAATAATGATTTGGAGCATATTTTCATATGACTAGAAATAGTTTCAATTTTTTCATCTGAGAATTGTCTGTTCATATCCTTTGACCATTTTTCAATTGGAGAAGGGCTTGATATAAATTAGTCAACTCTATATATTTTGGAAATAAGCCCTTTATCAGAACCTTTGAATGTAAAAATGTTTTCCCAGTATATTGCTTCCCTTCTGATCTTATCTGCATTATTTTTGTTTTTACAAAAACTTTTTAACTGAATATAATCAAAATTATCTATTTTGTGATCAATATTGATCTCTAGTTCTTCTTTGGTCACAAATTCCTTCCTCCTTCACAGATCTGAGAGGTAAACTATCCTATGTTCCTCTAATTTATTTATAATCTCATACTTTATGTCTAAATCATGAACCCATTTTGACACTATCTTGATATACTGTGTTAAGTGTGGGTCATTGTCTAGTTTCTGCCATACTAGTTCCCAGCAATTTTTGAAAAATAAGTGAATTCTTATCCCCAAAATTGGGGTTGTTGGGTTTGTCAAACACTAGATTGCTATAGTAATTGACTATTTTGAAGTGTGAATCTCACCTATTCCACTGATCAACTACTTTATTTCTTAGCCAGTATCAAATGGTCTTCATGACCACTGCTTTATAATATAGTTTTAGATATGGCACAGCTAAGGCACCTTCATTTGCTTTTGTTTTTTATTAGTTCCCATGAAATTTTTCAACTTTTATTCTTCTAGATGAATTTTGTTGTTATATTTTCTAGCTCAGTAAAATTGTTTCTTAGGAGCATGATTGGTATAGCACTAAATAAATAGATTAGTTTACATAGTATTGTTATTTTTATTATGTTTTCTCAACCTATCCAAGAGCATTTAATATTTTTTTAATTGTTTAGATTTGACATTATTCATGTGGAAAGTGTTTGGTAGTTTTGCTCATATAGTTCCTGACTTTGCCTTAGCAGATAGATTCTCAAATATTTTATACTATCAACAGTTATTTGAAATGGAATTTCTCTTTGTATCTCTTGCTGTTGGATTTTGTTAGTGATGTATAAGTATGCTGAAGATTTATGTGGATTTATTTTGTATCCTGCAACTTTGCTAAAGTTGCAGATTATTTTTAATATCTTTTTAGTAAATTCTCTGGGGTTCTCTAAGTATACCACCATATCATGTGTAAAGACTGATAATTTTGTTTCCTCATTACCTACTTTAATTCCTTTAATTTCTTCTTCATCTCTTATTGCCGAGGCTAGCATTTCTAATACAATATTGAATAGTAATGGTTTGATAGTAGGCAATCTTGTTTCACTCCTGATCTTATTGGGAATGGTTCCAGTTTATCCCCATTACATATGGTTTTTTTCTGATGGTTTTAAATAGATGCTAGTGACTATTTTAAGGAAGAGTCCATTTATTCCTATAATCTCTAATGTTATTAATAGGAATGGGTGTTGGATTTTATCAAATGCTTTTTCTACATCTATTGAGATGATCATATGGTTTTTGTTAAGTTGGTTATTGATATTGTTAATTATACTAATAGTTTTCCTAATATTGAACCATCCCTGCATTCCTGGTTATAAATTCTAGTTGGTCATGGTATATTATCCTGGGGATGATTTTCTGTAATCTCTTTGTTAATAGTTTATTTAAGATTTTTGCATTAATAGTCATTGGGTAGATTGGACTATAATTTTCTTTCCTTGTTTTCATTGTACCTGGTTTAGTTATCAGTACCATGTCTGTGTCATAAAAGGAATTTAGTAGGACTATTTCATTTCCTATTTCTTCAAATAGTTTATATTACATTGAGGTTAATTGTTCTTTAAATGTTTGGTAGAATTCACATGTTAATCCATCTGGTCCTGAGGATTTTTTCTTAGAGAGTTGATTAATAGCTTGTCCTATTTCTTTTTCTAAAATGGGTCTGCTTAAGTAATGTACTTCCTCCTCTGTTAATCTGGGTTGGTATAAAGTTGGGCAAAGTATCTCTTAATTATTGCTCTAATTTGTCTTCATTAGGGGAAAGTTCTCCCTTTTAATTTTTGATACTATGAGTTTGATTATCCTCTTTGCTTTTTCTAATCAAATTACTAAAGCTTTATCTATTTTGGTAGCTTTTTTCATAAAACCAATACTTAGTTTTATTTATTAGTTCAAGAGTTTTGGGTTTTTTTACTTGCAATTTTATTAATCTCTCCTTTTGTTTTTAGAATTTCAAATTTAGTATTTGATTAGGGTTTTTTAATTTGCTCTTTTTCTTTTTTTATTTTTAAAAAATTTTCTTTGCAACATTATCCCTTGTACTCACTTCTGTTCCGACTTTTCCCCTTCCTCCCTCAACCCCCTCCCCCAGATGGCAAACAATCCTATACATGTTAAATATGTCACAGTATATCCTAGATACAATATATGTGTTTAGAACCAAACAGTTCTCTTCTTGCACAAGAAAAATTGGATTCAGAAGGTAAAAATAACCCAGGAAGAAAAACAAAAATGCAAACAGTTTACATTCATTTCCCAGTGTTCTTTCTTTGGGTGTAGCTGCTTCTGTCCATCACTGATAAATTGAAACTGAGTTAGACCTTCTCTTTGTCAAAGAAATCCACTTCCATCAGAACACATTCTCATACAGTATCATTGTTAAAGTATATGATGATCTCCTGGTTCTACTCATTTCACTCAGCATCAGTTCATGTAAGTCTCTCCAAGCCTCTATGTATTCATCCTGCTGGTCATTTCTTACAAAACAATAATATTCCATAACATTCATATACCACAATTTACCCAACCATTCTCCAATTCATCGGCATCCATTCATTTTCCATTTCTAGCCACTACAAAGAGGGCTGCCACAAACATCTTGGCACATACAGGTCCCTTTCCCTTCTTTACTTTCTCTTTGGGATATAAGTCCAGTAGTAGTACTGTTGGATAAAAGGGTATGCACAGTTTGATAACTTTTGGGGCATAATTACAGATTGCTCTCCAGAATGGTTGGATTGGTTCACAACACCAACAATGCATCAGTGTCCTAATTTTTCCGCATCCCCTCCAACATTCATCATTATTTTTTCCTGTCATCTTAGCCATTCTGACAGGTGTGTAGTGGTATCTCAGAGTTGTCTTAATTTGCATTTTTCTGATCATAAGTGTTGTGGAACACTCTTTCATATGAGTGGAAATAGTTTCAATTTCATCATCAGAAAATTGTCTGTTCATATCCTTTGACCATTTATCAATTGGAGAATGGCTTGATTTCTTATAAATTAGAGTTAATTCTCTATATATTTTGGAAATGAGGCCTTTATCAGAACCTTTAATTGTGAAAATGTTTTCCCAGTTTGTTGCTTCCCTTCTAATCTTGTTTGCATTAGTTTTGTTTGTACAAAGGCTTTTTAATTTGATATAATCAACATTTTCTATTTTGTGATCAATAATGATTTCTAGTTCATCTTTGGTCACAAATTTCTTCCTCCTCCACAAGTCTGAGGGGTAAATATCTTATGTTCCTCTAATTTATTTATAATCTCATTCTTTATGCCCAAATCATGGACCCATTTTGATCTTATCTTGGTGTGCAGTGTTAAGTGTGGATCCATGCCTAATTTCTGCCATACTAACTTCCAGTTTTCCCAGCAGTTTTTGTCAAAAAATGAATTCTTATCCCAAAAGTTGGGATCTTTGGGTTTGTCAAATATTAGATTGCTATAGTAATTAACTATTTTGTCTTATGAACCTAACCTATTCCACTGATCAACTAATCTATTTCTTAACCAATACCAAATGGTTTTGGTGACTGCTGCTTTATAATATAGTTTTAGATCAGGTATAGCTAGGCCACCTTCATTTGATTTTTTTTTTCATCAATTCCCTTGAGATTTTCAACCTTTTGATCTTCCATATGAATTTTGGTTGTTATTTTTTCTAGAACATTAAAATATTTTCTTGGGAGTCTGATTGGTATAGCACTAAATAAACAGATTAGTTTAGAGAGTAGAGTCATCTTTATTATATTCGCTTGGCCTATCCAAGAGCACTTAATATTTTTCCAATTATTTAAATCTGACTTTATTTGTGGAGAAAGTGTTTTGTAATTGTGCTCACATAATTTCTGACTTTCCTTTGGTAGATAGATTGTCAAATATTTTATGCAATCGATGGTTATTTTGAATGGAATTTCTCTTTGTATCTCTTGCTGTTGGATTTTGTTGGTGATACATAAAAATGCTGAGGATTTATTTGGATTTATTTTATATCTTCTAACTTTGCTATAATTGTAAATTATTTCTAATGTCTTTTTTGAAGAATCTCTGAGGTTCTCTAAGTATACCATCATATTATCAGCAAAGAATGATAGTTTAATTTCCTCATTACCTACTCTAATTCCTTTAATCTCTTTCTTGACTCTTATTTCTGAGGCTAGCATTTCTAATACAATAATGAATAATAATAGTGATAGTGAAGAACCTTCTTTCACTCCTGATCTTATTGGTAAAGATTCCAGTTTTTCCCCATTGCATATGATCCTTTTTTTTTTTCCTTTTTTTTTTATTTTTTTATTTTAATAGCCTTTTATTTACAGGATATATACATGGGTAACTTTACAGCATTAACAATTGCCAAACCTCTTGTTCCAATTTTTCACCTCTTACCCCCCCACCCCCTCCCCTAGATGGCAGGATGACCAGTAGATGTTAAATATATTAAAATATAACTTAGATACACAATAAGTATACATGACCAAAACGTTATTTTGCTGTACAAAAAGAATCAGACTCTGAAATATTGTACAATTAGCTTGTGAAGGAAATCAAAAATGCAGGTGTGCATAAATATAGGGATTGGGAATTCAATGTAATGGTTTTTAGTCATCTCCCAGAGTTCTTTTTCTGGGCATAGCTGGTTCAGTTCATTACTTGCTCCATTAGAAATGATTTGGTTGATCTCGTTGCTGAGGATGGCCTGATCCATCAGAACTGGTCATCATCTAGTATTGTTGTTGAAGTATATAATGATCTCCTGGTCCTGCTCATTTCACTCAGCATCAGTTCGTGTAAGTCTCTCCAGGCCTTTCTGAAATCATCCTGTTGGTCATTTCTTACAGAACAGTAATATTCCATAATATTCATATACCACAATTTATTCAGCCATTCTCCAACTGATGGACGTCCATTCATTTCCAGTTTCTAGCCACTACAAAAAGGGCTGCCACAAACATTCGTGCACATACAGGTCCCTTTCCCTTCTTTATGATCTCTTTGGGATATAATCCCAGTAGTATCACTGCTGGATCAAAGGGTAATTGCATATGATCCTTACTGATGGTTTTGAATATATGCTGCTATTTTAAGGAACATTCAATTTATTCCTATCCTCTCAAGTGTTTTTATTAGGAATGGATGTTGGATTTTATCAAATGCTTTTTTCTGCATCTATTGAAATGATAATATGGTTTTTGTTAATTTAGTTATTGATATAGCCAATAATGCCAATAGTTTTTCTAATATTGAACCAGCCCTGCATTCCTGGTAAAAAACCTACTTGGTCATAGTGTATTATCCTGGGGGTGATTTTCTGTAATCTTTTTGCTAATATTTTATTTAAGATTTTAGCATCAATATTCATTAGGGCGAATGGTCTATAATTTTCTTTCTCTGTTTTCTTCCTATCTGGTTTAGGTATCATTACCATGTCTGTGTCATGAAAGGAATTTGGTATGATTCCTTCATTCCTTATTTTTTCAAATAGTTTATAAAATATTGGAGTTAATTGTTCTTTAAATGTTTGGTAGAATTCACATGTAAATTCATCTGGTCCTGGGGATTTTTTCTTAGGGAGTTGGTTAATAGCTTGTTCTATTTCTTTTTCTGAGATGGGACTTATTTTTTTAGTTGTAAGTCCAATAAAATATAATATGCAATAAAAATCACATGCAATATGAGGCCAGCAGAAAATAGATCAAAAAGTATTTGGAAACTAAATAATCTCATCCTAAAGAATGAATGGGTGAAACAGCAAATCATCGACACAATCAATAATTTCATCCAAGAGAATGACAATAATGAGGCAACTTACCAAAATTTGGCAGCCAAAGTGATAATAAGGGGAAGTTTTATATTAAGATGCTTACTGGCATAAAATAGAGAAAGAGGTGGTCAATAAATTGTACTTACAACTAAAAAAGTTAGAATAAGAACACATTAAAAAACCCCAATCAAATACCAAAGTTGACATTCAAAAAATAAAAGCTGAGATCCATAAAATTGAAACTAAAAAAACTATTGAATCAATAAATAAAGCTAAGAGCTGGTTTTATGAAAAAAACCAAAATAGATAAACCTTTAATTAATTTGATTAGAAAAAGGAAAGAGTAAAATCAAATTGTTAGTCTCAAAAATGAAAAGGGAGAACAATCCATTAATGAAGAGGAAATTAGAGCAATTATTAGGAGTTACTTTACCCAACTTTATGTCAATAAATTTGACAACCTAAGTGAAATGAATGACTACCTCCAAAAATATAGGCTTCCCAGATTAACAGAGGAGGAAGTAATTGCTTAAATAGGCCCATCTCAGAAAAAAGAAATAGAACAAGCTATTAATCAACTCCCTAAGAAAAAATCCCCAGGAAAAGATGGATTTACATGTGAATTCTACCAAACATTTAAAGACTAAGGAATGAAGGAGTCCTACCAAATTCTTTTTATGACACGGACATGGTACTGATACCTAAACCAGGTAGGAAGAAAACAGAGAAAGAAAATTATAGACCAATCTCCCTAATAAATATTGATGCTAAAATCTTAAATAAAATATTTGGAAAAAGATTACAGAAAATCATCCCCAGGATAATACACTATGACCAAGTAGGTTTTATACCAGGAATGCAAGGCTGGTTCAATATTAGGAAAACTATTAGCATAACTGATTATATCAGTAACCAAATTAACAAAAACATATGATTATCTTAATAGATTGCAGAAAAAGCATTTGATAAAGTATAATGCTCATTCATATTAAAAACACTAGAGAGTATAGGAACAAATGAAGTTTTCCTTAAAATGATCAATTGCATCTATATAAAACAATCAGCAAACATCATATATAATGTGGAGAAACTAGCTATTCCCAGTAAGATCAGAGGTGAAACAAGGTTACCCACTATTAGCATTGCTATTTAATATTGCATTTGAAATGCTAGCTTTGCCAATAAAAGAAGACAAATAGAATAAAGGAATTAGACTGTATAATGAGGAAACCAAATTATCGCTATTTCCAGATGATATAATGATATACATTTGAAAACCCCAGAGATTCTACTAAAAAACTATTAGAAATAATCCACAACTTTAGCAAAGTTGCAGGATACAAAATAAATGCACATAAATAATCAGCATTCTTATATATCACTAACAAAATCCAATAGCAACATATACAAAGAGAAATTCCATTTAAAATAACTGTCAATAGTATAAAATATTTGTGAATTTATCTGCCAAGGGAAAGTCAGGAACCATATAAGCAAAACTACAAAACACTTTCCACACAAATAATGTCAGATCTAAGCAATTGAAAAAATAGCAAGTGCTCATAGATAAGTAGAGTGAATATAATAAATATGACGATACTCTGCAATCTAATTTATTTATTTAGTGTTATACCAATCAAACTCCCAAGAAACTATCTTACTGAACTAGAAAAAGATAACAAAATTCATCCAGAAGAACAAAAGGTCAAGAATTTCAAAGGAATTAATAAAGAGAAAAGCAAATGAAGGTGGCTTAGCTGTACCAGATCTAAAAGTATTTTATAAAGCAGCAGTCATCAAAACCATTTGGTACTGGCTATGAAATAGAGAAGTTGATCAGTGCAATAGGTTAAGTTCACAGAACAAAATAGCTAATGATTATAACGATCTAGTATTTGAAAAACCCAAAGGTCCCACCTTTTGGGATAAGAATTCACTATTTGCCAAAAACAGCTGGGAAAGTTGGAAACTAATGTGGCAGAAAGTAGGCATAGACTCACACCTAACACTATACCAAGATAAGGTCAAAATAGGTTCGTGATCTAGACATAAAGAATGATATTATAAACAAATTATAAGAACATAGGAGAGTTTATCTCTCAGATTTGTGGAGGAGGAAGGAATTTGAGATCAAAGAAGAACTAGAGATCATTATCGATCACAAAATACATAATTTTGAGGGTTCTCTTCATCACAAGATCAGCACAAGAAATGCTAATGATGCCATGAACTGGCATCAATCATCTCATTGTGTGAAAGTCACATTCATCAGAATTGGTCTTCGTATAATATTGATGTTGTCATGTACAATGATCTCCTGGTTCTGCTCATTTCACTTACCATCAGTTCATATAAGTCTGGAGAGATCTCTCTAAAATCATCCTCCTGATAATTTCTTATAGAACAATAATATTCCATCACATTCATATACCATAACTTGTTCAGCCATTCTCCAACTGATGGGTATCCAAAATGCCCTATTTCTAAAATACATAGAGAATTGACTCAAATTTATAAGAATTCAAGCCATTCTCCAAATGATAAATAGTCAAAGGATATAAACAGAAATTTTTCAGATGAAGAAGTTAAAACCATTTCTAGTCATATGAAAAAATGTTCTAAATCACTATTGATCAGCAAATTAAAACAACTCAGGTACCATTACACACCTCTCGGGTTGGCTAAGATGACAGTAAAAGATAATGATGAATGTTGGAGGTGATGTGGGAAACTGAGATACTAATACATTGTTGGTGGAGTTGCAAACTGATGCAACCATTCTGGAGTGCAATTTGGAACTATACCCAAAAGGCTATCAAATGGTGCATACTCTTTGATCCAACAGTGTCTCTACTCATCCTGTATGCCAAAGAGATCCTTAAAGAGGGAAAGGGACTCGCTTGTGCAAAAATAGTTGTGCCAGGCTTTTTTATAGTGGCAAGAAACTACAAACTGAGTGGATGCCTATCAGTTGGAGAACAGCTAAATATGTTATGGTATATGGTTTTTCTGTAAGAAATGATCAGCAGGATGATTTCAGAGCATACTGGACATACAGAATGATGCTAAATGTTGATGATAAATGAAGTGTGCAGAACCAGGTGATCGTGTATATGGCCACAGCAAGATTATAAAATGATCAGTTCTTATGGACGTGGCTCTTTTCAACAATGAGATGAATCCAGCCAGTTTAAATGGTCTTGTGATGCAGAGAGTCATCTGAATTCAGAGAAAAGACTGGGGATGGAGTATGGATCACAACATAGTATTTTCACTCTTTCTTGTTGTTGTTTGCTTGAATTTTGTTTTCCTTCTCATTTTCTTCCTTTTTGATCAGATATTTCTTGTGCAACATGATAACTGGGAAAATATGTACAGAAGAATTACATATGTTTAACATTTATTGGATTACTTGCCGTCTAGGAGAGAGAGTGGGGAAAGGGAGGAAAAAATTTGGAACACAAGATTTTACAAGATTGAATGCTGAAAATTATCTATGCATATGTTTTGAAAATAAAAAGCTTTAACTGAAAAAAGAATTAATGAAAGGTAATGATACAGTTGGTCTCTACAAAGTGTGAGATCTAGAAAAGTAGATTTCTTCTATAGGAATATAAATTAAGTTTGGATCCCTGAAATGATAAGTAAACTGTGTCAGTAAAGAGTAAAAAATTGATAATCCCTGATTTCATGTTTTCCCATTCCCAATACTTACTAACTGAGACTCCAGAATGATTCCTTTCTTGAAATTAATTTTTTTTTTTTTTTTGGTGGCATTTGGCATAGCACTTCCACTGCAGTGGAAGTGCGTGCTGTTATAGATAAACACATTTCAAGAGAGAAACTTGATATGATATCAGCCTTTCAAATATTACCTCTGGGGAAATTATTCCCAATGCCATTGCTTTATTTTTGGTTCAGAAGATTAATATAGATAGGACTCAATTGTAGCATTCTAGACTGTCTTTGGAAAGGTAATGAATAAAATCTAGAAGGAAAGTGTATGTTCATGGATTGAGAAATGCCTGAACAAATTGTAGTATGTATATGTAATGGAATATTTTTTATATATAAGAAATACTAAACATGAAAAATTCAGAGAAACTGTGTAGTGAAATGAGTTCAGAATTTGGAGTCAAAGGACTTGAATTCATATTGCATCTAGGCTTCTTATTTCTTGGTCAGTTAATTAAATTATTTGAACTTCTGTTTGCTCTTGGGTGGCTCAGTAGATAGAGCATTGAACTTGGAATTAGAAGAGTCATTTTCATGAGTTCAAATTCAGCTTCAGACACATTCAAGCTGTGTAACCCTGAGCAAATCACTTAAACCTGTTTCCCTCAGTTTCCTCATCTGTAAAATGAGCTGGAGGAGAACATGGCAAACTACTATAGTATCTCTGCCAAGAAAACTCCAAATGGGGTCACAGAGAGACAGACATGACTCAACAACAAAAGGAGACAAATCAAGCTATCTCCCTCCAATTTCTAGATGTATTTATTATTCATGATCCTGTGAAGACTTGTATGTGCTAATATGGAGAGAATTTAGAAAGACTAGGAGAACAATTTTACTTAATGACCACGTTAAAGTAAAAGAAAAGAACAACTTTGATCAGTGCTGTAACTTTAAATAGGCTGACAATGAACATACCTCTCATATTTCAGCAGAAAGGTGGTGGAAGGCAGGTGCAGAATGAATCAGTCACAGCTCATGCGTTGATTTGTTTTTCTCAATAGAACTTTCTTACTACCAAGTCTGTATTGGGTTTATGCAGGAGTCACTGCAAAGTTGGCAGATATTTTGTGTTAGGTTTGGCTTAGTTTTTTTTTCCTTGAAAGAGGAACAATTAAAATCTTTTAAACTGCTTATTAATAGAGAATTTAAAAGGCCACCATCACCACCCCTTGATTGGTCATAGGGATCATTCTATTTATCCACATACCTGGTTAGAATAACATCATCCAAACAAATAAACAAACAAAAGTAGCAAAATAATTGATCTCATTGGGCAGCTGGTGAGTAAATGGTAAACATTTCCAGTTTCCAACATTTGTTGAAGTTAAGTTTTTATTACTATTTTTTTCAACCTTCAAAGGAGGGTTGGCAGAGTGGGGTGTGGTGAGGTGGGGAGGGGGAGAGAGACAGATGGTATCATTTGCAAAAGGAAAGCTGAGAAATTACACATATATCTTTCAGCTTTGTGGCAAATCTGATGCCAAAATTCTTGCTTGAAGTGTGTAGTGAGATATATGAACGGTGGAGTACCAGAGGGCAAAGTGTGCCAATGGAGTGCAATGCAATAAATTGCCGTTTGTTGATCCAGTGGAAGGGCATGGGAGCTATTATACTTTGGCAGCTATTTTATTTTTCCCTTCTGGAGTTTCAGACCTGTCTTGTACACTGAGATAGGTTTCATCTGGTTAAAACTTGTGCTGTATTTAAACTTCCTTCACATTTGCGGAACTCCAAAATAAATAAATAATTAAATGGAAGAACCCCCCTCACAGCCCACAACACACTGAAATGATGTTGGGGGTGGGAGAGGGGCAGTAATTGTGCCCGGATAATGTTGTCATACTTTGTAAAGCCTTTAATGCTGGAATTTATTTATTAATGATGCATGGGTTATTACCCACCATCTGTCTTGTGTTAGCAGTGGGCTGTTTCAGATTATGGTAATGTGTTTCTGATTTGAGTTGTGTTGAAAGCCAGAACAAGGCAGCTCATGTGCAGTCCTCTTTGAGGCCTGCTGTTTTCAATTCCTCTTCACAGAATGGGCTTTTATTTGATTTGTTATGGGGATTTTTTCTTCTGTTGCCAAAACAGCTGCAAGCCTGGAAGGGAATAAGACACAGGGCCACATCAAACTTGTTAGCTCGTAAAAGAAACAGAATGTTCCAGGAACAAAAAAAAAAAAGAGGGAGGGAGAGAATGAAAAGAAAGATGGGGAGAGAAAAGGGGAGGTAGTTTTAATGGCATATTTGCTTGGCTTTCATATCAAGGATAAATCAAGAGATGCTTTGCTATTATAAGTGGCATTAATCAGATTGTTATGTTTTTAATTTATTGAGCCAGTTCACACTGAAACAGGCTCTTTCTTGAAGAGATCCAATAGTCTTTATGGTAGTGCAAAGCAATCAAATAAAACCTTTTCCCCTCCCAAGGAAAAAAATAGGTTTCTTCCCCCAACCATCAAAGAAAAACACCCAATAAATTACTGGTTTTGATGTAGTTAGCAGACTAAAGCTTGTCCATGACTGAAAAATATATATAAATATAACTAACAGATTCTCCCTTTCATTCTTTCTATTTCTCTATTTCCTTTTCTCTCACCTTGTCTCAGATTGGCAAGCTATTTTCAGAGGTAACTAAACAAGTGGAGAGATTATTCCCTCTCCCTAAAACTAAATTTGTGGGAAGCTTTTAGTTTAGTTTAGTTCCAGCTACCATATAGGTATGGTCCTCCTTTAACCTGAAGAATATTTATAAAGACCCTTTAGTTCATGGTGAAACACTTACACTCAATAGTAGTAATTTTTTTTTAACCTCAGTAGGTCACTGGAAGCAATTTTTCCCCCCGAAGAGTAAAGACTGTCTCTGAAACAGGGATTGACAGCAGGATCTTTTTTGTTCATGTCTCTTTGGGAAACAAAACTAACAATTACCCAACCCAAAAAAAAAAAAAAAAAAAAAAAAAAAAAACATGGAGTGTAACCAGACCTCTCATATAACAACAAAACTAATAATATTAAGGGAATTCAAGAACTTACTTTAAATGTACTGGCTAAATTTCTATCCAATTCATATTATGCACAGATTAGTTGTTTTTGGAACAGTGAGATGTATTCATAGTGAAATCTAAAACCATGTGAAACTCACTTGGAGTTCAATTTGAATGTAAAACTTAAGCTGGACAGTTTTTGGTCAAATTGTGTTTTGGAGCTTATGAAACATTTGTCAAAATTGCAAGTGCATTTTAGGGTGACTTGCATGTTATTGGTCTATTTCTTTTTCCTTCTATTGAAAAAAAAAGCATGGATCCTAACACTTAAAATTATAGTACATTATTTTTTAAAGTTGAAAATCACAACTTTGATC
Source organism: Sarcophilus harrisii (assembly GCF_902635505.1). NCBI lineage: Eukaryota > Metazoa > Chordata > Mammalia > Dasyuromorphia > Dasyuridae > Sarcophilus > Sarcophilus harrisii. The sequence continues at coordinate 323,194,194 of NC_045426.1, read as the reverse complement.
TATTTGATCTATAGAGTTTCTGATTTGCTGAGTCTAGACCCTAGTCAAAAGTAAGACCATAATCCAACTCACATTAGAAGAATTAATGAAACTATTGGGAATATGTGCTCAACAAAACCTTTCTTTTAGATCTGGAATTGCTATTTCTCTAAATTACTGTGATGTGTTTTGGTCATGAAAGAGAAGTTTGTTAGAACAAAGATAAACAAAGGCCTAGCCACTCACAATTTTGAATGATTAAAGCCACAAATTTAAATGTGTGCTTGTTTTAAGAGTGTCTTTAGTGATCTTTTTTCCTCTCAGTCATCCTTATTGATGATTATACCACAATACTCCTCTGCAGTGAGGTCCCTATTGCCCCACACTATGTTCATTTATAGGCATATTTTTCTTCCTGCCTCTAAATACTCAATACTCACACTTCAATAAATTCTATATCTCATCCATATATATGGATCGATTGACATCACACACACACACACACACACACACACACACACACACACACAAACTTTATAAGCTTGAAAATTCAATCTAAAGTGTTAGCTATTGTTATTGTTGCTGCTATTCTTATCATTTCCTGAATTCTCCTGAGAATTATAGTGAACTCTTTTCTCTTTATGGTCTGATTTTTCAGCACAACATATTTAAAAGATTGTAATCAGGACTTGGTTTCAGATCCTCAGTTTTTCCATCCATGAAATAGAGGTGTTGAAGGTCTAAATGCTCTCTCTAAGACCTTCTTCAACACTAATTCTATGATGATAAAACAGCAGAATGCAGAACTCTGCCATATAATACATTATTGATTTTATACAGGAAGCTTTAACTGTATATAGACTTCAGTTTCTTCAGCTGGTTCTCAATTTTTAAGACCTTTAGCCTCATTTCTTTTAACAACAGAGAAGCATAATTTGGTATATTACTAAGATAAAAATCATAGAATTCACTCATAGTCAGTCAATAAGTATTTATTTTGCACCTACTATGTGCAAGACACTCTGCTAGATTATAGCTAGGTAGCACAATGGATAGAGAACTAGGTGTAGAGTCAGGAAGAACTGAGCTCAAATCTAGCCTCAGTCACTTACTTGGTCTGTGACCCTGGGAAAGTCACTTAATCTCTATTCCTCATTTCCAAAATAATAGTATTTGAGGATAAAAAGAAATAATATGAAAAAAGCATTTAGTACATAATAGGCATTAGATAAATGTTATTATTATTATTGTTGTTTTTGTTAGTTCCTGCTCTCAAGAAGCTGACAATCTAATGGACAAATTCCCATACCTACTTTAGAGGAAAAAAAGCAAATTTTATACTGCTTTCTGTTCTAGTATACACTAGTCAAACTAGCCCATCTTTTGTAATTGCAGTATATGGGAACTTAAGTGAACGGAAGATAATATTGATAGTACATTAGGTATGATGGCATAGATTTTTCCTCTCATGCTTGGCAATGACTACTATATCTCTGAGGAAGACAGTCAAGAGTTTACATGGCTAATCAAGTTCCTCACATGTTTTATAAGGACATGGCTGGAAGCTGTGCTGCTTTTCAGCCAGGAAACAGAGTTTATTTAATGGAATCTGAGCACCATTGGCATATCCTACATTCTTTATATAGGAGCTATGGTTCTGAATTTCTGCCTGAGCTTGATCCCACTTTATCAGCATACACCATTCAATGTTGTGGGCCCTTATGTCAAATTCAATAACTAAAGGAAGCCCTTACATTCCACAGGTAGAGTTAAGGAGCCTTGAGCTCAATACACATATATATTAAAATTTTTAAAATGTAAAATGCTAGAATTGAATTTATTATTTTATGAATACTGGCACATTTACAACTTAAAAGCATAAATTGCACTCCTCAGTTTAGTGGCATTTTACATATGTAGAATTATGAATTACTGAAAAGCACTTTGTATTACTTTGGTAAATCACATTAAAGAAAGATATATATTTAAACAACACTTTCATCATTATTTTAAAGTTTTCCTCCTTGGTGTATCAGAATGCCAAAAAGCCCACAAAATCCCACAATTAACTAAATGTAGAATGAGTTCCAAAAGAAATCGTGTGAATTTTAAATGAGAAGTGTCACAAAGTAAAGTTAAGAAGAGTGGAAAGTATTTTCCAGAAGATAATTTCATCCATTTATGAATCATTTAATGTTAGCTATTCAGCTAACAAATGAAAAATTTTAAGAGAGAACAACCAATTTATATGAGTCCATGACAAAATAAAAAAATTCTGTAATATTTGAATCCCATGACATACCAGGACATGGTGACTGTTCTCACTTTGGGATCCTTAGTGAAGGACTAGGAAGGAGGGAACATGTGGGTTTGAACTAAAATACAGTAAAATACCAAATTAACATCTGTACAGCATTAACATAAATAAGTATTATTTTTAATAGAACACTTAGATTATATAGAAATATAATATATTGGAGTTTCATGATAATATGGATTTAATATATAAGGTATACCCACTTTGGATACCCTCCAAAGAGGTTAATTTTGGGAAATACCATAAAGACCTAGTTACATTGTATTACCTAAAATATAAATTATATAAAAATCTCACAGTCTGGAGAGCATTATGGTGAAGATAGATCATTCATGTTCTCAGTGTAACAGCTTTCTTCAGAATCTCTTTTTTGTTTTTATTTTCCCTCTTTTATTATTCCAAAGGTTGAAAATAAAGTAAGTTACACCATTATTGAAGTTTCTTTTATGTGCAATATTTCAGAAGCATTGAAACTGCTAATGGGTTCACATCTGGCCTTTGATTTAGTGAAACACATGAGGAAAGATTTTATTATTCTCAATCATCTTTTAATACTTGCATAATATTCTTATTTTCACATCCTGGAACCATACATACACAGAGAGAGAGAGAGACAGACAGACAGACAGACAGAGATAGAGACAGAGAGAAAGAAATAAAACTAGCAATGGGTTATCTATCCCACTAAAGTAGTGAATCCATTAGTAAATTCTACATATATGTTCTTATTATATTCATCTGAAATGTAATCTTCAACACCTTTTTTTTAACCACATATCTTTTGTAATAGTATCAGCTCTGTCTGCTTTCAACTGCTTGTTATATATAATGTCTTGAACACTGATATACATGTGCATGTTAATAGTTACCTTAATCTTTTTTCTCCCTAAGCATGGAGCTTAATTATTTCCAAGATTATTTTCTTATATTTTGGCATATTGAAATGACATTCATTTACCTATACCCCACCCTCCCTAATAGGAACTGCTGGGTGGAATATTGATATATACTGCTGTTTAAATATCATTTTATCTTCAATATCATGAAGTTCTTCATGCAAAGATATCTGAATCTGATCTTAATTCTTTTTACTAAATGAAATGAGAGAAATATTTATCTAGATAAACTTTGATTACATGGGAAGAGTATAATTGTGTAAGGTAGGGGATTCTCTCAGGAACAGATATATCCATGTCATATAGTCAGTCATTCAAAGTCACAGTATACAAGACCCCTAGTTTACAAAGACATTTGAATTGTCATAGGAAGATTCTGAAGATCACCTGGTAGGATTAGGTACAGAACACTGAGGTCCTTTCTTGAGCTGACCTACCAAGGATTCAATTCTACTGCAAAAAAGTACAATTCTGAGAGGTTGGTCACATTTTTTGAATGACAAATATATTTTTGCCTAAACGATTATTTTTCCAGAGAATTCATACAAGACAAGACTTCACATAGCAAGCAGAAGTGATACAAGAACAACTTCAAGATCTTTCTGAAGTATTTTGGAATCAATTATGAGGCATATGAACTGCTGACACAGCCCAACATGGTGTGTCTACATCAAAGAAGATACTGTTCTCTATGAGAATTGTATTAGCTCAAAAGAAAAATGAGATGTGCAAATTTAAACACATCTCCACTTCAAATATTCATATGGATTATTTGTGCCCAACCTGTGGAAGAGTTTTCTGAGCATGTATTGGTCTTATCAGGCACACTCACCATACCTGACAAATTATGTAATTTTGGTTCTCTATGGTTGCAAAGAGCAACAACCAACCATATGGTCAATTTCATTTTTGGTCATGTTTTTTTCAGTATTTGTCACATGCAGAAACTTCTCAGTCACATCTTAAAGTATGCACTCTATAGTTATACAATTTCTCAGCAATCTATAAGTCTTTTTTTCAATTTTGGATTATATTTATCAATATATTGTTCAATGTCCTCCTATTTGCTAACCTTTACATGAAGTCATATAAGATTTATCTATCTACACTCATCACTTGCTGCATCTGTTATCTATCTATTAATTTGTCAATTTGCCATCTGTCTGTCAAGTCTTTCTATCTATTGATATGGTTTGAAGAATTGTCACCTTGTACTTATCATTTCTCTATCTTATAATTTGTAATAGATATTGCAAACAAAATTTGCAATTATTCATGATGAATTTTTACTTAAACAAATGCATACTAAAAGGAGAAGTAAACAGAGGTCAAAGGAAATTATGAATTCTGTGTTTATTGATACTAACTAAATAGGCATAGAAAAACAAGAGAAAGAAATTTTAAATTATTTTTTCTGCATTAATTTTTTTCCCCTTTTTTCAGCAATTAGGAAGGGAATAGAAATAAGTACCTCAATTTCCATCATGACTATCCTGACTAAACTTCCCTTCTGGACTTAAATACTTGGCTATGTTTTCCATTTTCAAGGCTTTCTAATAATCTATTTGTCTATTCAGCATCTATTCTACTGACTTCCTGGAAGTCTAGATACCTGAAGTACCATAAGACCACCATAAACTCCATTTTAGCTCCTGAAGTTGATAGTAGAAACTCTTTTCTGTTTTCTTCTATTGATTGGAAAACCTAATAAACCTCAAACCTTTATACTTATTAACTTCGTTCTGCATTATTTACTAAGACAATATCAAACAAGCAAAATTTTAAAAAATTAAATCAAACATTGTTTGAAATATTTTTCTTTTATTTATTAATCCCCATGATACTGTACCCTTTAATTTTTATTGCCCATTGTTTAATGGAATGATCTAATTAAATAATCATTTCAGCATGGAATTTGCACAGTCATAGGTTTGTAATACCATAGGATCTCAACTTTAAAAAGGGCCTTAGATGACATCTAGTTCAACCCAATTTAATGGAAAATTCCCACTGCTACATGTTCAAAGGGTAATGACCAGGTTTCAGCTTAGCCATATTCTGAATGTAGGAGCAGCTGAATGAGTCTTTCATATGGCCAAAGAATATCTCCAAACTTTTGTCTGTAATTCTCCTTTGTAAAAGTCTTATATTCCCATATTCACACTTTGCATATATATTCCATGTATATACATCTATTTTTAGATATGTGTATATGCATGTGTATAAATAAATACATGTAGTATGCAAATATATTTATATACATATATACTTAATAGAAATAAGTATGTATATTCTATTCAATTGTATATGTATTTGGGTCTTTTGTCTGTTATATGTGCATGTGTGTGTATATGTATATGTTACTTATCTTTGGAGTTGAGAAATTTAAGGAAGATACTGATGTTGACTCAAAAGCTTATGAAAACTTTTGAAAACATGAATTATGGGTAAAAGATTTAAGAGACTGACAAACAGGCAGAGAGAACTTTTAGCTATTCAATATCAAAACTGACCTAGGATTTTTGTGAAAACTTTAAATATTTGTATTATCCATATCATTATTTATATCCTATATCCACATCTATAACTATATTTAAGTCTGTGGCTATATCTATATCTATCTAACACTTTATCTCTTCATGCCTTTCTGCAGAAATATGTTTCTTTTATCTGTATCTACTAATAGATATAGAACATTATATATATATGTGTGTGCTTGCTTATGTATATATTCATATATATTGTATTCAAGGAAAATAAAAATTATGCTGAAATATATCTGTCTCATATAAAGAAAATAAATCCTACAAGAGTGCATTTTGGAAACCATTTGGGAATTAACATTTCAACAAACATGTGTGCATATATTAATTTTTTTAATTTAAATTTTCTCTAGTCCAGCCATTTTGAATACCAAAATAGGAGAAAAACTAGTGGCACAATTGGAATTGGGTGTATTCATGGAAGACTAGTACCCTGATGTGAGGGTTACTGAATCCTTTTCAGGACTATTTTCTAACTTTTGTGTCCACCTGATCAATCTAACTCTCACCTTTAGCATCTAACTTCTATAGCATGCACAGTGACCACATCCTGCTACATCATTTTAGTAGATGGGCTAAACTAGATTGAGGATACCCTAGGAATCCCAAACTCATCAATGTGAGTCTGTAGACTTCTCCTGGTGGAATGGGCAGATGAGAACAACTTGTTTCAATGACCATGGAGGCTGCTGAAGCCAGTGCTGGTGAGCACTTAGAGCTTGATTAGACATTAAAGATGCCAAAATAATCCACTACATCTTGATCCTACACTAGTCATCTTGACTCTATCCTGCCATTAGAATACCATCTTTTGTAAAAACTCTGGAAATGAAAATGGGGCTGATGACTTCATGCAACTCTACCTCACTTAAATACAATTTTTAAATGAATCAAAAGACATCTCCCAAACCATTTTTACCGTTTTTGCCTATTTCAAAGACCTGTTATGATAGACAAGTGATGAAGCAGCTGGTGTGGATAAATTGGAGGTGTAGTCACAACCCTGAACTTAGGCATCCCAGGCCATAGCTCATCTTCTTAGGAATAAATAATGGGATTTGGCAGCCCCAACATCTCTGAGCAACCTTTTAAGGACTGCCCAATTCACCTGATGCTATGAGGAAAGGACTAGAAAAGATGCCCTAAAATTGTCTGCTTACCCAAAGTTTACATGATTATGAGGGCAGGTGGGGATCCTACCCTCTACATTAATTTCACAATGTCATTTTAGCCCAGGCTTTAGATAATGGATAATGTTCTCATGTTTTTCCAGTCACCAATTGAACAAAGCAAAACTAAGTGCTTACTCCCATGCCTTTTAGTATGAAGTTCTCAGGTATGTTTTTAAATGCCTTCAGTAAAGACAAACACAGCATTAAGATTAGGTACTGCACTGATGAAATTCTTCAACATGAAAAGGCTGTGAGCCAAGACTAAAGTGGAAGGAGTATTGTTATATGGTTGGTTTTTTGTTTGTTTGTTTGCAGACAATTATACACTCAATGCAGCCTCCAAAGCTGAGATGCAGCAAGGTATGAATTGATCTGCTTGTGCTAATTTTGGCCTAACAATTAACACCAAGAAAACAACGGTGCACTATCAGCCAGTACCACATCATCCATATGTGGAATAATTGGTTATAGCAAGTAAGTTTTGAATATTGTGGATGAGTTCATGTATATGTTGATAATGAGATTGACAAACACATTGCCAGAGCTAGCTCAGTGTTTGGGAAGTTCCAAAGGAAAGTCTAGGAAAGGAGAGATATGACACAAACCATCAAACTGAAGGTATATAAAGCTGCTGTGCTGATCTGTTGTAGGTCTGTGAAGCCTCGATAGTATATTAGTTCCATACCAGGAAATGGAATTGCTTCCATTTGAATTGTCTTAGGAAGATTCTGAAAATTTTCTGGCAGGATAAGATACCAGACACTGAGGTCCTTTCTAGAACTAAACTGCCAAACATTCCAGCTCTGCTGGGAAAGCATGACTCCATTGGACTGGATATGTTGTTTGAATACTGAACATATGCTTCCCAAAAAGACTATTTTAGGGAGAACTTGCACAGGACAAGTAGTCACATAGATAGTCAGAAAAAGGATACAAAGGCACTCTCATAGTCTCTTTTAAGAACTTTAGAAATGATTGTATGACATGGGAGACACTGGACCACTCAGGATGGTGTACCTTCATCAGAGAAGGTGCTTTGGTCTATGAGCAAAGCAGAATTGAAGTAGCTGAAAATAAATGTGTGATGCACAAATTTAGAGGATCCACCCCAAATGTTCATATGGATTATTTGTGCCTAACCTGTGATTGTGCATTCCAAGCTCATATTGGTCTGATCAGTCACAGATGATCACATTGTAATTTGACTCTTAACATAGTGATGTCACTTTAGTCCTCTTCAAGAACAAAGGACAGCAAACATAAGTGTTGTATACAAGAAAAATAAAATATAACACTGAAATATGCCTGTCATGTGAAGAACTTAAATCGCCCAAGAGTGTATTTTGGAAACTTAAATGAGAACATTTCGAAAAACATGTAGAAATACATATTAATTCTCTAAATTTAAATTTTCTCTGGTCAAGTCCTTTTGAATACAAAGCACGAGAAAAACATGATATCACAATAGGAAAGAGTGTGCTCTTGGAGATGAGAAGACAGATCTGAATTCAAATACTTCCTTGGGCTCTTAATAAGCTATTTGAGTACTGGGTAAGTCAACCTCTCAGATTCAGTTTCATCTTTTGTAAAATGGGAATAATAATAGCACTTGCCTCTGGAGATATATTGGAAAATGCTTAACAATTGATATGGGGGAAGCATTTTTAAGTTTTGTCTGCATTATCTATACTTTTTTAAAGTTTAGACAATCAGAAAAATAATGAATCAGTCCCTGATTTATAGTATTTGCCATTCTGGGAGTGTAAATACTCACACTGAAAATTTAACAGTCAGAAGGTGGTTTGAGTTGGTTCAGTCACATTCCTGGAGTTACATTCCAAGGTTGTTTTTAAGACTCAACAACAACAATAAAAACAAGATCATTTCTTAATCATTTCTTAAGACAACCATAAGCAATGATGAGCTGAAAGCTAGATACAACAACCACTGCTTGAGTTTTCTAAGTTGATAAATATTCATGGTCTGTATTTGGCCTGAAGATGTTATAAATATCCAAATGACCCTTGGCAGAAAAAAAGTTTCCCCACCCCTGATGGAAAGCAAACCTTGAAGTGCTATATCAATGCTAGAAGTTATTTTTATTATAATTTGTGATGATCATCAATTATTATTGACATCTGAAAGTTAATATAGTTGAGTGAAAAGGGAACTACACTCTGAGTAAGAAACAAGGAGGTCCAAATTGTGATACTTACTGACTCTGTGACCTTGGGAGATTATTATGTTTCCTAATCCTCTGGTTCCATATTTATAAAACAGGAATTAAAATAGCATAATATACAGAAAATCTGATGTGGAGACAGGCCCTACTGAATTCTTTTCAAATCTGTATCTTGTCCTATTAGCTATATTTCCCCACTTGACTTCTGTTTGCCTCAGTTTCCTCACCAGTAAAATGGGAATAATAATAGCACCTGACTTTCATTGTTGCTATATCAACTGAGATTATAATTGTAAATATCAAGTACCATATAAATACTAGTTTTTTTATTATATGAGCTATAGTATCTACTTTACTGGCTTGTTGTTAGGAAGACAATATAATAATGAGTGAAAAGCACTGTGCAAAATTCAGTGTTATATATAAATATCAGTTATTAATAGCAACAATAACATCTTTGATTGATCTGAACCTCCCTCTGTGGCAGAATCTGTTCTATGGCCAGTCTTAGTTGTATCTAATATTTTCTCTTGGCTCATTGGAAGCTCTATTTGATTTGTCTTCTTTTTATGCAAAATAATTAGATAGCAACCTCTGAATTAGGCTATGGCTAATTAACATCTTGTAGTCAGAAACACAAGAGTTTCCTATTACAGCTCTGGTTATTATTATTTGGAATTCAATATACTGATAGTCAAACCATGTCCTTTGAACCAGCTACATGTAAAAATTAATCTAGTTAGCAAATTAACAGTAAAGGAACTAAATGACAAAGAACACTGTATTCAAAACAGGAAAAACTTGATTTTAAATCCTGCCTTACTTAATTCACCTAATTGATGTGAGTATTAAATAAGGCAATGTATGATGGACTTTGCAAACTTTAAAGTATATATAAATATTAGCTATTATAAAGTAGAAATAAGCATTTATTAAGTCCTTAATGTGACAGGAAATGTGCTAAATGTTTTGCAAATGTCATTTGATCTAATCCTTATAACTATCCTGAGAGGAAAGTCCTGTTATAATGCCCATTTTACAGTTGAGGAAACTGAGGCAGAAAGAAATTAAGGGTCATTTTAAATAGGGGAAGAACAAGGTACTCTTCCTAAACACTAGCATTATACAGAGTCTTATACTGATTTGTTTAATGAATATTTGTTGTGCTAGATTGACTGGGTTCTGCTGTGTTCTAAGGAAATTGAATGCTACAGATTTCTTTGGTGTGTTTAGAAATCTCTCATGCATCAGGCTAAGATTGCTAACAAGCTTATCACTATTCAAATGATAGAAAAAGTCAGAGTAAAAATGCTCATTTCCATATGTCTATATGTTTTATATCAAGATAGATAAAACATTTGTCTTCCTGTCCAGTGTTCCATTTTCTTCCTGAAGGTATAGTCTGAATGTATATGTGTGTTTGTGTGTGTGTGAACTATTTCTTTCCTTCCCCACACCCTACTCCTACCCAAGTGGTATTCTATGTTGTTTCCAGCTGCTATATCAGAAATCTGGGTTGATAGGCCTGTACGAGAGACCAAAGTGGACTCTGTTTGATGTTGCTGGATGGACATGAATAAAGACAGAGCAATCAGGAAACCACATGGAGTTATCTGAAGTATTTGGGAATCTGGAGGAGAAAACAGAATTTAAAGGAGAAGGATGAAGACTCTTCAGCTGAAAAAGTTAAGAGGTCACTTAAGTTTGTATTTCACTACAGTCTTTCAAGCAGATCAAAGATGGTTGTTTTTGTTTGACTGATTCTTAGGGCTGCCAGATGACCCAATTTGGCAGGGATATCTCCACTTTATGAGACTACCCTACCTGCTGTTCCCCTGAGGGAGTCTAATTTCTTATTTATACCCACCTCCCTGCTCCTCACTTCTCAAAGTAGCCTGAGGGAGTAAAGAAAAACTGATTTTAAAATTTCATTCATAATGGATATACAATAATCTAATCTGCATTGTTTATGGAAAATGCCACAAAAGAAGTTGCAAAAAAAGCACATTCAATTTTTTTTTGTTTAATTGGCTAATTGTAAATATTATTCCACTTCCATTTTTCCTCAATAAATAACTTTTTTTCTTTAACAAAAACAAAAGGAGTATCCAATGGCCTTTAATTAAAAAAAATAAAAATAAATTTATGCAAACTTTTAAAATAAAAAAGACTTTATATTCTATTACTCACTAGGAAAAACAAGCAAAAAATTTGAAGTAGACAATACTGAAGATAAATGTCAATGAGAATAGCTTTGGATTCAACCCTCTACATCAGATCTGAGTCAGTCATTAGTTCTTCCTCTTTCCAGAAAGAGTAATAAAGCACTTCTTAACTGGGACAGGATTCTTGATTTTCTTCAGATTCTTCCTTTCTGTTGCATTTGATTTATGCTTTGCATCTTTAGAGTGTTTGTCCTCCCTGGATTCACTATTCTCTCTTGGCCTCCATTTTTTGCTTGATTCTCAACTATTGAATGTTTTCTTTGCCTTTCTTCCCTTTCTGCTCTGACCTCAAACTTCTGCATGTTTTTAACTGAAAGTTTCCTCAATGTTGACCTATTTTATCTCTAATTATCATTTTTTTTTCATTCTTCTTGGTTCTAGATTTTCTCTTTAGTTTGATCCTATGCTTATTCTTGCTCTTTTCATTTGTACTTGCCTCTAGCCTAGCACTTTTGGTTGATTGCCCTGTGACCTCAACATTTTAAAATCTACCATAGCAGATTTTAAGGGAGTTGGAGGAATTATCATGCTTTTCTGAAGTGCATTATTCTCTTTGTATATTAGTTGTATATAGGTGTAAATCAGGGGAACAAAAGAAAAGAAAGGGATCAGGAAGATTGAAAAATGTTGAAAACAGGAATTATCCTACTATAGAAAGGGCAATAACTATGGCTATGGTAATAGATCTGGGTAAGGCTAACACAAAAAAATTTGCTCTGTCACAAAAGGAGCAGGACAAATGAATTTTCAGACTGTTAGGTACCCTAGTCAATATATTACTGTGACTTCCTATTACTTCTGGGCTTAAATACACAATGTTCTGTTGGGCTTTAAAAAGACTTCATAAACTCCTTACTTTTCCAGTATTCTTACATCTTATTTTCTTCTATGCACTCAATGATCCAGTGACACTCATTGTCACCTGTTCTTTGAATTCTTCCTACATTCATCTCCTTCTGGCTTCCTTCAGATCCCAGCTAAAATCACTTGTTTTCTATATGATAACTTTTTAGATCTTCCTTAAGGCTAATGACTTCTCTAGGAATATCCCTAATTTATTCTGCATATATTTTGTTTGTACATAACTCTTGGGACCTTATTTTGTTTGTTTCTGGTTTTTTTTAGTTTTTGTATCCCCAGGATTTAGCACAGTTTTCTTAATATAGATATTTAATAAATGCTTGTTCACTTTCCTTGATAATCTAACTTCTAACTTCACCTTACCTATCCCATTTTATTTCTTCTATTTTTCAATATATATCTTCTACTAGGGAGCTAGTAAGCAACTTAGTGGTATAACAGTTAGAACACTAGGATTGAAGTCAGGAACTGCTATGTGACCCAAGGTAAGTCAGTTAACTGCCTTAATTTTCTCAATTGTAAAATGCAGATAACAAAAGATAGATGCTATCTTTTATGGTTGTTTTGAATATCAAGTAAGATAATGTTTGTAAAATGCTTAGTGCAGTGTCTGGCATTTTGTAGGTTCATCCCCTGTCACACCATGATTTTTTATGATTATTTATTCCCACATTCATCCCTTTTTATAAATTCTCTCCTCCATTGAAATTATGGATACTAAATAGGTGTTTTTTGATAACCAAAAAGTTCACTTATTCTCTCAACTTATTATCATGTTCAATATTTGTCTTTATTTTATATCTGTGCCATAATTAGCCTGTTTTTGGCCATACCTGTATCTAAATAGTTCTCCCTTGTAAAGAGCTTATACCTCTGTGAATAGCCATTAGCTCACTCATCCAGAGAGAGTAACAATTAAAACTGGGATAGTGAAGAATGCTAATTTTATTCACTTTATTACTCGTGTAGTTTCCTAGGGAAAAGGTAGCTTGTAAAAACCCTTAATGGCTGACAAGTGTTTTGCTCTTGTTTACAAGGCTTGTTTAAGACAAGGCTGTTACTGAATAATCAGGGACATTACTTAATTACTCTTTATTATTGTTGTCAATAAGTAAAATCAGGAAAAGATACCTTATATTAAGAAACATGAGGGCTCATAGATTATTCTACATCACTTCATAGATCACACAAAGGCAAGTCATCCACTATGTTTTTGCCCCTTTTCACTTTCTTTATCAACCTAGGATTGATGGATAATCACTTTTTAAAAATATGTTTAACCATTTGCAGAGGTATCAAGTACCATATTCAGTTGGTACTACTTAAGAAAATTAGAAATAACCTTTGCAATTGTTTGAATAAGGACTTACTATGAAATATATAAGATGGGGGTTATGTAATTCAATATATACACAGATACAACCTTCTACCATTATTATGATGATTGTACTATAGGTTGCTTTTCTGGTAATGGACAATGTGTTTTGTGTAGTGATCCACATTTCTCACCATTATAGATGAATCTCATAGATATATTTTAGATAATGGCATATTATCAAGCATGAAAATCAAGAAAGTGCAGAAATGAAAAATATAAATAAGTAATGAAAGTGGGGAAAATGTCTTATGTGAAAAAAAAGATTATTAGTGATTGAAAGAAGTTAGCCCAGAGAAGGAAAGGGGATGTATTTTGATAGAGAGCCAGTCTTGGATCCAAGAAAAGTGTTTTCTAAGACTATGTCTCCTTGAAAAAATTGCTTAATCTCTCTGTGGCTCCAACGAACTCTCCAAGACTATAAATTATAGTCTATCTGTACATGCTATTTCCTACAGAAAACTACTCCCAATCCTACTTAATTCTAAGGCCTTCCTTCTGTTAATCATTTCCAAATTAACCTGTATACAATTTATTTGTACATATTGTTTTCAGGTTGTCTCCCCCATTAAATTATGAGCTCTTTGAGGCTAGCCTCTTTTGCCTCCTTTTGTATCCCATAGCACTATGCTTGGTTTGTAGTAGATATTTAATAAGTGATTATTGATTGATTGGTAGAGTTTTCTCATCATAACTTCCCTATGCTAATGATATCACAGTCCCATTTTTCTCTCTACCATGTTCCTATAACCTCACAGTCCCTTTCCCCCCCACAAAAAAAAGAGAAAAGAAGGCTAAAAGCTGACAATTTCTCCTTCAACTACATAAGGAGGCCTGTTTCAAGAAAATGTTAAACAGATGTTATCCATGTTCAAGATGATCAAGCAGAGGAAATGGTTTTAAATTAAAGCAGGAAAGATTTTGGTTAGACATAAGGAAAACATAGACCACCTAATGATAAGACTATGGAATAGTCTACCAAAGGAGATTATATAACCATTGTCCCTGGAGACAAAAAAAAATCCTCATCTATGTGGAACAATTTATATAATCACTCATCTTCACAAGTTTCTTGAGATATCTTCCTGCTGTATAACACTATGAAGTAGGGCAGATAATATATCTTGAACCAGCAACTAGGAAATTAGGTACAAGATACTGTTTGCTTCTCCTCTGTTGATTCCTGGAAATTTAAACTCTTCAGAAAGCTTTCCTTTGACCTTTTTGTTTCTAACATAGAGTGTGCATAAATTATTTAATGGTAGCAAGATCTGAACCCACACATTGGGATTAAAGGGAAAAAACTTCATATCCCTATAAGAACTTCTCTCTAAAACAAAAATAAACAACAACAACAACAACAAAAAAAAAAAAAAAAAAAAAAAAATAGAGAGACCTTTGCTCTTTAGATCTCCGTAAATGAGCCAAGCCAAGAGCATCTTTGTGGAGGTACTTTCCCTTTGCTAAATGTCATTATATGAGGTTGTGGCCTTTGTGGTTATCCCTAAGGCAAGGATAAAATTCTTTGCATTTGTTACAAACCAACTCAGTTGCCCCTTCCTTCATGAGAATCTGGGAAATTCTGAAATGCACTCCCCTCAGGATCCTGCCCTATTTGAGTCTGTGTTTCCCATAATAACCCCACCCCCCTCTCCTTTCTTTAGCTGCTTCAAGAAAAGGATAAGTGGTCATTAAAGAAAGGCAGGAGGTCTGAAAATAGAGCAGGACAGTCATTTATGCAGAGCCTGCAACCCCATTTCAGACGACGTGATTGTTTTATTTGCCCCAGAGGCACCACTCTTCACACATTTTGCTCTTCTGTTTAAAAGGAGCCCCAACTAATCATTTTCTTGTGCTTCGATGCACTGGTCTCCCAAGTATTCCTTTTAAATTGAGTGAAAATTAAACTTAATGCACACAGTTCCATAATAACATTTCTTTTAATGAGACCCATCTTCTAATGGAAAGCACTGCCCTACTAAATTAAAAGTATGGAAATATATAAAACACATAATCCAACGAATGGAGTTAAAACCCTAATTTATTCATTTCACTAGACAATGTGATGAAGCATAACAGGAACATGATAAAAAAGAGGAAAAAAAGCTAACTTCCATTCCCCCTCTGTGTCTTCTATTTCCCCTTCCCTAGATGGAAAAGAAAAGGTCAGCATGAGAAAGAGATGACATTCAAAGCTGTCCCCCAGAAAAGCAAAACCAGCTAAAGTAAATAGTTTCCATATTCCACTAATCTGAAAATCTAATTGTAAATTTAAAACAATGGCAACAACAAAAAGCACACTTTGTCATATTAATTTTTCTTGCAAAGTGCTTTATTTAAATTTTTACTTATTTATCTATTTATTTATTTTTAGCATGTCTGGGATGAATTCCAAGTCATTTCAAAATTGCTATCAGAATAGTCTAAAGGCCTTTGGTTATAGGTTTAAAAAAATGTCATACATAATCTTCAGTGTTTTATGAGGTTATTAATTTGAATTATGGAATTCTAATTGCCTCGGAGCTTGTCCATAACCCACCACTCTGCTCCAGCAGAATGGAAAAGAACACAAAGTATTCCCACCAGTGATCTTGGAAGCTTGACAGATCCTACAAATGTTTTTCAAACTTTACAATTCTTCCCAAGGCTTTGGCTATTTTGCAAAGACTGTGATCAAAAGGTAACCATGACCTCAGAGGTGTGTGTTTAGCTTGTTCTTGGCACTGTCTGTGCAGATTGAGATGCTGGCATTGTGAGAGGCCAGAACTATGTCAACTCCTCCATTAAAATAGAAGCCTACTTGTTTTATAATGATAAACAAATGGTTTTAGAGTCCTGAGAGATATGGTTGGTGGGAGGGGAAGGTAATGTGTATATATAACTAGGCATGCTTCTTGTTTCCAATGTTTTAGCAGCATCAACATCACACATGGAAATTTGCAGTAAATGATTTTAACTCTCTGAAGTATATTTATGGAGCATATTTATTTTGTCAATAAGAAAGGCTTCAACCCTCCTAGAAATAAATTGGTCCCACACACACCTTCTGGAAGGTATTGACCTTCTTAATTTGTTTCCTCCTCTAGTTTCACCAGGTCCAGTTCTGTAGGCCTTCAGGCACTGTGCAAAGTTCATCTTTTTCAATTAGTTCTTCACTTAGTGGACATGAAAGGTTATGCTGGATGGCTATTGGACAATGATCACCTGGAAGTGTTGCATTAATGCTGGACTCATTTGTCCAAAAATGCCTGAGATCTGGATACATCTCACCCAAACAAGTTTTTGTAGGGTTTTAAAAATATATATAAACATAAAATAAGAATAGCTAACATTATAATATGCAGCACAATCTTGGTTTATAAGAATAACTGTGGGAGGCTTGACTTGGCTATTGCCAAAAATAATTTGTAATAAAATTAGGGTTTTTTTTTATTATTTTTAAACCCTTCAAAAATGCCTTTCCACTGTACCTTTCACCATAATCTTGAAACTCTTTGCAAATACTAATTAATAAGACTTCATCATATAGCTTAATGGGATATAACTTGTGTTCAGTCTAGGACTACCATGGAATTTTATCATAAGTACCCTTAGACTTTTCTCCAGACTGTATTGAATACAGGAATTCAATTTCCAATTCCATAACTTTTCTATCAAATTTCTTAATTGGCTTCATTGGTCTTCAGCTTTGATGTAATTTTTCTCATATGATAAATAGCTCAGTAATATCCCTCCCAGTCCTACCAGACTTCCCCCAAAAACAAACCAAAAATCTTCACAAAGAGTTTTGTTCTTAGGGCACTTAGTAAGAGTAGAGGCATTGCTCTGAAGTTAATTTTGTTCCTTAACACAAATCAGCCATTATGACAAAAAAAAAATTAGCTACCATGAACAACAGAATCTTTATAGTAGTGAGTGGAATATCCTTTGAGAAATCACTTTCTAGTACCACTAAATAGTCAGTCTGATTTATAGCTTTTCATTGGACTGAAAATCTGCAGTGTATGTGGTTTGAATGCATGTCCTTGTCTCAAATATGC
This sequence comes from Sarcophilus harrisii, assembly GCF_902635505.1. Taxonomy (NCBI): domain Eukaryota; kingdom Metazoa; phylum Chordata; class Mammalia; order Dasyuromorphia; family Dasyuridae; genus Sarcophilus; species Sarcophilus harrisii. The sequence continues at coordinate 323,176,604 of NC_045426.1, read as the reverse complement.
TGCCCCACACATTCCCACAAACTGTGGAGGCACAAGTGTTTGGACTAATATTAATTGCTTACAAAACTCCTCTCCCACCTCCTGAAGTTGAAATTCTTACTTTCTTTTAAATAGCCCTATTTTATAAATGGACAGTTGTCAAACCATTTGCTGTGTTCCAAGTGGACAGTGGTGTGAGAATGATAAATAAGCAAGCCGTCTAACCTTTCAGATTTCTGATTTTTTAATGGGAGATCTTTTATTTGGTATTTGAGGTTAGCATTTCAAAATAAATGGAAAGCTTGAGAAATATTAAGAACTAGGGTGAGATGCCAAAGGCCTACTTTCAGCATTTCTACTCAGAGAGACTTTTAAAGCAGCTAGGTTTGTATTCTGTAGAAGAAAATGAAATGACCAAGATTTGCCTGGCCTCATTTTTTAATTTCACTGACAAGAGTCATCTCCATTCTCCCTCTGCAGTACTCTAGAATGAGAGAAAGTGCTTGATTTAAAGTAAGAAGGTCTGAGTTCTAATCTCAGCTAAGCTACTGTAGTCCTTGTATGACCTATGACAAACAATTTGTCCTCCCGGGGATCCAGCTTTTTCATCAGTAAAATAAGCAAAAATCACATTAATCTACCACATTTCCCTGTTGCTTTCAAGCAGAACATTAGCTAGGGTGAGGCACTAGACCTTTGGTACAGAGCACTAAAATTTAAAGGGTTCTGATATAATTTCCAAAAAATGAACTCAGCACATATTTGGCAAGAATAATTAGGTTGGTTTGTTTTTCCTTAAGTGGAAGTACTACAAGTGAGATCTCAGATTTGACCCTTGTCTCTGCCCTATCCCAGTAGCGTTCTCTCCAATTGGAGTTTTGTGATATCTTGGGATTTTTGCTCATAGTAGCTGACCCCCAGGTATGCCAATAACAAAAGTACTTTTTCATGACAGAACTTATAGTATAAAATTTCTGGTTTCAGTTGTTCTTTCCACAAGTCTAAAATCCTGGGATGTTTTCTGTGCTCTATATAACCTGTCCACATTCAATATTTCCAGTCTCATTTTTTTTTTTTATTACACACTGTTTAAGTTCAACTATTCTGGTCCCCTCACTATATATGTATAATGTGTGTGTGTATTGTGCTTATTCTTATTACTGAATTTATGCATTCTCTTATCTAAAATACTTCATCTCTCTCCCCACCTTTATCCAAATCCTTTAAAATTCAATTCAAATCTCACCTTCTCTAAGATATTTCTTCTTTCTTTTTGTATCCCCAATGCTTAGTAGAGTTTGACATATAGTAAATGCTTAATAAACACTTTTCAAGTGATAGACTGATTACTTTAACCTAGATGATCTCTTTCCCTTCAAGAATCTGATTATACTTTATTTCAATTAAGGTACAATTATGTGCTACTCTGTCTCCAACTAGATCCTAGGATTCTTGAAGACAGGTACTATATCTTATACTATCTATAGGACAAGACTAGGTAGAAAAGGTACAGTCAGCAAATACCTATTGATTCATTGACTTAGTGGAAAAATCTGAACATTTTAATGTTAATATTTTCAACTTATAACATTCCTTTTCTCTGACTGCCAGGTGGCAGAGTAAAGAGAGCCACATCTGGAGTCAGAAGAACTAAATTCAAACTCAACTCTTGACCTTTATCATCTCCATGGACTTAGAAAACAATTTAAACTCCCTAGCCTTTAGTTTCTTCATTTATAAAATTTAGAGGTTGGACTGAATGACTTTTGAGAGTCCTTCTTGAGTTAGATTTCTGTTCTTCTAATCCGTGCAAATAGTACAGACTATGGAGGAGTGGTAGAATTGCATTACATTTCAAGAATATCTTCATCATAATGGAAGTCCATGAATCTGATAATGGAAGCATTATTGTATGTTCCAGTGGGGTTAAAAAGAGGGAAAATAAAAGGCATATCATTGTGGATAGTCATGCTATATATCATCTGAGAAGACAAGACATTATAGAAGATGTTTTCCCAATGTAAATAACAAAGGTAGAATTTGGAGAAGATATTTTAATGATGGGAGGATTCAACAGACAGTGTTGTTTCATTAGCAACAGTACTTTCCCTTGTTGATAATCTTAGTTCTTTCAAAAAGGGATAAATAAGAAAGGGATCTCTGCTCTGGATTAAATTCAGACCAACAATGAAGACAGATTTTATAGTAGCATAAATGGTAATTATTTCTAGAGGAAGGGACCATGGCATGCAGTACTTTCTAAGAGCCAAAAAAATAATGTTGGGTAGAATCAGACATGTACACCAAAGTGTAGGAAAACCAATTTTAGAAAGCTCAGTACAAAGATGTTGTGATTTTTTCTTATTTTAAAAGCAATATAGAGGTGAATTCATACTATTTTACCAGTCAGACTAATAACCAAGAAGAAGTGGATTTTAAAGAGAAAGCAATGAAATATTCAAATAGAGGTGCTCAGGGGTGGAGTTGGTGACCATTGTGTTAGAAATGTTTTAGAAGGTAGGAAGAATTCATACATAAGCTAAGGACTGGAGGTAGGAATTTCCAAGGTCTCCTTGAACTCTAAAATTGTATGATGCAACTCTAAATTCAATCTAGTTCGATATGTGCTGCCTCTGACTTTAGAATATGAGCTCTCTGAAAACTGGGATTTTCTTATTTCTATTTATATCCATAAAGTTTAGCATAATATTTTGTACATGAAAATGCTTAATAAAGACTTCATTCATTCATTGAATAAAGTTTTCTACTTTCTGATGGTGGGGTAAAGTAGATACAGCTTATTATTCAAGAAATATCTAGTGACTTCCTCAGTCATCACTGCTATAGAATATAAATAATTATGACTTGGGAATCGGTATATATCCAACTCAGAAATGACACAGAAATTAAATGACAAAAAAGGAAAAGAGAACCATTTCATTATCAATTACTTGAGACAATAAATCTCACAACAGAATTTTATTTCCTATGCCAAGGACCAAGTGTTCCATCCATAAGGGAATCTTGGAAACATAAATTAAGATGAAGAATTAAACTGAAAATATAATCTGTGTTTAATTTATCTTTCTGTTTGGAAATTTTTATAAAGATTTGCTATATGTTTAAACCAGGAAGAGCCAAAACATAGAAAGAAAATTAAAGACCAATCTCCCTAATGAATATTGATGCAAAAATTTTAAATAAAATTTAAGCAAAGAGATTATAGCAATTTATTAGAAGTGGGGTTTATATCAGGAATGCAGGACTGGTTCAATATCAGGAAAACTATTACCATTAATCAACCATGTCAATAAAAAAAAAAAACTAACAAAAATCATATGATAATCTCAATAGATACTGAAAAATTTTTTGAAAAAAAAAATACAGCAACCATTCCTATTAAAAACACTAAAGAGCATAGGGATAAAGGGATCTGTCCTTAAAATAATAGGCATTATCTATCTAAAACCTATAGCTAGTATTGTTTGTAATGGAAAGAAGCTGAATGCATTCCCAATAAGATCAGCAGTGAAACAAGGATGCCCATTATCAACACTATTATTCAACATTTTACTAGAAAAGCTGGCTTTAACAATAAGAAAAGAAAAAGGAATTAAAGGAATTTGAATAGGCAATGAGGAAATAAAACTATCACTCTTTGTAAATGATATGATGATATACTTAGAGAATGCTAGAAAAACATTCAAAAACCTACTGGAAACAATTCACAGCTTCAGCAAAGATCTAGGATATAAAATAAATCCACACAAATCATTAGTATTTCTAATTTTCCTGACAAAGTCCATCAGCAAGAAATAGAAAGAGAAATTCCATTTAAATTTACTATATACAAAATAAAATACTTGTGGTTCGACCTGCCAAAACAAACCAAGAATTATATGAAAACAATTACAAAATACTTCTCATACAAATAAAATCATATCTAAACAATTGCTCATGGGTAGGCAGAGCTAATATAATAAAAATGAGAATTCTACCTAAATTGGTCTACTTAATCAGTGCTATACCAATCAAACTGTCAAAACAAAGTTTTATAGAACTAAAAGCAATGATGACAAAATTCATCTGAAAGAATAAAAGATCAAGTATATCAAGAGAATCAAGGGAGAAAAAAAAAAGAATTGTGGCTTAGCAGTACCAAACGTAAAACTATTTATGAGGCAGCAGTCATCAAAACCATTTGGTACTGGATAAAAAAAGAATGGTGAATCAGTGGAATAGATTAGATACACATGACACAATATTCAAGACTTGTAGCAATCTATCATTTGAAAAAAAAAAACCCAAACTCCAGGTTCTAGAATAAGAACTCACTATTTGACAAAAATTGCTGGGAAAACTGGAAAATAATGTCAGAAATTCAGCATATATCTACAACTCACAACCCATAGCAAACTAGGGACAAAATGGATACATGATTTGGGCATAAAGGATGATACTATAAACAAAGTAGGAGGACAAGAGATAATTTACATTTAAGATCTTTAGAGAAGGGAGGAATTTGTGACTAAAGAAAAACTAGAGAACATTATGAAAGGTAAAATGGACAACTTTGATTACATTAAATTTAAAAAGATTCTGTACAAATAAAACCAACAGAAACAAAATTAAAAGGGAAATACAAAGCTGGGGAAAAAATCTTTACAGCCAGTATTTCTGGTAAAGGTCTCATTTTTAAAATATATAAAGCACTGTGCTAAATTGATAAGAATGCAAGTCATTTCCCAATTGATAAATGGTCAAAGGATATGAACAGACAATTTTCACATGATGAAATGAAAGCTATCTATAGTCATTAGAAAAAATAAATGCTCTAAATCACCAATGATTATAGGAATGAAAATTAAAACAATTCTGAGATACCATCTCACATCATTCAGATTGGCTAAGATGACATGTTGGGTAAATGTTAGAGGACATGTGAGAAAACTGGGAAACTGATGCATAGTTGGTGAAGTTGTGAAATGATCCAATCATTCGGGAGAACAATCTGGAATTATGCCCAAAGGGCTATAAAACTGCATACCCTTTGACCTAGCAGTGCCATTACTGGACTGGTATCCCAAGGAAATCATAAAGGAGGGAAAAGGACCCACATGTGCAAAACTGTAGCAGCTCTTTTTGTGGTAGCAAAGAGTTGGAAAATGAGTAGATGCCCATCAATTTAAGAATAGTTGAATAAGTTGTGGTATATGAAGGTAATAGAACATTATTGTTGTATAAAAAATGATGAACTATCTGATTTTATAAAGGCCTGGAAAGATTTACATGAACTGATGCTAAGTGAAACAAGTAGAACCAGGAATACATTGTATACAATACAGCAAGAGTATATCATGATCAACTAGGAAAGACTTAGTTCTTCTCAGCGGTTCAGTGATGTAAAGCAGTCCCAATAGACTTTGGACAGAAAATGGCATCTGCATTCAGAAAAAAAAAAAAAAAAACAACTAATGAGACTGTAAACCAGCACATGCTATGTTCACTTCTTTTTTCTTTTTTTTTTTTTTTTTAATCTCCCCCATAGTATTTTTTTCTCTTTTTGCTCTGATTTTTCTCTCCCAACATGATTCATAAAGCAATGTGTATTAAAATAAACAAATAAAAAAAAAAAGATTTGCTGTTATTCCTACTTGATTCTTCCTTCAGCATATACATACTGAAGTCATATCCTCACTTTTCTTATTTCACATATGAGTGACAAAATTGTGCAAAATATAAGAGTAGTGACCTGAAAGTCTTCTCTTTCTTGTAAGATAGAGGGCAACTTACATTATGGAATACCCTTTCAAAGCAGGAAGACAATGCTCCAACACTCCAACACCTTGAACAAGTGACTTAACTTCGTTCGGCCTTAGTTTCTTCATTTTAAAAAAGAAATAATTTAAATAATTTATATAAAGATACATATTTTTCATAATTCTTATTTCATGCAATTGTTGCCAATATTTAAAAAGCATTATTTTAATGCACAAGTGAGTGGTTACTACTAGTAGTCCTGCAAATTCTCATGCAAATCTAAATCTTTTAAAGTACATTTTAAAAAAACAGACATAAAATTATAGCACCACATTGAGAATCCAATTTTTTAACAATGTTTTCTCTCTTGGGGTTTTTTCTTTGTTTTGTTTTGGAGTGGTTTTGGTGGGGGAGGTGCAAATGACAATACTTTCAGAGAAAATTCTTAACTACTTAAATGATTGGGATTCCAATCAGCAATAGAATATGTATGCAAATTAACATGAATCAAAGAGAATAAAACTTGGTGACATTTTCAGTCCAGTAACATATTAAATATGTTTCTGAAGCGAAGAAAATTCTTTTAAAAATGAGGGAGAGTTTTTGCCAACATTCTTCTTACTTAATTTTATATCCTTATATATTATGAGGTAGATTTAATCCATATGATTTGATTCATTTACATATTGAAAAATGGGATTTTTGAAAACTGATATGTGAAGACATATGAAGGAGGATGTAGCTGGGTTTTGTTTAATTCATTTAAACTCAACTTATTTGAAACGTCATATTTTTAAGCAAATTACTCAAGACAAACATAACTAAATGTTTGAATACTGCTTGAAAAACTTAGAATATTCAAAATTCAGATTAGTTTTCACTTTGTGCCAGTTTTTCCAAAAATAGGAAAATTAAATTATTACTTTTTCATATTCTTGTTCAGTCTTTCCTGATAACATCAATGACTTTTGACTTTGCAAACACCTAAAAGAAAGAGAGATGTTATCCTTCATCATATATAAGGACTCAAAAAGTTCTCCTGGTTTTTACTTTTACATTTTTTCCTGAACAATCAGAAAACTTTTTGTTATTTCCTATGAAGGATAGAAGTACATTAGCCCTATTTTCAGTTCATGGAAACAGATTTTTATTTGCTGTTTCTACTGCTTTTTACCCTACATAGTAAGAATGGTTATTTACATGCTCAAAGTACCTCTTTCTATAATTTACTCTTTTTCCCAGTTCCATTAAAGTTCTTCTGTTGTTAACATACCATGTCTCCACAATTTGCACTGTATTTGTACTTGATTCAGGGCTTGGGAAGTGTTTTTAATATAACTGATATGAAGTACAAGCAGCAAAAGCCTAGCTAATTTATTAATTTCCTCTATTTGCAATAGAGGAACCCCCAACTCAGAAAAGTCAGTTTTATTGAATTTGGGGTTAAGAAACTAAAAGTCTATGGTTTTATAGTCCTGATTATTCAACGAATAAGCAGAAAGACATCTGGAAGCACACATTAAGTCAACTGAGTTACAAATTCTATTTCAAACTCTGAGAGATGTTAACTTTGCAATATATCAGAGAGATCTTTTATCAGTTAAATTCCAGTACCAGAGGATTCCAATCTGTCCCACTGAACTCATTCCCAAACCCCTAGTCACAGAGGCTAACTGTGTAAAGTTTAAATAGAATGCTCAAACCATCTTCTTGCCAGAGGATGCCAGGTTCTCATTAAAGCAAGACTACTGATGACATCATGATGGTAGAGTCAATGTCAAGTGTATTCTTCTGTGGCTAATCAGTCCAATATGAGCACTGAAGACTCTAGCACAAGTTGTGCACAAATAGTCCATTTGAACATTTGGAATGGAGATGTCTCTAGATTTTCCTCTCTCTGTCTCTGTTTCTTTGTGTATGTGTATATACACATATATACATACATGTATACATAGTGTATATATATATATATATATATATATATATATACACTATGTATACATGTGTATATACATACACATATGTCAGACAGAAAAAAATGCAAAGGTCAGAAAATCACTAGGGGAAAAAAAAAATCACTAGACAACCAGAAAAAAGGGGAAGGACAATTCTACATACCATATTTATGATCCATGTGACCACATAAAGATTAAGGCCTTTTTTGGCTTATTTTAGTTAGAAAATATAGTTTAGAGGCAACTGGATTAAGATTTCATTTTTTTATGATTTGTGAATTTGGGTGTTTTAATTTTGGGGGAGTAATGCTTTTTTTTTTTTAATTCAGTTTTATTAGCATATAATCTTATACAATAGATTCTGATAGTTCCTTTTATTTCTTCCTTTTCATATGCTTTTTTAGTTTGGTAATTTAATTTTACCTCCTCTTTGTTTTGATCAGAATACCTAAATTTTTATACTGTGAAGTGCTAATATATATATTAAGGATGAGTTCATCCCTTTTCTGAGAATGTTGGGCCATCCCTTTTGATTTTCCCCACTTTTGATTCTCTTACCTCTGTCTCCCACTTAGTCTTTCAACAGTTTCTGCCAGTTTCATATTTTACTAGCTACTCATTTAGATTTCTTTGTCTCCCAACTTAAAACAGTTTCAAAATAATACCATGGGTAAAGTAAGGCAATAAAATAAAAATTGCAATTCTACTTAAGCTGATTTACTAAATTTGTTGCATTTCAATCAACTTACGAAAAATATTTTATGGAGCTAATAATAATAACAAAATTCATCCAGAAGTACAAAATTTAAAGAATATCAAAGAAATTAATGGGGGAAAATTGTGAAAAAAAATGTTCTAGCCACACCAGATTTTCAAACTGTATTAGAAAGTGGTAAACATCATAACAACCTGATATTGGTTAAGATACAGAGTGGTGAATTACTGGAATAGATTAGCTACACAATACAGTTTATAATAATATGAAAAAATGTTCTAGATCATTGATTAAATAAGCACAAATTGAAAAAACTAAAACAACTTCGAGGTACCAATTCACACCTATCAGAGTGGCTAAAATTACAGACAAGAATGTTGGAGGGGGTGCAGGGAAATTGGTATATTAATGCTTTTGTCAGTGGGGTTGTAAACTAAACCAACTACTCTGGAGAGCAATTCCAAATTATTCCCAAAGTGCAATCAAATTGGGCATATCCTTTGACTCAGCAATATCACTACTAGATTTGTGTCTCAAATAGATTTTTAAGTGAGGTATGGGGTTGGAGAGAGAATGGACCTATTTGTTCAAAAATATTTATGGCATATATCCCTACTATCTCAGGAAAGGTTAACTCATTTTTTTAAGTGAATGTAAAATTTCTTTTACATGTAATGGGAAAGTAAGAATTTATTTTAAAAAATTTGCAAAGAAGTAATCAAAATATGTGAATAATTATTTTTAAAAATCATAATCCATAAATAGCCATATGAAAGCTCCAAATCACAAACAATAATGGAAATTCAATTTAAATAACTATAGGTTTTACTTTCCATTCTACAAAATGTCAGACATGGGTAAAAAATCAAAATATTAACTTTGAAGGAAATAGGAAGACTGGCATATTAATATATTGTTGGTCTAACCATTCCGATAGATAATTTTTAATTATAGAAGAAAATTCTGTTCAAATTCTCTGGACCCTCCCTACTTTGGAACATATATGAAGATAATATCAAAATGAAGTTGTATTTTGAGCAATTAAAATGAACTATCTTGGTCCTGGAAAATAGATAAGGAAATACATCTTTTTTGTTGTTGTTTTAGATGTAGAGAAAATCAAATGCCCCATGAGGTATAAACACTGTTGATTTTCATTATTTTTGTTGTTCTAAGTCAGTGTTGTGACATGAGGATTAAAGGAGACCACATTCTATAAATAGATAGGTATGCAAATAAAGAAATGATACTGGATGATGGCATATAAACTCTATACACATATATATGTATGTATACACATAAAGAAAGATTCAAATAAATGCATATTAAACAAAAACCTCTTCCATACAATTCCATTTCTGTTTGGTTGGTAATTAATTGGTAAGTTTGTTTAATTGGCACCTTTTGTTTTTATATTCCAGGCTTTGTTTTGCCAAAAGAAAGAAAAGAAAAATAGTTTGGAATAGAAAGAAATGAAAGAAAAGGAGAAAGAAAATGAAAGAACAAAGTATGAAGTAAAGAAGGAAAATATAAAATTTAATCAAAATCAAAGGAAATGTTAAGAAAGTAGAAGCAGGAAAATGTCTATTGAAATAAACTACCATCAAAGTTGCCTAAATAAAATTAATAAAAGTAATTAGGTATTGAAAAATACCTAAAGAGGTATGAGAAATGGAGAGAGAAAAAAGAGAATGGAAATGGAAATTGATATGAAAGAAATAAATAGATCAAATACAATCTCAGCAATCATCTTTATAAATATAAATGAAGTGAGCAAATAAATAAAAGTATGACAAAATGAACTTAAAAATAATTTGTTATATACAAGAAATGCAGTTTGATATACATCATGATAGATGCATAATAAAAATGAGAGTCTAAAATAAACATTTATGATGTATGAAGTAATTTCTTAAGAGCAAGAGTTACAATTATGTTAAGGGAAAAAGTAAAAAAATAGAAATTTTCAATATGAAATCTAATAAACTGCAAAACTATGTTATAATCAAGAAACCACAGACAAAAAGTCAATAAAATGATTAAACTAAATATATATCAAATTACATAGCATATAAATTTATAAAGAAAAAATATATAATGGATGTCAAATAGAGATGGTTGGTAATCCAATAATAATATGAAACTATAATGTCCTTAATTCATTATTGGACAAACTAATATAAAGATGTAAAAATGTAAATAAATGTGCTCTGGAATGAACTATTCAAGAAGTTAGAGATAAAAGACTTAAGAAGCCTTTCAAATGAGAACATTAAGGAAAAGACATTAATCTCAGCACTACATATTTCTTTTCCTTGTTTCTTTTCTTTTCTCTTCTTTTCCTTTTTTTTTTTTTTTTTTTTTTTTTTTTTTACAAAAAGCAGGATGTGGAAGAGCACAGAGAAATTATAAATTCGTTTAAAGAATTACTAAATACATCTTATACAGATCATAATGTAATAATTATCATAAAATAGACAATGTAGGCAAGGGAGACATTAAATGATGATGAATTTAGAACCAAATGCATAAAAATTTGTGAAAATAAAATGATAAGCAGAAGACAACATGCTAAAATTTTTGGAGTATAACTAAAGAAACATATTCAGAACTCTTAGAAGTACAATTAAGAGGTAAAACTCAGAGAAAAAAAATATATCTTGTTAAACAAGCATTAAGAAGATAGAAAAAAGATAAGGTACTGAATTATACAATTAAAATAAACTAGAAAATAAATAAATAAAAGCTAAAATAAGCACAAAATAGAAAACTGAAAAGATACAGAAGAAGAAAAATAGAACTTAAAAATACAGACTTGATCAATAAATCTAAAAGCTGCTTCTTCGGAAAAAACTAACATTAATAAAATTTTAGGTATCTTGATCTAAACAAAGAGGAAGTCAAATTACCAAATTTTAAAAAGCACAGGACAGAGAAGAAATGAAAAGAACTATGAGAATCTACTTTCCAAGATTATATGCTAATAGAACTTAAATTTAAAAAAAAAAATCATTACCTACAAAAAATTTAAAACACCCAAATTCACAAAACAAAATGAAATCTTAATTCAGTTGTTTCTTAACTCAAGTAACTAGCTAAAACAAAAAAGGCCTTAATCCTTTATGCTTTATACATAAACCATAAATAAGGTATGTACCATTGTCCTTCTTTTTGTTTCTGGTTGTGTATTGATATTTTTTCCTCTTTAAGTCAAACCATTGTGTTTCTTTTTGTTTGACTTCCTATACTGAATGTGCATATATGTGTGTGAATACATACACATACACATATACGCAAATCTGAAGAGATCTCCATTCCAAATATTCAGACTATTTTTGCCTAATCTGTCTAACCTTCTGAGTTCATATACTGCACTTTAATGTCATTCAACATCATAATCTCATTCAAATTTGAAGGACATAAAAATCTGTGTGTGTGTGTGTGTGTGTGTGTGTGTGTTGGAAGGACATAAAAATCTGTGTGTGTGTGTGTGTGTGTGTGTGTGTGTGTGTGTTGGAATAGAAGTGGAAAACTCAGACTTAGCTCCCTGTAGAAACAATGATTTCTGTCAATGCTGGTATAAATATGATCTCCCTCCTCTCAGTGCTTTATTTTTTCATTTCTTGTTTTAGCCTAAAAAAGGGTTGAACCCTTTCTCCAGGTTAGAATAGGAAGGAATTGCTTTCCTATATAATTCTGATGTAATGATTCTACTTTTGTATATTGCTCAGTCGTTTAAGTAATATCTTCATGACTAGTTTTGGGCAAAAATATTGAAATGATATGCCATTTCCTTCTCCAGCTCATTTTACAAATGAGGAAACTGGGTTAAGTGATTTGTTCAGGGTCACACAGCTAGTAAGTATCTGAGATCCAAACAATCTTCCTGATTTAAGGCCCAGGACTACAACTATTGTGACTCCTAGGTGCCTCCTATCCATCAGTTGCTTAGCTCTTCTGCTACTTTATTACAGGTGATTTGCCTGATAAGCAAGAACAGCGTATGAAGAGAGATACAGTTGCAAGAACTGAGAAGTTACTGCTTCCAAGCTTAATCAAGGAGACATGAAAAAGATGATGACTCAACTCCTTTCTGGGATTAACTGTTGAATCCACTCAGCTGAGACTAATAGTGAACGGAGACTCCTACCAACAACTGGGAATCCAAGACAAAAGAAAAAATGAAACTGTGTGAGTTTCAGTTTGCACCAGACCTGAAATTCCCTAACAGAGCCTGAGCTAAGATCCTAAAACCAGAGTTTCTTCATTTGATGATTAGTTTGCAAGAATTTGTGAATTAAAAGCTATGAGAAGTGACTGGTTTATCTTTCTTTGCCCACCCATAATAACAGCTAATGGAAAATTCCTGGGTTTAGTTGAGTGGTAGTGTGCATAGTAGTTTTGTATATAGCTTTTTCATGCATTCATTTATGATTATTATTCATTTGCTCATAGATTATATGCTAAGAACAAAAAAAAAATTAATGTAATTTCTAAGCATGTCTACTTCTGTGAAGAACCAACTTCATTAAATCATATGACCAGAGAAATTCAGGAAGATCAAGAAAGAGTCAGATTTTATCAATGGCTGAGATCAGAATACCATAATTCCATATTTATTTAGCTTCCTTATCTATCACAAGGCAGTTTGGTGGTACAGTGCATAGACTATTGGGTCTGGAGTCAGGAAGACAACTCTTCAACTCAAATCCAGCCTGAGACACTTACTAGCTGTGTGGCAAGTCACTTAACCCTGTTTGCCTCAATTTCCTCATCTATAAAATGAGCTGGAAAAGGTATCAGAAGATGTTATACAAGATTCTGACATAAAGGCAAACAGGTTTTATCCTATAGGCTATGATTAAAAGCAATCATTCAATAGTTTGGTTGTCATTGATGATGGTGGTGCTATATCTGTTTGTTGTTTTGTTTTGGTTTTTAAGGTTTTTCCCCCCACAGGGGCCATATAGCTTTAAGAAGGGGTTCTTCTAATCCCTGGCAGTTTCACTCTTTTCTCTGTGTGTTTCCTCTGGTTGGCACTGCTTTCTCATTAACACTCTCACACTTGATTAATTAATGCAAGGCAAAAGCCATGGTCTTTCACTACTGTGAGTTTTCTTCTAAGGTATTTTACGAGGCATATAATTATTTAGATGCGCCATAGACTGGTAGATTATATCCAACATTCTGAATTAAAACTTGGGGTGTGGTGGGTTCCATACCCCTATTTTCCATAAAATCATAAAACCATGGAGTTGGAAGTGACCCAAAACCCATCCATCAAATATATTAATTCCTTCCATGTTCTTTATGCTAATTGGTTATTTTAGGCTTTGTTTGAATGCTTCTAATGACATAACTAATCTGTGAGACTTTTCTCTAGCTTTCTATAAAGTCCCTGACTTCAAATCCACTATCATACCTTATGTATCTTGCTGTTTGTGCCAGCTAATGTGTCTAATAATTAATTTTCAAGGCCTCCTTCTAAGCATTTGAAGACAATAACCATGCCTTTCCCATCCCAATCTCCTCTTTTCTAAATTAAAATTCTTCTTGATGTAAATATTCCACCTTATCAATATTCATCCTAAAATGTGTTGTTCATAGCAGAACATAATATTACAGGTGTGCTTTAACATATCATGTTACTATCCCCACTTGGTTTTGGCCAAGGTGCTTTTGCTGAGGTAGCCTAAAATGGAGTTAACCTTTACAGTTAAGATGTAATACTATTAACTCATAATGAATTTGCTAGAATGTCTTTCATAAATACCATGCAATTTACTTATTTACAAAAGATTTGTTATTTTATGTCTACTTTTGTGCACTCCCTTTGTGTTCTCTTTCAAATCAAGAAATAGATTTTTGCCAACTAGAACCGCAAAAAAAAAAAAAAAAAAATCATTTCATATCTTTAGGGCACCTGAGTGATTTTGCACAAACCACCTAATCTACTTAGGTCTAGAAAATTTGACATAAAACCCCTGAGTTTGCTTCTAGATTTATAATCTGATAAACTAGAAAGCAAGGTTGTGATGCTAGTACAAAAAAATTAAAGATGGACAAATAGATATGTACATAGGTAGAAGGATAGTTAATATATATCTGTATATACATATTTGTATAAAATAAAAACTAGGTATAGAAGAAAGAGTAAATTCCTATGGGAAAGGCCATGTAGATACTATATCTCCATATATCCATGCTATAGCTCTTTCCACAAAGATTTTACTCCTATTCATTTTCCCTAGTCTTCCCTTCCTGTTCATACACACAGACATACACACTCCACTCAAAATGCCATAATCTCTGAGGCTTTCAATAACAAAATATTCTTTCCCTAGTCACTTGCCTTCTATGTGCCTTGTTTCCCCCCATTAGAATGTAAGCTCTTCGAGGGCTAGGATTATTTTCTTTTATATTTTTATCCTGATGGTAGTACAGGGCTTTGCCACATAATAAACACCATGATTGTTTTATGCCATGCATTCATATGCATATGGGGGTGGGAGGGAAGAAATACAAGTTATAGAGAGGAGATAAAAATCTAAAATATATGGTGCAGGCTAAATTTCTTCAGGGGCAATATTATACTTATAAATATTCTTGATAGCTTGTACTTTCTTCCAGATCAGATAACTTCATTAAAAGAATATCTTTTAATTCACCTTTTAGCCACTTATATCTTAGTTTCATGCTATAAGCAGCTTCTTCTTTTAGTATTTAGCTTCTGTTGTTTAACATCTGGGTGATGAAAGGTTGAGAGCTACAGGTCTACTACTGGTATTTGTTAATGAACCTTTAAATTGGCTATTACTATTATAGGCTGTTTACGTTGGTTTTGCTGCCTTGGCTCTTTTACTGAAATAGACAACCCTATTAATTTCCTTCAGTTGTCTTAACATATCTGGGCTAGGTTGAGTTAAAATGGCTATCAGACACAATGCCAGACTTTGAGCTAACTACAGGGCTGATTTGATTACCATCCAAGAACATGGGATTTTGAAGAGGTTCAAGAGGATGGGGCAAATGGGGGAGAGAAATCTTGGTAAAGAACTGTTACAGATAAGTCATTTGACTAAAAGACCAGGAAATTAATGCTCCATGAAGTATTCAGAAGTTTTGCCTCTTCTTTATATTACTTATTGAAATTCCAACTTATTGAAATTATCTTAGCATCATAATGGATTAATGATGGTTAAAAGAAATACATTTTTAGACTTTTTTTACTTTCTTAATTATCCACAGAATATAAATCTATATATCCTTATGCATAAGTAATATTCTTTCTTCTCTCTCAGAATTACCAACAAATAACAACAATCTTAAAATGCAGAAAACAGACAAATCTGAGTGACAAGAACTAAATTAAACTTACTTGTCCTTTGTTTGCAAGATTTGTCTCAGGTCCTATGTCTTGAATTTCTTTAAAACACTGTTTAGGGTGAGGTAGATGAAGTTTCTACTTTAAGAAGAAGCCTTGAGACATCAAAGAAAACAAAAATAGAAGAATGTAAAGCACATTTTCAAAGGAGCAGATTACAGTCAAATTAAATAGACAAATTGCCTGAATAAAACTCACTGATTTAACTGAATGTATGTGATTGTATGCATATGTATATGTATATGTAACTGAATGTATATGAATGTATATGGAAAAAGGAAATGAACTGGATCTGTGATTGTATTAATCTAGATGTAGGGAACTCCTAGTATAAAATCATCTAACACTCACCTAGATCAGCAATTTATTTACAACTTATGATTTTAGTTTTAGAGTATTACTGAAAGGTGAAATGATCCCAGGTCCTCTTAACTCCAAGGCTGTCCTTCTTCCCCCACTATAACAAGCTGCCTCTCAGATGAGTATGATAATGGGAATGCTGTTAATATTGCTGTTTTTCAAAATAAAAAACCAGGGGGAAAGTTCTTCATGTGTACTATAGCAAAAATTCTAGTTAGTTATTTTTTAAGGTTCACCTATATGGCATATTCTCCACACATTTTATGGGACAAATGAAATGTTTTATGGGTAAACTTTTAAACCTATTGCAGAAATAGAATAATAGCCCTTGGATTCTTGACCTGTAGGTTAAATTGTATAACTTTTACTCTATGGTTTAAGGTATGGAACTATATAGAATTCTATGAGAATCCTTCAACTCATAAAAGATCTATATTTAGAAAGCCATCAAATTCATTTTCCAACAGGTTTCTTGTTGGAGTTCATATACTAATTGCATTTGTATGGGCCATTTTTACCCATCACTTTCAAATACTAGTCAATTAGAAAACAAGCATATAGTGGAATAAAAAACATTTGATGTGGAGTCTGAACTCAAACCCTGATTCTTTCACTATTTAACTGTGATTTTGAACTAATCAAGTATCTTTCAGAGCCTGTTACCTGATCTGTAAAATGATGGGGTAAAACAGGATGACCTCTCACATCCCTTCTAACTCAAAATAGTTGATACTGGGATCTTAATTATATCATTTCAACTACACTAACAATTAAAATGGAAATCGATGAAATATGGGTGGATTTAAGAAAAAATTTTTAAATCTTTTTTTTTCATTTGGGATTATAGAATTAGTGCTGAAAAGGATTTGAAGGGTGGTCTAATCCAATGACTTCTTTTTTATAAATAGACATCTGCATTTCTTCAAGTTTTAGAAATTTTTCCGAGGTCACACAATCATCTGTGACAGTTTGTGAACCTAGATTCTCTTATGCAAGAGCCAGTGATCCTTCTACTGTCATATATTGCCTAATGTGTTAATGATTACATCTGCCTCTACATTATAATTTCACATAAGTTTTCAAATACATGTTTCAAAATAAGAAATAAATTTTGTAATTATTTAAGTCTCCTAAATGAGAATAAAGATTTATAACAGCATTTCCCCCAGTTAAATCAGTAAAGAAATAAGTTGTAAGTGTATATATTTTCAATATTTCATTATTACATATGAATAGTTAAATCTAAAACAACATGAGTTGATATAGGAAGATGGATTTTTTTTTTTGAGTTCTGACAATGTAGACAGCTAACCTGTTAATTTTTAGAATGAAAAGTCTACCTTGCAAGTTGATAATAAACTTGTCCTGTTCGGTTCTATGAAATACACAGTTAACCATTCCCTCCTAAGCCCATAACAACTTAAATAAATAGAATAAATTTTCTTTTTTTACATATCAGGTGTGTTAACTACAAGGAATTGGTTGCTGAATGACCATATCTCTAACACTTCAAATTTGCTCTTGTATTTAGTATTTTCTCCACTTCCTCCTCACCCTAGTCAGATAAATGATCTTCCTAAGGTGACAAAGCAAGTGTTTGGGCTAGATAGCCTTGGAGGTCCTTTCCAATATTGCATCTAAGATAATCTAAGTCAGCTCCAATTTTACCATTGTTGCTGAGAATCCCTAGATTTCTGCTTGGGAACTTAGCCACTGAGCTATTCTGCCTTCTGATCATAAGCAATATTGAGACATAAAAAAGACAGATGACCAGTGTATACATAACATGAGGAAGAGAGATGGAATAGACTTATTACAAATCAGATCTGTCACTTCCACCTCCTATCCCTGCCCTTCCATGGCAGATAGAATTCCTAAAGAGAAAAAAAATTTTTATGTTCTCCCCAAAGCCTAATTCTTCATTCCACTAGGGAGACAGACTTGGCATTGAGAGTAATAACTACATTTTTTTCTAACATCCTATATCTTTTCTCATCAACTCTATTGGTAATTTTTGCTTTGCAACTGTATTCCCTATGCTCCCTAAGTATCACTGGCTGTCTGAAATAATGTTCTTGGATCTTGGCTCATAGCTTGACAGAAGTCTACTCATGGAAACCTTTCTTTATAATGCATAACATGTGGCTTTCTTGGCTTACAAAAATAACCTTATGAGTGCATGATTTTTTAATAATATAGCATACAGAAAACTCTTTAAAATGTGCTTTAAAATGAAATGAATCTAATTATATAATTATGGGGAGAGAAAGAGCTCAATATGGTTAGCCAAGGTCCAACCATGATAATATGATTTTCATGGCACTGGCCATAGTTTACCATACTATTACCACAAATATGCAATAGCTCATCCTAGGTGGGCTTACTGCAGAATGTTAATCACAGACAGGCAATGACTGCATCAAACTTGAATTAGGCTTGGAAACATGCCAGCATCTCCTAGATTAGGTGTAATTTAAAGACAGAATGGGCCCTGTTCATAAATAAATCCCTGGCTGAAATCCTAAAGCTACTTGTTGGACCCTTCCAAGATCCATGTTTCAGAAGGTAGGGGCATGTTTTGCCAGATTTAGAACCTCCTCAAGCCTTGTGGATTTGGGATTTTGATGCAGACTCAGATGTTTGGGTGTTTGAGATTGTTTACTCTTAGCCAAGCACAATTTCCTGTTTCTAAGAAAGGTAGCCTAAATGAGTTCCATGAAAAGGCTCAAAAGGCTTTTGTGGACCAAGAGCCCTTACAAAACGCTTTTGATGACTAAAGTGTAAATGAATAAGAAGGATATGGATTCGGTTTCCCTTTATATACACACAGACTTGAAAAATGAGGGAGGGGGAAAGTTTCTCTGGAAAAAAATGCATTTGAGGTTTTATAATGACCAAAGCTTTTGTAAAATAATTCAAGAAGACAGATGAGATCAAAACATGACCATGCCAGCCTTTCTTAATTCACATAAGGCAAATGGCTGAGATGCAAACACGTCTGTCTTTCATAATGTTACAAATGCCTTCTCCCACCCCCAGAAAACCCCAGGACATGAATAACAGTATTTTTAACTAATGAAATTGCAGTCACCCAAGGAATTTATGGCAACTGTAAACTAAATGGATGAATTGTTTCATTTGTCACCATTCCAGCAATAAGATTAGAAGAGAGCAAACCTGAAACAACTATCTTTAACCAGTCTACATCTTCAATTATTTACAAAGAGAATAGTAGAAGGTGAGGACTGAATGACAAAACACTCTTCTATTTTTCTCTCCTTTACCCCAGACAGCTTCTCCATTAGGATATAGCTACAAAGAGACACCTGGGGCCACTTGTAACCTCATCAGTCTTGAAGTATAGAGTGATGTCATAGGTTGTTTATCTCTGTTTGGGGTCCATGTGCATGAATTCAGTCCTGTGAAGTCTAACTTTGAGTGTAAAACAATTTTAATATTTTTTCCTTGAAATGGAAAATTCATAGTGAAGAAAATCTTATGAAAATAAACAGATGGGAGGGCAAAAGAACATCTGGTCTATGGTTAAAACATATGCATTCCCACACACACACACATACACACATACACATGCACACTCGTACAAACCCATTATTCTTGTTTTAAATTCAAGAATGACAGTCCTAGATCAGAAAGAGAAAAAATGGCATGGTTCCTAGCTTTCTTTCCAATTCTTTTCCCTATCCCCAGGACCCTCCAAAAAAAGTCTATGTAATTTTGGGGAAATTTTTGATAGTGTTTTATTTTGCATTTTCATCTAGGCTATTTTTAATTGCAATCCAAGTTGTAATACATGGAGTCAAGAAAACTTCTTCCTTCCCTCCCTCTCTCCCTCCCTATTTCTCTCCCTTCCCTCTCTCCCTCCTTCCTTCTCTTCTTCTTTTCTCCTTTTCTCTCTTCCTTCCTCTATCCCTCTTTCTCTCCCTTTCTCCCTCCATGGCTCCCTGCTTTTCTGTTTCCTTCCCCCCATCCCTTCCTCCTTCTCTCTGTCTGTCTCTCTGTCTTTCTGTCTCTTTCCTCTTTCTTAATATATAGTGCAATCTGTATACATAGAGCAAACTGCTCTCGAGTTGGAGTAAATATTCCTGAATTTGAATCACATTTCTGACACTTATAACTAGCATGACCTTTGGCAAAACAGTTAACATTTCTTGTTTTTAGTCCCCTATCTGTAAAATGAAATATTTGAAACAGATGATCTTCAAGTTCATTTCCTACTCTGAATCCTATATTCATTTGATTCCACTCAACAATGATGATAGCAACAATAATAACAGCAAAATAATAAAATTAGTTAGTGAAGAATAACTAGAAAAATGTAATAAACCAATATGATCTAGGCCAGGAAAAAAAATTGTGAGTGTGTGTGTATGTATGTGTGTCCCTATCAACTTTCAAGTATTAAGAGGGAATATGGATAGCAGCCATAAAATAAGAGTTCTCTTACTCTGTTTGGTTTCCAGCATCCTTCCTTCCCACTATGGTTTCCATGGAAAAAAAGATGTCAGATGGAGGAAAGTAAATTAAGGGATTTAAAAGTCAATAGTTTAAAGCCCTTCCCTTATTTTCATTCCTTGGAGACAAGTTTCTGATAAAATAGCAGAAAATAACAGAGAAATCTCACTTAGGTTGCTTTCTTTATGAAAGAGCCATATGACTACTGAAAACAAAGCTTTTGAGGACTTATTTCTCAGTTTCCCCACTGAATCACTTTACCAGTTAGTCACTGAAGCTTTCTATGGCTTTATCTGGAGTTGGACTTGTATGGCAGTCACTATCCAGATGAAGATGTGAACAATACAGTCAATTAGCCAGCTGTTCCTGAATATACTTGGCATGGCATGTATAGACACTACTGAGACTAAATTTCTCAACAGCAGACTAGAATAGTCACTTTTAGTTATTTGGTCTCAAATAGACAAAAATAGTATTCATCTAAGTTATAAAAAAGATGATCATAATGTAATAATAATATCAATGAAATATCATGTAGCTCATTTTTGGAAGCGATATTTTAACACAGTAGAAACAATACTGAAAGCCTGCTCCCACATTTACGAGCTATATGAACTTGCACAACTGATTTACCCTATAAAATTGAAGATTTTAGAATGAATGATATTTAATTTACCTTCCAGCTTAAAATTATTATGTTATTCAAACCATATTCCACCTGGGCCATATTATCTCCCATCTTTCTCAGCTGTCTTACTTTTCCCCAAGTATACCAGAACCTTTGGCATTAGATCACCAAAATCTATGCCTCTATGAGAATGAAACTTAAAACATAAAACTTTGGAACTTCATTCTGGGTCCTGATTAATCTTCTTTAATGACTGAGTGACTGCAAACTTATTTAAGCATATATATTTCATGTGAAAAAACTCAATATTCTCCTATGTGTTCTATCTTTATTATTTAATCTTTGAGGACAGAGAACATCTAACATTTTTCTTTTTCAAATAGTATTTTACTTTTCCTCCAATTAACATGTTAACAACTATTATCATTTAATTTTACAAGATTTTGAATTCCAAATTTTTCTCTTTCCCTCTTCCTAAAATAGTAGGCAATTTGATGTAGGTTATACATGTTGTATCATGAAAATATATTTCCATATTAGTCATAGTTATGAAAGAAGAAACAGATCAAAAGGGAAAAGAACATAAAAAAGAATAAAGTAAGTGAAAAAGTATGCTTCAATCTGCTGTCAGTGTCCATCAGTTCTTTATCTGTATGCAGATAATATTTTCCATGATGAGTTCTTTTTACTTGTTTTGGATCATTGCATTGTAGGAGGCTCTTAACTAAAATACAGCAGTGTTGGATCCACAGTCAGTGGATCAGCAGATTATCTGTGAGACCTTCAATGCAACTACAGAAGCAAGTAGTGAGCCCCTGAACTGCAGCATAAGAGGCAGAACTTGCACAGGTCCACCCAGCATGAGAGGAAGCCTGTGACAGCACTGACCCCAGAGAATCAGTAGAACCCTGTAGAGGAAACTTGGCACAATTTCTTGTGCCCTAGGAGCAGACCTCAACCTTTAAAATTGAGCATATAAATCTATTATGGAGATAGGGAAGAAAAGATCTCAAACACTGGGGACACTAAAGGCAAAATACCTCAAAGTGGGATATGAACTGGTCTCCAACTCAAAAAGCTCTCTTGGAAGAATTCAAAAAGGTTCATTTTAAAAGAAAGTTAGAAAAAATGGGAGAGGAAACGAAAACTTTTGTAGAAGAGTTTGGAAAAGGAAACACAGAAATTGTCTGAACTCCTTAAAATAAATTTGATGAAATGAAAAAATATACATATTGAAGAAAACTACTTCTTAAAAATAGTTTTGGAAAAATGGGAAAAGAAAACAATTCCCTAAAAAAATAGAATAGAAGAAATAGAATAGAAAACAATTTCTTTAAAAAAAAAAAAAGAATTGGTGAAATAGGAAAAGAGAACAACTCCTTAAAAAATAGAATTGGTGATATGGGAAAAAAAATCTAATGAACAAAATAACTCCTTTAAATTCAAAAGAAGGTTAAAAAGTTAACTGAAGAAAATAATTCACTAAAAGTTAGAATTGCATAAATGGAAGTGACTAACTCAATGAGACATCAAGAATCAGTCAAACAAAACAAAACAAAATGAAAAAATAG
The DNA here is from genome assembly GCF_902635505.1 of Sarcophilus harrisii. Taxonomy (NCBI): domain Eukaryota; kingdom Metazoa; phylum Chordata; class Mammalia; order Dasyuromorphia; family Dasyuridae; genus Sarcophilus; species Sarcophilus harrisii. The sequence continues at coordinate 323,153,779 of NC_045426.1, read as the reverse complement.
AAGAAACTATAAACTACCTCGTGGGAAAGAAAACTGACCTGGAAAATAGATCCAGAAGAAACAATCTAAAAAATATTGGGTTATTTGAAAGCTACGATGAAAAAAGAGCCTGGACATCATCTTCCAAGAAATCATCAAGAAAAATTTCTCTTATATCCTGGAACCAGAGGGTTAAATGTCCATTGAAAGGATCCACCAATTACTTCCTGAAGGAAAGCCGAAATGAAAATTCAGAGGCATATTGTAGGTAAATTGCAGAATTGTCAGATCAAAGAGAAAATACTCTTTCAGGAAGAAAAAATCGGAATGTGGAGGAGCCACAAACAGGATTACCCAGCACCTAACAGCTTCTATCTTAAAGGATTGAAGGGCCTGAAATATGACATTTTGGAAGACAAAGAAACTTGGACTTGCAGCCAAGAATTAACTATCCAGCAAAACTAAGCATTATCTTTCAGGCAAAAAAATGGACATTCATGAAAATAAGGGGTTTTCAAAATTTTTTATGAAATGTCCAGAGATGAACAGAAACTTTGATTATCAAAGACAAGACTCAAGAGAAGCATAAAAATCTTAAAAAGGGAGGAGGAAAAAAAATGTTCTTAAAAGTTAAAATGTTTACATCCCTACATAGGAAAAGGATTTGTGTAATTCTTGAGAATTATATCTTAGTTACAGGTATACTTAGAGGATGAAGGTATAAGTTAATGTGATGATATAAAAAAGAAATTAGAGGGAAATGCGATTATACTGGAAGAAGAAGCAAGGAGAGGTAAAATGTAGTAAATGACATCACATGAAGAGGCATAAAAAGACATTACAGTTGAGGGAAAAAAGGGAAGGGAAGGAGTATTGTAAGAATTTTGGATGCTAATCTAGAAAGAAACACTCGAGTATAATAGAGCCACAATTGGGATAACACAAGATTTAGAAGGGAATGGATCAACATACCCTTCATGATCAACACTTGATCAGAGGGCATGGAATATCATATTCAGGAGAGCAATGGAGCTAGGTTTACAAACAAGAATCTTCTATCCAGCAAAACTGAATATAATCTTTTAGGGGGAAAACTGTATATTCAATGAAATAGACAATTTTCATGCATTTGTGATGAAAAGATTAGAACTGAAGGGAAAATCTGATTTTCAAATATAGGACTTAGGATAAGAGGGGTAATTAGGGGGGAATATCATGAGAGACTTATCAAGGTTTCTCTGTTTACATTCCTAAATGAGAAGATGATATTTAAGATTCAAAATAACTGCCTCATTATCATGGCAGTTAGAAGAAGGAAATATAGATAGAGAACACAGGTGTGAGTTGAATATGAAGAGATAATGTCTAAAAAATATAAAATCAAAGAATGAGAGAAATATACTGGGAAAAAAGGAAAGGGAGATGTAAAATTATCTAGCATAAAAGAGGCAAGAAGTTCTTGCCTCCTTATCTTTTACAATAGAGGGGAAAGAAAAAGAAGGCAGAGGGAGTGAATGAATCTTACCCTCATCAGAATTGATTCAAAGAGGAAATAACATATTCAGTTAATAGGGGTATAGAAATTTATCTTACACTGCAAGAAACTAGGAGGGGATGAGGATAAGAGAAGGGGGGAAAGTGATGGGAAAGGGGGCACATGGGGGAAGAGGCTGGTCAGAAGCAAAACACTTTTGATAATGGAAAGGGTAAAAGATAAAAAAGAATAGAATAAATGAGCAGGGGCAGTATAATTGGTTAGTGGTTATGAAAAGAAATTTGAAGCAAGTTTCAATGTATAGAGAACTGAGTCAAATTTATAAAAAATAAAAATAAAAAGACATTCCCCAATTGATAAATGTTCTTTTCTCAGAGCAAAAAAAAAAAAAAAAAAAAAAAAAGGAAATTTAGGGAATGCCTATCAATTGGGAAATTGCTGAATAAATTGTGGTATGGGATTATGAAGGAATATTATTGCTGTATAAGAAATGATGAGCAAGATACTATTTAGAAAAATCTGGAAAGTCCTCCATGAGCTCGAAGTGAAATGTATTTTGTACATAGTAAAGTTGTGGCATGATCAGTTGTGAATAACTTTGCTATTCTCAGCAATGCAATGATCCAAAACAAATCTGAAGGATTTATGATGAAAAATGCTATTCACACTCAGAGAAAGAACTGATTGTGTCTAAATACCGACTAAAGCATTTTTTAAAAAGTTCTCTCTTTTTGAAGGCTTTTTTGGGGGTGGGAGATCTATGTTTTCTTTTGCAATATGACTTATGTACATGTTTTGCACAACTTCAAATGGGCTTTCTCAGTGGTGATAGGGGTGGAGAATCCAGAACTCAAAATTTTATAAACATCTAAAAAAAAAGTTTCACATGTAAACGGAGAAAATGAAAATATTTAAAGCTTAAAAAATAATTTAGATGTTATACCATTTGCTGTATATATGTTTAGTACTGACATCACTTTGTTGTCTATTATAGTTTTAACAGAATATAGTTTTCTTCCTTATCTCTTTTTATTGTCTATTTTTGTTTTTGCTTTGTTTGAGATCAGAATTGCTACCCTTGCTTTTTTTTCTTCTTCTACTGAAACATATCTTTACTCTGTGTGTATCTTCTTCAAGTGAGTTTCTTGTTAGCAATATATTTTGGGATTCTGGTTTTTTATCCATTCTGATATTAATTTCTTTTTTATGGGAGATTTTATTCCATTTGTATTCATAGTTATGATTAATAATTACGTATTTCCTTCTGTCCCATTTTTCCTCCTGCTTGTCCTCTCTCTTTCAATTTCCCCCTCTTTAACAATTTTTTTTTATTTCAGTCTACCACTTTCCCCAGTCTTCTCTCTCTGCTGTTAGTCCTCTCCCTCTTCCCCACTTCACACCTATGCTTAATCTCCTCCCTTCCTATTTTCCTGTCTAGTGAGATAGATTTTTCTATACTGAATTGGTTGGGGATATCATTCCCTCTTGGAGCCAGTCTTAAAGAGAGTGAAGTTTAAGCAATGCCCTGGAGCTACCCTTCCATCTTCACCTCCACTATTATAGGTCTTTCAAGCCATTTCATTTGAAATAATTTGGCTCATGCTACCTCTCCCTTCTTTCTGCATCCAGTGTATTCCTCTTTCTCATCCTTTAATTATTTTTGTTATTCTCTCAAATTCATCTTATATCCAAATGCTCTCTATATATTCCTTCTTGTTGTACTATTAGTGATACAATTTTTAAGATCTATAAGTATTGTTTTCCCATGTAGCAATATAAACAGTTCAACTTCTTTGAACTCCTTGTTTGCTTTTCTCCTTTTCCCTTTTTATACTTCTCTTAAGTCTTGATACTGAATATAAAATTGTTGGCTTAATTCTGGTTTTCTCCTTATAAAATCTTCAAAACCTTCTATATAATTAAAAGACCTTTCCCCCCCTTTTAAGTATTGTGCTTAATTTCACCTGGTAGGAAATTCTTGGTTGTAGTCCTAGTTCTTTTGCCTTTTGACCCATGACTCTGATCATTTAATGTTGCAGCTGCTATATCCTATGTAATCCTAACTGTGGATCTCCAATATTTGAATTGTTTCTTTCTGGCCACTTGCAGTATTTTTTCTTTGATCTGATAGTTTCATAATTTGGCTATATCATTACTTGGGATGTTTATTTTCAGATTTCTTTTCTGAGGTGATTGGTGGCTTCTTTTAATTCCTGTTTTGCCCTTAGTTGCAGGGTATCATGCCAGTTTTTCTTGGTCATTTCTTGGAAGATGCTGTCCAGATCGTTCTGTTGATTATGGTTTTCAATTAGTCCAATGATTATAACATTGTCTCTCAATTCTAATTTTTAATGAATTGTTTTCCCGATTTAACTTTTATACTTCCATTTCCATTTGGTTAATTCTCCCTTTGAAAGCATTTGTTTGCTTTCCCCAGATTGTTGACTCTTTTTTGCATAATTCTCTTCAGTTGCTCTCATTTCTTTCCCCAAATTTTTTACTATCTCCATTATATGAGATAGCTTCTTTTAAAGCTCTTCTATGAGTTCTTTCTTGGCTTGGCTTCCACTTTTCTTTAAAATTTTGCCCATAGTAAGTTTGACATTTTTGTCCTTTTCTCTTTTTTTGTAGATTTTTATTCTTTTTCTTTTTAACCTTTTCCTTTTCTTTTCAATTTGAGTTCTGGAAGGGCAACTATCTCAGGCTTCTTATTCCTGTGGCTACCGAATCTGGCTGTTTATCTGGTGCTGTACTGATGTTGCCCTAAGACCCATAGGAGCCCCTCATATTTGGTGCTCTACTGAGGGGGTAAGTTAGGGGGTGTCTGGTACTTCTGGAGATTGGAGTTGAGACTCTCAACTTAATTGGTACTGAATAATGGCTGATATGTGCTGAAGTTGGAGGGGCGGGGAGGGGGAAGGGTTCACATTCCTCAGGACTACACTGAAGCACTTATCTGACCACTAGAGGCTGTCTATTTGTCCAGAACAACAATGAAGAACATGGTGGTTCTTGGTGCTGGAGTCTCTCAGTTCCTCTAGGTATGCTGTGGTACATAGAAGGTTGTGATGTTGATATTTGCCTGCTCTAACACACTGGGGCTCAGGGTCTACCACTAGTTTCCTGGGGTAGGACTTGCTGCTTACTTGCTGGGATATTTGCTGTCCTGGATTGTGCTCTATTTCTACCTGAATGAAACAAATCTTTTTTTGCTGATATTCTAAGTTTCTTGGGCTATAAGATTGTTTTATTTCATCTTTTTGCTGGTTCTTCTGTTCCAGAATTTTGGGGGGAGTACTATTTTACTTGGAAGTGAATATGGGAGATTTTTTGCAATTTATGTTTACTATACCATCTTGGTTCTCAGAAGTCCTTTTATCTCACTTTGTTGTATTTGTATCCCCTATGCTTACACATAATACTTGACACATAATAAGCACATGATATTTTTTTCCCTTTCATTCATTCCCCTTCCCTACTTAGACTTCTCTCTGCATAAGTTTGTATGTTATACAAAAATTTCCTCTTTTCACAAGGTGTTTGGGTTAGGGATTCTGATATAAAATTCCAAAGGGTTTCATGAGATTTTTTCATTGAGTAGAAAAAAAATAATTTTATCTTTGTTACCTTGTTTATTCTCTCTTTCTTTTTCTCTCTCTCTCATATCAACATTATATATATATATATATATATATATATATATATATATATATATATTCAACTTTGGTGCCTCCAAAGTTCAAAGGAAGGAGCAAAGTGAATGATAAAGGATTACCTTTTCAAAGGAATAAAATTCTGCCCCACTGCTTTCCTTCTATCACCAAAGTAACCTGGGAAACCTGTTCATTCATTAAGTACTGTTTTTAGTTTTAGCAATGTTTTAATTGGGGAATTGCAAAATTGTGCTGTCATGCAAATTTTCCCAGGGTCCATATGTTTCTAATGTACAGTGCATAATTTAATGACGAGACACTTCAGTGGTCTACCCACTGCAAAGCTCAGTTGTTAAAAGTGTCTGGAGCAAGATGCCTTTAGATAGTAGTCACTTTTTGGTACATTAATTTTTCTCACACTCAGAAGCAAAAAAAAAAATGTAATACTAGCTGTCACTTTATATAAAATTCTGTTTACTTTTAGGTGCTAGTTATAACCTACATGTCTTGTTCAAAGTGATTAACTATAGTGGGATTTAAAACTTTTAAAGACCTATTTGTTATGCTTCCCTCCTATTTAATTGTAATTTAAGAAGTCTACCTAGCCAATATTAAAACAATATGTTTTTAAAATAACACTAAAAATATATAAGCAAATAGTATGCCAAAAATTATTGAAATTCAAAATATAAAACTTCAATTTATAACAGAGAAAGAGCTATAATCTTTTGATTTAATACCATCTACTTTTTGCACATAGGAACAGAAAGCCAAAGATAGAATAATTATCTCTGACACAATACTTCATTGGTATATATATATATATATATATATATATATATATATTATATATAACTATATCCTCATTTATAATTCATATAGGTTAGCTTGGTTATTGCTAACTGTTATGATATCCAATAAAACTTTGACAAAGATATGAAATATTTTATTCTATGTGGCCAAAGGTGGCTATCCCTCTTAAGGCTCAGATGACAAAAATAGCCCAAAATATAGAAAAATTAATGAATTAAAATCCAAAATTTTGACAGGACAGTGAAAGAAAATATCTTTCTAAGGAAGCCAACACGGGAATTTTTATTACATTAATTGTGTCAAATTAGAGACACCATTGATAACTGGCTACATTAGAAACTTCAGCAACACTTCTCCATTTAAAGTAACAAATTATGTTTGGCTCTTCCATTGAATAATGTCCTATTGGAGGTCCCAAAATAGGTTTTTAAAGAGGTTTTAGTCCTTTTTTTTAATGGATTAGGCAAAATTGGTCACTGTAGTCTGTTCATTAGATAGAGATGTCATTTTGCTATTAATTCCATGGCCTCCCACCCTCCTTCCCATAAATCAAAAGATTTATGAATCTTGCTTTATTAAAATACATTGTCACATTCTGACACTAAACATCCAGTGTTAGCAAAAAAGGAGTAAGGAGTTACCCTCAGTTGTTGTTCACAATCATTGTTCCTTGAGGAGAAATGAATCAGACATCAGTACTAAGATTAGAGGTGATGGTCAGAAGAGATCAGAACAACAAAACTGTGAATTCTTAAAATCAAGATTCATGGAGAGATACATCACACCAGAGATTCAACTGCAGGTTATTATACACAAATGCTAGCCAAGAATAGTGAACAGACATAAAAGAACAGGACTAGGAAGATACAAGGTATTAAGAATGGGACTGTGTTAAAAAGGCCAGAGAACTTGGTTTAATTGGCCAAGTTATGGTCCATTAGAGTAATGAAATTTACTCTACTTGATAAAAGCACCAATGAAACTTTCCTTTAATGGTGAGTCATTGGGTGTTACCCATTCTTTCTTTTGCTCCTTTATTATGGTAGGCCAATCAGAAGTCAGAAGCTGGCTGCAAAAAAACAATGTAGAATGAAAGAAAAATTGAATAATGGAAAGATATTAACTATTGAGAAAAGTGAGTCAAGAAAACCTTTTCAGAAGAGATAACAACTGAGATAATCTTGAGGAAGACAAGATTTCTTATAAGGTCAAAATGAAGGGAGACCATCTTCTTTGAAATGGGAACAGATTCCTGCAAATTAACAAAGGTGAGAGATGGAATATTGAGTTTGAAAAACCGCTAGTATCCTAGTTTGGCTAGAATGTAGAGTTTATATTAAGAAGTAGTATGAAATAAAGCTACAAAGCCAGGGAAGTTAGCAGGTGGGGTACCTTAGGTATCAGACTAAAAGGTGTGTCAGATCAAGAAATCATCACTCAAGTCAGGAGGACCTGAGTTCAAATCTGACCTCAGACACAACACTTCCTGGCTGTATAACCCTGGGCAAGTCACTTAACCCCAATTGCCTTAGCAAAAAAAAAAACAAAAAAAAAAAAAAAACAAGAAATCATCACTTACTTGGTAATACTGTATCCTAATTGCATGGAACAGTGAATAAGAAGAAAAAAAAACCTTGAATGATAAGTTTGCTAATGTATTTACAAAGATGATTATGAGGTTTTCTCCAGCATCTAAAAATCTTCTGATTCTGTGGAACCAAAATTCAAACATAATCTGTTTCCTCTTTCTTTCATGACTTTAAAGTTAGCTCTGCACACTGTCATCTGAAGCAGATTACAGCTATTAGCTCTGAACCTACTAGCCCCCATACTCCTCAATCGATCTCCTCCCTTCACCCCAAATAATCCCTGGTTAGTTGATTTGAGTCCTCTTCTAATCTTAATCTTACATAAGATCTTGTTAAGAATATTGCACTATAATTCAATTTTTCTTACCAAAGAGCCATATATCCTTGCCAATACCTATCTATCTATCTATCAATCTATCTATCTGTCTTACTCTTAGAGCGTCTATAAATTTCTTGATATCAAAATTGCTGTAGTTTGTGTTCCAATGCAATTAACAGATTTAATTCCCTTTGTTGAAGGAAATCTTTTTAGTTCTCCTACCAATTTTTCAGAGGACAGAACTAGTTTTTCTTCAAATTGACTTTTTCTCTTAGCTCTTGTTACGTGTGGCAAAAGTTATAGCAAAGGAGGTTAGAGATGAGGCTGGGAGAAGGGTTGAGACTTTATGGAATCGATAGCAAAATGACCCCTGTCTACAAGAAACATGGCAATCTTTTATCCCCTCAAATCACAGTAAGATTATTTGAAGTCTTTACTAATTTGCTCCTCTCATTTCTGATCAATTCTTTAGCCAAATCTTAGTCATTCTATTCAGCAGTTAGGGTTTTCTTCCTTTATTTGCTGTTTTTACTTCTCATTTAGCTTTGCTTTTACAAAGAGACCCATTTCTCAGACCCCTTAGTACCTGTATCCTTCTTTCTGTTCAAGACAGAAGCATGATTCCAGAAAGAAACTGCCTCTGTTCTGAAACCTACTAAAAAAAATAGCCAATTCCCATACTAAAATAATCAAATAGAACTGTGATTTTATTAAATCGGTTGTTTATCCAATTATACAGATTGCAACCTATCCATTTCTTTCCATGTACCCTCTTTGACTTTTGCCCAAGTGCTTCTCTAAGGTCATCCAGCAAATTTAGTTCTTACTTTCACCTGCCATCACAAGAATGCCACTGAAGTATACTATCACCTCTCCTTTGCCTCATAACCGGATTATTTTTCCTACCTCACACACATTTATCTAGTGGTATATTTTATCCAATTTATTATTTGAAATTCCTTCTATATTATTCTATATTGCAACATGCTCATATCTATTATATATATACATGCATGTCCATTTCCTTTATTGTGAAGCTGTTTCATTTTTTAGAGATGGTTGTATTATATGCCATGCAGTAGCATTTGTAGAATGTTAGGGAGATGGACCTTATTAATTTTGAGGTGAAGTCTGGGGTTTTTAAAACTACTTTGTAACTTTCTAAAGGCAATTCAGCCCATTTTCCTTCTCCTTAGTTCTGGAAATAACTTACTATTTATTTGTTCTATCTGTCTATCAGATAGACATACTGATAGAAAATATTTACAATCTGTCTAATCCAATGTATATCATAATCTGGGCAATATATTATGTTCATCCATTTAACTAGTCCTAAGTGGATGATCCAGAAAATTTTTTAAGTGTTTTCAAATCTTTTTCAGGAGGATTTCCAGTGTTCTTGTGCTAAAAGAACTCAACTCAATATGATTTACAATAAAAATAATAAGATGAGCATCTAGAAGAGTTACCACTGAAGAGAAACTTCAACTTGAACTTAGTTCATATGGATAACTAAAATAGAGTGAATAGCTGATAAGTTTACCATACACTGCCTGAGCTGTGGTGGGAACTTCATAATATCAAAGTGACAGAAATGATGCCCTAAAGTGCCCAGTTAATAAAGAAGAACTTCTAAAAGATTTTGGTCTAGTTCTCCTAAATTACTTCTAAAGTGCAGATATCACTGTGTCCAATTTATGGGTACTAGTCTCTTCCAAGGCTAGTTTATACCTAATGGGCTTCCGAGAGTTCAGTTTAAATGCCAAATATGTGACATTGGTTAACTAGTACCTCAGATACATTGTATTTTTGTGATCTATACTTTATTAGCATTCATATTCTCAGTAAGCCAGGGACTGTACAATTAGAAAGAAAGCCAGTGTATATATTCTAAAGAAGATGGCTGCTGATCATAGATGAAAATCTAGTAAGACAAGAGTTGGTAAGACCTTTTCTATTTCTAAGGGTCAGAGTGTCAAACCAGGAGATGAACAGAGTTGTGCAGATTCTCCCATGTTAAGCAATACCTTGTAATTCTACAGAACCACATCTACTGACAAAACATAATGTTCCTTTTTTTTTTTTTTTTTTTTTTTTTTTTTAACCACTCTAATCACTGGGCAGCAAGACTTCTACTAATAAACTATGAGTGACTAATCTATTTTGGCATATTTCCTTCCTACCTAAAATTTAGGGACCTGGTTATCTCTAGTGTTCTCTTCTCTAAAATATAATTATTCTCTGGGAGCAGATTTCTTGGGGGGCTTCTGGAGGCAGCCTTCATTTCAATTCTGAGTAATAATCACCTCAAAGGCAGCCAGGAGTTAAAGTCCAGTCCTTAATTGTCTCCTCCAAAATAGGCCAGTTAGCTTTTTTAGAGGCCTATCCCTCTCCTTGGTTCCAAGAGTTCCTGTTGCTAGTCCTTTGCCTCTTCTAGCTTCAGCCTCTCTTCTTCTGAATCCCCAGCCTCCAGACCGCACAAAGGTGATACATTTTTCATTTAATGTAATCAAAGTTGTCCATTTTGCCTTTCATAATGTTCTTTAGCTCTTCTTTGCTCATAAATTTCCCCCTTCTCCAATGATCTGAAATGAAAATTATCCCTTTCTCTCCTAATTTGTTTATGACATCACCCTTTATGGCCAAAAATCATGTACCCATTTTGACCTTATTTTGGTGTGGGATGGAGGTCCATACTGTTTCTGACATATTATTTTCCAGTTTTTCCCAACATTTTTTGTCAATAATGAGTTCTTCTTGCAGAAGCTGGAGTTTGGGGTTTTATCAAATACTAGATTACTATAGGTCTGGATTATTGTGTCATATGTATCTAATCTATTTCATAAATCTACCACTCTATTTCTTAACCTGTACCAAATAGTCTGTTTTATAATATAGTTTTAGATTTAGTACTACTAAGCCACCATACTTTGTATTTTTTTCATTAATTCCCTTGATATGCTTGATCTTTTGTTCTTCCAGATGAATTTTGTTATTTTTTCTAGTTCTATAAAATAATGTTTTGACAGTTTGATTGGCATGGCACTAAACAAGCAGAACAATTTAAGGAGAATTGTTATTTTTATTATATTATCTCTGCCTACCCATGACCAATTGATATTCTTCCAACTGTTTATATTTGACTTTATTTGTATGAGAACTGTATTGTAATTGTGTTCATATAGCTCTTGAATTTGTCTTGGCATGTAGACCCTCAAATATTTTATTTTGTCTACAGTTATTTTAAATTGAAATTTCTATTTCTGTCTCTTGCTGATGGGCTTTGTCAGTAATATATAGAAATGCTGAAGATTTTGTGAGTTTATTTTATATTCTTTTGTCTTTCCTTGTCAAAAAGGACCATCACATTAGGAAAGTGATGCCATCACATACAAATGAATTGAATTTAAGTGAAGGAAGACTGTACAACAATCTCACTTTTTCCTTCAGAGCCATCAATCTCCAGTGACAAGATGCATATGGTGTTTACCTATCTTGATTGTGTTAATTTGGATTTAGTAAAATAGCCTGGTAAAAGCTCACAGTGATTAACACAAGTAGATCCCTTCCCTGCATCCCCTTTTTAAAAAATCTTTTTTGGGATATATGTCTAGTAGTGGTATTATTAGTTTAAAGAGTATGCATAATTTTATAGTCCTTTCAGCATAAATCATTATCTTTTCATCATTTACCAATTGGGGAATAGCTGGTTGTTTGCATATATATATATATATATATATAAATTTGACTCAGTTCCCTATACATTTGAGAAATGAACAAATCATCAGAGAAATGTTCTCCAAATTCTTTTCACAATTTTTTACTGGTAACCATACTTCTCACCCATTTATTTTATTTTATCTCTCCTTTTACCCTGTCTTACAAAAATATTTTGTTTCTGATCACCCATTCCCTAATAAACCCTTGACCTGGGAATTCCAGTGTTTGTCTATGATATTTCTGGACATTTTCACCTTAGGTTCTCTTTCAGGAGATATTCAGTGAGTTCTTTCAATTTCTGTTTTACCCTCTGGTTCTATAATATCAAGACAGTTTTCCTTGAAAAATTCTTGAAAGATGATGCGCAGGCTTTTTTTTTTTTTTAATCATGGCTTTTATGTAGACCAATAATTTTAAATTCTTTCTCCTTGATTTATTTTCCAGGTCAGTTGCTTTGTCATGATATATTTCACATTTTTTTTCTATTTTTCATTCCTTTGGATTTGTTTTATTGTATCTTGATTTCTCATAAATTCATTAGCTTCCATTTGCTCAATTCTAATTTTTGGAGATGATAGCATAAAATATGGAAGGTAAGAAGAAATGTGCAGGAAAATCATCTTATGCTTAAAAGGCATCAAAGATAATAAAATAGGGGCAGCTAGGTGGCACAGTAGATAGAGGACCAGCCCTGAAGTCAGGAGGACCTGAGTTCAAATTGAACTCATATACTTAATACTTCCTAGCTGTGTGATCCTGGGCAAGTCTCTTAATCCCAATTGCCTCAGCAAAACAAAACAAAACAAAACAAAAAGATAATAAATAAATATGATAAGATAATAAAAAGATAATAAATGCCAAATGTCAGAGCATCAAAGAACAAGAAAGACAAAGCAAATTAAATTTTAAAAATACATAGCACAATTAAAATAGTTGAGGGACTCAAAGTATGTTCTAGTCAAAAAAATTTAATGAAAAAGATGAACAAGAAAAATGTTAAGAATCTAAATAAAATTTTAGAAAAGTTAGATGTGATTAATAAATATGAATAAAAAAGATAGTCTTAGTTTTGAATGGCATAAAAACTTGCAAAGGTAGTAAAATAGAAATTTTAAACATAATCATTACTGACTAAAAGTTATCCCTCAAATTATACTTTATAAAGAGAATTGGGTGGGGGAAAGATTCAAACTTGAATAGACTAAAGTATTATTATGCCATAGTTCTCTTATTGTCCTGACTGAGTTTCTCTAATTATTCTAATTCAGACCTTCTTTAAACCCTGCTTCTCAATTCCGCAAACTCCCCCCACCCCTCCACCCCTCCACCCCTCCACCCCCGCCATGAGAATACTTCATAAAACATCTGAATGTCTCTTCCCATCTCAAGCTATTGGAAAGTCAGATCATATCTTATCAAGATGCCTCTCCCTATGTCTGGGGTGCCTCCCCCTGATTATGTTATCTCCTCTCCAGAGTCTCACCCCACCCTGTCAGAATTCCTTTTCAGTACCCTGATTCCGCCCCTGCCTCAGTCTACCCTTTGTGTCTGAGGCACTTGTGTGTGTGTGTGTGTGTGTGTGTGTGTGTGTGTGTATCACTGAGAACTCTGATTGTTTGCTGGATGATTGGAAACGATAGTCTCATTCAGCCCTGGGACCAAACATGGATCGATTGGTCTCACTATATCTCTCCATTTAATAAATTATTAAATACTCTCTAATCTCTATCTTGCTCAGGTTCTCCGGCATTACAGTATATAATCCTAAAGAATGAATAAGTCAAAAACCAAAATAGCTTTCATGTCTGAGGATTGGAGTACAAATCCTACCTATGACACCTACTAGTTGTGTGATTTGGGGTGAATCATTTAATCTCTCTAGCTCTCTCTTTTCTCATGAATTCAAGGTATTTGCCTAAATGTCCCTTAAGTTCTGTTCTAGCTTTAAATTTACTATCTTTAGTAAATTTATTTTAAATTTACATTTTTGTGAAGAGGATAAAAATATTTATGGGAGGGTGCGTAAATATGCAGGTATTATTTTCCTATTAGAATTCAAATTCTCATTAGAATCTAAGTTTCTTGACTGGTTTTTTGTTTTGTTTTGTTTTATGCATGCCTATTAGCCTAGAAATCTGCCAGATACAGAAAAATTTAATACCTGTTTGTGTAAATGGAATTAAATTGATTTTTTGAAGGGTTGAAGGGCAAATGACTGGTTTGGTTAAAGAAATCAGAGTACCAGTGAGGTGAGCTTTCAAAGTTTTCGTTGTGGCTAAAAATATTATCTCAAAATCATTCCAATGTCTAAATGTCATTGGAACCAAGGATTTAGCTATGAATTGGCAGGGATGGCTTAGAGAGCTGAGTATGACATATCTATTACAGGTCAAAAGATATATAATGTTAGAAAATCCTTACCATGTCATTTCCTGTGATTTCTCCTCCTGCCTCCCCCCCCCCAAAAAAAAAAAAAAAAAATCAAGGTTTTACCAAAGCTTCTTCTGTGGTCATGTTATTCAAACAGGGTTCATTCAGATGGATGTATGTTGGCTGTGAACCAACAAATCCACCTTTCACTTGTGAAGACTCAGACAAAGTGAACTTCTTTGATCTAAAAAACAAGCCAGATGCTAAAACGTGGCCTTGGAGCCACTTAAGACAAGGGGGATGCTCAAATCCTCCCATAGTCTGGCATTCAGTTCAGCACCTGAAAAGAAATTATTCAGATACAAAGGAATTACCATGTGAATGGTGTTTCTACACCATTTCTGCATATGCTGCCTTGCATTTTTATCAAGACAAAATAAACCAGCGTGAGAAAGCAGGTGCTTTCCCCCCCTCTATCTATTGAATATCAGTCTTTCCCAGCAGTTAGCTGGGTGCACTAATGGCTACAATACAGAAACGTTTTGATTTCGATCCAAACTCTTGGCCCTGAAGCAGCCTTTTTTTTTTTTTTTTTTTTTTTTTTTTGAGTGTGGGTATTTTTTTTTTAAAGCACTGAGCTTTTGATCCAAATCACATTGTATGGCAGAACATTTAAATGAGAAGGCAAGGGGGCTGATCATAGGGGATAGTCACTGAGTTTTGAAGTCTCAAAAAGCATGTGAGCTCTGAGAGGTTTTTGAGAAAAATTCATTTGAGGTTCTTCCCTGCAATCCCACCTACAGAGTTAAAGACATTAATTACTAGTCACAGATATATTAAAACGCTGAGAGATCAGGCTGACAACACTATGTGGGTCTTTCATCTTGGGACTTCACAACAATAAGGATGATGATAAGATAGACCTGGGATAGGAAATTGCAGTGGATTTCAGGTGAAATTTAAAATCTTGTGTGTACCCTGATATCAGACTATAGAAAACCACTATTCAGTCAGCTGCTCTCTGAGAAGAAATAAAACAGGGGTCTGGCAAGGTGGCAGCACGGATGTTAATTCACAAAGCAGCAAGTGAAGGGAAGCTGCTAAGTGGCACAGTGGGCTAATGAGCCACTCCAGTGTTTCACCACAGGAGACAGATGGGTTGAATTCTGGCATTGGTCACAAGTGAAAATTGGTTTACAGATCTCTGTTTGGTCCCTGGTGGACAGTTGTCCTCCTGATAGACTTCCTCAGACTTTGCTCCAATTTTCTGCACAGGAGAGACACAAGACTGAAAGAGCAGGAACAGAGGCCATCAAGATGGAAGTGCTTGGGCAGAGCAAGAGTCATAGCCAGAGTGAAAAGGGGGACCATCTTCAGTCCCTTTCTAATATTTGCAGCTGACAAGTATCTCATTTGCACAAGCATGGCAATCTACTCAGTGCTGTAAAAGAAAACAAAGCAATAAACAAGGTCAATTTCTTTTTTAATATAACCACATTTCCAATAAACTACGAGTTAACAGTAAGATATTTGAAAAATTATATCTATGAAAGAAAGGGGGTTAGGAAATCAAGAAGAGGAAGAATGGGAGAGGGAGGAAGAAAAGGAAGGAAAAGATGGAACAGGGTAGAAGGGAGAAAGAAAAAGGGACAAACAGAAACAGGGAGAGACAGAGAGTCAGAAGCAGAGAGAGACAGTAGTAGAGAGAGAAAAAAAAAGAGAAAAACAGAGAAAGAAGAAGGTCTGGAAGAAACATGAGAGTAGTAGTGGTCTCCTCCATGAGACTAAATCCTTAGGGATTTCTTAAAAGTGGATAAATCAAATTGATTTGATTCCATTAAAAATGTTTGCATTCTTTTCTTATAATCTATATAATATAATAATAACCACAGTTAGAGCTGTGGTTAGCAGCACCCAAATTTTATAGTGATAATATTAATTTTAGTCTTATCAGATAGTAGTATGTGTTTGAGACAATATAATTGAGTCTTTTAAAAAAAACTGATATATAATACATAGGAAACAGTAAAACAAACGTTTCATTCTTGGCAAAAAATCACAGTTATTTGGTAGAAAATATTACAAGGTATCAGAGAATTAAAAATATGAAAAGAATAAAAGTTCAAGAAAAACTCAGTAGGAGGAAAAACACAAGAAGGGAATAGTTAAGAAAAGGTTAACATTGATTTAGATGGGTCAGTTTTAAAGCAAGAAAAAAGAAAGTAGAAGAAGAAACTAAAACTAAATCAATTAAAAGAAAGTCTAGTGGTTAAAAAGTCAACTTAAAAATGAATAAAAAGAGACATCAAATGTTTAAAAGGAGATTTTTGAAAAAAGAGCATTATGACATAAGAGGGAAAAATAAAATACTTTTAAAAAGTTTTTTTCTACTATAGTTTTTATTTTTAAAGACCAGAGAGATATACAACATATTTAATTCATAGATTTTAGTTTTCTTTTTAACCACTTCTTTATTAAAAGCATTATTATTGATTGATTCCATCTGGATAAAAAGTAGGATCATAAGTGAAATCATGGAACCAATCAAGCAATGGTTTCTGTGAAGTTCATACTGTTTAAAAATTTCCCTGTTTCCAAAGTCTTCATCATGTTCAGTCATTGTATTCCAAGATGTTGGTTTTATATGTTATGTTGGTCTTCAAAAAAGCTTCAAAAAAGCTTTCCTAAGCTATGAGTCTCTATTGGACTAAAACTCTTGGAAATAAATGAATTTCAAAAAAGAAGTAAAGTTAAAAAAAAAAAAAAAAAAAAGATGAATTGCCAGTGAGAGCTATAGATGAGAAAGGCAACTGTAAAACATATACATTGAGAAGAGCAAAATTCAAATTTTAAAAAGCTATTTTCTGAAAAAATACACAATCCCTAAACTACAATTTTCCAGAAAGCTTTATCCCCATTTAATTTTGCTAAATTCAGTTTTATCCAGATGTTGTATGTAAGGTGGGTTTCACTCTAAAGAAAACTATTTCATTTAAAAAAAATGTTTTTCACTGAAAATCAAAACAAAACACCATATACTCTTCAAAGTGGTAGAGAAGATGAAAAACAAAATGTTCATTTGAAGAAACCATGGCTATATTATTGGTGGAGTTAAGAATTGGTTCAAATGTTTGGGAATTGGATCTGGAATTATGCATGAAAAGTCATTAAATTAGTCCTCCTCTGAGACCTAGCAATACCACAACTGAATATATACCCCTAGAAAACCAAAGACAGAATGAAGAGTCTTATGTACATCAAAATATTTGTGGCAGCACTTTTTATGGTATCAAAATAAAAAGAAGAAACAAAGTGGGTACCTGTCAACTGATGATTTCAATGGAAGAGTAATGAGCTTTAAAAAATTACAAATATTTTTTGTTCAGAGAAATATGGGAATACTATCATGAACACATCATGAAATATCATAGAAAAAAGTATAAAAACCAGGGAGAAAATACATACAATAACAACACTAATATAAAAGAAAATAAATCTAAAAAGCAACAATTAGAGTAATTGCAACAAACTATTGGTTCCAGAGAAAAAATGAATGAATGAATGAAAAAGCATTTTTGAAAACTTCATATGTACAAATACTGTACTAAGCATCAAGGATACAAAGAGAAAACCAATCTTGTTACTGCTCTCAAAGACCTTACATTCTAATGGAGGAGACAACAGATATTAAAATTGGTCTTCAGAATTCAGAAAAATAAATGCCCACTTGGATAAAACCATAACTGATTCTGAAAATTCTGGAGACTTAAGTGCCAAGAACTTTATTTTCTTGGGTTCAGAAGACAAAGGATCACAACAGAGGAAGTTGGTGCAACAGAAAGAACACTGGAGGACAAGTGCTTTCATCCCAACTCTCTGGAGTTTAGTCTTTTCAACTATAAAATGAATGGTTTGGGTTAGATTGTCTCTAAGTTCCATTCTTATCTGATCTATGATCCCATGATCTATGATCACATGAAACATATTTCCCTCCTTTCAATAGAAAGGAGCTACAGAATGATGCATATATTGTCAGAAAAGGTCATCATGTGAATTCAAAAACTTTATTTATTACAAAAGGCAAATCCTATGTGACAACACCAACCTGTATACATCCTCATGGCACTTCCTGTCTTTTATTGTGTGTTGGAGTCATCACATTTACTAGCTGTATTAGTTAACAAATCACTTAATCTCTGGAACTCAGATTTCACATTCATCAAAAGGGATAAGTATTAAAAGGTTTTAATGCTTATCTCCCAAGACTGCTGTAAGGATAGAATTAAAAAAATGTGTCTAAAGAATTTTTTAAACTTTAAGAACATTATGTAAATAGCTGTTTATATGATTGTTATTGCTGTAATCATTTGAATTCTTTGTCTTCTTAAATTTCTGTATGACACTGAGTGTTCTTTAGTTCATAGAAACATGTCCAAATCTCCCAAGTCCTTGGGTTTGGCCTTTCACCAATTCAAGCTATTGTCTTATATCCCCACCTTCCTTTCAGAGATAAACTACTTTTTAAAAAAATTATTTCACATAGACTTGATCTCAAGCTTAAAAAATTCAGCACAAAGTTCATTCTTTTACCCGCTTAAACCCATCTCTCTATCTAACTGTTCCTTTTTAGTTATTTAAAAAAAAAAAAAAAAAAAAAAAAAAAAAAAAAAGTCTTGTTTTCTCAGTATTACAACCTAGGAAGCATCCTTAACACCCCATTCTTTCTCTCACCCAGTCAGTTAATTGCCAAGTCCTAGCAATTCTTTCTTCACAATATCTCTCACCACTCTTCCTTTTTCATCACTCAACCTCTTTCTCCATGTTGATTTTATATTATTACCAACTAAATACTCTATTTTTACATTAGTGTTATCTATTGATGCTCCCAGTAAATGACATTCCATTTTCTGTTTTTCATTCCTGAAGCACTATCCTTCCTCACCTTTTTATTCTACAACTACTTAGCACTCTATCACTTAATAATATATTAGAGAATAAATAAATACATAGAAAGATAGATGATAGATAAATATAGATAGATAGATAGATAGATAGATAGATGGACAGACTATATGTATATATGTGTTTACATTTACATTGTTGATGTTGTTCAGTCTTGTTCAGCTCTCTGTGACTTTCTGGACCTTAGAGTGTCTATATTGTTTCTTTAGCAATGATAATGGAGTGGATTGTCATTTCCCTCTCCAGTAGATTAAGCAAATAGAAGTTAAGTGACTTGCCTAGGCTCACACTATAATAGGCTCACACTGAGTCTATATTTGAACTCATCTTCCTGACTCAAGAGTCAGCACTGCATCCACTGAATCATCTAGCATCTAGCTGTCTAAGCAGTTTATATATGTATGTATGTATGTGTGTGTGTGTGTATATACACACATACGTATACACACAAAGTATACATGTATATGTATATATTTGTATAGACTATAATAGTATACACGTATATGTACATTATATACGTGTGTATATATATGTGTATGCATGCCCTAATAATAATATCTAGCATTTACATAGGGATTTAAGGTTTTCAAAGCACTTTACAAATATTATCTCATTTCAGTTTCACAACCCTGGGGAGATAAATACTATTATTATCTCAATTTTATAGATGAGAAAACTAAGGCATACAGAAGTTAAATTATTTGCCCAGAGTCACAGATAGTAAGTGTCTAAGGCAGGATTCAAAGACTTTTTGACTCCAAGCTAAGTACTTTATTCATTATGTTACATAGATTCATATATGAAATTATACATGTAAATATATGCATGTGATATATACACAAACATATGCATATATGTCTAAACATAGATTTGTATGTAATATACAGTGTGCATATTCTTGGAATACAGTTGACATTTAATAAATGCTTATTGAATCAAGTTGAATCTTTAATTCTTGTTCATATTATCTTTCCAATTTGATTTGTAGTCCTTAAATCTAAAACCATGTAAGATGTAGTTACTTAATAAATATTTATAACTTTTATTTTTTCTCTTTCTCAAAGCACATAACATAGTGTCTTCTACAGAGCAGATTCAATAAATGTTTGTTAAGTGAATATATTAATATTTTCCACATAAATCACCTGATTCTGTCCCTTATATTTTCTTTTAAATTCTCTGAAAGAAGAATATCATTCTCCAACTATCTAAAGACATTTGAAACTTTTATGAAGCTTTAAATGAGAGTCACTTCAGACTGCTTAAATTTTTGTACTACTTTATAGCTAATAACAAATTTTTAAATGACCAAAAATGTTTTTAATATCCCATTTCATTAGTGAAAGCTATTAAAATTATTTTTTAAAGTTATAATTAATTTTAACAATTTTCAAGCAATTTAAGATGCTGTCTTTATAGTATTAAACAAAGAAAGAAAATGGAAATAATTAAGCATATTTCAGACCATGTTGATAACCCAACTAGAACTATTTAGGAAACAAAATAAACTATTACTTAACTGGTGGTGTTAAATAAATAGCCCGAAGTAACCAAATCATTGTCTACTCTCTGCAGATGCTAAAGAAAAATAGGGAAAGATTAATCAATATAATCAAACAGTTTTTAAAAAGTAATTTAGCAAATACTTATTAAGTCATTACTATGATCTAGGCACTGTGCTAAATCTGAAAATACAAAAAATGCCAAAAGCAGTCTCTCCCTTCAAGTAGTTTACATTCTAATGGAAGAGATTATATGTAAATAAAAACATACAAGACAAATACAGAGCAGATGAGGAAAGTTTCCTGATAGGCAGTCACTAACTGTCTGGAAGGGCTGGTGTTAAGGAAGGAGAGCTAAGCCTTTAAGGAAGTCAAAAAAGCAAAGGCAGAGATAAAGTGACAGAATTCCAGGCATGGAAGATAATCAGTGCATGAGGGAAAAGGTAGAAGATGAAGAAATAGCAAATAGGCTAATGTGACTAGAATGTCAAACATAGAAGGGATTAAGCAAAAGAAAACTAGAATAGTTTATAAAGAGTAAAGTGAAAGTGTGTTATCATTTCTTCTGGAGATGATAGGGAGTACTTGGAGTTCCTTTAGTAGGCAGACGTATATCTGTCTTAGAAAAATCCACTTGGAAGCTGAGTAAACGATAGACTATAATGGGAAGAGATTTGAGGCAGGGTGACCAGTTAAAAGTCTATTATAGTAGCCCAGACAAGGAGTGTTTAGGATTTGAACACTTTCATATTTAAATTGAAAATTTCTACATATTAAATATTTTAAGGCAAATGGTAAAAAGATAATAATTCTAAGTTCATATTAAAGTCCATGAAAATGCTCTAGGAAATTAATAAGTAACTGATTTAGGATTATGAATAGAAAATTGTAAGGAAATGTATAGAAGGTTGGAACTCTGAAAGATGTATTTGAATCCAGAACAGCAGAGTACTTAAGGCTAAGTACTTACTCAATGAGAGATAATGGTTCTATAAACATATACTTATATGATATGGTGATATGATGTCTCGCCCCACAGTTGGGCACCAAAATATAATGTCTGGACTAGCTCTTTGGAGGACCTCAGGATCAGTCAGAGTCAGGATCAGTCCAAGTCCTTGGTTTTTAGGAGGAGAAGTGAAGGAGGCAGGCAAGCTGCCATGTGGTTTGTTTAACTTGGATCCTGACCCTGGAATCTGGAGGCTGAAGTCTTCCCTGCTGAGCACATTGTGGCAGAGAGACTCAGACCCTCTCCCTCAGCCCTACAATCCTTCCCTACAATTATCTCACCACACCACATTCAACAAGCGCCAATAGTGAGGAGAGCCATCACATTACCATATCATCTAAATATATGTTTATAGAACCATTATCTCACATTAAGTAGGTACTTAGCCTTAAGTACTCTGCTGTTCTGGATTCAAGTACACCTTTTCAGAGTTCCAGCCCTCCACAGAAATGCACATAAACATGTGTTGTACCTAAAGCTTGCAAACTCCTTACTTCCTTATGTCTATAATATGCATGGCACTGAATGGCATATGATAAAGAAGTTTCAAGTATTTTTAAAATCTTGTCTTTAGTGAATAGAAGATTCAGGGCAACTCTAAAACATGTTGGGAAATAGTTTTATTCTAAGTCAATTTTGTCTTAAGAAAATAAGGATTTGAAGTCCCACTATATGTGTTTTTACATATATGGAAGAGACATACATAAAAAGAGACATAGATAAAGATACAGAAATGGGGGAGAAGGGGAGAAAGGAAGGGAGAAAAGGAGAGAGAGAGAGACTGATGGAATAAAATAGGAAAGTGGAAATTGAAGTATAAAAGGTAGATTTCTTAATGATTTCCTGAAATGAATCAAGGTAATTAATATTAAACTATAATACAGAATGTGATTTAATTTGGTCTATGTTGACTATGCCTATACCTACTGTCTGGCCTATTTTCCCAATTTTGTTCTGCAGTATGCCTATCTTGAACTCTACATTTCAACCCACTTTAATTTCTCACATTTCTTGTTTTTATGTTTTTCTTTCCTATTTCCATGCCTTTGTTCAATATATCCAATATATCTAAAATCCAATGTTCACTACTTTCAAATTCTAAAATAATAACAAAATCAATTCTGTTAGTGATCCTGGAAGAGCATGTCAAACTACTCCTCTATTTTTTATTTATTTAATTTTCTAAAACAAGATATTCCTCAAAGATAACATTGCTCTTTCTATATATATAGTTTCCCTTTATTCAATTCTAAGGTCCTTGAGGATAGGGACCCTCTTCAGTTTTATAATTTTATCACCATCTTAGTACAATACATGACATATAGTAAGGTTAATATATACTTTTAATATGTTTATTCATTCATTACTTTTCAAAATATCCCTTATGTCTAAGTCCTCCATGAAACCTCTCAAATTAAAAAGAATCTTTTTGTTCTCAAATTTTTCATAGCTCTTTTTATTTTGCCTAATATTCACATATTTAATTTTATATGATATTTCTCTATTAAACTATAAACTTCTTTAATTCAATTCCATTCACCAAATCTATATGAAGTAAATACCCAAGTGAATTTAGAATTCCAGAAAATAACAAGAAAAGATAAAATAAACAATTCAAAGAAATAAAAGAAAACAATACAATGGGAAAAGCTAGAGATCTCTTCAAGAAAAGTTGAGGTGACCTGTCAGATTGGCTAAGATGACAGGAAAAAATAATGATGATTGTTGGAGGGGATGCGGGAAAACTGGGACATTGATGCATTGTTGGTGGAGGTGTGAACGAATCCAACCATTTTGGAGAGTAGTTCGGAACTATGCTCAAAAAGTTATCAGTGTTACTACTGAGATTATATCCCAAAGAGATTATAAAGAAGGGAAAGGGACCTGTATGTACACGAATGTTTGTGGCAGCCCTTTTTGTAGTGTCTAAAAACTGGAAACTGAATGGATGTCCATCAGTTGGAGAATGGCTGAATAAATTGTGGTATATGAATATTATGGAATATTACTGTTCTGTAAGAAATGACCAACAGGATAATTTCAGAAAGGCCTGGAGAGACTTACACGAACTGATGCTGAGTGAAATGAGCAGGACCAGGAGATCATTATATACTTCAACAACAATACTATATGATGACCAGTTCTGATGGACCAGGCCATCCTCAGCAACGAGATCAACCAAATCATTTCTAATGGAGCAGTAATGAACTGAACCAGCTATGCCCAGAAAAAGAACTCTGGGAGATGACTAAAAACCATTACAATGAATTCCCAATCCCTATATTTATGCACACCTGCATTTTTGATTTCCTTCACAAGCTAATTGTACAATATTTCAGAGTCTGATTCTTTTTGTACAGCAAAATAACGTTTTGGTCATGTATACTTATTGTGTATCTAATTTATATTTTAATATATTTAACATCTACTGGTCATCCTGCCATCTAGGGGAGGGGGTAGGGGGGTAAGAGGTGAAAAATTGGAACAAGAGGTTTGGCAATTGTTAATGCTGTAAAGTTACCCATGCATATATCCTGTAAATAAAAGGCTATTAAATTTAAAAAAATAAATAAATAAATAAAAAATTCATACATAAATGCCATGGGAAAAAAAAAAAAAAAAAAGAAAAGTTGAGGTGATGGAATTCCAGCTGAGCCATTTAAAATCCTAAAAGATGATTCTATTAGAGTACTACAGTCAATACACCAGAAAATTCAGAAAACTCAACAGTGGCCACTACATTTGAAAAGATCAGTTTATGTTCTAACCCTAAAGAATTCTAATCTATGGCAAATAATGTCACATTACCAAACTATTGCACTCATTTCATAGAACAACAAGGTTATGCTTCAGATTCTGTAAACTAGGTATCACCAATATATGAAATGAGAATTATCACAAAGAGTAACCTCATTTTTGAAGAGACAAAAGAGCTAGAGTCCAAATTATCAATATTCTCTGGATTATGGAGAAAGCAAGGAAGTTTGGGGAGGGGGGAAGTGAATATACTTTTATTTCCTTGACTACACTAAAGTTTTTGACAACAAAATGTGGCAAAGGAGATCATTTTACTAATGAGAAACCTGTATGCTGTCTCATGAGAAACCTGTATGCTGTCCAAAAGCAAAAATTAAAACGAAACATTGAATAACTGATTGATTTAAGATTGGAAAAGGAGTATGACAAAGCTGTATGTTTTCAGTTTATTTATTTAACATATACGAAAAACACATCATGTTTAATGTCAGGATGGATTAATTAAAAGATAGAATTAAGTTTGCCTGGAAAAATATCAACAATTTTAGATATTTAGACAATGCCATTCTGATGGCAGAAAGTGTTTCTAAATACATGACTATCCATGCAAATGTGATGTAAATATCATAATCACAATTTCAAGAAATGGAGAAATCTTTATATAAAGTACTTTTAACACATTACTTTCCAAGCTTTCATATAATGGTATATATTTTAACATTACAAAAATGTAGGGATTGAATTTTAAAAGTTTATAGTTTAATAGTGAAATATCACATGAAATCAAATACATATAATATTAGGCAAAAATTCAAAGAGCTATGAAAAAATTTTGAGATGAAAAAGATCCTTTTCAATTTGAGAAATTTTAAAGGCTTCATGGAAGAGTTAGAGCAGGGAAATTTTTTTTTTTTAGTAATTATTATTATATTTATTTTAAGTTAAAACGCATAGTATACATTTTTTCAGTTTAGATTTTTTCTTTTTTTTTTTTTTAATTTAATAGCCTTTTATTTACAGGATATATGCATGGGTAACTTTACAGCATTAACAATTGCCAAACCTCTTACCCCCCCACCCCCTCCCCTAGATGGCAGGATGACCAGTAGATGTTAAATATATTAAAATATAAATTAGATACACAATAAGTATACATGACCAAAACGTTATTCTGCTGTACAAAAAGAATCAGACTCCGAAATATTGTACAATTAGCTTGTGAAGGAAATCAAAAATGCAGGTGTGCATAAATATAGGGACTGGGAATTCAATGCAATGGTCTTTAGTCATCTCCCAGAGTTCTTTTTCTGGGCATAGCTGGTTCAGTTCATTACTGCTCCATTAGAAATGATTTGGTTGATCTCGTTGCTGAGGATGGCCTGGTCCATCAGAACTGGTCATCATATAGTATTGTTGTTGAAGTATATAATGATCTCCTGGTCCTAGAGCAGGGAAATTTTGAAAAGTAATGAATGAATATATCAAAAGGATATATTAATCTTACTATATTTCATACATTGTACTAAGAGAGTGATACATTTGATAATAGGTAAAAGAGAAGAATATAGAAGTTGATTTGAAATTTCACATCAAAAAAACAAAATTAAGATCTTGACAACTGGTCTCATCACTTCTTGGCACATAGATACAAGATATGGAAGGCAGTGCCAGATTTTATATTCTTGGGCTCAATGATCACTGTAGAAGGTGACTGCAACTATGGAATTAAAATATGTTTGCTCATTAAAAGAAAAGCTAAGGTAAATCTAGGCATCAAATTAAAAAGCTGAGATATCATCTTGAAAACAAAGGTCCATGTAGTCAAACCTATGGCTTTTCTAATAACAATGTGTGATTATGATAGCTGGACTATTAAAAAATGCTGAGTGCCACAGAACTGATGCTTTTAAATTGTGGTACTAGAGAAAACTTTCAAGAGTCCCTTGGACATCAAAGAGAGAAAATAAGTCAACACTTTAATAAATTAATGCAGGCTGTCCACTAGAAGGTCAAATACTGAAGATGAAGCTTAAATACCTTGACCACATATAAGATAACACTCATTGGGAATGGCTTAGATATTGAGAAAGATTGAAAGCAAAAGAAGAAGGGGACAGCAAAGGGTGAGGTGGATTGACGGTGTCATGAAAACAACAAATATGAGCTTGGACAGACTTTGAGAGATAGTGGAAGATAGTAAGGCTTAGCATGATTAAGTCATGGAGTCATGAAGAGTTGGATCCTACTGAACAACTAAACAATGAAAACAATAAATACAAAATACCAACTCTGTGCCTTGCTAAATCATGGAAAAATTAAGCAAAAATTAAAATGAAACCTGTTCTCAAGGAACTTCTACTCTATTAGATGCCTTTGAGAGATAAGTAACCTTTTTTTCTTTGTATATCATACTTCATTTGATTGGAACTTAATAACTACTTGTTAGTTATAGTTATCAGACCAAGCTATATCAAAAACTTTACTATCCTCTTTCCAAAAAACCCTAAAAATCTCTTTTCCTTCCCTGTTTCTAAATACATGAGTACTTGGGCAAATGTAACGTGAATATCGTAATTACAGTTTTAAGATGAGAAATCTTTCTTTACATAAAATACTTTTAAAACATCACTTCTCACACTTTCATATGATCGTATATATTTTAACATTACAAAATTATATGTCCTGGAGATCTAGTTTAAAATGGATAACTAGAATCAATGTTAAAAGCTTTGTTGCATTCTTATCCAACTTTAGCATTCTCCTGATACTAGAAAATGGATCCATAGGAAGGAGAGACATAAAACCTTAAAAAAAAAAAACAGGCCAAGAATTAGTTTGGCAAAAGATGTAGAGATTCTCAGCTGGATATATATTCAATAAACATAAGCAACCTAGCCCCTTTGTGAGAAACTATCGTCAGTGGATTAGTTAAGTTCCCAGTGAATCACTTTGCCACCAAAGATCATAATGTTTTGTTGCTGCCATAGATCATTTCTGTCAGATAAAACCCTTTGTTAAACCATCAATGTTGGAAGCTCATATCTATCTAAAATGGTACAAAGCATGCATTATAATTTCAGCTATGATAGCTATTTTCAAGGAAGAATTAAAATAGCACAATTTTGACAATTTACCTTTTTAAAAACTAATTTCTTAGTTCATTATTTTATACATCAAGTACACTAAATCTTCTTACATGCTTTTAATATATCACTTACCATTCAGTAATTACTACCTCCTCCAAGTCTTCATATTCTTTAAGAATTGAAACTCATAAAATGACATTGGTCTTATAACTATATAAAATCCACAAGGAAAAAAATCCCCTGTTTTTAAAGGGTCCCAGTTGTGAAAATTTTACTCACACTAACTTATTAAACTTTTAAAACTCATTTCAGATTGTGAGAGGCATAGCATGATCTCATTGAGAAGGAAGAAGGAACTGAAATGATCTTACAGGATAAGATATAAAGAAAGAAGATAGTAGGTTTTTTTCTACCTTCAGAGAAATCACTGAAACAGTAAAATTCCATTTAGTGCTTCTCCTAGAGGAAACACATATAAAAATGAAGTCATTTGAGTAGAAAAGTTATCCATAATACTTGAGCCACTGAGCTAGTTAATCTGTTGTATCTTAGTCAGAAATATAATCAGAATAGTCTGAATAGAATAGAATAATCAGAAGTTTCCTCAATTGAATCTTTTTTTTTTTTCCAGAGGATGATTGTCATCCTAATCTGCTTTATTTCTGTCTTGATATAATACATTATTATATAATATTTCAAAATCAGTGAAGCTTATCATACTTATAGGTCTTGTGAGCAACAAGATTAAAGATAAAACATTATCTTTGATCCTGATGACCTTTCAAACTTCTCTAAAAAAGAAACTATGTGCCAAATAATTCAATTTCATAAGTCTCTATTGTATAGGACATCTAGAATCCAAAAGAATGTTTTTTAGAAGCCATGAACTGATACTTATACTGAGCTCATCAAGCAATACTCCAGCTTCCACACTACTAATAGCAAAGCGGTACTAATTTCTCCAAGGATTTGATAACTAGCAACAGAATACAACTCTAAATGTAACCCATCTTCCTCTTTCTGGAGACCTTGACTCCAGCCTTCAAAATTTGCTTAAACCAGAACATATTGAGCTGCAGCCATTCAAAAGTAGAAACCTTCTGAAGGTCATGATAACTAGGTTAGTACCACAACAGATAATGCTGTAGCATAAGAGTTCTAAAGTTTTGAAGTATTGGTTTTAGGACAACATGAACATGCAAAGTTTGAGAATGGGGTGTTGAAGCACTAAACTCTGCTGAACACTGCTGCCAGCAGACTTTGAATTGCTGGGTCAAATGCTGGGTCAAATAATTAAATAGCAAAAGGAGTGGAACAGGTCACTAAGAGAAGATAGTGTTCATGTAAGCAGCTATGTAACACTCCATTAAACCTGAAGTAAAAGCTCTGCATATAGTGGAGATCAATTCTGTGCACCAATAACCAATGGGGTGGAGACTTAGAGTGATGAATTGTGAATTGCCCATCCTGGGAAGAGGCTGAGACACTTTGGATTCTAATTCCCAAGGAAACCACCATCATTGAGGACAGGGTCAGAAAGCAAGTAATAAGGTAAAATCAGGAGAAATAAGAATAAAATTGCCAAAGATCTTAAGAAAAATACAGACAAAGACTACAAGAAGGAAAATTTCAATAATAGAAGGAAATATGGCCTCCAGATCTAGTTAACAAATTAAGGCATCTATGAATTAACATTACAAGACAAAGGAAAATGATCCAACATTTGAAAATACAGAGAACTGTAGAAAGTGATAAGAATATGGAATTACAAAACACTGCTCCTAAATGATTCAAAAGAGAAACGAAAACTGTGAAAGCAAAATATATATAATTTTTATGCAGCAAAAATAATGGGTAGAATAGAAAAACTAGAATCTGCAAATCTTTCCAAAGAAATGAGAGAATAATAGATAGGAAATGCAAATATGTAGAAGTTAAAGACAAAGTAAAAAAATAAATAAATAAAACATTCAAAGAAAATATATTCACTCTTTAAGTTAAACACATTGATCTTAAATACAGGATTCAATAAAAGGATAATATTAACAGAAAATATCCTCATCATCCAAACATACTGATGACAAGCTATATAGATACACTCAGGTTCACAGGTCTACCAGAAGAAGGGAGACAGTTGATCAGAAGGCAGTTACAAGGGGGTCTCTTTACCAGAACTGAGACAAGATTCTTTTACTTTGCCTATACTCAGATTTGGGTTGCAATCCTGGCTCACAGTACAGGTTCCTAAAACGATCTCTGAAAACAGTTTTGCACAGAACATTCAAAGCTTGGGACAATGCATCTTTCATCCTGGAAACTGAGACCTTCTTTAACATAGTCAGAAATTGAATAATATTTTCAGATTAAGAAATTAAAACCATTTCTAAGGATATGAAAATTTGCTCTAAATCACTATTGATTAGAGAAATGCAAATTAAGACAACATATTTCAGATTGGCTATGATATCAAGAAAAGATAATGAGGGAGAGAATGTGGAAAAACTGGGGCACTAATACATTGTTAGTGAAGTTGTGAACTGATTCAACATTAATGGAAAACAATTTGGAACTATGTTCAAAAAGTTATCAAAGTGTGCATACTCTTTGATCCAGCAGTATCTCTACTGGACTTGTATTCCAAAGAGATCAGAAAAAAATGGAAAAGGACCCACATGTGTTAAAATGTTTGTGGCAGCCCTTTATGTAATGACAAGGAATTGAAAATGACTGATACCCATCAATTGGAAAATGGCTGAATAAGTTAGGATATATGAATGTTATGGAATATTATTGCTGTATAAGAAACAATCAACAGGCTGATTTCAGAAAGGCCTGGAAAGATTTATATGAACTGAAAATAAATGGAAGTGAGTAGAACTAAGAGAACATTGTACACAGCAACAACAAGATTATGTGATAATTAATTCTAATGGATGTCTCTTTTCAACAGTAAGGAGATTTAGACCAATTCCAATGTTCTTGTAATGGAGAGAGACATCTTCACCCAGAGAGAAGACTGTGGTGACTGAGTATGGATCACAACATAGTATTTTTACTTTTTTTTTTTAACTTTTTCTACTTTTTGTTTGCTTTTTACTTTATTTCTGAATTATTTTCCCTTTTGATCTGATTTTTCTTGGGTAGCATGATAAATGCAGCTATATATATATATATATGTATATATATATATATATATATATATATATATATATGAATTCTACATATTAAATATATATTGAATTGTTTCCCATCTAAGGGAGGAAGTGGGGAGAAGGGAGAAAAAATTGGAACACAAGGTTTTGCAAGAGTGAATGTTGAAAATGATGCATATATCTGTGCTTTAAAAAGAAGAAAACAATTTATCAATATGTGAGGGAAATGAGCAAACAAGAGAAAAAACAATTTTTGATCATAGGAAGTTACTATGTTGACAAGGAAGATCAAAAAATACTCTCAGAAGGTAACAAAGTGAAAAATACATCCAAAATTTTCATGAAAAATAAGAATTGACCTCAGGACATGAAAGAGCTCAAAAAAGATATGAAAATAAGTAAGAGATATAGAGGGAAAATGAGAGATCCAAAAGGAGATAGAAAAAGGTAATAATGAGAAGAATGCCTTAAAAATCAAAATTAGTCAAACTGGAAAAAAAAAAAGATGATAAAGCTTATTGAGGAAAATAATTACTTAAAAATTAGAACTGAGCAAACGAAAGCTAATAACTTTATGAGAAATCAAAAAACATCCAAACAAAAACAAAAGAATTAAAAATAAAAAAAAACAATGTGAAATATCTCACTAGAAAAACAACTGTCCTGGAAAATAGATCCAGGAGAAATAACTTAAAAAGTATAGTCCAGCTGAAAAACATGATAAAAAAGAGCTTAGACACCATTTGTTAAGAAATTTTCAAGGAAAACTATCTTAATATTCTAGAATTAGAGGGTAAATTAGAAATGGAAAGAATCTACTGATCGCCTCCTGAAAGAAGCAAAGATTAAAAAAAAAAAAAAAAAGGAATACTTTAGTCCAATTCTGAAACTACCAGGTCAAGGAGAAAATATTACAAGCTTTCAGAAAGAAAGAAATAGTTCAAGTATAGCATAGGAGCCATAGCCAGGATAACATAAGATTTAGCAGCTTCTACATTAAAGAATTGAAGGCTTGGGGTATGGTATTCCAGAGAGCAATGGAGATAAGATTACAACCAAGAATCACCTATCCAGCAAAACTGAGGATAGTCCTTCAGAGTAAAAGATGGATATTTAATGACAGAGAGAATTTTCAAGCATTCGAGATGAAAAGGCCATAGCTGAATAGAAATTTTGACTTTCAAATGCAGGACTCAGATAAAGCATAAGAAGGTAATCAGGAGAAGCAAATCATAAGAGATTTAATATAGACTAATCTGTTTTCATTCTTTCATAGGAAGATAATTCTTGTAATTCATAAGAATTTTCTCATAGAACACAGTACAATATAAAAGGAAAATGTCTAAAAATAACAAAATTAAGGGGTGAGAGAAGAATGTACTGGGAGAGAGGGAGAGTGATAGAATTGCATAAATTATCTGCCACAAAAGAGACAAGAAAAACATTTTTAAATGGAAGAGAAGAGGGGAAAGAGAGAGACTGTAAGTGAACTTTACTCTGGATTTTCTTAGAATTTCTTCAAAGAGGAAATAATATAAACACTCAATTAGTTTAGAAATCTATTTTATAAAAGTAGGAGAGTAAGGGGATATAAGAAAGGAAAAGGAGGCTATAAGAGAAGGCATATTGGGAGAAGGGTGATCAGAAGTAAAACACTTTTGAGGAAGAATGGGGTTAAAGAAGAGCAAGAATAAAATAAACAGGTAGAAAATATAATTAGCAATGATAATAGTGAAAAGAATTTTGAAGCGAGTTTCTCAGATTAAAGCATTATTTCTCAAATATATAGAAAACTGTGTCAAGTTTATTTTATTTTTAAAATAATAATAATAGTTTTATTTTTCAAAATACATGTAAAGGTAGTCTCCAACATTTAGCCATGCAAAACCTTTTCTTTTAATTTTTTTCCCTCCCTACCTCTCCCCCTTCCCTAGATAGCAAGTGCTCCAATATAGATTAAACATGTGCAATTCTTCTAAACCTATTTCCACAATTGTCAGGCTGCACAAGAAAATTCAAATAAAAAAAGGGGGGAAAAACAAGCAAACAAAAACAACCAAGAAAAGGTCAAAATACTATGCTTTAATCCACATTCTGGATGTGGATAACTTTTTATCACAAGTCTATTGGAATTGGTTTGAATCATTTCATTGTTGAAAAGAGTCAATTTCATCACAATTGATTGTCCCATTATCATGTTTTTGCTGTGTACAATATTCTCTTGATTCTATGCACTTCATTTTGCATCAGTTCATGAAAGTCATTCCAGCCTTTTCTGAAAAGAGGCTCTTCAGAAGATAACTGCACAAATATGTATACATATATTGGATTTAACATATATTTTAAATATTTAATATGTATTGGACTACCTACCATCTAGAGAGGGGAGAGGGGGAAGGAGGGGATAATTTGGAACAGAAAGCTTTGCAAGGGTCAATGTCTAAAAATTATCCATGCTTATGTTTTGTAAATAAAAAGCATTAATAAAAAAATTTTAAATAAACAAAATCTTATAAAACCAAAAAAAAAAAAAGAAAAGAAAAGAAAAGAAAAGAAAAGAGGCTGCCCATCATTTTTATGGAATAATAATATTCCATTACATTTGTATATCATGATTTATTCAGCAGTTCACCAATTGTTGGATACCCATTCAATTTTCACTTGTTGCTTCTATGAAAAGTGCTGCTATAAACATTTATGGGTCCTTTTCTCTTTTTTATAATTTCTTTGGGATACAAACCCAGTAGTGACACTTCTGGACCAAATGGTATGCACAGTTTTATACTGCTTTGAACATAGCTCCAAATTGATCTGCAGAATGGTTGAAAAGATTTACAGCTTCAACAATTTATTAGTATTCTATCAATTAAAAAACTGCAAATTAAAACAACTCTGAGGTTCTACCTCACACCTCTCTGATTGACTAAGGTGACAAGAGAAGATAATGACTAATGTTGGATGTGGGAAAATTGGGACACTAATGCACTTTTGGTGGATTTGTGAAATCAGCCAGTCTTCTGTAGAGCAATTTGGAACTATGCCCAAAGGACTATAAAACTGTGAATACTCTTTAATCCAGAAGTGTCTCTACTGAGTCAGTATCCCACACAAAATTATAAAAAAAAGTGAAAAGAATCCACATGTACAAAAATGTTTGTAGTGGCACTTTTCAAAGAGGCAAGGAACTAGAAATGGAGTGTATGTCCAACAATTGAGAAATTGCATTAATCAATTGGAGAGTGGCTTGATTTCTTATAAATTTGAGTATTTCTGCTCTTGATTGTGAGATATTTATATCCTAATTCATCGTCATTTTTTGTGCAAATGCAAGGTACCACTGAGAAAAAGGTAATTCCTTTCTGTCCCAATTAAATTTTCTCCAAAGGTCTATCATACCTATTTTCAAAAATTCTATTTACCTCCTTGTTTTCATTCTTGTTTATTTTGTGCTTTGATTTATCTAGTTCTGATACAGGAAGGTTGAGACAGCCCTCCCCCAGTATAGTTTTGTTGTCTATTTCTTTTTGTATTTCTCTTAACTTCAGGAAGAATCACAAAAGAACTATTGGCATAGGGAAACAAGGGAGAGGGATAAGCATTGTCTTATCAGTTTGGGCTCAAAAGGGAGTAACTTAATCATTCAGTTAGGTATAGAAATTTATCTTACCCTACAAAAAAGTAGGAAATGAAAGGAGAAAGAAGAGAAGGGGCTAAATAGAAAAGAAGGCAGAAATACTAGGAGAAAGGGGTAAGAGAAGAGACAAGGAATGATAAAAGGTAAGTCAAATAGAGGATAGGGTGAGTTAAAAACAAAGTACTAAGAAGGAACATGGTGGAAAGAGATAAGAAAAGTAAATACAAGGGAGAAATTAGGATAGAGGAAAATATAGAGCTGGTTATCATAACTGTGAATGTGAATAGGATTAGCTCTCTCATAAAATAGAAGTGAATAGCAGATTGAATTAAAACAGAGGATCTTACAATGTATTGTTTACAAGAAACACATTTGAAATAGAGAGATATATGCAGAGTAAAGGAAAAAGGCTGGAGCAGAATTTTTTATGTTTCAATTGAGGCAAAAGAATTACCAGGGATAGAAATTCTTATCTCAGATAAAGCAAAAGCAAAATAAAATAGATCTAATAAGAAGAGATAAGGAAGGAAATTATATCTTATTAAAGGGTACTATTAAAATTAAGTAATAATGATACTAAATGTATTATTTAGTGGTAGAGCATCCAAATTCTTAGAAAAGATATTAAGCCAAATAAAGGAAGAAATAGGCAATAAAACGATATTAGTGGGGGACTTCAACCTTCTCCTCTCAGAATTAGACAAATCTAACCACAAAAAATAAACAATTCTATTTTTAAGGAGTTGATTTCTTCAGTCAATTTCTGCTTCCAAACTCTCCTTCAAAGTTTTTATTTCATTTTCCCATTTGTACTCAAACTCTCTTTTAATCACAAAGGATTCATGACAGAAAATGCATCCAGAGGAATAACTGATGGAGTCCAAATGCAGATTGAAGCATACCCTTTTCATTTTCTTTATTTTTTTCTTCTTGTTGGATTTTTTTCTTTTTGACTTCTTTCTTCTTTCACGACTATGACTAATGTGGAAACATGTTTTACATGATTACACACATGTAACTTACTTAAATTGCTTAAAATTTTAGTTAGGGAATAGAGAAGCAGAAAAATATGGAATTCAAAATCTTGTAAATTTGATGCTAAAAACTGTCTTTACGTATAATTGAAAAATAAAATACTTTAATAAAAAAATTTCAGAAAACATTTAAACTCACACAAAATAAAAGAGAAAATGGGAGGAAATATATTAGACATCAAGGAAATCAAAATTTTACTATATATCAAATGAATCAAAAACAGCAGAAAATGATTTCATCCTATTTAATAACATTCAAAAAATAAAAGGGACAAACAAGGAAAACACATCATGCTGAAAGGAGCCGTGGACAATAAGCCATAATCAATAATAAATTTATGCATTCCAAATGACAGCATCTCAATTCACAAAGGAACATGCTGTTAAGAAGACACAGACAGTAACACAACAGAGGAGGGAATATTTCAATATTCTTCTCTGGATTTGGATGAGTCTAGCATAGATAAAAAGAAAATGGGAAAATAAAGAACTGAACAAATTACTGGAGAAATTATGGTTAAAAGATTTCCAAATGGGAATACAGAAGCACATATATCTCAGCGCCACACAAATCTTTTACAAAATCTATGTACCAGGCAACAGTTATTACAAATGTTATGTTTTACTTTTTAATGTAGAAATAGTTTATACATCCTTTATATCCCATAATGATTACTATTACTATTACATTACTATTATTAGTAATTGGTTCAGCAATTGCTAACAAAAGATACAAAGTCAAAAGGAGACTTAACAATGAAATCTTAAATAACATAGAAACAATAACTATGGAAAAGAAAATGATAATTAGGAAAAGAACACCAACTTTTCTGAGATTCTGATAAAGCAGTCCCTTAGGGGAAAAGTCATATCCCTACTTATGTTACATTAGCAGTAACAAAATTTTAAAAAGAAAGTAAAATTGAATATACATTTAAAAATAAGAAAATCTACAAAATCACTGGGATCAAAATGTACCCTGTTGGATTGTCCTATATTTTAAATCCCTAGACCAATTTTTACTTTCATTAGTCTGTCAATCAGCAAGCATTTATTAAGTGCTACTAAGTTCCAACCACTTTGTAAAGGTTTATGGATACAAAGAAAAGCAAAAGTAGTTCTTTCCCTCAAGGGATTCACACTTTAATTGAAGAGACAACATGTAAATCTACTTTACATATGTAGTTTATATAAGTTGTACATAGAGAAGATAGAAAATAACCTCAGAAGTTATCATTTTCAAAAAGAATAGGAGAGAGGACTATTTAAGCAATTCTGTTTTTATTCTTTGTCATGAATGTAAAACAACAATATTTATAGGGTGCAGAATGGGAATAATAACAATAATAATAATAATAATAATAATAATAGGATAATAGGATGATTGAAGATGTGGACAAATTTTGTGATGTTGAATCAAGAAGAAGGAGCTGTTGGTCAATGTTCTTTCTTTGCCCCTTCTCCCTCCCCTTCCCCCAAGGAAAATAAGATTCAAGAACATTTACAAAGAGAGAGAATGGATTAGAGCTGCTTTTCAGGCTTGAGTCACTCAGTAAATAAACATTTATTAAGTGCTTACCTAGAAAAGAGCTAAGCAGTGGATACACAAAACATACAGAATTCTGCTCACACAAAGTTGGAAGGCATTGCAGAATCTCTTAGATTCTGTAATTCTTTGAAATGCAAACAAGAACATGACATTCGTCAAGTATGAAAATTCAATCAGACATCACTACAGAGTGAAAGATAGAATAAGTTTGGAATTCATTTACCCTCAGAGTTGTACATAACTGAATCTGCACACTCAATATGATATTTTGTTAAAGAGACAGAGTTATAAAAGGTAATTTGTTGATAATTATTATTTCATTATGATAGGAGGCATTTATATAATACTTTACCTTTTGCAAGAGTTTTGCATTTTATTTAATCTTCACAACAAAAATTGTAATATAGATGCCATTATTATCCCCAGTTCATAGATGAGAAAAATTGAAGTACAGAGAAGTTAAGTGACTTGTTTTGAGTCACACAGCTTAACAAGCAACTGAGGTGCAATTTGAACTCAGATCTTTCTAATTACCAGTTCAATGCTTTATTCATTATATAGCCTTCATTCCTTCAATAGGAAATTGTGATGTTACGGTAAAATAGTTCTAGTGTTATAGTTTACTATAGGTAATGACCCAGTTCCAAAGTCAGGAAGACTTTAATTCAAGTCCTTCCTTTCACACATGCAAGTTATATGAACAGAGACAAGTCACTTAATAACTTTCAGTGTCCCCAGACAAATTCTCACGATTAGAAAATACACATAACTTACTAGTCTACAATAAGGGAGGAAGAATTCACACTGGGAATTCCCTGAAGCCATGGACAGATCTTACATAGGCACTGTGTTAGGTGCTGGAGATGTAAAGACAAATATAAAAGATAACCCTTGACCTTCCACTCAACAAACACACATAACTACTCACAGTAAACAACATGCTTTGGTAAATATTTTAAGTAATAAAAATGCTAGGTAAACATATTTCTTTTTAGCCACCCCATGAGTTTACTTTCATGTACTAACATTAAGAACTTCAAAATTATTTAAAATGCCATTTTTAAAAATCAAACACTGATATGAAATGTAAAAATTTTTTTTGAGGTTAAAAAGATAGCTTTGTCCCCCCCACATCCCTCTCTCTACCATAAATAAGTCTAATGTGGTTAAATGCACTTTTAGTTATTACCACCAATGAAAAATATATTTTGTCAGTTTTTAATTTAAGGGACATATATGGAGCATGTTCTTCACTTTGTGGTTTTTTGCCCTCATTGAAAAACAAATGTATCGTGGTCCAACAATAATCAGGCAGATAGCCATTAAACCCATAGCACTTCAAAAAACCACAAATAAGGAATGGATTGTTCCTTTAAAGCCTTAACCCAGAGCTTCCATCTTCTTATGTCACTCCTAGCACTTGGGATTTATTAGGAACTGATGCAAGAGAGCTTTGTGTTCATCATTTAATCTATAGTTGTCCAAAACTGACCAGCCAGTCCAGCCAAAGTTTGATTCATATCCTGCCAGAAAAGATCACCCATCCAACTGTGACTGGTTTTCATTATTCCTACTGACTGACTAGTGCAGCATGACAAATATAATCTTCATCCTTGCTTGCTATCATTTGACTAATATAGTCACTTAACTGAAGAGATGATCTTGGCAAGGGGTCCCTCCCCTACCTCGGTGCCTAGAAAACATGGACTGATTCCAGAGACCTGTTAAATCAAACAAACACACATATTTTTCAAGCTACAGACTGTTCTTGCATGGAATGGCAATGTAAATGAAAACTGAGACCAAAAAAAAAGTATATGCATTTCAAATTAAATTGTTTCAAGTCAAACAATGCTAAATTCTGGCATCAGATTAAAGATGCTTTTTTTTTTCTTAAAGTATAACCATACGACTCAGGTTCAGAACATAGAATATTATTTTTAATGATCTAAAAGAAGTCCTTGATTGAAGTACTATAGGCTATTTAGTGAAAACCTTGCAGCATTATTCTTCTAAAAACAAAAAATAGGAAGCAATTAATGGGAATCAGATAAGGATGTTATTGATCATTTATACATTAGTCAAATATCAAAATGGAAGGAATTTTTTTCTTCAATGAAATCAGGAAAAGACATAATGAGCAGATGAAAATACACTAAAGAACAATTCATGTTCTTTTAACACAATTTTTTTTCCTCTTGGAGAAAAAATATAGGCATATATAAGTATGTATTATAATACACTTTGGACAAAATTTAATTGATCTCTGGTACAAATAGGGAATAATTATATCTATCTATCTATATATATATATCTATATCTATATCTATCTATCTATCTATATATATATATATATATATATATATTTTTTTTTTTTTTTTTTTGCTGAGGCAATTAGGGTTAAGTGATTTGCCCAGGGTCACACAGCAAGGAAGTGTTAAGTGTTTGAAACCAGATTTAAACTCTGGCCCTCCTGACTTCAGGGCTGGTGTTCTGTGCACTGCACCACTTAGCTGTCCCATATTTAATCGACGTGCTTTAAGCCTTTATATAGTGAGATAAATGAAAGAGTGTATGAAAGTAATCAGTTTCTTCTATATAACTACAAATAGTAAGCAGCAAGTGCTCTAAATAGATTATCATGCCTTGTGTGAGATCTCAGTAAAATAATATTTTAGGCAAACATATGTATGACATTCAAAAATGTGGTTAGTCTTTGGAGTTGCATTCTCTGTAGTAGATGGTGAATTCTTGACGTTTCACTCAAGAAAGGACCTTAGTATCCAAAACTTAATTTTGACAGTACCTTTATTTTGCCAGTTGATCTTCAGAATCTTGCTAAGAAAATTAAATGGAAACAATTCAGTTTCTTGGTTTAATCTTGGCTTATAGCCTTTTCTAGTTGAATAATTTACTATTAACGCAGTAGCTAACCTTGCTACCATTTTTGTTCTCAAAGGCATCTGACAACATCATTAAAACATCAAATATGGAAGCAACCACAAATCCTAGCTTGATTCCATTATTAATGAGTAAAGTGTGAGAGATTTTTCTATTATCCAGAACCCACACAAGAATGCCAAAGTGGAACTGGCACACAATATTGATGAACTTTTTTGGACAACCAAATTTTGCTATAATCTCCCACAAGTCCTCATGACTGACAGAATAAAAAGCTTTGATCAGACCTATGAATGTTCTACTTTATTCTACTTCTGGCATTATAAATACCATATCAACTGTTCCCCAGACTTTTTGAAGTTATACTGTTTCTTGGAAGATGACCATCTTCCAGGGAAAGGAGCCACCTATTAAGAAGGATTTTGGAAAGAATCTTGCCAACAATGACTAAAAGGGACATTATCCTCCCCAGTCCCCTATACTGTAATTGCCATAGGACAACCTATTTATCTTTCCTTTATAGATATATACTATGATCCCTGGGAGATAACTTCCTCTTTCCATATAACTGGGAAGATTTCATTCAATTTTTTTGTGTGATCACCAGACGCTTGCTCCCCATCCTCAACATTATAAATCTCAGCTGGAATAGAATCAGCACCAGGTTCTTTGCTACACATGAGGAACCAAATGAAATTTAAAACTTCTTATTCAGTTGGAAATTCAGCTAAAGAGATATTGACTTCAGTCTGGGGGATATGATCAATAACTTCAGCATTGTTGAAGATGATGTTCTGTTGAGAACATTCTAGAAATGTTCAACCAATCTCTCCAGTATCATACTATTTTCACTCAACAATATGGCTCCATCAAGATTGGGTGATTGTAATGTACCAAAGGTCTTTGGCCCATAAATAGGCTTCAAAAATTCTGGATTGTTAGTGTCTGTAAAACTGAACTTTATCTGCCTTCTCATTAAACCAGGAATCTTGCATCTCTCTAAACTTCACTTATACTTACTTTTGATGGAGTTAAATACTACTTTCTTAGAGACAGATGAACAATTCTGCTGGAAAACCTTGTGGAGTTAGTTTTCTTTCATTTAGCACTTTCTGAATTCCCCCATTATTTTAGTCAAACCAATCTTGATACTTATAAGTGTTCTGGTTCAGATAATTAATGTAGTGCTGCATACCAAATCTCTGAAAGCTACCTTCCTTTTTGTTCCATTGTTGCCTACCACGTGTTGTTTCAACTTTCCCTAAAAGTTAGCAACAAACTGAGGAATGTTCTAATCTGCTGACATTAAGTCTTCTTATAGTCACCTTTCCTTGGAGCTATCCTATTTGTTGAATGCAAAAAGTTTAATTCGAAGAGGATAAGTCTATGATCAGTCTATGTATCATATAGTATCACATAGTAATTCCATCATTTTCACATCCTGTCTCTTCTTACATGATCTATTAAATGCCAATATTTGCTACAAATGTATGTTCATGAAATTGTATTACATTTAGGTAAATGGAAAGTAGTATTGATAATGCGAAGCTCATGAGATATAAAAGTCTTCAGTAATAAGTGATTATTGCTGTTGCTCTTTCCAATTCTATTCCATCCAAAGACTCCCTGTCATGTCTGATAATCTATGCCTACTCTGTCATTAAAGTTGCCTAATTGTAAACTTGCTCTCTTTTGGCACATTGATGAATCTCCAAGTTTCCATAACATTTTTCTTTGATCTCATCAGGGCTCCTCATGATGATGGCAGCATGGCACTTTTCCTGCAAGTAACAATTCTCTGTCACTGTGAGGCATAGATGCCTGTTGACTAGATTAGTTTTGATTGCAAAACTTATGCCATCTTCCCAATACTCTCCAAAACTATGGTCACTCAAAAAGAAAACACACAAAAATATGTATTCAGCTCTGACTTTGGTAAACTGGTTTTCATTTGCCAAATTTGTCTTACTAAAGGCTATAATTTGGATATGATACCTGATGAGTTTTCTTGCAAGAAGTGTTTGTCTTTCAGGTTTATTAGATGTTGTGTTGTCTCAAAGCATGCATACATTCCTTGTAGTGATGGTAAGTAGAATTATCTTTGCAAAAGGTTTTGTATATTTGTTTTTGTTTTGACTGCAGAGGCTCCCTGCCTCTGAAGTAAACTGGCCAGAGTTAGCTTAGGTGAAGCAGACAGCTTTAGGACATCTTTTTTAGCTATTTCCTCATGCCAGGAGGTGAGCAGTATTTTAAAAAGGCTACTCAGTCTGGAAGCTGCCAAATTCCTCTGCTGTTTCAATACAGTGAGAAGATAACCCTATAGCCTAGGCTGCCTTTGTGCAAAGGTTGTGACTAAAGCTCCTAATACAAACACACTTGCGCTTCATCATTTGCCTGTCACCATGGGATTTTGTTTTAGGTAAAAAAT
The DNA here is from genome assembly GCF_902635505.1 of Sarcophilus harrisii. NCBI lineage: Eukaryota > Metazoa > Chordata > Mammalia > Dasyuromorphia > Dasyuridae > Sarcophilus > Sarcophilus harrisii. The sequence continues at coordinate 323,111,827 of NC_045426.1, read as the reverse complement.
ATTTGATAGTATGAGTAATATCTTTTGACTTGAGCAAAAGATTGCATCAAGTGAAGTAAGGTTGCATAAAACCATAAGTTTCATTTTCCAAACATCTTCCAAAGTTATCAGAGTCCAGTGGTAAAACAGAAGTCAAGATGACTAGTAATTGTTTTGGATGCAGTGGATGATATTGGTGTCTTTGATGTTTAGCCAAGCTTTAAGTGTCCCAAGGCACCTGTTTTAGTCATCGTCATTGTCATTGAAGCAAATTGTTCTCATCTTCCCATTCCATTAGGGGAAATATTCACATGTCTGAGGTATATAGCCCCTAACTCACTGATGGGTTTGGGGGCCTTTGATTACCCACCTGGTTTTTCCCCAACAATTAAGATATTTTACCAAATTGTGGCTGTTATACATGCTACGGCTTTCTGGAGCCAAAGGTGAGAGTTGGGTAGCAGGAGGATACCAAAAGTGAAAAGCTGCCTTGAAAATGACTTGGAAGTCCTTAAATCAGACCTATTAGTTTTCCCTTAATACCCATATACCCTCAAATAGTAAACATTAAAGAATATATATGGAATAGTTGATATGTTTTTTTTTGGGACACTGAGATAAGGCAATTAGTCTGAAATGTAAGTATAGAGTATTCCTGTAAGATGTTGGCAAACTAGTGTGTCTTTGGAAACTTGAATGTCGACTAAAGGAGTACTAAGTTTATTTGGGAGGCAGAAGATTTGAGGCTTGCAACAGGCAAAACTAATGCACTATTGATAGAGCTGTAAATTGGTCCAATTATTTTAGAAACTTATTTGGAATTATTCAAAGAAAATTATTAAAATGTGAATTTTTTTTGATCCCGAAATCTTGTTGCTGGGATATCCCCAATGAAGTCAATGAGATAGGTAGATAGATAGATAGATAGATAGATAAATGTTTTTATATGTCACAATATTTATTCCACTATTTTTTTTGGTAAAAACAAAGGAAAAAATTGAGTATTTTAACCATTGCCAAGTGGTTAATACAATTTGTATGTGTATGTTGTACATAAATATCATGAAATGATTTGCTGTAAGAAATTATTAATAATATCAATATAGAGAAGCATTGGAATGGCATATAAACTGATGTGATAATGAAATAAAGCCCAGATAAAACAATATGCTCAATGGCTGCAACAATATATAGGAGAAAGACAATAGTAACAAAATTATGAACATTGAATTCTGTAAAAATGTAATGATAATACTTGACCCCCAAAGAAAAGACATAAGAAGACATCTTCCTCTCTTCTTCACAGAAGTAGAGAGCCACATATATGAAACGTATCCTACAAAGTCTGATTTGGTTGATGGAGTGATTAGTTTTGCTAAACATTTTTCCCTTTTCTATGTTTTAAGGACTGGCTCTCTGGGTAGAGGAGGAAAAGAATTCTCCCTAATTCCAATATACTGGGAAATATCAGTGATATAAGACAAGAGACCCAAAGAAAAGTCCTTTTAGATATTCATGGTAAGTGGTTGTTATGATATAACAAAGCCATTGAAGGAGAAAAAAGTATCAGAAAAGATTCTTTAACTTTATGCATGTCATAAAGGTCTTTGACAGTCTGTTGAAGCCAATATACCTCTTTTTAGAATGTTTTTAAATACATAAAATTAAATGCAAAGGATTACAAAGGACATCATTTAATGTAAAAGATAATTATCAATTTTAAAAGATGGTTCATGGACTTCAGGCTAAAAATCCACATGAGAAAATTGAGGCAGGATGCTGGTCACAAAACATGAGCTGATATCAGTACTTAAAGCTATCATTTTAGCATATATTTGATGAAGTATTAAATATTAATTGAATAAATGAAGTTAACCTTCAGAGTGTAACAGTTTAAAGTGGTCACTTAATAAGAAAATTAGAATAAGAGATAGAATGGAAAATAAAGTAGTTACTGAGGATATAAGATGAGTGTTGAATAATGGTGATTATAAGAAAGGAAGGACTTAGACCAGGAATGGGACTTTGGAGCTACATAATTTTCATTTCATTGAGTGGAGGAGAAATGAAAGGTATTGAAGTTCAGTTACTTAAAATAGATAATTCCATATTGGGTAGATATAGAATGAGTTCTAAGAGAGTTGCTTAGCTCTGTCTGATGAAGGAAAGTTGTGAACTCTGGATCATGTGCCCCTCCTGATGTGGACTATCATCACTTTGGGAGCAATGTTGAACAACTTTCATCAGATTCAATACAACTTTGAGTTGAATCCCAGGACTTCCACAGGGGAAAAAAAAGCTCTCAAGAAGCCAATGAACCCATTATCTTAATGTGAGCATAACAATTAGCAAGTTGGAAATGCTTATAAATGTGTATGTGTGATACAGAAAGAAGAAAATCAATATTTTAAAATATATTTCTCCCAATCCCCTTACCATGCTAAATTGTGATCCCAATTCAATAATTGTATATATTAGAAGTCTACATTTTTAATTTCTCTCCATTATTGTGGTGTTCTTCTCTTCTTTAAAATAATATAAAGGTTCTCTCTGGGAGCAAGTTTCTTGGGGAGATAGCCCTAGTATCAGTTCAGATCAATAATCACCCCAAATGCAGCCAGCTGACAAAATGCAAATGTTTATTTTCTCCTTCCTTGGGCCTGGGTAACTTTAATAGAGGCCTCCGCCTTCCTTGGTTCTGAGAGCTCTTGCAGCTTGTCCTTTGCCTCTGCTTTCTTCTGCCTCCAGCCAGCACAAAGGAAGAAGATGGAATGGATCCATCCGACTCCTCTAGCTCAACTCCAAATGTCTCCAGCCAGCACCAAGGTGAAAGTTGGAAAGAATCTCTTGTCTCTGCCTGGGGCTGGGCAGCTTTCTGGAGAGCCTTTCAGACCAGCCTTGGTCTCAGTGGGGGAAGTGCAGGAGCCCAGCCACCACGGTGAAGTGAATGAATCTGGCTGCGCCACCGAGAGAAGGCTTCTCTCTGAACTGAACTTGACTGGCTCACTGAAGCTCTGTTTATGTTCCTTCTCTGAGAGTGGGATTGTGGGTTTCCTCCCAGAGTGCTCTCTGGCCCTAAGAGCTTCTTGCTTATATGAGCTCTCTAAAGGTGTGAACACAAGCATTGTTTCTATCAGTTACACTTAGTACCTTGTTTCTTCTGGCCCATAACATCTCCTTGTAGGATCAGATGAATTATACTGAACCATGCTAAATTTGATAATTATTATCTCTATCAACTCTAATGACTTAACACTTTGTAAGGATTCCAACACATTATGACACTGTGAATTATTTTCCCTTGTGGATTATTAATCCAGTTTTATTTTGATTTAGCATCAGTTTAGGTGGATAGAGTGTTGAGCCTGAAGTCGCAAAGACTCATTTTCCTGAGTTCAAATCTGATCTCAGACACTAGCTATGTGACTCTGGTCACTTAACTTCTGTTTGTCTCAGTTCCTCATCTATAAAATGAACCTTTTCCAGTAACCTTTTCAAGAAAACTCCAAATGGGGTTATCAAGAACCAGACGACTAAAACAACTGAATGACAATAAAAAGTTGCTAATAATCTTTCTCTTTCTCCTCTTCTTCCACCTTTTTATCTTCCTTTTCCTTTTTCCCTTCCTCTTCCTTCTCCCACTCCAATTCCCTTACAAGTCATGGCATCACTTTCCTAATGTCATGATCCTCTTTGAGAATGAAGGACAAAGAACAACAAGCTCCTCCTCCTTTAATAAAAGTGAGAATAAACTAGAGTACATTTTTCTCATGTACTAATTATTTAATTATATTCCAAGAGTTTGTTTTTTATTCACAGATAATCTGTTAATGTTATAAATGTTATTTTATTCTATGTTTATGTTCCAGATTCCACTGGTCACTCAGGAAATCTCTGCCTGATCTAGGAAGCCATGTACCACTCAATACCAATGCAGGTGATTTTTAAAGCTGTTGCTTCATTCATATTCTCTCTTCTCCACAGCTGCATTCTTGGCTCTGTTTTGGGTTTCACTTCTGAGGCCAGATGGCTTGGATTAGAGAAGTGCTTTTTTTGTGTTTCCTTCGGTGGCTAGTCTGCCATTATAGGGAGAGCTGTTTGCCAAGAAACATTCAGTACTGTGTCTTATTTGGGTGCTAATTTCCTTAACAGTTATATCCCTAAGCTTCAAGTTCATCTTAGTGATCCCAAGCAATGGTGCAGAAACATCTGGGTTACCTTATATACTGGATAACAGTTTAGGGAAGATCAATTTAACCATTTTATCTATGGTTGACACATTGAACCTAGTGTCCATGCTGATGAATGCTACTTTCAAATCACTAAAATCTCTGTTTGGTACTCATATATTCTTTGGGGGGAGCCCCAAATCATCCTGCTATTAGGATTTTAAAATATTCAGTTGCCTGTTGTTAGCCATATTTTAGCAGATAGGTTTCACTTAAGAGAGTTCACTAAGAAGAATGGAGTTTTATGAGAGTACAGGCAATTTATTCAGTAATAGCAGAGCAAAACATACCTATGATATGTGAGGAAGCTACTTTACATGCTACTCTAAAAAGAAAATCTCTATAGCAGCACTTTTTATAATATCAAAATGTAATAAATTTTCCTGAGTACAATATTACAATACAAATACAATATTACTGAAGTATAAAAAATAAAAATAAAGAATTTATAGAAAAAATGGGAAGATCTATATGAATTGATATAGAGAAAAGAAAGCAGAACCAAGAAAACAATATTGCAATGGCTCCAATAACATAATAAAAATAACGCTGAAGATATCAGAATTTAGATGGAAGAGAAAACATTATAAAAAGTTCATTTACAGACCAATCATCCTTCCATAGAACTAATCATAAAACACTTTCGTCTTCTCTGTAAAGAAGTTGTGGACTTTAGGCAAAGAATGATGCCTAAACTATCCCGTGCATTTGAGGAATTAGTTTGTTTTTAATAAATGCTTTTCTTTATTACATAAGAGGATAATATGGGTCCTATAAAGAAGAAATTGAAGTTATTGGAAAATAAAGATGATGTTTAAATGATCAGTGAGATAGATAGTCTAATATGCTATAAAGAAGACTAAACAATTGTTTGAATGTCTATATAATACATTATGTTTCAGCATAGCAATTATATAACTTTATTTTGAGTATGAATTTTTAAACCTCTCTAATGTGACTTCCTGAAAAGTACAATTGCTGGCCTTCCCTCATCTAAGGGGAAAGCCTGCAGAGGGAATCACTCCATTCCACTCATAAAAGTCTTAGTATTGATTGATCTCACAACTCTTGTCAGAGGTACAGATCCTATTATCAAGGGTCTCTCTTTAACAATGTTCCATCTATAAAGGGTACATACATATTTGTTGATAATTGTATTAATACAAACTTGGATTTTCCTTTAATATTAATAGGAATCCTTTGGCTACATAGAGATCAAGAAGTAAATTATTTTGTTCAGTAGGAAGAATGGAAGGCAATATACATTTATATAGTATCTCTGATATGACAGTCTCTTTTCTAAGTATATTTTCACAAACACTAGCTCATTTGATTCTCACAACAATCCTGATGTCTTTGAGTGCTATAATTGTCTTCATTTAAGAATTGATTAAACTGAAACCTACAGAGATTAAATGACTTGACCAGAGTATCTTCAAAGGTCTTCCTTTCATTTGAATCTTCCTATATTGTTTTGGTTTAAATTTAAATTTAAAGTTTAAATGAGAACATAAATTCTCATAAATTTGAAAGTGTTACTCCAACACTTATTACTGTGTCTCAATAGGAATTTGTTACTTGAAGAAAGTCATTTGTAAGACAAAGCCCAATTCTACAGAAACAGAAGCTAAAGTGTATGCAGAAAGTGGTACCAAGCAAATTCAGAAGATAGGAAGTCAATCACAGCAGAAATTAGGAAACCCTAGAAAATCTAGTAAAATGGAAAATTAGGATTTACATTCCTATTGTCTGGATCAAATGGAGGCTGTTCTTGCCAGGAAGTACCTTTATCATCTACCAACACCTCCACAATCTTCTTTACTAAAAAACAGGGGTGGAGATGAGGTAGTATCCACACATTTAATTGTTTCAATTATCGTTATATACTGTGAATCAGGAATTTTTAAAAGACAATAAGTATACACATCCATGAGATCTCATAAGGGATTGACCTTAAATATATAGTGAGGTATTTTTCCTCTATTCTCATTTCTTTTTTAAAAAGAAGTCTTCCATTATAGGCAGACCTAACTGTTTTAAATGTATAAAAATTACCATCTGTATTGCATAAGCTCTTCTCTGTACTACACAAAACCTCCCACATCCCTTAGAACAGGGAAATCTCCCTATAGTATATTTTAAATATTAGCATATTGCAGAATGAATACCACTTGAGCACAAAGCTAATTTTTATCTGAGGTGGGTCCTTTGCATGCAGAATAAGACTTTATAATGAGATGAGGAATGTTGGTTCTGTATCACTCATGTAACAAAGCTTATAACAATAGTAAAAGGCATAACATTAGTTATTTCCAGTGACAATATTAAGATTGTAATGAGAACAAAATGGCACAACATATTCTTTCTCCTGACAGGTATTGCAATAATAATGGGAAAGGACAAAAAAAAATCATCTATTCTGAGTTGGCCAAATGGGAAATAGATTTGGCAGGAGCAATTCTGACAGCAGACAAAAAGGAGAGGACAAAAGACAAAATAAATTTTATTCCTTAAGTTTAATGTCCTGCTTAGTCCAGAGATTTGGGTCAAGATTCTCTCTGGCATCTGTTTAACTCTTGTCATCTAAACTCAAAGCTAATGATAAAAGCTTTTCACTTGGATAAAGAGCACCTGGTATACTCTTACCTCTTGTTCCAGCTTTTTTTTTCTTTATACAATTTTGAAGAAACCCCCCTTCCCCTTCAATTAGACAACTGAAGTTGCCTTACTTTATTACTTCATTCATACTAGGAGAATATCTTTTTTTTTAAGCGATTTAACATTTTATTTCCCCCAATTACATGCAAAAGTAATCTTTAACATTTGGGTATTTTTTTTAATTTTGATTTCCAAATTATCTCCTTCTCTCCCTTCTGCCCCTCATAGAGGAGGCAAGAAATTTGGTATAGATTAGACATGTGCCATCATGCAAAACATTCCCACATTAGTTGTGTCAATAAATAAATAAACACAAAGAAAAAATATTAAGATAAAGAAGTCAAAGAAAAGGACTTCAATCTGAATTTGGACTCCATCAATTCTTTCTCTGGAGATGGATAGCATTTTTCATCATAAGTCCTTCAGAATTGTTTTGGATAATTATATTGTTGAGAATAGTTAAGTCATTCATAGTTGTTCACTATACAATATTGTTTTTATTATATACAATGTACTCTTAATTCTGCTCATTTCACTTTGCATCAGTTCAACTTTTTTCCATGTTTTTTTTTCTGAAATCCTATTCATCATTTCTTATAGCAAAATAGTATTCCATCATAATCATATACAACAATTTATTTAATCATTATCCAATTGATGGACATCCCCTCAATTTCCAATTCTTTGTACCATTAAAAGAGCTTCTGTAAATAATTTGTACATATAGGGCCTTTAACTTTAATAGGAGAATACTTTAAAATCAGGGGTCCTCAAACTACGCCATGGACCAGATGGGGCAGCTGAGGATGATTATCCCCTTCACCCAGGGTTATGAAGTTTCTTTATTTAAAGACCCACAAAACAAAGTTTTTGTTTTTATTATAGTCCGGCCCTCCAACAGTCTGAGGGACAGTGAACTGGCCCCCTATTTAAAAAGTTTGAGGACCCCTGCTGAAATCTTATTATTAAAAATTAAGGAATGAAAAAATGAAAAGCATATATTATGATGGTTTAAACTCTGGGGATACAAACACAAAAGCAAGATAATTTTCTGTTCCCAAAGATTAGATTTGGAAAGAGGCAACAATATATATAGAGGATTGGTGAAGATAAGAGAATGAGGCCTTATATGTAATGTCATGATTTAAAAGGTGAATATAAATGGAATTTATACCATATTTTCAAGTCAAAACTGACTTTTAGAAACTTTTTTTTCAATTTACCATGGAAATTAATATCTGAGTATTTGTAATTGGCTATAATCTCAATCATATTTGGGGGTCTGCAATCCTACCAAGATCCTTTAGAGGAAGTTATGTTCTCTTTTCATGAAAAATGTAATAAAGAGCCAATAATATTCACTTTAATACCCATTGTAAAACAAAGGAATTGATCAATGAGAAATGAATCCTCTCTCCCTCTTGGTGGTGTTAGAAAAAATAAACCCATTGCAGTAGCATTTTTCTAGCCTGATGTTCTGTTGTTTCTAATTAGGGAAACCTCTAGAAATTCTTCCTATCAGCACTCCCAGTGGTAGCTCTCAGCAGTTACTTAGCAGCAATGTCTTCCCATAATGGCTTTCATCACCTGTTTCCACCATCAGTCACTCTTGTCCACCCTGGTTCCCAGAATATGTAGCAGTTTCTAGAGGTGCCAGCAATTGTTCCAACCAATGACCTTACCCAGCATTTACTATAACAATTTTGTCTCCTCGTTTGCTATTACTGTTTGCCTCTTCAAATTTTCTTCTCAATCAGGATCTTTGCTATTACTTTCTCAATGTCATCATGATAGGGCACATTACAACAGGTTTCAATGCTTTTTCTATAAAAATATGATGTTTTTCTCAATGTCTTGTCACTACATTTTGGGAAAGAATTGAAAAGCTTCATACATAGTCTTTAATTTGTCCTGAACTCTAAACTGAATTTAAATAGACTTCACTTCTGATTAGTGATAATGACTACAATTTTCAGAATAGAATATCATTCCTAGTTTTGCTCCCTTCACCCCCAAGCCAGAAAAGAGAATCATTAAAGTAAAATTTGCTAAAGAATTTGCTAAAGAATAGCAAATTCATAACCAAATACTTCAAATAATACTCTGAAGAGTCTGCATTGCTTCATCTTTTTTCCTTCTACAGTGTTCTAGCAAACAACAATCTTTTCAAGGAAACCCTGTTCAATACATTTCCCAGTAATTTAGGGATATATATGTATAGATAGATAGATAGATAGATAGATATCTATATATGGTATATTTAGGTATATATATATATATATATATATATATATATATATATGGATTGATCAATATCTATATCTACATAGATACAGATATATTGTAATTGTGATTGTATCTTTGAGCCAAATAGAATTTGGCAAATTAAATTGGATTTATTGTTTTGAAAGACAAAGTAGTATAGATGGTCTCAGGCCTAGGAAGTACAGAGTTCAAATTCTACCTCTTACACACAATGGCATAAAGGTAAATTTTTCCTGGTAACCTAATTTACTAATTATCTATTCTGGTAGCATATTAAAAAATTTGCTTGCAGAGTCCAGTCTTGACATTGTTTTCTTTATGCGTATTTCACCCATACTTATACTACAGAGATGATGAGATCAATGAGATAATAAAATCAGTGATTTCATACTATGGTCAGATGCTACCAATGTCATTCCCAGGCAATATTCTCAATAATCAAATTGAAAATAAGTTTATTTATTACTGTATTCACTGTCAATAAAACACATACCAAAAAACCTAGCTTGAGAAAAAAAATGTTCTGTGTTTTGGTTTCTTCATTAGTGGAGTATGAACATTTGCCTCGTAGGGCTGTTAAAAGGACATTCTAAGAATCAATTAACTAAATTAATTAATTTTACTAATTAACTGAAGTTATAGATTTTTTATATGGATGCTACTTTAGAGGTCATCTAATACAACTCTCTCTCTCTCTTTTTTTTTTTTTTTTAATTTAATAGCCTTTTATTTACAGGATATAAGCATGGGTAACTTTACAGCATTAACAATTGCCAAACCTCTTGTTCCAATTTTTCACCTCTTACCCCCCCCACCCCCTGGGGGATAAGTAGATTTAAATATTTAAAATATAAATTAGATACACAATAAGTATCCATGACAAAACTTTTTTCTGTACAAAAAGAATAGTCTGAAATATTGACAATTACTTGGAAGGAAATCAAAAATGGGTGTGCATAAATATGGTTGAATTCAAGTAATGGTTTTTAGTCATCTAGGTTCTTTTTCTGGGCATAGCTGTTCAGTTATTCTGCTCCATTAAAATATTTGGTTGATCTCTTGCTGAGGATGGCCGGTCCTCAAACTGGTCATCATATGTATTTTGTTAATAAAATGATCCCCTGGTCCTGCTCATTTCCTAGCATCAGTTCTTAAGTCTCTCAGGCCTTTCTGAAATTATCCTTTGGTCATTTCTTACAGAACAATATTCCATTATTCATATACCACAATTTTTACCATTCTCAACTGTGGACATCCATTAGTTTCAGTTTTAGACACTACAAAAGGGTAACAAACATTCTACTGGTCCCTTTCCTTCTTTTAAATCTCTTTGGGATATAATCCCAGAAGTAACACTCTGGATCGAAGGGTATGTACAGTTTGATAACTTTTTGGATAATTCCAAACTACTCTCAAAATGGTTGGATTCGTTTACAATACCAACAATGTATCAATGTCTCATTTTCCCACCCCCCAACAATCATCATTATTTTTTCCTGTCATCTTGAATCAAAGGTGGTAGTATCTTAGAGTTGTCTTAATTTGCATTTCTCGATTAATAATGACTTGGGCATCTTTTCATATGACTGAAATAGTTTCAATTTCTTCATCGAAATTGTCTGTTCATATCCTTTGACCATTTTTAATTAGAATGGCTTTTTTTAAAAATTAGAGTTAATTCGCTATATATTTTGGAAATGAGGCCTTTATAGAATTTTTTAAAAAATTTTTCCCATTTTATTTTTTAAGGTTTTTTGTTTGTACAAAAACTTTTCAGTTTAGTATAATCAAATTTTTTATTTTGTGATCAGTAATGATCTCTGTTCTCTTTGGTCAAAGCCTTCCCCTTCCACAGGTCTGAGGTAAACTATCCTGTGTTCCTCTAATTTATTAATAATTTCATTCTTTATGCCTGGTCGAACCCATTTTTTATCTTGGTGTATGGAGTTAAGTATAGATCAATCTAGTTTCTATATTAGTTTCCAATTTTCCCAGCAATTTTTTCAAACAGTAAGTTCTTAAAAAGCTGGGATCTTTGGGGCTTTCAAAGATTAGGTTGCTATTTTGTTACTTTTTTCCCTTGAACCTAATCTTTCCACTGATCCTAATCATTCCTTAGCCAATCCAAATGTTTTTGGTAACTGCCTCTATAATATAATTTTAGATCTGGTACCAAACCACCTTCATTTGATTTTTTTCATTAATTCCTTAAATTCTTGACCTTTTTGTTTTTCCATATGAACTTTGTTGTTATTTTTCTAGGTCTTAAAATGTTTTTTGGGAGTCTGATTGGTATGCCCTAAATAAATGATTAGTTTGGTAATATTGTCATCTTTATTATTTTGCTCGCCCTATCAAAGACATTTAATATTTTTTTCAATTGGTTAGATCAGACTTAATTTGTGTGAAAAATGGTCTGTAATTTTTCATAAAGTTTCTGATTTTCTCTTGGAATGTTCCTAAATATTTTATATTATCAGTAGTTACTTTAAATGATTTCTTTTTGAACTCTGACTTTGGTTTTTTTAGTGATATATAAAAGAATCTGATGACTTATGTGGGTTTATTTTAAACCAGCAACTTTGCTAAAGTTGGGTTACTAATAACTTTTTTAGAAATCTCTGGGGTTCTCTAAGGATACCATCATGTCATCACAAAAATATAATTTGGTTTTCCTCATTCCTATTCTTATTCCTTTCTCTTTCTCAGCTCTTATTGCTAAACTGCGTTTCTAATACAATATTAAATAGTAACGTGATGGTGGGAACCTTGTTTCCTCCAGATCTTATTGGAATGGTTACAGTTTGTCTCCATTACATTATCACATGGTTTAAATAGATACTTGGTTATTTTAAGGAAAGTCCATTTATTCCTATTCTCAAGTGTTTTTAATAGGAATGGATGTTGGTTTTATCAAATGCTTTTTCCATCTATTGAAGGATGATCATATGGTTTTTTTAATTTGGTTTTTTCTGGCCAATTATTTGATAGTTTTCCTAATATTAACCAGCCCCATTCCTGGTATAAATCCTATTGATCATGGTGTATTTCTTGGAGATGATTTTCTTAGTCTTTTGCAAATATCTTATTTAAGTTTTGATCAATTTCATTAGGGAATTGGTCTATAATTTTCTTTCTCTTTTTTCATACCTGGTTTGGTATAATTAATGTCTTTAAGAAGGAATTTGGTAGGACTCCTTCATTCCCTATTTTTATCAAATAATTTATATAGCATTAAATTGTTCTTTTGTTTGGTAAAATTCAATTAAATCCATTGGTCCTGGGGATTTTTCTTGGGAGTTGTTTAATTCCTGTTCTTTTCTTTTCTGTGGGACTATTCAACAATTACTTCCCCTCTGTTAGTCTGGGAAGTCTATATTTTTTGGAGGTAGTCATCCATTTCTTGGTTATCAAATTTATTGGCATAAAGTTGAGCAAAATAACTCCTTATTATTTCTCTAATTTTCTTCATTGGTGAAGGTTCTCCTTTTCATTTAAGACTACTAATTTCATTTTCCTCCCTCCTTTTTAATCAGATTTAAAGGCATCTTTTTAGGCTTTTCATAGAACCAACTCTTAGTTTTATTAATTAGTTCAATAGTTTTTTTTCAATATTTTTTTTCTCCTTTTAATTTTAAACAATTTAGTATTTGATTGGGGTTTTAATTTGGTCTTTTTAGTTTTTTTAGTTGCAAGCCCAATTCATTAACTTTTTTTTCTGTTTTATTCAAGTAAACCTCTAAGGATATAAAATTCCCTCTTATTAGCCCGGCTGCATCCCACAAATTTTGGTATGATGTCTCATCGTCATTATCTTGAGTGAAATTATTAATTGTATCTATAATTTGTTCTTCAAATCATTCTTTAAGATGAGTTTTTGTTTCAATTACTTTTTTGGTCTATTTCCCCTAACTTTTTGTTGTGTGGTTTTTTATTATCATGATCTGAAAAAAAGCATTTACTATTTCTTTTTGCATTTAATTTTAAGGGTCTTTATGTCCTAATTATGGTCAGTTTTGAATAGGTTCCATGAACTGCTGAGAAGAAATATATTCCTTTCTTTTCCATTCAATTTTCTCCAAAGATCCAACATACCTAATTTTCTAATATTCTATTTACTTCTTTAATTTCTTTCTTATTTGTTTTGTGGTTTGATTTGTCTAATTCTGAGGGGGTTGAATCTCCTACTAATCAGTTTTGTTTCTTTTCTTTTTGTCTCTTCTTCTCCTTTAGGAAGTTGGATTGCCATACCACTTGGTGCAATATGTTTAATTTATTCTTCGTTGTTTATGCCCAGCAGGATGTAGTTTCCTTCCTTATCTCTTTTAATTAGATCAATTTTACTTTTGCTTGATCTGGATAAAGGGTGGCCCCCCTCTTTTTTTGACTTCACCAAACATAATGATTTTACTCCAGCCTTTTACCTTTACTCTATATGTTCTCCCTGCTTTAAATGTGTTTCTTGTAAACAACATATTGTAGGGTTCTGACTTTGATCCAGTCTGCTTCTGCCTCCTCTTTATTGGGGGTTTCCCATTCACATTTACGTTAGAACTACTAAATCTGTATTTCCTCCATCCTTAACCCCAGAATGCTTTCTTTTCTTGCCCCCCCAACCCTCTTTTCCTCCTTTTTAAACATGTCCCCTCTTGTTCACGGTTTACCCTCTTTATAATCCCTCCCTACCCCCTTTGGTCTTTTCCCCTTCCTTCCCTTATTACTCTTTTTTCTTTTCCTTTTCCTCTCCCCTTTTTTAATGAGGCGAGAGAGAATTTTCTCAAAATAAATTCAATTATTTTTCTTTGGAACTCTGATGAGGAGTAAGATTCACATAATGTTCCTCCCTCTCTCTAAATTCCCTCAGATTGATAAGTTTCCTTTGCCCGGGGGATGTGGTTTCCCCTCTGTTTATCCCTCCTTCCCACCTTTTCTATATCCCTTTTTCCTTATCTACTTCCTTTTTTGTTATATCAATTTTAAATCAAATTATACTTATTCTTTTGTTATCCACAACGAAATACAATTCTCAAAGTTATTTTTACCTTTTCTGCATTCTTGGTTCTTGGTTGGAGATAAATTTTTGTTTAGTTCTGGTTTTCTTCAGGAAACAAATGGAATTCATTTGTTTCATTAAATATCCATCTTCTTCCCTGGAAGAAAATCTCACTTAGCTGGGTGTTTTATTCTTGCTGCATCCCAAGTTCTTGTGCCTTTCGGAATATCAGATTCCAGGCCCTTCTTTCCTTTAATGTAGGGCAGCCAGATCTTGGGTGTCCTTATTTGGCACCTCGGGTATTTAAATGGGTTTTGGCTGCTTGAAATTTTTCCTTTCTGATAGTTCTGAAATTTACAATATTCCTTGGGGTTTTTATTTTAGGGTTTCTTTTTAGGGTGTTCGATAATTCTTTCAATGCCTATTTTACCTTCTATTCTATTACATCCCGGGCAGTTCTCTTTGTGATTTCTTGTAAAATGTATCTCTCTTTTTTTTCATACTTTTGGAAGGTCCAATAATCCTCAGATTATTCTCCTAGATCTATTTTCCAACCTGTTGTTTTCAAGTAGATAATTCATGGTTTTCCAGTTTGTCATTTTTTTGTTTTGTTGACTGGTTCTTGCTGTCTCAATGAATCATTAGTTTCTATTTTTCAGTTCTAATTTTAAAAATTATTTTCTTCATTAGCTTTTTTTACTTCTTTCTGTATATGTCAATTGAGTTTTTTTAAATTATTGTTTTGGTCTGTGGAATTTTTTTTCCATTTCACTAATTTTTTTTAGTGAATTATTTTTCTTTTCAATTCACAGATGCTACTTTCTTGAGTTCTTTTTTTTTTCCAATTCACCAATTTTGTTTCCCTGCATTTGGAATTTTTTAACTTTTTCAATTCGTATTTCAGGAAGTTGTTTCTCTCTTTAAGGCTTCTCTTTCCTTTCCCCCATTTTCTTTAACTCTCTTTTGAGACTTTTAATGGTCTCTTCTTGAACATCATGTAAAAGGGAGGACAGTCTGATGCATTTTTGTTTGGGGTCTCTTTAAGTTTGCTGACCTTTCTTTTTCTGCATAGAAGCTGTCGATCTTCTTTTCATCTTTTTATTCATGTTTTAAAGCCTTTGGGTTTTTCTCCTAGGAAGGGGTTACCACCCTCTGTGAGCAAGGGAGATGTAAACCGATTTCCGGCTCCGTCAGGGTTTCTGGTGAGGTTTTTCCCTTCCCCCCAACAGGAGTGGATTCAGCACTGGCCGAGCTAAAAGGGTGCCAGTTGGGCTGTGTGGGTTAGCGATTGCCCTCAGCTAGAGACTAAGGGGTGAAAGTGTCACTGCCCCAGGCCGGAGCCTCTTGTGGGACTGTGAGTATTAGCAGCTGACTGCAGACAGCAGACCACCCCGAACTCTGCCCCAGTGTCTCTGCCTGATGCAAATCGGCCCTGGAAAAGTTCTATGGCCCCAAGCCGAGCTCCCTACTGCACAGATTGGAGGCTAACCTGGGCTGCGTCCTCCTGCCGTGCAGTATCACAGCTGCCCCAAGGAAAAGCCCCGTACTGCAGGTTGGGGCTGCAAGCTTGTGCTGAGATCTGTGCTTTCACTTTCGTTTTGAGGTTCTCCTCAGAACCTAATTTCTCTCCCTGTCTGTGCTGATCTCCCCCCTGGCCCCAGAACCAACCTTTTTTTGGCGAGACTGCAGATTTTCTTCAGCCTGTGAGTTGTTCTACTTCTTATCTTTACGAATTGTAGCAGTCAAGACTATTTTTGAGGCTCCATATAATATTGATAAAGAGGGTAAGAGAAGAGCTTAGAAAGTCGCGTGTGTTTTCTCCGCCATCTTGGCTCCGCCCAACCCATCTAATACAACTCTCAACCCAATGCAAAATTCCTGTCTATAATAACCTTAGCAAATAGTTATGCAGCTTCAAGTAAAATACCCTGTTCTATTGTTAGAGAGCTTTAGTTGTTTAAAAAGTCTACAAAAATCTCTGGAATATAATGCTAAGATATACCTTGAAAAACATTAATCTTGTCTCTATAGCACATTTACCAGTCAGCCCCATTCTGTCCAAATCTCTAGCCTATGAAACCAATGCATAGTAAATATAGGAGCTCTGAGTGGATCTCTGAATAATTCTTAGCCTCCTAATGATGACTAATAAATTAGGTTAGTTTGGCATATAGTTTGCTGAAATTATGTCAAATCAATCTCTTGATCTACCCTATAATCTGTTCAAAGCCCTGGAGTGCTCCCAAATTGAATCTTTTAATTTACCTCCAATGTTAGCCCATGGGTAGTCAGAACAAGGCAGGACAATCTTGGTCCTCTAGTGTGATCCCAAGTTTAATTGGTTATGCTAAACCTACCACAATGAAGTGATAGCTTTAAAGCAAGAACAGTTTAAGCTGTTCTGAGTTCTCAGTGCCAGAAATAGGGGGTTCCAGAGGAAGTCTAGATGAATGTTACTGAGATAATTTTTACAAATTTATTTGTAAATGTTGATTTTTGAGTTTTGTAAATATTTACAAACATATTAGAAATACAACACTTTTACAAAAGTTAGAAATTTTTTGAACATATGAGAGATGGATATCAAATAATGACTTTACCTAGATGTGACTTATGAACAGGAAGACTCTTCAATTCTTCCTTGTCCTCTGGAGGTAATTTGGTCATTCTTGAATTTCTTTTTTAACTTCTAACACCTGCAATGGAGTACTAATAAGTTTTAACATGCTACAGAACCTTAAACTTTGTTTTCCATAGTGTAACAATGTCCAAGGATGAGCCAAGCTAACATTCATTGATATTCACTGATAAAAGCAACCCAGATAATAACTTTTTTTACTCCCTTCTATGATTTCAATCTTCAAAAGATTGAAGTAGCAACAAATTCTATTCTAAATCTGATTTTTATTAAGAAGATGGAACTACTTATTGGAGTGAAAAATGATGGATGAGAAACTTGAGATAATGGTGGGAGATGATCACTTACTTCAAGAATGTTAGTTCTTGAATAGTTAGAATAGTCAAGAATAGTCTAATTAGTTAGACAATGAAAACTACCTAGGCAAGTCCCTGGACTTGTGGAGAATTCAGAGAAGAGACTGGGGGAATCCCATGGACTATAATGATATAGGGAAAGTTAATTTAGGATACATGGAAAGTGCTCAAAAATTCCATTTTGAAGAATCAAAGGACAACAATGCAATTAGAAAGAAAAACAGGATCTTCCTGATGCCTAACCCAGTACTTTATCCAGTACTGCCTGCTAGAGAAGAAAGTTTGTACACAGAGAGATAAAATAGTATATTTCTTCCTCAAAATAATGGTAGGAACAAAATGGGGAGAGAAAAAGGTAAGAGAGAAAAATTTTAATAAATAAATAAAATAATAAATAAAGGTATGAACTCTAACATATAACTCTAACTCTAACATAACATGGTATTCTTTCCAAACATTACTATTTCATTGGGTAAAAATTGAAGGGAACTAAGAATCAGCTATGATTCTGAGATTTCTCCAAACCAAGAAGATATATATATATTCTCTGAAACAGTTGAATCCAACACCAAAATGCTCTGATTCAATATGATCAGAGAAATATTTACCCAGAACAGTTTACATTTCATTTCTATGAAATGAGAATTTGTTTGCAGAATAATGCCTAGACTTTTTTAAGTAATATAACATTTAATCAATAAATGTGAAACCTTATCTCTGGAAGTACTTATTCCACTGGGTTGGAGTTGCCATTTTGCTTTCCAGTTATGTGTTTAATTGAGATCCTCAGTCTTCCCAGATAGCTTTATATCTTCTTATCTTTCTACATTAGCAGCTTTACTTGCTCTTCTGAAACACATTTCTCATTACTACCTTTGAACACATTTCACTTTCAACTCAAAGTTTCTTCTTTGATATTCCATTATGCATCTGAAATATCTTGCTTTTCCAAAACTGGCCACATTCCCCTTCTTGCATCATTTAGAAAACTCTTTAAATTTCATGTTCATGAAGCCCACCTTCAATGATAACATGTGAAGTTATTTTGAAACCTATCCCTATCACCAAAATTCACTGAGACAGCATGGAGTTGAAGGGAGAGAAGCAGAAAGGAAACCTAAGTTTTCTAATCCTCAAATAATTACTAGCTGTGTCATTAAGCAAGTGACAATCTCTTACTCCTAGTTTTTTCTCTTATATAATAAGGATAATATTATTTACCTTATAGCCATATAGTGAGCATCAAAGATAACTAAATTAAATTCAAAATTAAATTTTGAAGAATCAAGATAAGACTTGTAAAGCACTTTGCAAACCTTCTGGCTTGTAGAAATTTTATTTTTTATTACAAGACATTCTCTAGTTGAGGAGACAAAACAAAGTCACATCTACTGGTCCTCATTTTTGGATATGCTGATCCCAGGATTCAATAGGATAAGCTAGACTAGAGGTATCTAAAATTTAGAGGTTAATGAAATTTCTTAGAATAAAGGATTCAGAAAGGCAAATTTAAACAGCTGAGTTAATGTGGTAGACAATAGATAGAGATCTAGATGCAAGCAGGATATGGTTAAGTGTTAGCAAAGACCTCTGACACATGTGATATTCTAGAAGAATTATGTTTGACTAAGAATATGCTAAAAAATAGGATGATTTTGTTTTGTTGTTGATAAGTTAACATTTTAGCAGTTATTGCCTCAGTCCTTTTATTAACTATCACCACAAACTCAGATAATCATAATCAATGGTATCTTTTGAACTTCATTTTCCCAAAGGAATTCTAGACAGAAGCCACTCTTTAATCATATCTCCTAGAGAAATGTATCTCTCAGAAAATCACTCATATTATAACACCCCAAGAGCATTTTTTTTATTTTAATAGTATTTTATTTTTCCAAATACATGTAAAGATAGTTTTCAACATACACTTGTGAAAAACTTTGGATTCTATATTTTTCTTTTTCCTCCCTCTTACCTCCCCCTCTTCAAGACAGCAAACCTGTATCAGCAACCTGATATAGGTTAAATATATACAATCCTTTAAAACGTATTTCTATATTTGTTTAATTGTACAAGAAAAATCAGACCAAAGGGGAAAAACACTAGAAATAAAAAAAAAGATGAAAATGTGAAAATACCATGCTTCAACCCATTTTCATACTTATTTCTCTGAATGTGATTGCATTTTTTCATCCCAACTCTATTAGAACTGCCTTGAATCACTGCCTTGTTGGAAAAAAAAAGTCTATCACAATTAATCATCACATAATCTGCTCACTTCACTCAGCATCAGTTCATGTAGGTCTTTCTAGGCTGTGCATCATTTGGTGCACCATTCTTATAGAACAATAATATTCCATTATCTTCATATACCATAACTTATTCAACCATTCCCCAACTAATGGGCATCCACTCAATTTCCAGTTCCTTGCCACTGCAAAAAGAGCATTGCACTTGATTTTATTGTCATATTGAGATGAAGTCTATCCCTGCTACTTCTTCCATCTTCCTTTTCAAAACAATAGGACCTACACTACACATACTGCAAAAAGATGATAATGAGCTAATTCCCAAATCACCAGAATCCCACTGCTAGTATTTAACTTGTCATGAGACTCTTTAAGGAATAATTTCCCTCATTTGACACAAAATTATCTGCAGATACTTCCAACAACTACTAAGTTGATTTCATCTTTATACTACCTTCTTGTGTTGTCCTGATACTGCCTCACATTCTGGCATCATAAGTGGCTATCAGACCATAAAGTAGTGAGTACTGCATTGGGATTCAAAGGAAATTCTAATTCAACTCAAGGTGGTTTTTAATTGTATGACTTTAGGCAAGTGATGGTCTTCTTGAACCTCATATGTTCATCTATAAAATGAGAGACTTGGATTGGGTGACATGATGGATGGATTAAAAAAAAAGAGAAACAATTATTAAGGATTTGTTATTTGCCAAGCACTGTGCTAAGTGCTGGACATAAAAACATAAACAAACAAGACAATATCTGCTCCCAAGGAGTTTATATTCTTTTATATATAAATATAATAAATATATAGTTATAATAATATTATTACATTATATATCAAGAGAAGTCAATAGTAAAATAGAAATAAAAAGTTGTGATGGGCAGATCATTAATACTTGGAAATGGCCAGAAAATATAATTGTTCCTTCTCTTGACTAAGGCAACATTAGACTAAAGTTCCCTTCTCAGAGTTCAGGTCCCAGGGGCAGGGTTCAAATTATGTCTGGAAAAAGGATGGGGATGATGACCAAGGTAGAAGAAGTATCATTTGAAAAATCACTAGTCAATGGTATGATAGCTTAGTTATGGACAAAATCAAGTAATCTGTCTGACTCTATCAAAACCCAGGATCCAATAATCATAGTACAAAATCAAATAGGAGATAACTCCTAAGATTTCTTCCTTGCTCCAAATCTTTGATCCTGTTCTTTCAAAGTAATTCAGAATTAAGTAGCAAGTGTCAACAATGGATAACAGGCATATTTATCCTTATAAATTGAAGTGAGTGGGCTTCTGAGAAGTGCGAAATAAAACTATGGCTGCTCAGCTAAAAATGTCCCTTACAGAAAGTCAGAACAAATATTGCTATCAAAATAATGTCACATTAATTCAAAGTACTACCCTTGATGGGAAATGCAAGTCACAGCAAACTGAAATTGGAGGGTTGCCTGGTGCTATCTGGGAAAGTTGAAGTTGTTCTAGACCTAGTACTGGAGCAAATTATTGGATGGCTGACAGAACCCCTCTGTATGACTGCTAAGAACTAGTAAAGTAGAAAGAAAAGCAGTAGTTGAAGCTGGTAATCTGACTCAACCACTTATCTCTGATTCAGTGAGACAAGTAAATATTGAATCAAACATAGTGTGTTACACAATTAAAACATCTAGAAATTGAGTCCTGTGAATGAATAGATGGATAGAAGAATGAGTTTAAAAGGACAGATAAATTAATGAATGAAAATAAATTTATTAAACTTTTGAATATCATTCCTAGAATTCATTTATACGAGTCAGTGTGGCTACCTGTGCTACATATCCTGTGCATTTTGTGACACTTATTATAGGAAATTATTTCATTTTGTCTCTGAGATAAATGGGATCTTTCTAGTAGGAAATGCAGCAGAAATGATCTGAAAAGTTGATTAGAGATCAATTATTATTAGAAGTTATTACTAAAAAAACGCTGAGTAAGCCAAATTGGGTACTGTCTATGAAAATCTACATGAGACATTTCCTTTTGTTATCCTTTACCATGACAACCAGGGAAGAAATAATTCTTATTGGGAGAGAGAGAGAGAGAGAGATAGAGAGAGAGAGAGAGAGAGAGAGAGGAAGGAGGGAGGGAAGGAAGGAAAGAAGGAAAGAAGGAAAGAAGGAAAGAAGGAAAGAAGGAAGGAAAGAAGGAAGGAAGGAAGGAAGGAAGGAAGGAAGTAGTAATAATACTAAATGTACATACACAAAGTGGTAGAAGATACAAATTCCTAGAGAATGTATTAAGTGAGTTACAGGAAGAAATAGACAGTAAAACTATTCTAGTAGGGGACCTCAACTTTCCCCTCTCAGAATGAAACTAAGGAACTTAATAGGATTCTAGAAAACCTAGGTATAATAGACATCTGGAGAAAATTGAATAGAGGCATAAAAGAATATACCTTTTTTTCCAGTAGTCCATAGCACCTACACAAAAAATAACCATTAATTAGGGCATAAAAACCTTACAATCAAATGCAGAAAGGCAGAAACAGTAAATGTTTCCTTTTCAGATCACAATGCAATACAAATTATATTTTAAAGGGGTCAGGAGAAGACAGGCTAAAAACCAACGGGAAATTATTTCAAATCTAAAAAATGAATGGGTCAAACAAGAAATCATGGAAACAATCCATAATTTCATCCAAGAAAATGGCAATAATGAGACAACATACCAAAACATATTCAATTGTATGGCATCAAATCTGTCAATCTAACCAAAATGGATGAATATTAACAGAAGAGGAAATAAATTATTTAAATAGTCCAATTTTAGAAAAAGAAATTGAACAAGCCATTAATGAACTCCATAAGAAAAAACATCCAGGCTCACATGGCTTCACAAATAGATTCTACCAAACATTTAAAGAGCAATTAATTCCAATACTAAGTAAACTATTTGGAAAAATAGGTAAAGAAGGAATCCTGCTAAATTCCTGTTATGACGCAAATATGGCACTAATACCTAAGCCGGGAAAGTCCAAAACAGATGAAGAAAATTACAGACCTAATGAATATTGAGGTAAATTTTTAAAAATAAAATATTAATAAAGAGATTTCAACAACTTAGCAGCAGGATAATACACTATGACTTAGTGGGATTTATATCAAGAATGCACATCTGGTTCAGTATAAAAAAAACTATTAGCATAATCAACTATATCAATAATAAAACTAACAGAAATAATATGATAATTTCAGTAAATTCAGAAAAAAAAAAACTTTAGACAGAATATAGCATCCTAGTGTTAACTCAACTTGAAACAAGGTGATAACTCAAGGGAGATGTTAGAATCCTAGTGTAAACTCAATGGAATTGATACAATGCTTGATTCATTGGAGTGAGTACTTAAATGCTTCTTGATTATATGAGCTCTCTAAAGGTGTTATCACTTTGTTTCAAGTTGAGTTAACACTAGAATTCCAACACATTACTATTAAAAACACTAGAGAGCGTAGGGATAAATAGAATGCTCCTTTAAATGATAAGCACTATCTCTTGAAAAATCATCATCAAGCATTATATCTAATGGGGAGAAGCTAGATGCATTCTCAATAATATCAGGTATGAAACAAGGATGCCCATTTTCACTATTATTAGTCAATATTGTACTAGAAATGTTGGCTTCCATATATTTTAACATATTTAACATGTATTGGTCTACCTGTCATCTAGGGGAGGGGGTGGGAGGAAGGAGGGGAAAAGTTGAAACAGAAGGTTTTGTAAGGGTCAATGCTGAAAAATTACCCATGCATATATCTTGTAAATAAAAAGGTATAACAAAAAAAATTTAATGTTGGCTTCAGCAAAAAAGAAAAGAAAAAGAAATTGAAGGAATTAAAGTAGGCAGTAAGGAAAAAACTATCACTCTTTGTAGATGATATGATGATATTCTTGGAGAATCCTAAAATAATCAAGCAACAAACTATTTGAAACAATTCACAACTTTAGCAGTTTCAGGACATAAAATAAACCCATATAAATCATCAGTATTTCATTATGTTACTAACAAAGTCCAACAGCAAGAGACAGAGAAATTCCATTTAAAATAAATATAGGCAAAATAAAATATTTGAGTGTCTACCTACCAAGATAAAGCAGGAAGTACATGAACACAATTACAAAACACTTTTCACACAAATAAAGTCAGATATCAACAATTGGAAAAATATCAATTGCTCATGGATATGCCAAGCAGAATCAGAGATTAAATGGCTTTCCAAGGTTATCCAAATGGTTGGGTGTTGTCCTTTTTTCTCACAGTTGTAAAATGACATCAATATGTTAGAACCAAGTTATACTGTGTCTGACTGTGGCTGATCAAACCAATATGAGCTTGAATGCTCTGCCACAGGTCGAACACAAATAAGCCCTAAGAATATTTGGGGTGACTTCTTTAACTTTGTGCATCTTGAGTTTCTTCTGAACTAATTTAATTCTGCTTTGCTCATAGAGTACAGTACTTTCTCTGATGAAGGCACACCATGCTATGCAGTTCTGTGCAATTGTCTCCCAAGTCATACAATCAATTCTAAAATTCTTAAAAGAGACCTTGAGATGATTCTTGTATTACATTTTCTGATCTCTTGTTTGTGTTTGCCCTATGTGAGTTCTCCAAAAAATAATCTTTTTGGCCAGCATACATGTGTCATTCAATCACTGTGTCTAGCTCAATGAAGTTGTGCTCTCTGCATTAGAATTAGAATACTTGGCAATTTAATTCTAAAAAAGACCTCAATGTCTGGTATCTTATGTGATCAGGTGATTTCAGTATCTTCTTAAGACAATTCAAATGAAAGCAATTCAGTTTCCTGGCATGACACTGGTATACTGTCCAGATTTAACAGTCATACAACAATGAGATCAGCTCAAGGGTTCTGTAGACCTTCAGTTTGAAAGTCAATCTAATACTTCTCCTTCCCCATACTTCCCTCCAGAGTCTAACACTGAACTAACTTTGACTATGTGTCAATCTCATTATCAGTGTGGACATACCTAGAAAGTACACAGTACAATAAAGCACAAAATTCAGTACTGTACCCAAATAACAAGGGTCAGAAGCACAATTTAAATCTGAATCTTTTGATTCCAAAGCCAATGTTCTTCCCATTAATGCTGCCTTTTTAAATGCTAAGACTTACACGTTAAAATAATGTGATTTTAATGTACCTTTTTCATAGTTTGACATAGAGATTAATTAGAAAGAAATAAAAAAAAAAACTAAAAAATATTAGGAAAAAATATTGATTTCATAGAACTATGACAATTAATTAAATGAATATAGTGGTGACTCTGTAACCAAAACTGGTTCTTCCAAGGATATCTGAAGTCCTTCATAGGACAATTAAAGTAAGATTTTGAAATTATCAGGGTTATATAATCTCATTTACATATTTCAAGACAAAAAAGTTCATATCTTAAATTTCTCTTTCCTATGCTAAATGCAAAATTTCTTAACTTTTAATCTTTTAAGAGTTTTGGCTATTTATCTTCAGACTATCAAAGTTTCTTCTTTTTCAAATAGTGATGAAATCTAGGTGCTTTGTTTAAGTGTTCAAAATAAGATGTGGAGTCAAGATGACAAAGTAAAGATAGAGACTTGCAGAGTTTACCCCCAGACTCCTCCAAATGCTTTTAAAAATGACTCTAAGCACATTTTTGAATATCAGAACCCACAAAAAGACAGGGTTAGGGTGGAACAATTTTCCAGCCAGAGGCAGCTTGTAATGTAAGCAGGACAGGTCTATTGTATGTGGTGGGTTCACCATGAAATCTCAGTGTGGACTAGTTCAGCAAAGCCTGGGGCCCTAAGAAACCAGGAAGTGACAGTGATATCCAAACCTCTCAGCCCACAGAGGCCAAGAACAATGCAGCAGGAAATGTTTGGCATACTAGATTGTAAGGGGAGCCTTAGCCCAGGATCCAACTTTAGGAGCCAATGAATCAACAGCTGAGGCATCAACATTGTAGTAGGAGCAGTGATCATGGTGACAGTAGCTTCCAGACATTTTAGCAAGAGGGAAGAGGGCTAGAACAGGAGATCTCAGGGGGCCTCTTTGCTGACATTATAGCAGGACTCTATTGCTTGGTCCATATTCAGATCTGGGTTGTAGTGCTAACTCACAGTACAGGTTCCTAGAAGGATTTCTAAAAACAGTTGTACAACAGAACCCTAATTTAATAAAGACTTACAAGTCAAGTAATAGGTTGGGGAAGTGAATAGAAAACAGAGTAAGATTATGAACTTAGAAAGTAACTATGTTGACAAGGAAAATCAAAATACACACTCAGAAGATAATAGAGTCAAAGGTACTATATCCAAAGCTTCTAAGAAATATTAGTCTCAGGTTACAGAAGAATTCAAAAGGTATTTTGAAAATCAAGTAAGAGAGGTAGAAAAATTGTGAAGAGAAATGAGTGAAAAAAAAGAAATTGGTCAAATGGGAAAAGAGGTACAAAAGCTTACTAAGGAAAATAATTCCATAAAAATTATAATTAAGCAAAGGGAGTCTAATGACTTTATTAAAAATCAAGATACAAAAAAATACAAAAGAATGAAAAATAGAAAAAAAATGTGAAATATTGTTTTGGAAAAAACAACTGACCTGGAAAATAGATTCAGGAGATATAAAAGTTATTGGTCTACCTGAAATCCATGATCAAAAAATTATCCTGGGCTTTCAAGAAATTATCAAGGAAATCTACCCTGATATGCTAGAACCAGAGGAAACAGAAATGAAAAGAATCCATCAAACACTTCCTAAAAGAGAGTCCAAGATGAAAGCTCCCAGGAATATCATAGCCAAATTCTGGAACTCCCACATCAAGAAGAAAATATTGCAAACATCCATAAAAAATACTTCTAGAATAGTAGAGCCATAGTCAGGGTAACACAAAATGTAGCAGCTTTTATGGTAAAGGATTGGAAGGTGTAAAATATGATATTCAAGAGAGCAATGGAGCTAGTATTACAACTAAGAATCCCCTATCCAGCAAAACTGATGGATAATTAATCCAATAAAAAAGAGGATTTTCGTGCATTATTGATGGAAAGACCAGAGTTGAATAGGAAATCTGATTTTCAAACACAGGAGTCAAGAAAAACATAAGGAAGTGATCAGGAAAGGGAAATAATAAGGGACTTAATAGAGAATAATCTTTTTATATTCCTACATGTTAAGATGATACTTTTAACATTTCAGAACTTCCTTATTGATCATTATGCACTGCAATAAGAAGATTATGCAACGATCAGTTTGTAGCTCTCTTCAACAATGAGATGATTCCAGTGCCAGTTCAAAAGGCAAACTCTGGGAAAATAAGCTGTTTCCTAAAAGAGTAGACAAAGCCATCTTCAGCAAACACAAGGGACCCCTGTGCTAAAAATCCAAGGCTCAGAGCTGCACAAGAATCTTGGGACAGTAACTCTTTCACTTGAGGAGCAGAGTTCAACCATAAAAGTAAACAAAAAATGAAATATCAAAAGAAAAAGAAAGAAAATGAGCAAGAAACAGAAAACAACTTTGACCATAGAAAGCTACTACGATGACAGGGAAAACCAAAACACTAACTCAGATGAGAATAAAATGTCCACAGAGGAAATCTCAAAGAGTGAGATAAATTGGTCTCAAGCCCAGAGACGCTTCTTGGAAGTGCTCATAAAAGACTAAAAGGCAAATAAGAGGAGTAGAAGGAAAAAATCACAAAAGAAATGAGCAATATGTGAGAGAGTCAACAACTTGGAAAAGGAAGGAAAAATTTGACTGAAGAAAACAATTCCTTAAAAAATACAATTGGTCAAATATCAAAAAAAAAAAAAATTAACTGACGAAAACAATACTTTCAAAAGTAAAATTAAACAAATAGAAAAAGAGATACAAAAAGTACTTTAAGAAAATCACACATTAAAAACTAGAAAAGGGCAAATGGGAGCTAATGACTTCATGAGATAGCAAGAATCAATCAAACTAAAAAGAATTTTAAAATGGATGAAAATGTGAAATACCTCAATGGAAAAAACAGCAGACCTGGAAAATAGATTCAGAAGAAACAATTTAAAAATTATTGGTCTACCTGAAGACCATGAGCCAAATAAAAACAAAACAACAACAACAACAACAAAAAAAAAAACACAAAAAAACCCCCAACATTCTTCAAAAGATCATCAAAGACAACTGCTATAATATTCTAGAAACAGAGGGGAAGACTCATTGAAAGAAACCATTAATCACCTTCAGAAAGAGATCCAACAAGTAAAACCCCTAAGGAACATTGGTGTGAAACTCCAGAACTACAATCTCAAGGAAAAAATACTGCAAACTGCCCGACAAAAACAATTCAGATATGAAGGAGCAATAGTCAGGATTACCCAAGATCTGGAAGCTTCTACAATAAAGGACCAGAGGACCTGGAATACCATTTTCTAGAAGGCAAAGACCCTAAGATTATAACCAAGAATTAACTACCCATCAAGACTCAGCATCATCTTTCAGTGGAGGCGATGGATCTTCAATGAAATAAAAGACTTTGTATCATTTCTATTGAAAAAAAAAAAAACAGAACTAAATAGAAAATTTAATCTACAAATACAAGACTCAAGAGAAAATAGAAAGGTAAACAAGGGGAAAATATATATCATTTAAAGGTTAAACTGTTTTTACATCCTTAGATGGGAAAGTAATATTGGTAACTCTTGAGAACTGTATCTGTTACTGAAGCAGACAAAGGGGGGCATCACATAGATAGAGGATGAAGTTGTAAATGAACTCTGATGTGATGACATCAAAGAAAAAGACATTAAGGAGTGGAAAAAGGTTTTTACTGGAAAAGGAGGAAAGGGGAGATATAATGAAACAAATTAGATCAATCATGCTCCCAGTCAAAATAATAGCTACTAAAGAGAATTGCCCAGTCTATCATTAGGTAGAAAACTTCAATTAAAGTAGCAACCTCAATTATTGCCTCTAGCATTACTATTATTTTTCTTTATAAATGAAACCCTAGGAATGTGTTTTATTTAGGGATTTCTACTACTAAGAACAATAGGCTTTATGATTGTAAGGGTTAAAAAAATTCCATTTTCATGTTTTTTTTAATAAAGCCACTACATTAATATATCATATTCTATATATGCTTAACTATGACTCAGATCCTTTCAGCTGTGCACAAACATTAATCTAGTCTTTTCCCACCCAGTATTTTCTACTATTTCATTTTTATTCCCAGTTGTACTATTTTGAATTTTTCACTAGGAAATTACATTCCATTCATACATTATTCTATATTTATCAGAGTAATTTTAAGCTTTTCAACTAATTTCTAAAGATATTAAATTAAATACTTTTCAGTATTTCAATGGATCTCTGACCTAATAATATAGATTATAATCTACCCATCACATATCATCTTGTAGGGCCCATGTCTTCTCTTAATTCTCCCATAGGTGGTGGACTAAACTTCATGGAAATTTTCCTCTAAGGTGTAAATATCAACCCACATATGTAGAGGGCCAGATTTTATATACTACTGGCATACCTTTTAATCCTCAAGCACAGGCAATAGTCGAAAGGAGAAATAGAGATATCAAGATGCTCCCAAAAAATAAAAAAAGGGGGAGTCAGAGGTAACCCTAGAGAACTTCTAAATTTATCTCTTTACACTATTATTTTTTTATTATTTTTGATAAAGATGCACTGTCTCCAGCAGGCAGATTTTATAACCCACCAGAAGGTTAATGGCCAGTGCAACGGGCTCCACTATCTTTAGATAATCTCCAGGTGATGTGGAGAGATTCAGAAAGTGGTAAATGGAAAGGACCAGATAGGTTAACTACTTGGGGGAGAGGGTTTGCTTATATCTCTACAGATGGAAAAAGAATCAGATGGATGCCAACAAGCCAATGAGCCTTGTCCATGGGAGAGAGACAGAAAAGGATAAGATTCTTGAAACAAAGTAAAAGACGCAAGAAACATCGGGTGGTTCCATCTCTGACTGCACATACCAATGAACAACAAAAATTGTTAATTAGACTACTACAGGACTTCAAAATCTGCAGGAATTGGTGGATTTCCTGACACATGAAGTGATGGACAATAGATTGGTTTTGGACTATCTCTTGGCTGCTGAAAAAGGTGTGTGTGTGTGTAAATATTATTTATATGCCCTCCTTCTAGGACTTATGGACATGTATAATTCCTCATGTTGATTCATATTGTTTGTTACATCACCACTAGTCTGTATAATATTACTATGTGCTTGTGTAATACCTCCCATGCTGATGGATTTATGTATACCTGTTTCAAGTAAGATCCTTCAGTCTAGAGGAAACCAGCTAACAAGATATGGTTTGGTGCCCACTTCCTTTCCTGAGAAGTCAGGAAAGAAAACAACAACAACAACAAAAAAGCAGAAGATTTAGAAGGCCGGAAATCTGGAAATGTATACTCAAAACAAGGATACTTACAGCAGGGTGTTTACTCAGTGTAATTGATGAGATAATGATTCTCTAGTTTATATATACTTAGTACTTAGTATGGTGATGTAATGGTTCTCTAGTTCACACATACTTAATGTATACTGTATACTGTATAATGTAATTGTAATAGGGTATTTAAAGGCTGAGAGAGCTGGGGACACAATCAGTCAAAGTGAACAGACTGTGAAGTAGACAATAAAGACTTTAGACTCTATTCCTGACCATCCTCATGGTGACTATCCTGCTAAAATCATGGCCCGACCAGAGGACCTCCAGAAAGCTAGCCTGGACATTACACACATATACCAAAGCATTCAGATTTTTCATGATTTGTCCCTCACTTTTGCCAAGAAGGATAATCTTATTTTATTGTCATATATCTCTCTAATGTCTAATATCTCTCTTATACCACTCTTTTATGTTTAATCAAGAAAGCTTGCAAAGAACATGAGGGTTAGCTTAATTGCATGATAATCAGCACAATGTCCCACATAATAAGGTGCTACAGGATAAAGACTTCTTATGGTGAAAGTGAAAAATCTATATTAATTGGACTGGAAGAATGGATCATTTAGAAGAAAATAGGGTAAATCTTAAAGAGAAAAGTGGATGAAATATATAGAGAACTGAGACATTTTGTAAGAACACAAGTCATTCCCCAATTAATTAATCATCAAATGATATAAATAGCCAGTTTTCAGAGAAGGAAATCAAAGCTTTCTACAGCAATATTAGAAAATGTTCTAAATTACTAAATGCACATTAAAACAACTCTGCATTACCATCTCATATCTATAAGATTGAGTAAAGTAAAGAAAAGTAAAACGATAAATGTAGAAGGGGATGTGAAAAAATTTGGACACTATTCACTTTTGGTAGAGCTTGAACTGAAACCAACCATTCTGGAGAACAATTTGGAACTGTGCCCAAAGGGTCTATGAAATTGTGCATACCCTTTGATCCAGCAATATTAATACTAAGTCTGTATCCCAAAATGATTTCTCAAAAATAGAAAGGGATCTATTTGTATAAGAATATTTATAGTAGCTTTTATGTGATGACTAAGAATTGCAAATTGAAAGAATGCTCATCAATTGGCAAAATGGATGAAGTTGTAATAAATTATTGTAGTTGAATAGTATTCTACTATATGAAATAAGGAGAAGGATGACTTCCTAAAAACCTGGAAAGATTTACATGAATCTATGCAAAGTGAAGTAAGCAAAAAGAGAACATTGTACCCCTACTATTGTAGGATGAACTACTGTGAATGATTTAGCTATTCTTAGCAACACAATATTCTAAGACAATCTCAAAGGATTCCTGATGAAAAATAGTATTTGCCTCCAGAGAAAGAATTGATGGAATCTGAGTAATGAACAATTTCTTTCTTTCTTCTTTCCCTCCCTTCTTCCTTGCTGCTTTCATTTTTTTGTTTCTTTCTTTTTCTCTCCTTTGAATTTTCTTCCATAAAATGACTGATATGGAAATATGTTTTTACATGATTTCACACGTAAAATATATATCATATTGCTAACTTCTTAGGAAAGGGATAGAAAAGGGTCAGAAAGATAAAATTTGGAACACAAATTTTTTTAAAATGTTAAAATGTTTTATACATGTAATTGGGGGGAAAGCTAAAATATTATTTTTTTAAAAATATCAAAGCAGAATAAGATGTTCAAAGACAAATTGTATTTGTGAATGAAAAAAGTTACCTTCTAGTGTATAGAAGTCATTTTTGAAGTCATTCATTAAAGCCAAAGAATAATAAAGCCTACAGGGGTTTCTGCCTGAAGAGAGTACTTGTCCTGAGTAAGAGAGGGAATACAATGTTTTGAGGCAATTGGGAGGGCATTGATGAAAGGAGATTTCTAGGCAAAGGTAGGAAGAAAACCAAAGGTCATCAAAAAAGCTGTTTTTCACTTGACCCAAGAAATCCTTTGAACCATTATATCTTTCCATCTCTTTAAAGTGATACTATTCAAAAAAGTCATCTCTACTTTTTGGTTTCACTTCTCTTAATATAAATCTCATTCTCTTAATTTGTTCTCATCAATCAATTAAATTTGTTTTCTGCAAAGTAAGCAATGTTCTTTTAATATTAAATCCTGGTAGGATTTTTTTCAGTCCTCAGTGCTTCCTGACCACTTTTTTCTTCTAAACATTCTCTCTTCCTTCCTTGGCTTTTAGTAATACAGTTCTACCCTTACTTGGCTGTGTGCTCTTTTTTTACTCTCCATTTCTTTATTATGATTCATGTCTGGTCTCTTAATGTGGGTATACTTCAAGGTTTTTATTAGTCCTTCCCTCTGTGTTGGTGATATTATCAGCTCCCATTGTCTCAATTATCATCACTATGTAAATGATTCTAGGATTTATATATGCAGCCCTAGACTTCCTACTGAATCCCTGTCTCATATCGGTAGCTGCCTAATTTCCAACTGTATATCTCTACCCTTGCCATCCTTATAATCAATCAGATTCACATCTCTGAATCACCTAGAGATAAAAAATATCCTTAGAAATAATGATTGGTTTTTAGAGGAAGAACAATAAGGACTGTTTCATACACTTTTACCTCTTTCCATAGCTAATCAGGTGTAAAGTCTTATTGATTCTATGTCTACAGCATTTTTCATCTCCATCCTTTTCTCTCCAGTATATGAACATTACTTTACTTTTAGCACTCTGACCTAAAAGAAAATACAATACAACTATAATATTCTTTTTCCCTGAAATTATACACATTCATGCTACCTGATGTTATTGTTGGTGTTGTTTTTGTTGTTGTCGAGTCATTTCAGTTGTTTTTGAGTTTTTGTGATCTCATATGTAAATTTTCTTGGCAAAAATACTGAAGTGATTTCCCATTTCCTTCTGCAACTTATTTTACAGATGAAGAAACTAAGGCAAATGGCTTGGCCAGAATCACACAGCTAGTGAATGTCTAAAGCCAGATTTGAATCCATATCTTCCTGAGTCCATCTATTATATACACTATATCACCTAACTCTCTAACATAACATCACCATTTTTTTGGTTCAGATGTCAATAATTCTCTTAATATGTTCCCCATTCCCTATTTGCTTCAGTTCTTTCCAAATTGGACTACTGACTTATTTCCACAAGATATTACCTACTCAGATAAAAAAAAAAAAAAAAAAAAAAAAAAAAAAGCTCTTCACCCTGGGGCTCACTCCATCCTTAAACTACTTCTCAATTTAAAATGCTATTTACCCTTATAACCTGTCCCTCTGATTATCTGGATTCTCCCAGAACCCACTTTTAAGATGTGAATTTATAAAAGCAGGACAAGTATGTTTCCATTACTCTTCAGGCTATATTCTTGACTATTCAAATTTTTCTCTACCATGCTCCTAAGCCAGATACCTGTATTAGTCTTTCTTTTCAGCTAACTTTTATGTCTTTCTTCAATTATTAGAATGTAAACTCCCTGAGGACAGGGACTATCTTTCTTTCTGCATTTTTTTGTATTCTCAGTGGTTAACACAGTCCCTGGCATATAGTAAATGCTTAACACATGCTTGTTATCTTAAATTGATTCCCATGAAATCTGAATGGAAATTTATGCAAATGGAAAAATTTGACTTTTTGATCTTTTCCATTTTTAGTTGCTGAACATTTAATAGATACTTAATATCTATCTTTCAGTTGTCATAGAAAAGTCATTAGAAAACTTCTAGTCTTAGTTTTACTTTGATAATTGTTGAGTCTATATCCTTGCACACACACACAAAAATAATAATAACAAAGAAAAGAATAGAATGAATAGTCTCTCTGCTTTCTCCCAGATCCAAGATTCTATAATTCTATCATTTGAATTATTGTCCACCTACAAGCTTCTGTTGCCACTGAAGTGCAGGTGTTAGTAGTGGAATAAATAACATGAGCAAACCGCCTTAGTTTAAATATTTCCCCAAATGGTGTTGATTGACTTTACCACCACCAACTTCCTTTTTGTTGATGAAAAACACACCACATAGATTAACCAATGCCAAGGAAACAAGATTTTTTTGGAAACAAAGCTTTCTTTTTGGTCTATACCTTATGAAAATGTGTAAATGGAATGAGGTGAATAATTCTCAAATAAGGTGTGCGTTGTTCATGAGCACCAGGCTCTGATTTCTGGAAACCACAACATTCCTCCTCCCAACCTCCTCAGGGGCAGAGCCAGAGCTGTCTTGCCAACTGAATGAACAAACCTTGACATTTTATTTATTTTTCTTTTAGGTAGCTTTCATTCAGAGGAGAAAGGGTCCCCAAATTTCATACAGCTGCTGACTGTCTCATTTTTCTAGTAAAATTCAGAGAACTGCTTGGGTGGCCACTGAGAATAGTGAGAGCAGGTTGAGTTTCCCATTTGGGATTCTTTAAGCATTTCATAATAACCTCTTACTCTATGAGGTCAAAATCATACCTTTCTCCTTGCTATGTACAACTCAATCTCTAGGTAAACAGGGTGTCCAGACAATTTAAAAAGTTGAATGATATTCCCCAGTTCAATAGACTTAATAAATGGCTGCATGTGGAATCAGAAAACCTCTCTTTTAATCTTTCCCTAGATATTTACTAGTGGTGTAATGCTGGATGAATCATTTAACCATTCAACTACCATTCCTTTATTTATAAAATTGAGATAATAACAATATCTATTCCACAGTGTTTTTTACTGTAAAAATCAAATAATATAAAGTACATAAAGTGGTAGATATTATGATGTTCTTGACCTCTCATTCTACCTCAGTCCATATATCAAATCAGTTGACACTTCCTGCTAGCCACATTAGTACCAAGGTCTTGTTTTTTAAATCACAAATGTGATATTACTGAATGTTACTCAATAAAATCCTGTGACTTCCTATTGTCTCAAGGACTAAATATAAACTCTTTTTAAAAAAAAATCTCTCAAAGTTCTTCAGAAATTGACCCAAAACTCTCTTTTCAGCCTAATTGAACAATACTTCCGCTTCAATGTTTTAACATTAAGGCCAATAAAACTGGCAATCTTTTTGTCCCTCACACATGCCACTCAATCTCTTGTCTCTGTACCTTTACATTGACTGTCTCCCATGTCTAGAATGAACCTCTCCTCATTAGAATCCTTCTTTTTATGAAAAATGCAAGTTAATTACCACTACTTTCCCCATTAAGCTTTGTCTGATTCCAATATTTGCCAAAGTTATTGCTCTCAAAGTCCCTTGTATTTAATTATTATTTTATATTTCTGTGCATTTATTCTCTTTATGTGTATTCTACATGTGTATATGCATGTTCTCATTTTTTCATCCATTAGAAGAACTTTTTTAGAGACTGTTTTTTTAAATAATTATAATTTTTTATTGACAGAACCCATGCCTGAGTAATTTTTTACAACATTATCCCTTGCATTCACTTCTGTTCCTACTTTTCCTCTCCCTCCCTCCACCCCCCAGATGACAAGCAGTCCTATACATGTTAAATATGTCACAATATATCCTAGATACAATATATGTATGCAGAACCGAACAGTTCTCTTGTTGCACAGAAAGAATTGGATTCAGAAGGTAAAAATAACCGGGAAGAAAAACAAAAATACAAACAGTTCACACTCATTTCCCAGTGTTCCTTCTCTGGGTATAGCTGATTCTGTCCATCATTGACCAATTGGAACTGAATTAGATCTTCTCTTTGTTGAAGATATCCACTTCCATCAGAATACATCCTCATACAATATAGTTGCTGAAGTATATAATGATCTCCTGGTTCTGCTCATTTATCTCAGCATCAATCCATGTAAATATTTCCAAGTCCCTCTGTATTCATCCTGCTAGTCATTTCTTATAGAACAATAATATTCCATAACATTCATATGCAACAATTTACCCAACCATTCTCCAATTGATGGGTATCCATTTATTTTCTAGTTTCTAGCCACTACAAACAGGGCTGCCTCAAACATTTTTGCACATACAGGTCCCTTTCCCTTCTTTAGTATCTCTTTGGGATATAAGCCCAGTAGTAACACTGCTGGATCAAAGGGTATGCACAGTTGGATAGCTTTTTGAGCATAGTTCCAAATTGCTCTCCAGAATGGCTGGATGTATTCATAATTCCACCAACAATGTATCAGTGTCCCAGTTTTCCCACATCCCCTCCAGCATTCCGCATTATCTTTCCTTGTCATTCTAGCAATCTGACAGGTGTGTAGTGTTATCTCAGAGTTGTCTTAATTTGCATTTCTCTGATCAATAGTGATTGGGAATATTCTTTCATATGAGTTGAAATAGTTTCAATTTCATCATCTGAAATTTGTCTATTCTTTTCTTTTGATCATTTATCAATTGGAGAATGGCTTGATTTCTTATAAATTAGAGTCAATTCTCTATTTATTTTGGAAATGAGGCCTTTATCAGAACCTTTAACTGTGAAAATGTTTTCACAGTTTGTTGTTTCCCTTCTAATCTTGTTTGCATTAGTTTTGTACAAAGACTTTTTAATTTGATATAATCAAAATTTTCAATTTTGCAATCAATAATGATCTCTAGTTCATCTTTCGTCACAAATTTCTTCCTCCTCCACAAGTCTGAGAGGTAAACTCTCCTTATGTTCCTTGAATTTATTTGTAATCTCGTTCTTTATGCCTAAATCATGAACCCATTTTGATCTTATCTTGGTGTATGGTGTTAAGTGTGTATCCATCCCTAATTTGTGCCATACTAATTTCTAGTTTTCCCAGCAATTTTTGTCAAATAATGAATTCTTATCCCAAAAGTTGGGGTCTTTGGGTTTGTCAAACACTAGATTGCTATGGTTATTGACTATTTTGTCCTGTGAACCTTAACTATTCCTCTGATCATCTAATCTATTTCTAGCCAATACCAAATGGTTTTGGTGACCACTGCTTTATAATATAGTTTTACATCTGGTACACCTAGGCCACCTTCATTTGATTTTTTTTTTCATTAATTCCCTTGAAATTCTTGACCTTTTGTTCTTCCATATGAATTTTGTTGTTATTTTTTTTAGGTCATTAAAATAGTTTTTTGGGAATCTGATTGGTATAGCACTAAATAAATAGATTAGTTTAGGGAGTATCGCATCTTTATTACATTTGCTTGGCCTATTCAAGAGCATTTAATATTTTTCCAATTATTTAAATTTGATTTTATTTGTGTGGAAAGTGTTTTGTAATTTTGCTCATATAATTCCTGACTTTCCTTTGGTAGATAAATTCCCAAATATTTTATGTTATCAACAGTTATTTTGAATAGAATTTCTCTTTGTATCTCTTGCTGTTGGTTTTTGTTGGTGATGTATAAAAATACTGAAGATTTATGTGGATTTATTTTGTATCCTGCAACTTTGCTAAAGTTGTGGATTATTTCTAATAGCTTTTTAGTAGAATCTCTGGGGTTCTCTAAGTATACCATCATATCATCTGCAAAAAGTGATAATTTGGTTTCCTCATTACCTACTCTAATTCCTTTAATCTCTTTCTCAACTCTTATTGCTGAGGCTAGTGTTTCTAATACAATATTGAATAATAATGGTGACAGTGGGCAGCCTTGTTTCACTCCTGATCTTACTGGGAATGGTTCCAGTTTATCCCCATTACATATGATGCTTACTGACAGTTTTAAATATATGGTGCTGACTATTTTAAGGAAAAGTCCATTCATTCCTATCCACTCAAATGTTTTTTATTAGGAATGGATGTTGGATTTTATCAAATGTTTTTTCTGCATCTATTGAGATGATCATATGGTTTTTATTAATTTGGTTATTGATATAATCAATTATGCTAATAGTTTTCCTAATATTGAACGAGCCCTGCATTCCTGGTATAAAACTTACTTGGTCATAGTGTATTATCCTGGGGATGATTTTCTGTAATCTTTTTGCTAATATTTTATTTAAGATTTTAGCATCAATAGTCATTAGGGAGATTGGTCTATAATTTTCTTTCTCTGTTTTCAACCTACCTGGTTTAGGTATCCGTACCATGTCTGTGTCATAAAAGGAATTTGGTAGGACTCCTTCAATCCCTATTTTTTCAAATAGTTTATATAGCATGGAAGTTAATTGTTATTTAAATGTTTGGTAGAATTCACATGTAAATCCATCTGGTCCTGGGGCTTTCTTCTTAGGGAGCTGATTAATACCTTGTTCTATTTCTTTTTCTAAAATGGGACTGTTTAGGATATTTACTTCATATTAACTTTTTTTAATTTTCTACTTTGTTGGCACAAGCATAGTTTAGTGACTTCTTTTAATGTGCAGTTGTATTCTACTTTCCAAATGTGAACAATAGAACATATTTTTTAAAAGAATGGTGGTGGTGACCATGATGATGATTACTAAAACTACTATTATCTCTTTTTCACCATTTTGATTGTGTTCATTTAGGAACTTTCCAGGGACTAGTTACTGTCTTGCTATTACCTTTTATATTTAATGTTGTGCAAATAAATTAATAAATGACTGCTTTTGTAAAAAAAAAAAGTGTTGAAATATGAACCCTTTTGTAGAATTATTGAAGCATCTTTGAGTTAACTGCAAAAGAACAGAGACATGCATATTGTTGGATAGAACTCCCAAATCCCAAATGAGATTACAGATATACTTGATTATTTGAATAAGGAAAATATAAGTGAAAAAACACAGATATATATAGAGACCAGATAATATCCTAATCAATGGGTCAAATAAGTAATAGAAAAACTGATATTTATATTAAAGAAAATGATAAAAGAAAAATTTATGAAAATTTGTGAAATTTAGCTAAAGCAATCCTTAATGAAGATAGTATGTGTGTGTACATGTATATATGTATGTAGTTAAGTAGATATGTAAATCTATATAATATATATTAACAAAAGACAAAAAGAGAACTGATGAATTTGCATGTAATCTTAAAAAATAGAAAATCTGAAGAAGTATAATACCAAAACAAGTTAAAAGAAGAAATATTGATATTCAAAGGAATAAAATTTTAAAACAAGAAAACAGCTAAACTGATAAAATATGATTTTTTTCTTTTTAAGAATAATAAAATTAATATTGTTAGTTCCATATTTTGAAGGGGCTAAAGTTTTTCACCTGTGATTTCATGAATTTAGATATTTCCCAATAAGTAAAATCAATATAGATGAGAGATTATTTTGCAATGTAGAATTAGAGAGTTCCCTGGTATACCAAAAATCAAGTAACTTGGTTAGAGTCCCATTTGCCAGCATATAATAGATGCTGAATATGAGCTGAAGCCTTTTTGACTCTAAGACCTAATAGCTATCTTGAGAGCTGAATTTGAGACCAACTCTCTATCTCTGAAGCTATTCTGTTCCTTTTACACCATTAGCTAATTTATTTTTAATAGAGATAAAAATGAAATTAACAAGATAAAAAAATGCAAAGTCTTTTTAAAGTTTCAGGTCATTTCCTATCTACTGCTCTTTCCTAACTGCCTGTATGCTTAAAAACTCTGTTTGGTTTATAAAGACCCATGTCATGTCTCCTTCCTACCTTCTCAGTTCCTTACACCTTCTACCACCTCCAATGTACTACATGATCCAGTGACAATTGCTTCCTTACCATTCTTCATGCATAAACTCAATTTCCAAACTCTGAGTGTTTTCTTTGGCTGTCATGCCTAGAACTCTCTCCATAATTAAGCCTCTTGTCTTTGTTCATCTTAAATTCCTCCTTCTTCAAGAAAGTTTCCCATAGCATTTTTAATGCTATTGATTATTTCCAATTTCTTTATATATCATGTGTGACTATAGTGGTTTGCATGTTATCTCCCCCCAACAGACTGTGAGCTCCCTTAGCACAGGAACAGTTTTTAGCCTTTCTTTGTATCTCCAGCACTTATCACAGTGCCTGCAATATGATAGACATTTAATGAAATGCTAATTGACTGATTTCAAATATAAAGGAAATGAAAGCAATTAGAAGTCACTATACTATGCTTGTGCCAACAAAGTAGAAAACTAAAAAAAGTTAATATGAAAATACATAATATGAAAACCATACCTAGATACCAGACTGTTTTTGCTCCAGTTTTACCTATAATAACTAAATATTGAAAGTCTCCCAGTAAGAACAAGAACAAAACAAGAAGATCATGTTGTCCTTAGTATTACATGAGAAAGAAATATATTACCAGAACAAATCCTATTTAAAAGCAGCAATTATAAAAAAAAAAAAAAAAAAAAAAAAAAAAAAATTCAGTGACATTAAAAGAATTATAAAGTAGAACAATGGAATAAATTTGACAAGAAAATGTAACCAGTAGTCTAGAGTTTGGTAATCTCGAGGATACAAATGATTAGGAAGGGATTCTTTATTCAACAAAAAAAATGCTAGAAAAATTGGGAAACAGTTGCCTTGGAAGTAGATATAAACACCATAAGCTACAATAAATTTTACTTGGAATTCTTAACCCTGGCATAAAATTAAATTAAAAGTTTCATCATAAAAAATAAAGAAGTATTTCTGAACAGATATTGAACAGAGGAGGTTAAAAATTATTTTAAGGAATGAAGTGTTTAAAAAAGACAAATTGGATGATTTGTTTGTGTAAAATTAAAAAGACTATAGAAACAAAAGCAATGAGAATAGAACCAGAATGAAAGATGAATTAAAAAAATATTCTTTCATTAAATTATAGCAATAAGTAGAAAACAATTTCAAAAGAAAAAGATGCAAATTATAGACAACCATCTTAACATTCAAAATTATGAGCAATACATGTATGAAGTGGCAAAATAAAAATATGTACTTCTATCAATCAACCAATATGTGTTGTATTCCATACACTTTGCTACACAAAGACAAAAATGAAATAATCCATGCATTTAAGGAACTTTTTTGTGAATAATATTTCTCAATAATATGTAAAGATTATTTTAATCATTTATTTTATAGGAGTTTGAGTTTCAATTTTTTCTCTTCTCTTCCCTTCCCTACAAGACAGCAAGTAAACTGATATAGTTTATAGATGTGTAATTATGGGAAAATATTTCTACATTAGTCATGTTGTGAAAGAAAAATAGAAGAAAAGGGGGAAAGTCACACACAAAAAACCTCCTGAGAAAAGGAAAATATGCTTTGATCTACATTTAAACTCAATAGTTTTTTTTTTTTTTTTTTTTTTTTTTTTTGGTAAATGTGAATAACATTTTCCATAATGAGTCTTTTGGAATTGTCTTGGATCACTGAATTGCTGAGAAGAGCTAAATCAATCATGCTGGTTGTGATATAGTATTACTGTTATTATGTAGTGTTTTCCTGACTCTGCTTACTTCATTCAGCAACAATTCATGTAAGCCTTTCCAAGTTTTTCTTAAATATACCTGTTCAGCATTTCTTCTATCATAAAAGTTTTCCATTACATTAAAATATACCACAACTCATTCAATCATATCTCGATTGATGGGCGTCCTTCTATTTTCCAATTCTGTCATCACAAAAACAGCTACTGTAAATATTTTTCTAAATGGATGTTGTTTATTTTCCTTTTTTATAATCTCTTCAGAATGCAGACCTAGTAGATTTAGCTAAATCAAAAAGGATGCACAGTTTTATACCCCTTTGGGCATAATTCCAAATGGTTCTTCTGAATGCTTGAAACCATTCACAATTCTAAACAAATGCATTGTCTCAATTTTTTCCACATCTTTTCCAACATTTATCATTTTCCTTTTTTCTTATATTAGTCAATCTGATAAGTATGAAGTAGTATCTCAGAGTTGTTTCAATTTACATTGCTCTAATCAATAGTGATTTAGACCATTTTTAATATGGCAATGATTTTAATTTCTTCATCTGAAAACTGCCTGTTCATCTCCTCTGACCATTTATCAATTGGATAATGACTTATGAATTTATAAATTATGACTTATAAATGACATAAATCAATGTCTTATAAATTTGATTAAGTTCTCTGCATATTTGAGAAATGAGGGCTTTATCAGAAGCACTAGTTGTAAAAATTGTTTCCAGCTTTCAACTTTCCTTCTAATCTTGGTTGCATTTATTTTGTTTGTGAAAAAACTTTTTTGACAACTCTAAGATACCACTACACACCTGTCAGATTGGCTAAGATGACAGGAAAAAATAATGATGATTGTTGGAGGGGATGTGGGAAAACTGGGACATTGATTCATTGTTGGTGGAGTTGTGAACGAATCCAACCATTTTGGAGAGTAGTTTGGAACTATGCTCAAAAAGTTATCAAACTGTGCATACCCTTTGATCCAGCAGTGTTACTACTGGGATTATATCCCAAAGAGATTATAAAGAAGGGAAAGGGACCTGTATGTGCACGAATGTTTGTGGCAGCCCTTTTTGTAGTGGCTAGAAACTGGAAACTGAATGGATGTCCATCAGTTGGAGAATGGCTGAATAAATTGTGGTATATGAAAATTATGGAATATTACTGTTCTGTAAGAAATGACCAACAGGATGATTTCAGAAAGGCCTGGAGAGACTTACACGAACTGATGCTAAGTGAAATGAGCAGGACCAGGAGATCATTATATACTTCAACAACAATACTAGATGATGACTAGTCCTGATGGATCAGGCCATCCTCAGCAACAAGATCAACCAAATCATTTCTAATGGAGCAGTAATGAACTGAACTAACTATACCCAGAAAAGAACTCTGGGAGATGACTAAAACCATTACATTGAATTCCCAGTCCCTATATTTATGCACACCTGCATCTTTGATTTCCTTCACAAGCTAATTGTACAATAATTCAGAGTCTGATTCTTTTTGTACAGCAAAATAATGTTTTGGTCATGTATACTTATTGTGTATCTAAGTTATATTTTAATATATTTAACATCTACTGGTCATCCTGCCATTTAGGGGAGGTGGGGGGGTAAGAGGTGAAAAATTGGAACAAGAGGTTTGGCAATTGTTAATGCTGTAAAGTTACCCATGTATATATCCTGTAAATTAAAGGCTATTAAATAAAAAAAAAAAAAAAAGAAAAAACTTTTTTAATGTAATATAGTCAAAATTATACATTTTACATTTCATCATGTTCTCTTATCTTTTGTTTGGTCATAATTTTTTTCTCCTCCCCATCAATCTGAAAAATAACTATTCTATGCTCTCCTACTTTGCTTATGGTGTCACTCTTTACATCTAAATCACATACCCATTTTGGTCATATCTTGCTTACAGTTTGAGATTTTGTTCTATGCTTAGTTTCTGCCATATTATTTTTCAGTTTTCCCAACAGCTTTTGCATATGATATAAGTGAATTCTTATCCCCAAAGCTGGCATCTTTGGACTTATCAAGCATTAGTTTATTATAGTCATTGTGTCTCATGTTTCTTATCTATTTCACTGATTCCCCACTCTATTTTTTAGTCAGTACATGATATTTTTGATTATTGATGCTTTATAATATCGTTTGATTTGATATGGCTATGATATCTTAGTTTGCTTAATTTGATTTTCACTAAATCACTTGATATTATTGATCTTTTTTATTTCAGATGAATTTTGCTATCCTTTTTCTATGTCTATGACATAATTTTTGTTATTTTTATTAAAATATGAAAATTGAAATAAGAAAATAAATTAATTCAGGGAGAATTATCATTCTTATCATATTGTCTCAACTTACCCACAAGCAAGTAACATTTTCTCAATAGTTTAGATCTGACTCTTTATGTGAAAACCACTTTGTAGTTGTTACTATATAATTCCAGGATTTGTCTTGGCAAGTAGATTATCCAATATTTTAGATTGTTTATACTTATTTTAAGTGGAATTTCTCTATCTCTTGCCACTAAGCTTTATTGATAATATACAGAAATTTTGATGGTTATGTTTGTTTTATATCTTATAATGGCTAAAATAGTTTTTTTTAGTTTTTAGTTTAGATTTTTTAGTTGATTCTTTAAGAGTAGCTAAATATATCATCCTATTATCTGCAAAGAGTGATAGTATTTTTTTTCATTACCTATTTTAATTCTTTCCATTTCTTTTTCTTCTCTTATTTCTATAGCTAACATTTCTAGTATAATATTGAATGATAGTGATGACAATGTACAGTCTTCTTTCACCTTTAATCTTATTGGGAAGATTTCTAGCTTAGCTGCATTGCAGATAATGCTTTCTGATATTTTATATGGATACTATTTATCATTTTAAGGAGCATTCCCTTTATTTTTATGCTCTCCAGTGTTTTTAATAGGAATGGATGCTATATTTTGCAAAAGTCTTTGCTAAATTTATTGAGCTAATCATATGATTTCTGCTAGTTTTGCTATTGATAAGGTCAATTATGCTAATAATTTTCATAATATTGAACCAGTCCTGCATTTCTGGTATAAATACTACTTGATCATATTATCCTGGTGATATATTGCTATAATTTCCTTGCTAGTATTCTATTTAAACTTTTTGCATCAATATCCATCAACAAAATCAGTCTATAATTTTCTTTTTCCATTTTGGCTCTTCCTGGTTTAGGAAACAGCACCACATCTGAGTCATAAAAGAAATTTGGGAGAAAGAAATGTATACGCTTTGAGAAAATACAATACATAAGATGAATATATTCAAAATACATATGAAATAAATGCAATTATTTTCTGAGGAGAAATTAGCAGTGTTAACATCAAGAAGAGCCTTACACTGAAAGTGGTCTTTGAATTGAGCTTTGATGGAAACTTGGGAGAATAAGAGTGGATAGTGAGTGTACAATACATTTTAGGCACGAGAAACAGCCTATTCATGGATAGAGAGATGGAAAATATAATATTATATTTGAAAAACAGTAGGAAAATCAGCTTGGGTGGATCACCAAATATGCTAAAGAATATTAAGTCTATTACTCTACCAATCTATTTACACAAGTGTGTACATAATATGTACAGTGTGTCTAGAGACATTTATGTCTATATAACACATACACAAATACACTCATATATATTGTATATGTTTGTGTGTAATTGTGTGTATATATACACATTTGTATATTACCACAAATTATAAATTAGTGTTGTCTAAATAAGTTAAATATTAGATATATAACAATTCCTATTGTTCACCTAGTGTCATTGAAAATAATATTTTGTTCCATC
This sequence comes from Sarcophilus harrisii, assembly GCF_902635505.1. NCBI lineage: Eukaryota > Metazoa > Chordata > Mammalia > Dasyuromorphia > Dasyuridae > Sarcophilus > Sarcophilus harrisii. The sequence goes on along the minus strand of NC_045426.1, from coordinate 323,066,838 downwards.
ATTTTCAAAGAAATCAACCACTAGCTTTGTTTTCCTCTTTATTCTTAATTATCTTCAGAGTATGTGCATGTATGTGTATATATTCTCACACATACACATGTGTATATACACATATATGTTCTTTTCTGAGTCTCTGGCACACACATACATATATATGCATGCAGGCAGGCATATATACAGGTAAACCCTCCACATCATGACTTTCCTTATCATGGTTTCAATATATTGTCATCATATGTATCATCATAAGAAATTAAATGGGAACTTTTAGGAATTTTTGCAGAAACTGCAGATGAATACATGAAAACCAACAGATTACATAGAAAAAGTATAGACTCTCAGAAATGTATAAAATGTATGCACAGTATTGTATGATATCAGCATATTAGTACTATAATAATTCATACTTCTACTCATAAAAAGGAAGGATCAAAAAAAATTTACACAGATTTTACAGATCATAAATAACCATACTCCTAATTCCCATAAAGTGTATGAGATAATTGTATACACAGATGCTGTCACTCTGATGGCAGAGAGTGAAGCAGATTTAAGAAGTCTCTTGATGAGATTGAAATAGCAGAGTTTAAGAACTGGTAAATCTAATAATAAGGTAAAGCTTAAATATTTTAGCCACATAATGAAAAGACAGAATTTGAAGAAAAAAGTCACTAATGCTGGAAAAGACTGAAAGCAAAAACAAACAAACAAAAAGAAATGGTGAAGGATAGAAAGACCTGAGTGTTTTTCATGGGGTCACACACTTATGTGTATATATGTGTAAGTAATAGCAACATAAGTTGGAGTCAGGTTTTGAACAGTGTTAACTATCAGAGGGATTATATTTGGTTCTAAACATAATATGAAACTATTTTAATTTGTTGGACAGGAGAGTTACAAGATTAAAAACATACCTTATAAATATGACTTTGGTAGCTCAGTGGAAACTAAATTGGAGAGGTGAGAAACATGACTGTAATGATGTACATGGAAATAAAACAAAAAGAAAAAAGTCAAATGCAATGTATAATAGTGTTATCAGAGTTTTAAAGTTAAAGCAAACAACCTTTCTGCTGACAGCTGGTCAAGTATAAATATAGATAGTAATGTGTATCATCAGTTTTAATCATTTTAGTGAACTGGTTTGCTTGACTGCTTTCAGGTTATTTTTGAGTGGTTGTAGAAAAGCATTGCATCAAAACAAATATATCAATAAGAAACTAGAAATTGCAAAGGTAAACTTGTCCTAAACTGATACAAATTATCATAAATTACAGATTTGTGTTATATTGCATTGAGATATTGGGGGAAATGTTTTTATAAAGTTTTATGAGCAACAATTTCAAAAAATAAAGATAAATAATTCCATAGATCACCTAGAACTACTGAAATTTTATTCCATTATCTTTAGTTATCCCATAAAGAAAACAACCACAAATTTAATTTAATTTAATAATCTTAATAATAATAATCTTTAATAATTTAATAATATTAATGAAGTATGACTTCCAACTTCCTTCAAGTTTTCCCTGATTATGGACAGTAAACTGTCTCAGGAATTATAGAGAACAAAGTTAGGTACTGGATCTGTGATTTAACTGACATAGAGGACTTCCAGTGGAGGAATTCCCCCAATACAGGTCAACACCTTTTTTCTGGGCTTAGAGATTCCTGAGACCCTGAGAAATCATGTGACATCTCCTGGGTGACATAATTGAGGTTGGAAATGAATTCACATTTTCTAGGCTTCTAGGCATCCAGTTCTCTTTGTTTCAATAATTATCAAAGTCTAAGCTGCTCTAAACATATGTATTTAATTCTTGTATTCATGCCTCTCATCTACTTTTCAGTTTTTAAAATTAATTTTAGGGGGAGAGTCAAGATGGCAGAGAAGGCACACTTGACTTTCTAAGCTCCTCTCATGCCCTCATGACCAATATTAAATTCAGCCTCAAAAAATAGCATTGACTGCTAAAATCCATGAAGATTAGAAGCACAACAACTACCAGTCAAAGATAATCTGGAAGATTGCCAGGAAAGGTTTGTCCTGAGGGGCCAGGAACAGACCAGCACAGGCAGGGAGAGACTAGTGTCTAGAACAGACCAGGGGCAGGGGTGACCTCTGTGGCTAGAGATGACTCTCCCATAGGCTAACTGCTCTGCCTTAATTATAAAGCAGTAAACCAGCAGAGAAATTAAAGCCAAAGTCTAAAAATGCCAGAACCTAACAAGATCTGGCTATAACCACCCAAAACCCAAAGTGACTCAGCATAGACCATAACACAACCCTGCAGCCACATCCTGCAGTACGGGGCTTTTGCAGGGGCAGTTACAAATCTGCATGGCAAGGGGGGCACAGACTGGAGCAGCCTTTAATCTGCACAGTGGGAGGCTCGGCCTGGGGCAATAGAACTTTCTCAGTGGCTGTGCTTCCTAGGGCAGAGACAATTCCAGTCCCTGTGGGACTACTCACTGGTCAGCTGCTAATACTCACAGGCTCACAGAGGGCTTTGGCCTGAGGTAGTGACACTTTCACTGCCCAGCTTCTAGCCCCAGGGCAGTTGTTAACCTACACATCAGGGTTCTTTGCAGGGCACTTGAGCTTGAGTTACTTCTGGTGGGGAACTCTTTCCTGGAGCACTCTCATACCTCCCTGCTCTTTGTAGCTGGTTGGTAGGACAGCTATCTGTACATACACTTATTCTTGCTCTGCAGAGGAAGCTGGTAACCTCCTGACTCTGAAGGCAGACCCTACAGGCTTTAAAAAAAATGAGTAAAAAAATCAAAAAGATTATCAATAGCTTCTATACAGAAAGAGAGCAGGTTTTCAACCCTGAGGAGACTAATAGCAGACAGTCTCCAGACAATTGTTTCTCTCCAGCACAAAAGGCTCTCCTAGAAGAGATTATTAAAACTTTAAAAGAGAGCTAGAAGAAAAATGGGGAAAGGAAAGAGAAGCTATGCAAGAGAGTAATAACTTCTTGAAATGTGAATTGGAAAAGGTAAAAAACTCCCAAGAACTGCAAGGAAACAGAATTTATGAATTGGAAAAGGGAAAGAATTTCCAAGAAAGTAGGATTTGTGAATTGGAAAAAGAAAATAACTCACTAAAAAAAAAATAGTGAAATGGAAAAAAATTCCACAGAGCAAAACAACTCATTTAAAAACTCAATTGGACATATGCAAAAAGAAGTAAAAAAAAAAGCTAATGAAGAAAATAACTCACTAAAAATCAGAACTGAACAAAAAGAAATGACTGATTCACTGAGACATCAAGAATCAGTCAAGCAAAACCAAAAAAATGAAATATTAGGAAAAAACACCAAATATTTACTTGGAAAAACAACAGACCTGAAAAATAGATCTAGGAGAGATAATCTAAGGATCATTGGACTTCCCGAAGAATATGATGAAAAAAGAGCCTAACTACTATTTTACAAGAAATCATGAAAGGGAGCTGCCCAAAAGTAATAGAACCAGAAGGTAAAACAGGCATTGAAAGAATTCTTCGAACACCTTCCGAAAAAGATCCTAAAATAAAAGCACCAAGGAATATTGTGGCCAAACTTCAGAACTATCATACTAAAGAAAAAATATTACAAGCAGCCAGGAAAAAAAAAGACAATTCAAATACCAAGGTGCCACAATAAGGGTTACTCAAGATCTGGCTGCCTCAACATTAAAGGATCTAAGGGCCTGGAATCTGATATTCCAAAAGGCAAAAGAATTTGGAATACAATCAAGAATAAACTACCCAGCTAAGCTGAGAATTTTCTTCCATGGAAGAAGATGGACATTTAATGAAACAGGAATTTCATTTGTTTCTAAGGAAAAAAACATCTAAACAAAAAATTTGATCTCCAACCACAGGACTCAAGAGAAGCAGAAAAAGGTAAAAGTAACTCTTGAGAACTGTATTTCTGTGATGGATATACATAAAAACCACATGTATAATTTGATTTTACTGATATAACATCAAAAAGGGAAGTAGAAATGTAAAGGAGATAGTGTCAGGAAAGGGAAAGGGGGAGATAAAAAGAGGGAAACTACATCCCATGATGAGGCAAATGAAACCTATCATATCTGAGAGAACTTAGAGAGGAAGAGGAATATTGTATGAATTTTACTCTCATTGGAGTTGGCTCAAAGAGAAAATAATTGACATATTTGTTTTACAGAGAATCTTCTCTCACCTCATTAAAAAGTGGGAGAGGAAAAGGGAAAAGCAAAAAGAGTAATAAGGGATGGGTACAAGAAAGGGGAAGGGATTCAAAGGGAGGAGGGAGGGATCCTAAAGAGGGAGAGCTACATGACACAAGTGGGACCCATAAGTTTAATACTAGGGAAGGAGGTAAGGGGGGGGCAAGAAAAAGAAAAGCATAATATGGGGATATTATGATGGCAGGAAATACAGAATTAGTCATTTTAACCATAAATGTGAATGGGATGAACTCTCCCATAAAGCAGAAGTGGATAACAGACTGGACCAAAAGTCAGAACCCTACAATATGTTATTTACAGGAAACACATTTAAAGCAGGGAGATACATACAGAGTAAAGGTAAAAGGCTGGAGCAGAATCTATTATGCTTCAGGTGAAGTCAAAAAAGCAGGGGTAGCCATCCTTATTTCAGATAAAGCAAAAGCAAAAATTGATCTAATTAAAAGAGATAAGGAAGGAAACTCTATCTTGTTAAAGAGTACTATAGACAATAAAGCAATATCAATATTAAACATATGCACCAAGTGGTATAGAATCTAACTTCCTAAAGGAGAAGTTAACAGAGTTGCAAGAAGAAATAGACAGCTCAATCTTACACTCTCAGAATTAGATAAATCAAACCACAAAACAAATAAGAAAGAAATTAAAGAGGTAAATAGAATATTAGAAAAATTAGATATAGATCTTTGAAGAAAACTGAATGGTGACAGAAAGGAGTATAATTTCTTCTCAGTAGTTCATAGAACCTGTACAAAAATTGACCATATATTAGGAGATAAAAACCTCAAAATTAAATGCAGGAATGCAGAAATAGTAAATGCTTTCTTTTCAGATCACAATGCAATAAAAACTACATTCAACAAAAAGCTAGGGGTAAATAGAACAAAAAGCAATTGGAAACTAAATAATCTCATCCTAAAGAATGATTGGGTGAAACAGCAAATTATAGACACAATTAATACAGTCAAAAGACCTGATAAAGGCCTCATTTCCAAAATATACAGAGAATTAACTCTAATTTATAAGAAATCAAGACATTGGAGAGAAAAAGAAAGAAAGAAGAGATGATATTTATTAAATACTTAGTGTGTGCTAGAGCCCATATCAAATACATGGGACATGAATACAAATGAGTAGGATGGTCCCTGCTATAGACAGGACAGCCTTCCAATGGAAAAATAAGAATACTGGAAAGTGGGGAGGAGAAGAAACTATCCACAAGTACATGGTGAAGAGAATAAGAGAATCGTGTGGAGGCTTAGGCACCAATAAGGTAATATAAAAATCTCTACAATCAGAACTTGGGATATCCAGGAATGAAATCCACATTTTCATTGGAGTAGAAATGATCTGTGAGCAGAACTATAACAAAGAAACTGAAATGGTACTCTTGGACTTTGTTCAATCACTAACTAGATTATTCCCTCATGTGTCAAATAAGGATAACAATGCTATATATCATTTAGAGTTAATATAAGAAAAAAGTTAAATAATATTTGTAAAGAAATTTATAACTATTAAAGTGATACAAAAATGCTATTGTTATTGCTACTGTTATTATAAGAACAATAAGTCAAGCAAAGTCATGTACAGTATGTATTGTCTCTAATAGCTTCATTACATAAGTCATAAAATGAAAAAAGATAGGTTTTCTGGGGTAGGAGATCTTACATTATATTTGAATACATTCACTTTTGTATAGAATTGCCAAAACAGAAAGTATGCTTTTGCTTTTTTCTATTTCCCTCTGCTCCTATTTGGATAAGCAAGTATGAAGAATACCTGGAGATCATTCTGTAACAAATTAAAAAATGAACAGGATATATGCATATATACATACATAGATAGTGCTCATGTACAGGATAGAGCACCGGGCTTGGAGTTGGAAAGTCCTGAGTTCAAATTTGGACTCAGCATACTGGTTCTGTGATCTTGGGCTCATCACTTAAGCTATAGCTACCTCAGTTTCCTCACCTATAAAATGAAGATAATTATAGAATCCATCTCCTGGGTTATTATTCAAATAAAATAAGATGTTTTTAAACTGTTTTGCAAATTGCAAAATAAATACCAGAATACTTGTTTTATTTTACTTCATTTTATTGTACTTCACAAATAGTGCTTTTTTTTACTAATTGAAGGCTTATGGCAACCTTATATTGAGTTGTTGGTGCCATTTTTCCAACAGTAGCATATGCTTAAATCATGTTTTTGTGTCACATTTTGCTAGCTTGTAATATTTCAAGCTTTTTTCATTATTATAATATGTTATAGTGATCCGTGATCACTGATCTTTGATGTTACTATTGCAATTGTCTTGGGGCACCATGAACAACCATGCCTATAAGATGGCAAACAATCAATAAATGTTCTGAGTGTTCTGTTCCAGTGATATGATGTTTCTGACTCTCTTCTTCTCCTTGAACTTCCCTATTCCCTAAAACACACTAATACTGAAATTAGGCCAATTAATAATCCTACAATGGCCTCTAACTATTCAAGTGAAAGGAAGATTCAATCATTGGGACAGACTTCATTGTTGTCTTATTTTAAGAAATTGCCACTCCTACCCCAACCTTCAGGAACCATCATCCTGATCTATCACCAGTCATTAACAGAGACAACACTCTTCACCAACAAAATGATTGTTCATCATTCCACTTATGTTGAAATGATTAAATTATCCATTAATATTAAATACCAGTAATTCCTAATTTTATTAGGTTGTGTTTTGGTATTGATACTATAATTATTAGCCAGTAACAGGTGTGCTGGGAGACATTAGGTACATAATTGTCCTCTCTTTCCTTTTCTCTGATTCAAAAGAAGGATTCTGTATTACTCTCCTCTTGCCTCAGTTTCCTCCTTTTAAAAATGAACTGGAAAAGAAAATGGCAAACCTCTTCATTATTTTTGCCTACAAAATCCCAAATGACCTTATTATATCTTTGGAATAAATATTCCTTTGTAAAAGCTAATCTGAATGGTTAAATGGAACTACAGGGCTGGTTTCAACAGTAGGTTCTTAAATCAATGGCAAAAGAAGAAAAACACTTCCAACAACTCCAGAGTACCAAAGTATTCAGAGTAATCTGTGGTCAGAGTAAAATATAACAAGCCTAGTTGTCAGATAGCAATGTCAGACACAACTATGTTACAATGTTATCATGGCAATTGTTCATCCAAATTCAAAACAGTAGCAACTGAAAGGAATTCACAGCTACACCAAAGAACTTTATGTTAGGTAAACTCTTCCATTTTTGTCTCCAACATGAACACCATTCTTCATCTTCTTCAAGGAAGCACTCAGCATCTGTTTTAATTTAAGGGATTCTACTGCACAGGGTGAAAAAGTTTTATATGATTCAGAAAAGCAGGAAAATAATACCCCCTCCATACTTCTCATCTCTCCCATCTTTTCCATTCCTGCTTTCTTTGAAGACAGATGCCTAAAGATTTTACTCTCCAGTTTCAAAGGAATCATGCCTAGGAGAAGCTCACATTGTAATTTAAATTGGAAATGGCAGCAAATTTTAGAACGTATTTAGCAGAAGGAGAATGTACACAGAAAACATGTTCATATTAAATAAATGAGTGTACTAAGTGCCAAAAATGTGAAAGCTGTGTGTTAGAGTTATATGTTCATAATATTTAATGATGGAGATACTGTCAAAGGAAACAACATTAATAAAGTCATCATTAAAATAATTAGTATATTTTGGCATAATATGAAAAAACATATCCATATTAGAAATAAATAATGCAAAAAATCTATTAAGAACTTAGAATATATGCCCAGCAGTGTATTGTGCCTTGGGAAAAGAAACACAAAAAAGAGGCAGTTCCTGATCTCAAGAAACTTATATTCTAGTAAGGTAAGAAAACACAAATAGAAGCTTAGTAACTGAAAAAGGATGCATTGGTCTGAGAAGTTAGAGGGATGATGAAGGGAGCCATAGGGACTCTTTGGACCACTATAGAGAAGAGACTATTTGAATTTACACACTCATTAATCAGAATATGGCCCCACATGAAGATTCCCCAAACTGGATAGTTTAGTTCCTTGAGAGTTCCACTGGAGATCTTGTTTCTAGGATATAACATCAGCAGTAGAGTAATATGACCAAAAGATATGATTGTTCAGTTTAATTTAAAAGAAAAATTTAATTGACAATCTACTTTGTGTAGGATGGTCAACCAAAATGAGGGAATATTGGATATAGGGTTTTCTTTACCCTCTCCTTCACCTGTTCTTTCTAAAAGACCACTGTGCTAGAGTGCTAAGTTATCCTCACTGGCTATCTGATCACACCAATCTTCACATTTGTGTCATCATTCCTTCAGAGTAAAGTAATGGATAGAAATGTGATTTCAAAAACAGAAAGATCTGGAGTTAAAAAACTCTCTCTTCTACATACTACATACTAGCTGTGACCTTAAATAAGTCTATATATGGAGATATACAGAACAAAAGTTTTATTACTTGATAGATAGATATTATATTTATAGATAGATATGTAGGTATAGATAAATACATATAGATATATCACTAGTCTTTTCTCTACTATAACCTAAGTTCCTCAGTTAAACTGTCATCTAACTTAAAATCATAACTCCATTTTAGATTTTACATCCTTAGCATACCCTAGGAAAATGTTCCTGGGGCTCTATTTTTTCAAGTGGAAAATATATTGAATGATACTGTAGTGAGGAAACTGTTTAAATACACTTCCACCAACACCAATCATATTCTATGTTCTATGCAAATAGCAATAGCTTTGCAACTTAGATTAGGCTGATGACCTTTGTTTTATTTTCTCTCAATAATACATCATGACCTTTTCTTTCTCATGCCTCTTTATTTTTCCCTGCCCCTATGTGTTTCTCTATTCTTAAATAAATAAATGGAATACAATGTTAGAGAAAGGCTGCTGTACTTCTTGGAAAGAGATGGATAATATCACCAATAACAAATATATGTATATATATATATATTATTATTATTATTATTAAATCCGAAAGCGGCTTGACAAACTTATTAGGCATCTTCTAGAAGTGACTTAACACAATGTAATTTATATCAGTGCCATGGATTCTTTATTTCCTCAATGAAAGGATTCACATAATGATGGTAGATCACAACCTACCCAAATCGTTTTATTCTATAATTACTGCTTATCCCTTTGTAAGAATCCTCTGAGGCAAGGGATCTATGCAACACTATAAAGGCTTTCCTTCATGGAATATCAATTGGGTTTTATTACCTCCTGGATATTGGTGTAGCACATGACTGTCTTCAATCCCTCATATTTACTATATTATGTCATCCCCTCTTCTACTGATACATACTATACCATTTTGACATTTACAAACTTATACAAGATGTTCCTAAAGTCATACACACCTGCATAGTTTTATATATATATATATATATATATATATATATATATGTATATATATATATACATTTATATACATATGAGATAAAAATAGTTGCTATTAATGCTTAAAGGTTTTCAAAGTACTTTTAAAATGGTATCTCACTTTATCTTCACAACAACCCTAGGGGATAGATTCTAAGTGCTCAGTTCTAGTCCTGCCTTTGAAACTAACCAGTTGATTGATACTGGTCATAACCTTTCATTGTGTCAAACAAACCTTTGGGATTTATCTACTAAGTCATAAATAATCTGAGGCCTAAGTCATAGATAGACATAAACCAGACTGTGTAGAACTGAGATCCTTCAGATTTGGCAAGTTGTGTTAGTAGGAGTCCCTACACCAGGAGTTCTTCACATGATGAAATGATGGATTCAGCACATATCAATGTTACTATAATAAAAATGAGCAAGATATGAAAGATTATGAAATATCATCTAGATTGTAAATAGTCTTTTATGGAAAAACAAATCCAAAGGACAGCCAAATCAAAAGCTTTCAATTAGCATCTTCAAGAATGTTTATTGACATATTTATACCTCATCTTGAAGCTAATGTAACAGTTTGTGCTAATTACAGTATTGCTTTTCCTGAAATAGCTACCCAAATGAACGTGTATTACTGTTAAAGGAGAATGTATTTATTTTAACATGAACACATTTCCCTCCTGTGAGAATTTCTTTCCATGTATAAGCACATGGCACATATATACTGATTTCAAACCATCATTTTCTCCTACTGAACTGAGGATTTGCTCAGAAGAAAGCAATAAATGAAAGACAAATCAGGAAAATTGATTCCTATGTCAAGAAAAAATGATAAAAGGAGAGGGAATTGGAATGGTGTCTCTTGTATTAGTACTTTCCTTCTCTGGTCTCAGAATTAAAGAAAGATGTCATTCTTTCAGCAAACCACAGAAAAAGTATTCTTCAGATTTGAAAAGTCTGTTTAATATGCATGTATTCTTAGGATCATATATCTAGAGTTGGAAGGAAAAACAGAGATCTAGTTTAGTTCCCTCATTTTAGATGTAAAGTAAATAAGGAGAAAAGAAGGAAGGAAGGAAGGAAGGAAGGAAGGAAGGAAGGAAGGAAGGAAGGAAGGAAGGAAAGAAGGAAGGAAGGAAGGAGAAAACCAAGAGGGAGGGAGGGAGAAAACAAGCATTTATTAAATACCTAACTATTTGTTAGGCATTGTGCTAAGTGCTTTGCAAATAATATCTCATTTGATCCTCACAAAAACTCTAGGAGGTAGCTGCTATTATTATCTTCATACTGCACTTGAGAAAACTGATGCAAACAGAGACTGTAAGAAGCAAGCCTTAAACCAAAATCAATCATTCTCATTGATTGGCCATCAATAGGTCCCAAGCCAAGTGCCATTTGGTCATTGTTTAGGTCTTGATAGATTCAGATTGAAGCAGTCAGTTTCGTTTTGACCAGAATCCCTGAGGGTCTTTCCCTCCCAGATTTATTTATTTTTCAGATTTATTTGTTTATTTATTGAAAAAAAAAATTTTTCTGGGCTAGGTTAAAAAGATTCTTTGTCTCAATTACTATCTAGGGTTAATCACTGAATGGGTACAGCCTCAGTCAAACTGAGATCTGTTGAAGATCTTAAGGCCAAGGTATCTCATTGAATTCAGGGAATCTCCAGTCATCTTGATCTATATCTGGCCATTGGACTCAGATGGCTCTAGAGGGGAAAGTGAGACAGCTGACCAGGCACAGACCTCCCTCACAGCATAACCTTCCTGATGATATGATTCTCTTTGAGAATAAAGGACAAACAGCAACAACATACAGTTCTTAAGTATCTGAGACCTGATTTAAACACAAGTCTTCCTGACTTTATATACTATGCTACCTAGCTGCCTAAGGAAATTGTTGTCCAAGGTCACATAGGTAGTGAGTGGCAGATGTAGGATTTATGGTTTTTTACCTCTCTTTTTTTATACTAAATAGTATTTTATTCTTCCAATTACATGTAAAGATCATTTTCAACATTGAATTTTGTAAGATTTTGAGTTCCAAATTTTTTCTCCCTCCCTCCTTTACTTCCCTGATTCACCAAAATAATAAGCAATCTGATATAGGTGATATATGTACAATCATTTTAAACATATTTCCATATTATACATGCTGTGAAAGAAAAATCAAAACAAAAAGGAAAAATGACAAGAAAAAAAAAGGCAAGCCAAAAAAAAAAGGTGAAATTAGTATGCTGCAATCCTCATTCAATCTCCATAGTTCTCTCTCTGGAATGCCAATGGCATTTTCCATCCTAAGTCTATTAGAATTGTCTTGATCATTATATTGTTGAGAAGCTACACTAAGAGCTATCATGGTTCATCATCACATAATATTGTTCTTACTGTGTACAATATTCTCCTGGTTCTGATCAGGAAGCAACATTAAGTATGTATTTCTTATATATAAAATGTTTCGTCAATATTAAAGTGGTAAATGCCCATTTTCTGCAAGTAACTAAACTAGGTGTGGGATATACACAAATCAGTCCAGCCTTTAAGTAATTTATATTCTTTTTGGCAGAATATGTGTGTGTACTTGTATTGCAAGGAAAATGAGGAAAGAGAAGTATAATAATTTGTATGTGTGGGGGAAATTTCACAAAGAATGTGATAAGTGACCTAGAAAAGAATTCTGGAAGGTAAAGATGAGAAGAGAATACATTCTAAGCATAGGAATTAATCTATGTGAAGACAAACAAGAAAGAAATGGAGTGGTGAGATTTAGACATTGTTATTCAAAGGATTTGAAAGGAACAAAACCTATATGAAGGAGTTAATGTGAAATAAAATAGGTGAAAGAGACTACAGAGAGCCTCCAATACCTACTAGGGAGATAGTATTTTATTCTGAGGAATCATTGAAAGTTTTTGTATAGAGGTATGATGCAAATAGCTTCAGGAATCTTTTTTTTTTCCTTTTCTTTTCTCTTTTTTTTCTCTTTCTTCTCTTCTTTCTGTGAGAATAGATGAACATGTATTTGGTTTCCACAGTTATGAAAATTAAATTGGAGAAATGAAACTTAAATTAGAACATTGAAACCCATAAAGAAATCAAAGAATAATTGAGGGTAGAGGTTTTCTCCCCGAAAGAATTTAAGAATATAAGCTACTTAAGGACAGGGACTGGATTGACTGAAAAAATACCCTGCCCTATTAGGTATTTGATAACCTCAGGATTTCTTACCCACATTTTTAGAAACTGTCCAGTCAACGGAGAAAGGAGTTAGGGGGATACAGACAGGAGCTTTCATTAGGGAATAAAAAGGGAATGGCCCTTTCTTGTGTGTGTGTATATGTGTATGTGTGTGTGTGTGTGTGTTTCAAACCATGCCTTGTGTGTCAGAAAGTACACATCCTTTCTCATGAGAAAGAAATTCTTTTTTGCCTTTCCTAAGACAAGTTTCTGATTGATTAATTGAAAAGGGGTGCAATGACCCTTACCACACCTTCCATCATTCCTTTCTTCCTTACTTCTTCCTTCCCTCTTCCCTTCCTTCTTTCTTTCTTTCCTTCCTTTCTTTATTTTCTTCCCCTGAAGATTCACCAGTGTCAACCATATGTATGTGTTACAGACAAGACTAAACCAAGTGATGACTCTGTCTGAGAAATAGTTCAGACACTGAGGGAAATATGGATCAATTTCAGTAATATCTGGAATATATTTTTCTCCATCTAGAGATATAGTTTGATCTTGAATGACTCCCAGATGCCCTCAGCTTTGAAAGTTCAAAAATTTTTTTTCAAACTTCATAAAACAAATAATTGCCTTTCCACACCTGATTGTCACAAAATTGCCACTCAAGATGTAACTTTTTTTTTCCTTTTTTGATTGGGAAGCAATTTCAGAACTTGAAGTGTTTGTCCAGTTCTCAAAAAGCTGCCTATAATTTATATATATATATATATATATATATATATATATATATATATATATTGTCATGAGAAATTGATATTGCATCTTCATTAAATGGTCGAAATTTCAAGGTTTTGCCAAAGATTTAGATAGTGGCTATTAGTCTCAACTCACCCAAGTTCAATAATTATTTTTCCACACATTAGCTATACATTTTAAAATCCCTGTATCATAATAGCTACCCTTTGGTAACTTTATATAAGAATGGTACTTTATGTTAAATCTTTTCAAAAAGTAAAACATTTTAAAATGTGCTCTGTATCTTTTCTTTTTAGTCTTTTGTATTTCCACTAATAAATTATTCTAACTCCACTCAAATCCTGATTTAAAGGCTGAACTTTATAGTTTATCCTGAATCTATTCTTGGCAAAAGTTTTCTTGGCCAACATCCTGGATTGGTTTTCTATTTGCTTCTCCAGTTCATTTTGCAAATGAGGAAACTGAGGCAAACAAGATTAAGTGACTTGCCCGGATCACACAGATAATACTAAGAGTCTAAAGCCAAATCTGAACTCAGGAATGAGTCTTCCTGACTGAAAGCCTGGCACTCTATCCACTGAACCAACTACTTGCTTCACTTTAAATCTAACTTGATGTCAAAACCCTTTAACATCACGTCTCTCTGCTGCCAGATTTCTAAACTTTAGCTTCTTCTGATTCTAGTGAGAGCCCAGATTCATTGAAACCAAAATAATTGAAGAAAAAAAAATAGAGTTCATTTTTTCTAGAATTTTTATTAAACTAGAAAGTACTTTTCATTTCCCTAGTATAAGAATTCTTTTCTTCAACTTTGTTTCCCCTTCAAGATGAATGAAAAATGATCTATTTTGGGAGAGAATGACATATTATAGTCACAAATTTAATGATCAATTAAAATATTTATTGGGGGAATATTCTCCAATCCGTAACTCCCTCATCCTAGGAGATATAAAAACTGTTGGATCTTAATTTGAATATAAAGCTTTATTTTACTGAGTTTCCTTAGCAACTCCTAGTAAATGCTATCTATAAAAAATTATTTTTTATAAAAAGAATCCTTCAAATAGCACAATTCCCCTGTAATGGAACAGAATATTTAACCAGAAAATCAAATAGAAAATAAAATTATTTATTCATCAACCAGGCCAACAGCAAAAACAGAAACACATATATTTTAGGATGTCTGGGGAAATAGACAAAATTTCAAAGTAGTTGAAAGGAAAAGGTGTAAAATACTTGAAAATGTGGAATTCTGGAACTAGAAGAAATTTTGCTAAATCAGTCTCTTCTTTTTATGGTTGAGCTAATTGAAGCTCACCAAGGTTCAATTCCTTCTATAAGGTCACCCAAATAATGCAAGGAAATAGAAAGTCATGTTGTATTCAAGGATTCTTTCCACCATATCACATTAATTCAAAATCATTTTGTAAATTCTGTCTATGTAGTTTTAAAGACATCACCACTTTTAAGGATAAAGTGTAAAGAATTGATAAATATTTTTTTTTCTTCTAAAGCATTGTATAGGTACATGTACAAAGATGGGGTTACCGAACATATCTCCATATATACTTGCAAATAAAAGTTTGGGGAAACAATTGAGTTAAAAATCTATATTTTTTTCATTTTTAAAATTTTTTATTCATTTTCAACTTAACTACAAAAAGGGGAAATTTTCATGCACACAGCATAACATAAAAAATTAGGTAAAAACAATCTATGCTACTCATCATTTTCAAAGCTCCTCTGCTTTTCTGTGTTGCCTTCTAAACTTTTTGTTCTCTGCATTTTTAAAATTTTTCTCTCCCTCCCTTAACACCCATCACAGAGAAAGCTACAAATAGAAAGTCACAAATAGTTTCTTCCATGAAACATCCTTTGTAGTTAATTTGAATATTTATGGCACTCAAAATGAATTAGTGGTTATTTCGTCACAATCAGTTTCTTTAGCCATTCCCCAACTAAAGGGCATTTCCTCAATTTCCAGTTGTTTGCTGTAATATCTGGCCTAGATCTCTGGAGGATTTGGGGACCAGCGTTTCAGGACCTCCTCTTAGTGGAGGAGTGAAGTAGATAGGAGAGCCACCAGGAGAATCATCAAAGATAGAATTTCCAGTCCTTCTCAGTCTCTAAATACCTCAGTATTATTACATCATTACAGCACACTAAGTATGTGTGAACTAAAGAACCATTACATCACCATTCTAAGTACTGAGCATATGTAAACTAGAGAACTATCATCTCATCAGTCACACTGAGAACACCCTGCTGTAAGTATCTTTGCTTCATATATGCTTTTCTGAGTTCCTCAATATCTGAGGTCCTCTACAGTTTGACACCACAAAGATAGCTGTTATAAATATTTTAGAACATATAGCTTCTTTTCCTTTTCCCTAATTACCTGGGGAAACATACCTAACAGTGGGATCACTGGGCAAAAGAATATACATAGTTTAATAACTCTTTGACCATAATTCCAGATTGCTCTCAAAATGGTTGGATCAGTTCACAGTTCCAGCAATAGTAAACCAGTTTCCCAATTTTTTTCACATCCCTTCCAAAATTTGTCACTTTCCTCTTTATCATTTTCATCAATCTGATCTGTACAGTATGATATCTCAAAAGTTGCTTTAATTTGCATTTCTCTAATCAGTAGTGAATTAGAACAGTTTTACATAACTATATATAGTTTGAATTTCTTCATCACAAAACTACTTGTTCATATTCTTTGCATATTATCAATTGGGGAATGACTTGTATTTTTATAGATTTGACAAAATTATTTTTATATTTAATAAATAAGACCTTTATCTGACAAACTATTTATAAAATTTCCCCCAACTTTCTGATTTCCTTCTAATCATAGCTATATTAGTTTTATTTGTACAAAAATTATCCATTTTATACTTCACAATGCTTTCTATCTCTTATTTATTCATAAATTGCTTTTCTATGCAGAGGCAATAGACTCCAAACATTATTCTTTAAAATAATTATAGCCAATATATTGTAAATGCATAAAACATAGAACTCTGAGACATAAGCATATGTAAATTCTAACTTCTCTATTATCTGACTAAAAGCTATATACTCTGAACACTGTATGAAAATTGGCAATGTAATATTTGGCTTTAAGAACTAACAAAGCATCTGTGTTAATTCTCCATTTATGCTATTGCCAATAAATATTTGTTACCACTGAATTTTCCCATAACTTAAACTTTTTAAGCACTCAGACATTGTTATTTATTTTAGTCATTTCTACTGGAAAACTTTCTCAAATATATTACATTCTTCCCCATTTCTTTAAATAGAGTCAGGATCATTCCTAGGAACATTAATTACTATTCTGTGGTTAAAGTGATGTTATCAAAAGTAATTGAGGCTGCAGGGTTTTTTTGCCCCTTCATTAAATGGTTCCATGCTAAATGTGTCAATTGTCATTGTTCTCTATTGATAAAATGTCCCATTTTTTCATCTGTTGCTTTATTTAATTCCCAATCATGTGTCATAAGACCTTAGAGTACTCCTATAAAACATCAGAACTGGTTGCCATTGAGACGTTTTTACTTATTTTCAGTTTTTTGTCTCATAGATGACTGATACTAACAGAAGTCTTTAGGGAAGGATAAGAGACATTGTGTATAGATTTTCAGTATTTGGGGAAGAAAGAAGTGGAGGAGTAGGAAAAGAGAAAAAAAGAGGAGGAGGGGGAGGAGGAATTAAAGGAGAAGGAGGAAGAGAGAAGAAGAAAAAGAACAAGAATAAAAATATGATGATGATGATGAGTGATTAAAAGCATAGCACTGAAAATGCTAACAAATGGGGTTAAATTAAAAAGACTTCATTAAGCAATTTCTTTGTGCTAGGCACTGTGCTAAATACTAATGTTATAAATATAAAAATAGAATAATCCCTGATCTTAAATAGTTTACATATAAATATGGAGAGGCAATACTTACTGGGGAATATAGCCATGGAGAAAAATTTTGTCTTGTAAAATCACAAGGATGATGAGTACAGCCACAGTGTATTCCAGTACTATCAAACTCAAATAAGAATGGAATTCACTTAACTGGACAGATGAATCATTGTGGGCCATGTGTTGACTTAGAAAATTACATATAAAGATCTGTAATGTTATATTTTTAATTTTCTTACTTCCAAATTATTTTTTTCATGTCTTCTGCACTGAGCAATGTTCATGATACTGTTGAGTAGCATGTTTGACTTCTCTGATACAACAGATTGACACACCTCTTTTCCAGAAAGGTGATTGAATGTACCAACCCCAAACTCACAAGGCAACTGGCAAAAAGATGGCTTGAATGAGGAATATTCACTGTATAGAAATCATAGACTCACCAATCAGGGAAACAGGTTCTCTGTTCAGGGTCTTGCTTCAGGCCTGAATTATCAAAATAGCTTAACTGGTCTTTATGCCTTTATTATCTTTCTTATTATCATAGGATCATAAAATGGGAGCTAGAAGAACCTCAAAGATCACCTAATAATCTCTTCATTTTGCAAATTAAGAAAGTAAGGCACAGTTTGAGTACCTTGTACAGGGTCACACTGCCAATGTCTGAGATGGAACATGAACCTGTCTTCCTGATTTCAAGTCTAGGACTCTATTATTACTGTAATTTTAGACTGCAATTCTATATTGTAAATCACCTCTGATGATTTCCCTTACTCAAAAACTTTTAGTTCCTTATTATACTTGAATAGAAATGAAGTATAAACTACTTATTCTGTCAGTACACACCATCCACCACTAGACTTCAGCTTATGTTTCCAACCTTATCTCATACTACTCATTTTGATGCACTGTATTTTAATTATACCTGACAACCTGACAATTGCCCAGCCTTTTACTGTACTCTGCAACTTCTGTGACTTTGTTCAGATTACTGCCCTCTCCCCCCATTCCCATCTTTACTTTCTGACTGATGAAACCAGTCTCTCTTTTTAATATCCACCCTGAATACCACCTCCTGTGAGAAATAATGCATTTGGACTCCACTCTCTTCCAATCATATATAATTCCATGGGATAGTAATTATAATTTTTGTATTTTAGGTCCCAGAGCTGTAAACTGTAGGTTATAAATTCACTTGCTTAATCATAGGAAACTAACCAGAATCCCTCCACTCTTGTTTTCCCCTGGTATGGTGACCAAATCCAGTGTGGCAGAAATGACTGAATTACATGAAAAGTCCCCCAACTTATTTTTGTACCTCCCTATTACTCTCTCTTGACTAACATGAGCAGGTAACCATCTTATGACAACTTAATAAGCGGAGATGGCCCATGTTTTGCCTACTGCAAGACCCTCTTGCTGACATACTACATTACATACATTCTAGCCAGTGCTCTTTTTCTGGCCCTCAATGGGATTCTGTATTTTATATAGCCTGTCTACAGTATTTATGGATCAAATATGATAGTAAAACATAATAATAAGGCCCTAGAAGACTCTCAGACCATGAGAGAGGTCTGGTGTCCATTTCATTAGAGGAGACCATAAACACTTTAATAACTGACCTAGAGCTCTACTTCAGTGGTTCTTTAGACTGAGAAATTATAATCCCCATGTTCCTCCACACACTTTTCCTGAGGTTTTTAGTTCAAAGATTCTTAATCTTGGGACCACAAAATTGTTTATTGTATTGTTTTTATGACTATTTTGACATAATTGATTTCCTTTGTCTTCCTATTCCTTGACAAAGAAAAGATTTTTAAAAACCTGCCCTGACTGGAAGTGTCCTCCCTTTTCTCAACTTTGATCATTATTTACCTGTGTCTCTCTATTTCATTTACAATATTCTGCCCTCTATCATAAAATCATTTTCTTTCTACCCCATTAAATTGTTAGTCCCAAAAGATCAGAGCTTGTATTATTTCATCTTTGCATTCTGGGTTTATAGGATCTAGGATAAGAACCTTATGCTTAGTAGAGACTTAATAGTAATGTTTGCTAAATCAGATTGTATTGAATCACTCACAATTCCAAAGAACTGATTTGCTTTCTTTGTTTATCTTTTCCCTGAAGCAAAATTCTTATAGCTTCTTTCACCCCACCCCAAGCTTAGCCAAATTATAGTGAAAGGTGGTACCCTTTATACAAATTAAATGTTTTGCTAGTTGCAAATTACATTCACTCTTTTTAGTTCCTGGGTTTTTGCTTTTTGTGTGTGTGTGAAAGCTTAAAATGAAGTCCGTTTTAAGAGTGTTCCCCCCT
The DNA here is from genome assembly GCF_902635505.1 of Sarcophilus harrisii. Classification (NCBI taxonomy): domain Eukaryota; kingdom Metazoa; phylum Chordata; class Mammalia; order Dasyuromorphia; family Dasyuridae; genus Sarcophilus; species Sarcophilus harrisii. The sequence goes on along the minus strand of NC_045426.1, from coordinate 323,047,015 downwards.
TTTAAGTAAAAGAACATTTTTAAAAATAGAACAATGTATATTTCATGAAATAATGATTCTTTTCTGGGCAGAGATTTTTCTAAGAGATCTCACTCTGGATTTACATTTGCAAAATTTGTAAAGTCTGAGCAAATTTGTTTGGAGTAATAACTTAACTATTGTTACTGTATTTTTTAAATAATTATTTTAGGGGAAAATATTTCATTTAGTGAAAGAAGTCAGCTGAAATTTGATCAAAATGTAAAGACTAAATCAATTGTTCTGAGGTCCTACAGGAAAAGAATTTTAAAGCAGAAAGCTAAATAAAAACTGATATAATCAGTAGAACTTTTTGTCCCATGTAAGTATTAGTTCTTGAATTTTCAACATTCTTCTTCTTTATATGTGATTTATAAAGAAGGAAAAAAATCATACAAATTAATATATGTATCTTGATGAGATATTGCATATAGCCTTTGCACAAGTCTGCTGCTACATTTTAGTGAAAAAATGATCTTGAATTAGGGCAACAGGAAAGATGTTTTTCTCCATGTATACACACACTTCATCTGACTTAAGTCTAAAGCCCACATATTCCCATAAAGTGATAACATCTACAGCGTGGCTGTCTAAACTTGTTTGGAACAGTGGTTACTAGGCCATTGCTTAGAGCTGATTGGCATTCATACTTCATCTGAGTGGGTTTGCATTTGGACAAAGTCTTCTTTCATTTTCACCTTTCTTGCTATTTCCTAGGGAAAATCAGCAATTCTGTAATGCCAGTGTGATCAATTGTAGGTTTGTTCAGTGACCCCTTTCTTGTAAAAAGGAAAGGTCTACATTTGAGGAGTTTGTCAGGTAAGAAGGTGTTAGATTCAACTGTAACATTTCTCAAATGATCTTTCTTTTTTCCTTTTCGACAATTGTGAATGATACTTGATTGACAGCATTAGATATATGAGTTTTTCATTTATCCATAGACCAAGGATAAGATGAGACTTGATGAAAGGACCTTACATCGCTTTGGAGGAACTGACTTAGAGGGGAATCTTGTTCAATTTAACTCAACAAGGACTTATTAGGTATTTACTATATAAGTTCATATATGTAAAGTACTTTTCAAATCTTAAAATATTCTAGAAATGTTAGTTATTTTTATTATTACAATGATGATGACATAATGATGACAGTGATTACAACTACATATTGTAACATGCCAGGCACTGTGGAATCCAGAGTTGTTGATGTGATTTTCCCCATGTGAATTATTTCTGCTAAAACTGACTGTTCAAGAAAAGGACATTCATTAGTCAGGTGTATATAATAAAATTTTGCTCTGAACTCAACCAACTCTATTGAATTCATTTCTAAGTCACCACACATCTGTCAAATGTTAAGAATATGACCATGGCTAATCACAGTGTCATAGACACTATGAGTAAAAACCATGTATTTATTGCCAAAGTAAATCAAAGAAAATAGCAATTATCCACTGAATTCAAGGAATATAGATAAACAATCTGGATAATTGAGATCTTTAAAATTCTATCTTTTAAGCAAAAATGAAAAGCACTTGACTTTCATTCTCTTGACTGGTTAACTGCCTACGACAAATTTTCCTGTATTATTAATTGTTTATACTTCCATTTGGTTATATAGACATGATCTCACTATTTTAAGGTTCCACAATAACTGGACAGAAGTATCTAATATTCCAGTGGATTACCTCAGTTGCTAAATGGAGCCTGTGCACTGAGCTGTGAAAAAAATCCACTCTTTAAAAAAAGAAAGGAAGGAAGGAAGGAAGGAAGGAAGGAAGGAAGGAAGGAAGGAAGGAAAAATTAGAAAGAAACACTGATTCAATTTGAGTGATAATTAATGAACTTGGAGGTAGAAACATATGGTAGATAGAGGAGATTAAATTAGGTTAGTATTGACTAGGCAATTCATTCTGTTCCTTCCTGAAATTGTTTTCCCATTTGATAGGAAAGTTTTTATCCTATTTACTAAGTGATAATAAAGATATGTGTGAGCACACACACTCATTGTTTACCTCTATGTGCTTTTCATTTCTGTCCTTAAATCCCTCCCAGCTATTCAGTGGGGTCCATTATGCTAATGCTATTTTCCCCAAATAGTGTCTGGATCTGTTGAGGAACAAATGTGATAGTCTGACTGACTGGGAGTAGCATTGGAATCCCAAGCCAGAGCTGTAATGAAAAAGACAGCATATAACAGCATACTCGCTTGAACAAATCTCTTCATTTACTACTAGTATTCCAATAAGGCAGCTGGGATGCCTCTGGAGATACATAATCCATTTTTCATGACATGACTCAAGGGAGAGCAAAATCTCTGGGAAATTGGATGTCTGCGAAGGGAAGTTGAAGACTCAGTAACCTCATCAATTTCCTATTGGCTCCTAAAACATCTGTATAGCTCTCAAAACTGGATATTTTTGAAGTACTTAACCATTATCAAAACTGTCAAATAATACCTAAAAGAAAATTGAATAAAATAAAGGTGAGAAATGACAGGTGTTACTTATTGCTGAAAAAAAGATAACTTTATTTTGTGAAAACTCCACAAGTTGACCAATCTTAGAAGCATTCTTTAACTTTATTTTCACTGAAATGTATAGCCATCATTATTTTAGTGGAGCCATGATTTTATTGAAGTCCATTTTTCCCTTGTTAAGTATGGATTGCAACCAATTCATTCAGGCTCTTCTTGTGTGGCTTTCATCAATGTCTACCACTCTCAAAAGAGGGTCCATTTAGCCCTTTTCTCTGGGTCTTTTAATTGTTATGGAGACTATTTTGGCACTTGGTCAGCCCTCTGTTATTCTTCACCCTCAGAACCAAATTTTTCTTTTTCTACCTCCTTTTCCAAATATCCTTGTCCTTGATGCTGTCTTCTATGCCACTTCTCACATGGAAGTCAACGCTGATAATGTATTGCTGCCTGTTTATGCTCACCATATATCTTTTCATTGTCCTTTAGGTCACCTGAAATATTGAATTCACTGAATGATTGCACAAATTGAGATATATCAAAGTAATGCAATATTATTGCTCTGATAAAAGTGACACATGCAAGGAATAATAAAAAACACAAAAAAGAGTAGTATAAAGTAAAATGAAGCAAAGAAACCAGAAATAAGAGAACAATATCCATGTTGACTATGGCTATGTATATCAAGATTTTTTTTTTTTATAAGCTACACAAATAGAAAAATGATTGAAAGGAACCCAAAGCAGGTAAGGTATTACTTTGCTAAAATTTCTTATTTTTTTTAATGGATTAATATTTCTAAGCATCTGATTGTATTTTGAATTATATTCGTCACCTTTGTTTTTGTTCAATAATATTGTTAAGCTTGAGAATTAAATTAAAATTAATTTTAAAAAAACAGATTACCAAGAACTTTTTATCATAATAACTTTATGAAGTAGGAATCACACATATTATTCTTTCCATTGCATATATCAAGAAATTGAAGCTCAGAGAAACTAACTTTCCCAGGGAAGCATAACTAATATATGTTGATGTGTTAAGACTTAGATCTCTCAACTTCCAGGCCAATGTTCTTTTCACCAAAGCACATACCTCATTAAATATGCATTTCTTTTTATGGTTAAAAATAAAGGGATCTGAAATTTCCTTAAAGTGAAAAAATCTTTTAACTTGTTTAATATTGTTCCAGGTTTTTCTTGAAGGGGACTTGGACAGTCATGAGCCTCACTTTTTCTTCCAGAGTCATTTAAGTCCAGGGGTAAAGCAAAAGTCTAGACAACTGACCAGGATAAAATGGGTAACTTTAGTGTCCTCCTTCACCCACCTTCATGAATGTTATAATAAATTGTTCAAATCTGCCCATTCTACCAAAGAAATCTTGAGAAAGACTAACACCTCTGATATGGGCCCTTTTATTAGGGCTACTCATTTACTCTTTGTGTCACCAGTCACCCAGCTTTCACCCAAGATTCCAAGAACCGCAGCATATGCAGCAGCCATACCCCAATAAAACTATCTTAACAAACAGGCTAAATCACGCTGAAAGTAACCAACAGGCTCAAATATGTTGGTGAGTGAGGGGTAAGTTAGGAGGATGTGGTTTCAAGATAGCAATTAAGTGAATCCCCCATGGTCACACAGTTAATGTCGATGCAGAATTTGACCCAAACTTGTTTCAACTCCACACCCAGAAAGCAATCATTACCCTAGACTGTCTTCAAGGATCAGAATAATTGCAAAATGCTGACATAAAGTTAGACTGTTTAGATAGATAAATAAAATACTAATGCCAAACTGCACAGGTAGTTCCAAAGTCTTACTAATTAAAGCTTAAAACTACACTAAGATTTTTGGGACACTGTATTTTAGATGTAATGAATTCAAATTTATATGAGCTATAATTTTTAAAAAATTTTTTTGGTATGTTGGCTCAAATGTCAAATTAAAGCACAGCATTTTCAAGACATTTATCTCTTTTTTGTGTACTGTTCTTAATGAGTAATGTTGGTAATTTATGGAATTCTCAGCAAGAAAGACAACTGTTTGATAATGTAGCATTTTAGACACTTGCCTAAGAATCACAGTGATTGAATAAATAATTTGCTCACTCATTTATTCAATGGGTGTGACAAATTTGAATTCAAATCTTCCTCTGATATATTTTGCAAACCATCCATGACCTTTTCTATTTTCTGTCCTTATTCTCTCAACTTTCTCCACTACATCACAGCAACCTCCTCAACTTGAAAGTTCATTTTACAACTGATTTCTCATACACTAGAAGTAACTTGCACAAGTATTAATCTTTTGCTCAAGATGGCTGCTTCTTCCCACCATCTTAAGTTTAAAGAAAGTATTGATCACAGACATGTCTTCATTCTTCTCTGGGCTTCACTCTTGATTCCTCATATTTTCTCTACCATTTCTTTCTCCCCTCTCTCCCATGGTATCACTTTTACTTTCTCTTCTCCCATTTCCAACTCCATTTACAATATAAGCTCCATGAGGACTTACCTTTTTTTCTTGATTTCTCCTTTTCTTTGTCTTCTCAATGTTTAGCTTCAATGCCTAGCACATAGTAAGCTCTTAATAAATGCTTGTTGAGTTGACTTGCTGACTCTAAGATCTCCTTAAACTATATAATAAAGCCTCTCAAACATTTTGTTCAAGAATATCCTTTTTTACTAAATGCCTAAGAGTAAGTCTGTCAAGGACAACCTATATCCTCTTTATCAAACCCTTTTCACTTCTAAACTATGAGAAGAATTTATGGACTGCCTTAAGAGTCATTGGAATCCCTCTCACTAATGGTCTTCAAACAAATATTGGATGGACATTCCTCAAGTATGTCTTAGAGAAAATGCATTTCCAGATATAGATTGGACTATATTGGCTTTGAGGTCCCTTACAACTCTGATCATTCTATAATGGTGAGGTTCTATCAATATATTTCAAACCCCAGAGTGTGTCAAACTATGCAATAATTTGCATTATTTTTATATATTGCAATATATATAATTTTGCAATTATTTTTTGCAATAATTTTTATGGCTTTTTATAATTCTCAAATTCTATTAGTCTATGGGATAATTTTCTGAAACGTAATTCCTCTTGATCATTTAAGAGAAGACAAATCAATCTGGGAAGTGTCCTCAAGCTAGTAGCTAGTATTTTGTTGATTTCTATGGGTGCTGCCTTTTAGACAACAACCTGAATATATTAAATAATTACTGACTACCCAGCATTGTGCTAAGAGTATTTTGTTATACAAAAGAAATATGATATGCTCTTTGCCAAAAAGGAACATATGCACACACATATATGTGTACACCTATACATATATATATATATATATATATATATATATATATGTGTGTGTGTGCATTTTTTAGGAAATACCAGTTGTGTGAGTATCACAGAACTTGATTTTTCTATTAGAATTTAAACTCCCAGTTCTGGGACACTAGGCCCTAATAAGTAAATTTGTACATGATCTTGCTCAGAATCAGGCCACTAAGCCAATTCCTCACCTTATCTAAAACATATTGTTTATGATATCTACATACTGTCTATCTCCTCCCACCAGAACTTGGATTTATGGCCCATTGAATCTACTCTGTGAGAGATGAGTTTTCATCTTATCTTGCCTAAAATGTGTCTACTCTACCACTTTCCCCTGTCTCCAAATATCAACAGGTACTTACATACCCTCTCTTGCTCATTCCCTTTCCAAAGCTAGGTCTTCCTTATATGTTGGCTTCCATTATTTGAACAAAATGACAATTTTAACACCGCATATATGCTTTTGAAGGGCAGACATTGTCTTATTTGCTTGGATTTCATTCTAATATTTTATTCTCATTTATTCACATAGTGAATATTTAACACATGTCCATTCATTTATTCATTCAATGGCAAAACTGCCTCTATGACCAGTTCTCTATCATGTTAAGTTATATGATCTCTCTTAGTCTTATTTTTGACCACCTGAATTTCTGAATGTTTTATAGATGAATTGAAACTATAAGATTTGTTGATTACCCATCAAAAATAGCCAGAAAAAAATCATTTACACCAAGTAACATACATACTAGCAATTGCATTAATGATATAGAAAAATTGTTTGATCCTCTAAGTAAATTTGAAGTTTTCTGTCTGACAGAAAGGTGGATATGGTTCTGACCACAGACTTCCAGGGCTTCCTTTAAATTCAAACTAAAATTCTAACTTCTATTGGAAACTTTCTCTAACTCCTCTTAATTCTAGTGTCTTCCTGTCAGTTACTTCCCATTTATCCTATATATAGATTACTTTGTATATTTATGCTTATGTTTGATCTCTCCCACTGAATTGTAAACTCCTTAAATACAGGGATTATCATTTGTCTCCAGCACTTAATGCTAGAATGCCTGGTACATGGTACATAGTAGGTCCTCAATAAATGTTTGTTGAATGAATGAATAAATTATGAATAGCAAAATTTTCTCAGACTTGGTTTTAATGTTGTAATTGCATACATTATATATTATGTGTAATCACATCTAGCATTATATGAAAGATAATTACAACATCATTTTTTATCCTGAACTATAATTTCATCTTTGTGGGAAAATCCAGATGTAGAAATAGAAAGATTATAAGTCTTTAAGTTTTAGTCTTATAATGCTATCTGAGGCATTCAGGGGCAGCTAAGTAGTGCATTCAATATATTACTGGGTCTGGACTCAGGAAGATGAGTTCAAATCCAGCTTTACTAGCTGTCTAACAGTAGACAAGTCACTTAACCTTTGTGTAACTCAATTCTCTCATCTGCAAAATAAGCTGGAGAAGTAAATGGCAAACTACTCCATTATGTTTGCCAAGAAAATCTCAAAAGGGGCCATGATGAATTGGACATGATGGAAATGACTTAAAAACAATAAAGTTGCCTGGAACACAGAGATATCTGCCTACTGTCACATAGCCAGTTTGTATCTAAGATTAGATTTGAATAAACATATCAGCAAACAAATAAATAAATTGATAACTAACATTAATTTAGCATCCATTATATGGCAGGCACTGTGCTAAGTACTTGACAAATATTATCTCATTGGATTCTCATAACAAACATGGGAAAGTATAACTGATATTTTCTATGACTTTTCTTTCTCTTTTCTTGGAAAAATAATATTCAGCTTTAAAACATTATCACATAAACACTTGTTTTGTAGGCTATAACCCTAAATTTTACTTCAATTTAATTTACTTTTCCCCAAGTTGTGAAATAATATTGTAGGGAAACTTTCCAAAAAGGGAGATGTCCCAAAAAGAAATAATAACATGGACCAATTCAGGAAAGAAGCTTTCAAGTCAAAGACAGATGTGAAATCTTTAAATGTTAGTTCCAATATTTTTTAAATCTCTTCTAATCAAATGCTAATAATAACCGTCAATGACCTGGCTAAAGGATGAATAAAAGAAATCAGGACCATAAGACAAAAATGACTAAAGCAAAAATTATTCCTTTTACTGTGAATGAAAAATGCAATATTGGGCCAAACTAACCCTTGAGGAAGTGAAAGTCAATAAGCCAAATGTCCTTGTTATAAACCTATACCTACTCAAAAATCCCCAGCATGCCTCTTTAACTCATCAGAAATAGTTATTGATAAAAGGCTAATCATCAGTATGATTTCATAATGGATAAAGAACATTCAGAGTGTTCCACAGAAATCCTCTAAGTTATTTTGCTTAAATCAAATTTGAAATTTGCTGTCATTCTACAAGATCACTTAAAATTTGTTTGTCTTGAGGAGGAACTTCCAGCCAAGATAGCAGAGAGGATGCACACATCTACTGAAACTCCATCTTTCTCTCAGAATAATTTATTTCATGACAAGCCTCAGTATTAGTGCTTGACTGAAAAAAACCACAAATAATTACTAAAAGAAGATATCCTCAAAATTTGCCACAAAGATCTGTTTTTGCTTGTGGATGAGGACAGCTATATTGGGCACAAACTGAAGGCAGGCAGCGGCAGCACAGCAGACAGAGTAAGGCACACAGCTCACAGCTAAGCAGACCTGAGGGGGCTGCAGGGGTGATCTCAGCCATTTCTGTGGGGAGAGTTTTACTATAGTATTGGCTACTTTGCCCTAGCAGCAAGGCAGTACACAAGCAGAGAAGCTAAAACACAGTGGGTAAAGACTATAACCCTGAAAAGCTAGTGTCTCTTGGGACCTGGCCACATCCACGAAGAGTGTCTCAGCACAGTCTCAGAGTCTCAGGGTGCAGAAGCAGTACGGCCATTGCTATCCTGCTAGTGCCTTGCTTTTGCCCCCTGCAGTCTATAGAGGAAGCTTGGTAATACCATCCAGCTCCCCTCCCCCCAAAAAAGCAGACTTCATTTGTTTTTCTTGTTAGTTTGTTTTCTTTGTTTCTTCTTTGACAAAATGAGCAAAAAATTAAAATGAACTCTAACTATTGATAGCTTCTATATGGATAGAGAGCAGACTTTAAACCCTAAGGACACTAAAAACAGGTTGTCTCCAGATGAATCCCCAAAGGGGGATATGATCTGGTCCTCAACACACAAGACTCTCATAGAAGAAATTAAAAAGGCTCTCACAAGAGAGTTAGAAGAAAAACGGGAAAAGGAAAGGGAAGCTTGGCAAAAGAGTCTGGATAAGTCATCCAACTCACTTAAAGATAGAGTGGATAAAGAATTAGTGAAATTGGAAAAGAGAATTAGTGAACTGGAAAAAGAAAATAGCTCTTTAAAAAATAAAATTGGTGAAACGGGAAAAAATTGCACAGAACAAAACAACTCACTTAAAAACTCAATTGGACAATTAGAAAAATATATTAAAAAAGTGAGTGAAGAAAATAACTCATTAAAAATCAGAATTGAACAAATGGAAATGAATAATTCAAGGAGACACCAAGAATCAGTCAAGCAAAACCAAAAAAATGAAACAATGGGAAAAAATGTCACATACCTTCTTGGGAAAACAACATACCTTAAAAATAGATTTAGGAGAGACAATCTAAGAATTATTGGACTTCCTGAAAAACATGATGAAAAAAAGAGACTGGATACTATTTTCCAGGATATTATCAAAGAGAACTGCCCAGATGTTATAGAAACAGAGGGTAAAATAGACATTGAAAGAATTCATCTATCACCTACTAAAAGGGACCCTAAAATCAAACCTCCAAGAAATATAGTGGCCAAACTCCAGAACTATCACACAGAGGAAAAAATACTGCAAGCTGCTAGAAAAAAATCAATTCAAATATAGAGGAGCCATAATAAGGATTACTCAGGATCTAGCAGCATACACATTAAAGGATCAAAGGGCCTGGAATATGATATTCTGAAAGGCTAAGGAACTTGGTATGCAGCCAAAAATAACTTACCCAGCCAAAATGAGCATTTTTTTTTGAGGGAAGAAGATGGACATTCAACAAAATAAGTGAATTGCATCTATTTTTTGATGAAAAAACGGGAACTAAACAAAAAGTTTGATCTACAAATGTAGAACTCAAGAAAAACCTGAAAAAGTAAAAAGAAATCTTGAGAACTATATTTCTGCTATAAAGATACATAAAGAACACATGCATACTTTGTGCTAGAAACTAGAGGTGGAAAGGAAATTGTACTGGGAAGAGGGTAAAGTGGGGTTACTACATCTCACAAAGAGGCAAAGGAAACCTATTATATCTGAGAGAAAGAATGGATGGGGATGACTATAGCATATATCTTACTACCATCAGACCTGGCTTAAAAAGAAAATTATTACATAAATTCAATTTATGGTGAAACTTCTCCTACCTCACTGAAAAGTGGGAGGGGAAAAGTGAAAAGGGAAGGAGTAAGCTAAGCAAAAGGGAATACAGAAATTATGAGGAAAAGGGGTAAGATAGGGGGAGGAACCCTAAGATGAGGGAAGGATACTAAAAAGGAGGGCTGTGAGAAGCAAGTGGTGCTCACAAGTTTAATACTGGGGAGGGGAGTAAGGGGGAAGGAAAGGAGAAAAGAATAAGCAGGGGTTAACAAGATGGCAAGTAATACAGAATTGGTAATTTTAACCATAAAAATAAATAGGGTAAATTCCCCCATAAAGAAAAAGTGGTTAGCAGAATGGATTAAAAGCCAGAATCCTACAATATGTTGTTTACAGGAAACACACTTGAAGCAGGGTGATACATACAGAGTAAAAATAAAAAGTTGGAGCAGAACCTACTATGTTTCAGAAAAGCAGGAGTAGCCATGCTGAATTCAGATCAAGCAAAAGTAAAAAAATGATCTAATTAAAAGAGATAAGGAAGGGCACTATATCTTGCCAAAGGGTAGCATAGATAATGAAGCAATATCAATATTAAACATATATGCACCAAGTAGTCTAGCATCTAAATTCTTAAAAGAGAAATTAAACGAGCTGCAAGAAGAAATAGACAGCAAAACTATAATAGTGGGAGATCTCAACCTTGAACTCTCAGAATTAGATAAATCAAACCACAAAAAAAAAAAATAAGGAAGAAGTCAAAGAGGTAAATAGAATACTAGAAAATTTAGATATGATAGATCTTTGGAGAAAACTAAATGAAGGCAGAAAGGAGTACACTTTTGTCTCAGCAGTTCATGGAACCTATACAAAAATTGACCATGTATTAGGACATAAAAACCTCAAACTCAAATGCAGTAAAGGCAGAAATAGTAAATATATTCTTTTCAGACCACAATGCAATGAAAATTACATTCAATAAAAAGCCAGGGGAAAATAGACCAATAAAAATTGGAAACTAAATAATCTCATACTAAAGAATGATTGGGTGAAACAGTAAATCATAGAAATAATTCCATAACTTCATCCAAGAAATTGACAAAATGTGTGGGATGCAGCCAAAGAGGTAATAAGGGAAATTTTTATATCTCTACAGGCCTACTTGCATAAAATAGAGAAAGAGAAGGTCAATGAATTGGGCTTGCAACTAAAAATGCTAGAAAAGGAACGAATTAAAAACCCCCAGTGAAACACTAAACTTGAAATTCTAAAAATAAAAGGAGAGATTAATCAAATTGAAAGTAAAACAATCTATTGAATTAATTAATAAAAACTAAGAGTTGTTCTATGAAAAAACCAACAAAATAGATAAACTCTTAGTAAATCTGATTTTAAAAAGGAAAGAGGAAAATCAAATTGTTAGTCTTAAAAATGAAAAGAACTCACCACCAATGAAGAAGAAATTGGAGCAATAATTAGGAATTACTTTGCCCAGCTTTATGCCAATAAATTTGATAACTTAAATGAAATGGAAAAATACCTTCAAAAATATAGCTTGCCCAGATTAACAGAGGAAGAAGTAAATTGGTTAAAAAGTCCCATCTTAGAAAAAGAAATAGAACAAGCTATTAATCAACTCCCTAAGAAAAAAATCCCCAGAACCAGATGGATTTACATATGAATTCTACCAAACATTTAAAGAACAATTAACTCCAATGCTATATTAACTATTAGAAAAAATAGGGATGGAAGAAATCCTACCAAATTCCTTTTATGGCACAGACATAGTACTGATACCTAAACCAGGTAGGTAAAAAACAGAGAAAGGAAATTATAGACCAATCTCCTTAATGAATATTGATGCTAAAATCTTAAATAAAATATTAGCAAAAAGATTACAGAAAATCATTCCCAAGATAATACACTATGACTAAGTAGAATTTATACCAGGAATGCAGGGCTGGTTCAACATTAGGAAAACTATTAGCATAATTGACTATATCAATAACTAAATTAGCAAACACCATATGATCATCTCAACAGATGCAGAAAAAGCATTTGATAAAATCCAAAATCCATTCCTAATAAAAACACTTGAGGGGATAGGAATAAATGGACTTTTCCTTAAAATAGTCAGCAGCATATATTTAAAACTGTCAGTAAGCATCATATGTAATGGGGATAAACTGGAACCATTCCCAGTAAGATCAGGAGTGAAACAAGGTTGCCCACTGTCACCATTATTATTCAATATTGTATTAGAAACACTAGCCTCAGCAATAAGAGTTGAGAAAGAGATTGAAGGAATTAGAGTAGGTAATGAGGAAACCAAATTATCCCTCTTTGCAGATGATATGGTGGTATACTTAGGGAACCCCAGAGATTCTACTAAAAAGCTATTAGAAATAATTCACAACTTTAGCAAAGGTGCAGGATACAAAATAAATCCACATAAATCCTCAGCATTTTTATACATCACCAACAAAAGCCAACAACAAGAGATACAAAGAAATTCCATTCAAAATAACTGTTGATAATATAAAATATTTGGGAATCTATCTACCAAAGGAAAGTCAGGAATTATATGAACAAAATTACAAAATACTTTCCACACAAATAAAATCATATTTAAATAATTGGAAAAATATTAAATGCTCTTGGATAGGCTGAGCAAATATAATAAAGATGACAATACTCCCTAAACTAATGTATTTATTTAGTGCTAATCAGATTCCCAAGAAAATATTTTAATGACCTAGAAAAAATAACAACACAATTCATATGGAAGAACAAAAGGTCGAGAATCTCAAGGGAATTAATGAAAAAAAAAAGTCAAATGAAGGTGGCTAGCTGTACCAGTTGTAAAAGTATATTATAAAGCAGCAGTCACCAAAAACATTTGGTATTGGCTAAGAAATAGATTAGTTGATCAGCAGAATGAGTTAGGTTCACAGGACAAAATAGTCAATAACTATAGCAATCTAGTGTTTGATAAACCAAAAGATCCTAACTTTTGGGATAAAAATTCATCATTTGACAAAAACTGCTGGGAAAACTGGAAATTAGTATGGCAGAAATTAGGCATGGACCCACACTTAACACCATACACCAAGATAACATCAAAATGGGTCCATGATTTAAGCAGAGAGAACAAGATTATAAATAAATTAGAGGAACATAGGTTAGTTTACCTCTCAGACTTGTGGAGGAATAAGGAATTTGTGACCATAGAAGAACTAGAGATCATTATTGATCATAAAATAGAAAATTTTGAGTATATCAAATTAAAAAAACCTTTATGCAAACAAAACTAATGCAAACAAGATTAGAAGGGAAGCAACAAACTGGGAAAACATTTTCACAGTTAAAGGTTCTGATAAAGGTCTCATTTCCAAAATAAATAAAGAATTGACTCTAATTTATAAGCCATTCTCCAATTGATAAATGGTCAAAGGATATGAACAGACAGTTTTCAGATGATGAAATTGAAACTATTTCTACTCATATGAAAGAATGTTCCAAATCACTATTGATCAAACAAATGCAAATTAAGACAACTCTGAGATACTACTGCACACCTGTCAGATTGGCTAGAATGACAGGGATAGATAATGTGGAATGCTGGAGGGGATATAGGAAAACTGGGACACTGATACATTGTTGGTGGAATTGTGAATACATCCAGCCATTCTGGAGAGCAATTTGGAACTATGCTCAAAAAGCTATCCAACTGTGCATACCCTTTGATCCAGCAGTGTTACTACTGGGCTTATATCCCAAAGAGATACTAAAGAAGGGAAAGGGACCTGTATGTGCAAAAATGTTTGAGGCAGCCCTGTTTGTAGTGGCTAGAAACTGGAAAATAAATGGATACCCAGCAATTGGAGAATGGTTGGGTAATTGTTGTATATGAATGTTATGGAATATTATTGTTTTATAAGATAATGACCAACAGGATAAATACAGAGAGACTTGGAAATATTTACATGAATTGATGCTGAGATAAATGAGCAGAACCAGGAGATCATTATATACTTCAGCAAGTATATTATATGAGGATGTATTCTGATGGAAGTGGATATCTTCAACAAAGAGAAGATCTAATTCAGTTCCAATTGATCAATGATGGACAGAATCAGCTATACCCAGAGAAGGAACACTGGGAAACGAGTGTGAACTGTTTGTATTTTTGTTTTCCTTCTCAGGTTATTTTTAACTTCTGAATCCAATTCTTCCTGTGCAATAAGAGAACTGTTCGGTTCTGCACACATATATTGTATCTAAGATATACTATAATATATTTAACATACATAAGACTGCTTGCCATCTAGGGGAATGGGTGGAGGAAGGAGGAATTGCCCAGGCATATGTACTGTCAATAAAAAGTTATTTTAAAATATATATGTTTGTTTTCATGGCCATCTAATTTACTACTATTATTTAACTTTAAACAAAGAAACCAAGAAATATCTCAGTAGTATGATATTTAGAATTCTGACCCTAATGGGATATTTAATTGATTAATAATAACATGACAATTTCATGAACATAGCAGAATGGATAGAGAGCTTGGAATAATGAAGACTAGGTTCAAATCTTTTCATTGATACAATGTGAACATGTCACTAAGAACAAGTCATTTTGGAAAATCCCCAGAAACTTACTATGGTTATAAGTTATAGGCAAATTAGCAATTGGTATCAGTTGAGGTAGTTTCAATATCATTGGAGGAAGTTTCCATAATCATAGTTGTACACCCATATTCATATCCATTAAATTATAAGTCTAAATCGAATGACTACCAATACTACTACTGCTACTGCTACTGCTGCTGCTGCTGCTGCTGCTGCTACTACTACTACTACTACTACTACTAGTAGTAGTAGTAGTACTACTACTACTTCCATTACTGTTACTATCAGAATCACCATTACTGCTACTATTAACTAATATTATTATGGGATTTATTTGTGCTTTAGCGTTTGCAGTACATTTTACTTATAGTATCTACTTTGATCGTTATAGCATTCTTAAAAGATATATGCTATTATTCCCATTTTAACAATAAAGAAACTGAAGCTCAGAAAGTTTAAATAACTTGGGGAAAGCTCATGAGATCATTGCAAGAAGGAATGAAAAAAGCATGAAAAATGCCCTACAAAATAGATAGGAAAAAAGATACCAACTCATTGGAAAACAAAATTTATGAAATGGAAAAAAATGCAATGAACAAAACAATTCAATTGGCCAAATACAAAAGGAGATTAAAAAGGCAACTGAAAAAAATAATATACTAAAAATTACAATTGAACAAATGGAAGTGAGTGACTCAATACGACTTCAAGAATCAGTCAAACAAAACCCAAAAAAAAAATGAAAATAATAATAGAAAATATGAAGTACAATCCTAGGAAAAACAACTGACCAGGAAAATAGATCTAGGAGAGACAATCTAAGGATTATTGGACTTCCTGAAAGCCGTGATGAAAAAAAGAACCTAGGCAATATCTTACAGAAAATCATAAAGGAAAATTGTCCTCATATTTTAAAATCAGAAAGTAAAATAGCCATTGAAAGAATTCACCCATCACCTCCTGAAAGAGACCACAAAATTAAACCCCCAAGGAATATTGTGGTTAAATTTCAGAACTATCACACTAAGGAAAAGATATTGCAAACAACCAGAAAGAAACAATTTAATTACTGAGGAGCCATAATTAGGATTATCCAGAACCTAGCATATCCACCTTAAATGATAGAAGGGCCTGGAAATTGATATTCCAAAAGGCAAAGGGACTTGAATTACAGCCAAGAATAAGCTATCCATCTAAAATGATCATTATTTTTCAGGGAAGAAGATGGACATTCAATGATACAGGTGAATTTCACCTATTTCTAATGAAAAACCAGAACTGAACAAAATATTTGATCTCCAAACACAGAACTCAAGAGAAGCATAAAAAAGGTATAAAAAAAATAAAGAACTCTCGAGAACTATATTTCTGCTATGGATATTCTTAGAGAATGTAGGTATAATTTGATTTTATTATGATAATATGAAAAAGAAAGTTGAGATAGAAAGGGGATCATATGGGAAAAAGAGGGAAAAGGAGGCAAAATAAGGGAAATTACATCTCATGAAGAGGCAAAAGAAATCAATTATAATTGAGGGAAAGAAGGGAAAGGGATGAGCATTGTGTGAATCTTACTCTCGTCAGATTTGATTTAAAGAGAGAATGTCAGACATATTTTATTTCACAGAGAAAGGTTAAATAACTTGCCCAAGATCACATAACTAACAAGTTTCTGAGTTAGGGCTTCCTGAATTCAAGTTCAGTATTCTAGATATTGTACTACTTACTTCCTATGCCTCATTTTTCAGTGACATTGACTATAGGCCACTTGCTTTCCATATTTAAATGAGACTCTTTAGTAATAAAATGTATTATCTTTTTAAGTTGTTTTCTATTGTTTTATGTGTATTCAACTTGTTTATTCAACTGATGACATTGGGTTTCTGTCTTATTCCTTTGTATCTCCCAAAATACCAAATTTTGATTTTGTAATTAGTAGTCAATTAAAAAAACTCATTAATTCCAGCTTATGCCTTTGTTCTTTTTTGGGGGGAAATCCAAGAAAATCAACATGATGTAAAAGCCTCCACATCTTCCAATGTGACAAATTCTTGGCATGCTACTATCCCAGATAATAGTTACTGCACAAACACAACCTTAACATTGGTAATCTTACCCTAGAGGAGAGTCATCAAAGTTGAACAGTTTTCTTTCCAGCTTTGTAAAATATCAAAATATAAAGGAAAAGCTACATAGCAAAAAGCATTTCCTGCTGTGTTTACAACCCAGGAGAGTAGTTTTCCAAGGGATTTTTGATCCAAGTAATGCCTGAAATGTACATTTATAGTACTATACATAGGGTTTATGTTGAATGGGATCTTTGATTTTGTTTCCACATCTGGCATATCTCTTCTTAAGCTTCATTCTTTCTGTTTATAATTTAAGAAAAAAGATTTATATTGTATTTCTACAGTGCAATACAATTAAGAAGTACATTTGCATCTGGAAAGAAAAGATGATATTTATATTAATTAGTCATAGACCTGATTTTGTCACATGATAATGATTATTTTTTTTGTTTGAATATCTAAGCTAAGGAAATCATTAAGTATGGGAAAATAAGTTCTTTGCCCTACTACAATAAAGATAAAGAAAGAATAGTAGACCAAGGGGCAGTTGGGGGCTCAGTGGATAAAGCACCAGCCCTGAAGTCATGAGGACCTGATTTCAAATCTGGTTTCAGACACTTAATACTTCCTAGCTGTGTGATCCTGGGTAAGTCACTTCACTCCAAATGCCTCAGCAAGAAAAAAAAAATGCTAGACCAAGTGATATTCAGGAAATATCAAGGAAAATACCAAGGAAAAAGCCATGGTGGGTCATTGTTTTAATTCAAAAAGGGACAGAAAAAGTCACAGAATAAAAAATGGAAATTTAATTACAATTTTAAAAATTTCTTGTGAATCTTGCACAATACAAAACTGAAGCAGCTAAAATTAGAAAGGAAAGAGTTAACTGGGAAAAACATCTTGATAGCAATACTCCCTGATAAAAGTCCCATTTCCAAGATGTAGAAAAAACCTATTTAACTTTATAAGAACAAGAACCATTGTCCAATAGATAAGTGATCAAAGGAAATTAATATTATTCTCAGTGGAAGAAATGTAAGCAATTATTTGAAACATTAAAAAATTCCAAATCACTAGTAATTCGAAATACACAGATTAAGACAAATAAAAATTTCTATCCAATATCAATCTAATGTAAAGGTGAAAAAGATAATGACAAAAAAATGAAAATGACATATGTTGAATGGGCTGCAAGAAAATGTGTATATTATGTTGTTTTGGTAGTAACTATGAATTACTATAGTTATTCTAGAAAGAGATTTGGGACTATGCTGAAAAGAAAAAAAAAAAGCACCAAATGACTTAGTAATGCCAATGCTAGGTGAATAACCCAAAGAGATCAAAAGAAAAGGAAGAATACCATATATACAAACACATTTAAAGCTTACTTTTTTTTAAAGCAAAGAATTGGAAACAAAAGGAGTACTACTCAATTGTGAAATGTCTGAACAACTCTTGTTATATTAATAAAATGAGGGAAGAGAGGAGTCAAACAACTAGATGAAAAAAGATTTCAAGGAGCTCTTTGCTGGTGCTGGATTCAAGACCATTACATTGCCAATACAGAATACCAAGTCACAATGCTTGGGCCAAAGGAATGATTATAAGTGGAACAACAGGAAATAAGGAACATTGATTGCAATACTAGAATGGAGAAGAGTTTTTGGTATCACTCTTAAAAAAGAAGGGATTCCGGCTTCACTTGCAAGATAGAGGGTACTACTAGCAATTGTGATTACAGGAGAGTAGGGGATCTGATCACAGTCCCAGAGCCAGGAGGAATACTCGCACTAATGGCCATAAGAGAACAAGCCCCCTTCCTTGAAAAAATTGAAGAGCACAGGAGAGAAGAGCAATGACCAAACCTCTCCTCAGATTTTGGAAACAACAAAATCATATAGACCAATAGAATTAGCACTGAAAATACAGAAAGCTGCTTGAGCTCTCCCAGTTTCCCTCAAAAACCATATGAAACTAAGCCTCTGAACAGTCCCAACTCAGAAGGCAAACTGGGAAATCAGGCTGTTTCCTGAAAAGAACAGGCAAAGTTAGCTTTTGCAAACACAAGAAGCCCCTGTGCTGAAAGCCAAGGCTCAGTGCTACACAGGAAGCTTGGGACAGCACCCACCTTTTTTCCCAAAAGCAGAACTCAACGATAAAAGTTTAAAAAAAAGGAAATATCAAAAAAAAAGGAAAAAATGAGCAAGAAATAGAAAAGAATCGACCATAGAAAGCTACTATGACAGGGGAAAACCAAAACACAAACTCAGATAAGGACATAAAGTCCACAGAAGAAATTTCAAAGAGAAATATGAATTGGTCTCAAGACCAAAGAGATTCTTGAAAGTGCTCTTAAGAAACTTTAAAAGGCAAATAAGAGAGGTAGAATACAAAGTGAGGAAGGAAATGAGACATATGCAAGAGAGAGTCAACAATAATCCACTGAAGAAACCAATACCTCCAAAAGTAGAATTAACCAATTGGAAAACAGATACAAAAGTTAACTGAATAAAAACATACATCAATTATTTAGAACAGAGAAAATTGAAGCTATTGCCTCTATCAGACATCAAGAACCAAACAATCTAAAAGAATGAAAAATTGAAGAAAATATGAAATACCTCGTTAGAAAAACAGCAGACCTAGAAAACAAATCCGGAAGAGACAACTTAAAAATTATTGGTCTACTGAAGGCCAGAACCAAAAAAATAAAGAGCCAGGACAGCAATTTTGAAGAAATCATCAAGAAAAACTGCTATAATATTTCAGAAATAGAGGGGGAAATATGCATTGAAAGAATCCATCAATCACCTTCAGAAAAAGATGCCACAAGAAAAACTCCAAGGAACATTGTTGCAAAACACCAAAACTACAATCTCAAGGAAAAAATACTGCAAGGTGCCAGACAAAAACAATTCAATATCAATGAGCAACAGACAGGATTATCCAGGATCTAACAGCTTCTACAATAAAGAGTCAGAGTGAGACTCAGCATCACCTTTCAGGGGAGGAGATGGATCTTCAATGTAGTAAAAGATTTTCAATTATTTCTTTTGAAAAAAAAAAAAAGAACTAAATAGAGATTTTAATCTCAAGAGTAGCATAAAAAGGTAAATGGGGGAAAATATGTATTATTTAAATGTTAAACTATTTCTATTCCTAGATGGGAAAATGATATCTGTAACTCTTGAACACTGTATCTGTTACTAAGTCAGACAAAGGGGTATATCACGTGTTCAGTGTTCAGAAGGTGTGGTTGTGAATGGACTCTGATGTGATGATATCAAAGAAAAAGACATTAAGATATGGAAAAAGGTCTGTACTGGAAGAAAGGGAAGGTATAATGGGACAAATTAGATTGCATGAATAGGCACAAAAGACCTATTACAATCAAGTGAGGAAGAAAGAGGGGTGAGAATTGTCTGAAACTTGATGATGTCAGTTTGGGCTATAAGAGGAAATAATTTAATCATTCAGTTGAGTAGAGAAATTTTTCTAATCTTAAAAAGAAGTGTGAGGAGAAAGAGAAAAAGGCTGGATAGAAGGGAGGGCAGAAACATTAGGAAAAAAAAGTAAGATCAGGAGGGATGGGAGACAGAAAATAAGGTACTAGGTGGGGTAGATCAAAATTTAAAAAAAAAAAAAAACTACTATTGTGTGAGATGTCTTCCCAAAATTAAACAATCTGAGACATCTTCAGGTATAAAGAGAAAGCATTTATTTAGTCCCTGCAGGGAGAGGCCCAGACTCACATCTGGGAGCCATGCCAGCTCCCACCATGTGCTCATGGAACATGACAAGTTTCCAGCTTGTCAGGATTTAAATAGCAAAAGACCCAAGCCTTTTCACTGGATAGACTAAAAAAGAAGTAACCATCCTTGATCAATGGTCATCAAACAACTTTAGCAAAACAGCAAAAATGCAGAACATAAAATAAACTCACAGAGTTCATTTGTCCTTCATTTTTTAAAAGCACCATGACATCAGAGAGGTGATGCCATGACATGAATTGAACTGAAGTAAGGGAGGATTGTGCAAGGTCACTTATCTCACTTGCCCCTCCAGAGCCATCTAGGTACAGCAGCCAGATATGGTTCAGGAGGACTGGTCATAGCCTTGGATTCTATGGGGATGAGCTTTTTATGCTAAGATCTTCAACAGATCTTAGTTTGACTGAGGCCACATCCATTTAGTGATTAAGATCAGGTAGAAATTGAGGCAAAAAAATGTCCTCTTTCACCTATTCAAAAAATATATTTATATAAATAAATAAATCTTGGAGGGCAAGACCCTTGGGGTTTCTAGCCAAAACAGAGAAAATTACTACTTGTATTCACTCTAAGTCAATCAGGATCCAAACAATGACCACTTAGTTCTTGGTATGGGACCTAATGTTGGCCTATCTCTGAGAATTAAAGTGTTTTTGGTTTAAGGCATGGTGCTTAAGAAAGAAATTTAGTCAGTCAATCCTAAGATATCTTGGGAGGATTCAGGGATTTAAAAGAAAAAAAAAAGTTTAAGAGTATTTGTCTGTAGGTAAGTGCATTATATCCTAGGTGGACAGAGGAAGGTAAGGAAAGGAAGAGAGATAGGGAAAGAAAAGAATAAGGAAGATAGGGAGGGAAAGAAAGGTGAAAGGAAAGCAGAGAGAGAGAGAAGGAGGAAAAGAGGAAGGGAGGAAGAAAGGAAGATGTTTCCCAACTGACAGGAAAAGGTTCAGGATACAAAATAAACTCATCAATTATCAGCATTTCTATATATTAATAATAAATTCCAGAAAGACATGGAAAAAGAAATTCCATTAAAATAACTACAGATAGTAAAATATAATTAAGTCTGCCTGCCAAGACAAACCCATGGATTATTTGAACTCAATTACAAAATATTTTTCACATAAAGTCAAATCTAAATAAGTTGAGAAATATTAATTGCTCAAGGTAGAATGAGCTAATATAATAAAAATTACAATTCTACTAAAATTTTATTAATCAGTGCTATACTGTAATGCTGGAGAAACTGAGGCAAGAGGCTTTAATATTTTATTTAGTGGAGAACTTAATTGATTGACTGGATCAGACTTGTGTCTCAAAGTATCTAGCATTGAATGTGAGATTCCAAGGATTTTTATAGGACTTCAGTGAGAAGAGAAACAAATACAGAAGGCAAAGAGTGGAAATTTTCAGGGAAGGACCATAAATTCTGTTCAGCAGATTGGGGGAGAGAAAGGAGGTGTTCAGCTAGAGACAGGAAGTCTAAGAGATACAGGTAGATGATGCCAATTAGCTATAATAATTATAATGCTATAATAAATATATAATATAATAAATACTACTCCTGATCATAATTATTTTTTTTGCATATCTTGTATTTCCTATTCCTCCTTACTCCTCTACTTTACTTCTACCCACTACCTTGACTCCCTGTTATTTACCCACCACACCCAAGAATGCCTTTCTTATGTTCTCCACCTACTCTTTCCCTCCCTCTTTATCCATTCAGCTAACTTATATACCTTTTCACACTCCTGTTAATCTACACACCCTTCTATAATCCCCTTATTCTATTTCCTCCTTCTATTATTTATTTATAATTTAGAAGATTTTTATATCTTTTTAGATATATATTGTTATCTCTATATTCCCAATATGCATGTGAGTAGGATTCCGGACTATCTGCCCTCCTCTTTTTTCCCCATCTACATCCTCTATATCAGTTCTTTCTCTCATACCTCATTCATATAACGTAATTTACTTTTTGCCTTTTCCTATATGATTTTTCTTTCTAGAATCAATTATACTCAGCTCTATTCCAATTTTCTTTCAAGCTACCCAATTACTAATGACAATCTTAGATATTAAATTTACATTTCCACATATAAAACCTAAATATGTTTGTCCTTATTGAGTTCCTTGAAATTGATTTTTAGTGTCTACCTTATATTTCTCTTGGATCATATATGTCAAATTTCCTATTACATTCAGGTTTATTGTAACAAAATCCTGAAAACCTGGCAATTTATTAAATGCTCTTTTTTTCCATTCAGGATTATGCTTGAATTTGCTTAATATAATATTTCCTCAATTAGATATCTTACATGGATATCTTACAAGTTTCCTCAATACATGAAACCATAATATTTTTGAATGATCTTCTAAATATCAGTATAAAGGGAAGCATAAAGCAAAGATATATGTCATAAGATCATAGATTTAGAATTAAAATCAGAGGTCATCTAGTTCAACAACATGAATTTACAGATGAGAGAGTGATACCAGAAATTTTAGGTAACTTTTCCATTTGGTAAGTAAGTAATTCATTTGGAATTGGAATGCAGGTTCTCTGACACCAAATCCAGCATTTTTTCAATGGACCATGTGGGATAATGATCAAGGTGTTGGTAATTCATTGACTGAGTTATTTGTCATTGTCAATGAAGTATGTCATGTTCAGAGCCCAAAGAAAAAAAGCATTCCCTAATGATAGTGAAGTCTCTTCATTTTCTTTTGTTGACAGATAACATAGCTTTAAGTGCATAAGATTCCAATACATGTTGATCATATACACACACAAAGACACATACACACAGTATAACTACAACTATGACAACAACTATTACTACTATTACTACCACTACTACTTCTACTACTACCACCACCACCACCATTTCATAGTTTTCACATTTTTAATCTGTAATCTGTAATTACAGTATAGTACTGTACTATAATTTGAATATTCATATCAGATTGATTTCATTAGAACATATTTAATAGTATTTAATTTTTATCCCCAGTTACATGATGTCAAGAAAAATTTTAGCATTCATTTTTACAAAATTTTGAGTTCCAAATTTTTTTCTCTCCATCCCTTCTCTTTCCTTTCCCAAAGATGGTAAGCAATTTAATACACTGGCATCATGTAAAACATATTTCCATATCAGTCCCAGTTGTGAAAGAAGAAAAAGATCAAAAGGGAAAAAAATGGAAAGAATAAAGTAAGTAAAAAGGTATGCTTCCATCTGCATCCAAAGTCCATCAGTTCTTTCTCTGGATGGAGTTAACATTTTTCTTCTTGAGTTCTTTGTACTTGTCTTGGATTATTGCATTGTTGAAAAGAGCTGAGTAATTCATAGTTCATCATCACATAATGTTGAAAAGTACTATGTAACAATGTTTTCATGGTTCTGTTTATTTCACTTTCTATCAGTTATTACAAACCTTTCCAGGTTTTTCTGAAATATGTGTGTTCATCATATTATATGGCATAATAGTATTCCATTACATTCATATACCACAACTTATTTAGTCACTTCCCAATTGATGGACATCCCCACAATTTTTTTAAGATCTTTTTTATTCTTTTTTTTAATATGCTTTTTTTTTTTTTTTTTTTTTTTTTTTTTTTTTTTTTTTTTTGTTTTTTTTGTTTTTTTTTTTTTTTTTTTTTTTTTTTAGTTTACACATGTACATTTATTTTGAATCTATTTCCACATGAGTCATGTTAGGAGAAAAAATCAAAGCAAAAGGGAAAAACAGTGAGAAAGGAAAAAAAGTGAAAATAGTATGCTTTGACTTGCATTCAGTCTCCATAAATTCTCTCTGGATGTGGATAGTATTTTCCATCCAAAGTTTATTGGAATTGCCTTGGATCATTGAACTGCTGAGAAGAATTAAATCTATTGTAGTTGATCATCATACTAATTTGATGTTGTGTACAATGTTTTCCTCATTCTACTCTCTTTACTTAGTATCAGTTCATGTAAATCTTTCCAGGCTTTTCTGAAATCAACGTGTTCATCATTTCTTGTAGAACAATATTATTCCATTACTTTCATATACTACAACTTGTATAGTTATTCCCCAATTAATGAGCATCTTTACAATTTTTAATATTTTGCCACCACAAAAAGAGTTGTTAAAAATATTTTGCACATATAGATTCTTTTCCTTTTTGTATGATCTTTTTGATCATCATAATAATATCCTATGGCCAGATTATTTTTTTATATATTTTTTGCCATGGGGGAGGGTCTTTTTCTTTTCTTTTGAATTGGAGTTCTCACTCTCCTGATAGAAAAAGCACTGTCTCAGGCTTTTTGTACTAGAGGTTACAGGTGGTGGCTATCCATCTGGTACTGCCCTGATGTTGCCCTCAGACCCATAGGGGACCTTGTATCTGGCACTACACTGAGGGTTGTGGAAGGCGAGCTGGCATTACTGGCAGGTATAGGGTCTAGCAGTTTACCTTGTCTGAGCTGTGGTAATAGAGGTGATTGGCACATGCTAAGGCCCAGTGGGGTATTTCTGTATCTTTCTGGGCTACACTGAAGCACATGGTGTTTTGGCCATGGAAAGATGTCAGTTTGCCTGAGGCCATGCTGAAGCATGTGAAGGTCCCACTGATGAAGAATGCCTGTCTAACCTGGGGCTCTATTAAAATACATGGTGGTTCCCAGAAATGGAGTGCAGTGACTGCCCTAGTAGCCCAAGGCATGTGAAGAACCCTGATATTGGCATTCATCACTCTACCATACTGGGGCTTAGGATCTCCTGCAGGTTTGCTAGAGGTAGGACTTCTTGTTGGCTCACTGGATGCTTCCTGTACTGAACTGGACACTGTCTTACACAAGTGCGACAGATTCCTCCTACCAATCCTCCAAGTTTCCTTGGCTACCCTATCTCCTTTCTGGTTCCACCACTTCAGGATCTGTCTTGTGGCACTCTTTTTATATGTGACCAGGATGAATATGAGAGAGTTACAGTGATTCACTGTTCATTCTGCCATCTTGGCTCCTGGAAGTCAGAACATTTTTATTATAAGTTCGGCATTAGTAGCAGTGAACTTTTGTAGCTAGAAAGGGACTGAATTGAATTTATAAAACTATACTTTATACTAAAGTATTTCCTACATTAGAAATACTTTTTAGAGAAATAGTATTTTGTTGATTATTTTTATTTTTATATCATAACCATTTAGTCATATCCTATGCCAACACATCCCATAAGTCCCTCCCTTATAACAAAGAAAAAATAAGAAAAAAATTTCACTCTATGTACACAGCATTCCCACTTATATCATATCTATAATGAAAAGAGATAAGTGAAACACACTAGCAATTCTCTTGAAGAACTGTTATTAGTATTACTCAGGGATCTGTTTTTCTTCTATTGTTTCAATTATTATAATGTAGGTTGTATACAATGTTTCCTCATTTCTCTTTCTTTTATTCTGCATAGATTCACACAAATCTCATATTTCTCTGAATTTTTCATTTGTATTTTTTCATATGTAATAACATCTCATTATATTCATATCACAGTTTAGTAATTCAGCCACATGAATGGCACCCCCTTTCTTTCTGTTTTTGGCAGCTAGAGATTATTAGCATGAGTGAAATGTTTAGGCAGATTGTCCCTTTACTGTTCTTTTACTAATCAGTGCATTAGAAAGATGTTTCAGACCTTTTCCTCTTCTTGCAATTTGATTATAATATACTTGATGTTTATCTTTCTGTTTTAAGATAGGGTATAAAGATCACTTTAAAAACTTTTATTAACATTTTTCTGCTTGTATCTCAGCAATAATTTTCTGCCAAAATGTTATCTTGACAATGGATGATTCTAAAAATTTCAATATGGCACAGCCTAGAGTCTGGTTGATATTTTTGATTCAAATGGAAAAGGAAATTATAAATGTTGGTGTTTTCTGCAAGAAAATTTCTTCATATATTGCTAATAATTTTTATTATAGTTTTATCATAGGTCAGTGGGCAAGTTAGAATTATATCCTCCCAACTCATATACCTATCTATTGTTTATCCATTTAAAAAATATTACATATGTAATTAAAATTTTAAATGGTAAGATGGAGACAGTGTGACAATTTCTAACTTTATAAAATTTTTTTTTTGCTTTCTTATGTAATTTGTGTTTTGAATCAAAAAAAATGAGCAAAAAAAAAGGAAATAGAGCAATGAAATAAAAGCAAGCATATAAGATGAAGAATATCATGTTAATAACACAAAGGATGTTAAAAGTTCCATGAGAATGCATTACAAAGTATCCAAGGCATAAGTTAGAGTCTCTAATGCAGGATTTGTGGCAAAACACAGAGAAGAATTACAAGAAATGATGTGGGATTTCCACCATTAAAACAATGATTCACCATAATGAGACCCAGACTCCACCAAAGCATTGAAGTATTTAACTAATGAACTAAATAAACAATTGACTCATTTCAGCATTGACAATGTATTTAGATTTTTGTATTTTTTTTAAATAAGAGTTTTACTAAAATGATATAATAAGAGGAGCTGATATAAAAACTTCTCCCAAAACCTGAAGTGCACTACCCATTTGCACTTACAAAGCCCCTTGAATTCAAACTTAAACTTAAAGTTGAAGAACTCTGTTAAGTACTGAAGGGACAGTTTTGCCCCTTTAAAAAGAAACAGAAAGAATATGGTCAGCATGCTCTACCTTGATATAAAAGGTTGCTACTCACAGAGCACTTAACAACATAGTAAACCAATCTTCAGCTGATCACTGTCTTATTTTGGTTTTCCTTCATATTCCTTGATAATCCTGATACTCTGGATTTTTTTTCACCTTTTGATGTCAGCCTGTATTCTCATCCCATGTAATCACTCCTTCTGGCCTTCACTCTGATTTCAGTCTTGCGTTGATCCTTAGATTTACATATTTGGCCCTGTTTTTTGTTATCTCTCCTCCAATTTTGTTATACTTACACTATGCAACATATAGTTGGTAGCCTACCGGTCTAAATAAGTGAGGTAAGATTATCTTCACCACAATAAATTGTTAACCCATTAAACATCAATTCCACTTCTTTAATAGCAAGGGGATCAGTTTTCACTATTATTATTACATATTATTACTCAGATTAATATCAGAGAAACTAATAGCTGAAAGACCTATTGATTTTTTTAGAATAACACATATGCTGATAACACATTTTTATGTTCTTGGTTGTGCGCAAATAAATGAAAAGAGGAATTTGAGTTTTCATCATCTTTTTCCACTGAACCTATTTTTTTAACTTGACTTATAACTGCTGAAGTCAAGGCTACTCTGAGCACAGATATAGCTAAGATAGAATAACAGAATTCCAGAATTGGTGAGGATCTCAGTGGGTCAAGACTAACTTATACTTGGTAAAGAATTGTCACTACAACATAGCCCCAAAGTGATTTGCCAGCTTTTGCTTGAAATCCTTCAATGAAAAGGCTCAAGGATGATATATTTAGAATTAAAAGGGACCTCAGAGATCATTCAGGACAATTATCTCTTTTTTTTAATGTGTGAGGAACCAGAGTCAAAAGGAGCTAAATGATTTGACCAAAGTCACATAGGTATTAAGTGGCAGAGCAAGGACTTGAATCCTTGACTACATATCCAATAACCCTTTTTGCTGTGTCCTACTGCCACTTTCATATAGCTAGCTTTTGATGTTGTTTTGTTGGTTTATGATATCAAGGGTAAGGGATTCAAAAGTTCATAGATTAAGAATAAAGTTTCTTACCAAGACACTCCATGTTCCAAATCCACATATTTTCCCTGGATCCTTCCCATATCTGGAATACACCCTCTCTTCATCACCTTATGGCTTCCTTGCTAAAGGAAGTTCCAGATAAATTTCATCTTCTACAGAAAGCTTTGCCTGATTCCTTTAATTCTATTACTCTCCTCCTATTGATTACCTCCCATTTATCCTTTTAATAGCTTGTTAATATGACATTTTTGTAGAATGCCTTTGCCATTACATTGTGAACTCCATGGTAGCATAGAATGTGTTGTGTTTTGCTTTGTAACCAAAACACTTAGTTACAGTGCCTGGAACAGAGTAGGAGCATAATAAATGTTTATTTAGTGACTGACTGGAACAATAGAAGTTTTCTGTAGATTTTTCTCCATCATTTGAACCTCTTCCCTGATAAGCAGAAGAATACTTTTTATGTGGTAAACATTTGCCTAGGAAAATACCATAAAGAATTGGTAGTGAAATTAGTCACCATTCCTGAATTTACTTTTCAAGAAATGAAATCCATTCTGAGTTGGACTTGAATCTTTGAAAGAAAATACAGGATTAATGAAGATATTTAAGATTCTAGATGAGAAAGAATAAAACATTAAAACAAACACATAACTATTTGGAAAATTATAAACAAAGAAAGAAATGTACTTTCTACCTTTAAAAAAAGGACTAACCATTGTTTTCTTCTTTGAAAGGGTTAAGCATTTCTGATTAGCTTTTGGGTCATGTACCACACTTTGAGTGCCTAAGCTTAAGGACACACTTCATTGAACTCCATCTAGTGAGAGCTTCATGCTTATGAAGGTGTTACTCTTGATTGCTTTTCATCTGGGCTACAAAACGATTTGGTTGGAGGCTGACATTGATTAAGTGCAAGAGAACCGTGTTTTACTGTGACAGCTGCTAGGCCTCTGTCAACAAATCAATGTTGTTTTTTTTCTCTCCTCTTCATCTTCTTAACTCTCCCGTTAGCATCCCGCTGTTGCCAGAGATGAAAAACATCTCTATAACTGTCTAGTGATTGACCACTTTCTGATTTGCCAATCACACAAAATGTTTTGGTATAAGAAAAGTCTGACCTTTTATTCTAAGAAACACTTTGGGAGTGCCATCATTCATTTCTGTGGAATAATAGCATCACTGGGTTACTGGTTCCAAAATTAAGAATCAATTAAAAAATGCATCTATTCTAAAAATGTTTCTTTTACTTTTCCTGGATAATGCTGTGAAAAGGACAAATCATTTTTGTCATTATTTCATTGCTTTTTTGTTGTTTCTTCAGACCTATAGCTCTATCATGGCAGACATCTTCATCAATATCACTTATGTTTAACTATAATTCTTTTTCTTTCCACAATGTATTTAGTTCTGTCTTTCCTTTTATCTATCCTTCTGTTAGATTTAATCAAACCTGAGAGAGGTACATTGAAATATCATTATGTTTAGTTATAATAGGCAGGCTATGATAACAAGCAGGCTTAAATGTTTTTATTTGTTCCATGACATAGAACTAGCAACAGAGTGAGGAACAGCAAGGTACAGAATAAGAGTGATTCAGTGAAAAAAGAGTCCAAATTGATATCAGAGGTGTTCATTTAAAATTTTTCTCAGTCTTTGATCTTATCTTTATTCCTTTATTTTTCTGGTCTCAGTTTCCTCATCTTTAAAATGAGGGGACTAAGTCAAATAAAAATGATAATGATAATAGCATTTACACAACACATTATAGTTTACAAAGCACTATACAAATATTTCATTCAGTCAGAGGAACTCTAGGAAGTAGATTCTATTATTTCTATTTTACAGGTGAGGAAAATAAGACAGCTAGAATTTACATTACTTATCCAGGATCATATAGATAAGATGTGTCTGAGATAGGATTTGAACTCACATTTTCCTAACTCTAGATCTAGCACTCAGCTGCAACACCTAACTTTCTCCTTAGTCAATCTGTAAGGTTCCTTCTAGTTCTGTCCAAGACAAAAGGCCTTTTATGTTTAATGGACCTTTTTTGCAGTCTGGTGAAACCTATGAGGTCCTTATCAGAATGTTATCATTATTGTTATTATTATTTTTTTTATTATCCCTTCATTCATATTTGAAGGAAATGCTAGATTTCAGTTAAAGGTTAATAAAAATTTATTTTTTCCATACTCATTTACATTCTCCCTAAAATACTCCAGATACACAATTTTTACTAAGATGATCTCTAAGTTTCAGTGTCCAGTATAGATTTTATGATCCTAGATGCCAAAAGAAGATATTTAAGCTCTTAACTTAATGCTAAGCACTTGCTGCAGCAAAGAATTCAGATACCTAGGAAGGGAAGTAGTGGAAGATAATAAAGAACAGAATAGGATTTAATCAGTCTTGTGGTTAAAACCAAGCTTCATAACTATGGACAATTCATTTAGAAATTCCAGTAACACATATACTCCAAGACTATACATTGCCTTATTGAAATAATATTTTATCGGCATTGGGAAAGGAGGTTTTCTCCCAGAGAGTTTCCTATACTAATGAGATGAACAACAACAGTAAAAAATTTAAAACAGAGGTAAGAGTCACAAGTTATGCTTATATAGAAATCATTGATTACACTGTGTTATCTAAACATGGGTTATAGAACTAGTCTAGAGCTATACTTCTACCTAATCCAATGGGAATATAAAGTTTATCTTGGTATAAATAAATCATTCAATGAGATATAGATGAGACATTTTAAAGCAAAAAGATGCTTCATTTAGAAGATATATATATATATATATATGTTTAGATATATGTAAACATATATGTATAGATGTATAGATAAATATAGATAGATATAAATATCTATCTGTATTTATAAGTAGATATAGATAAAAATTACCCCTTTTGATCTGAACAGATATTTCTCAGTTAAAACCAAAACTTTCTCAGCATCCAACACAAATCTAATGATTTACTTTCCTCTTTCCATTTTCTCTTACCTCCAGGATGGGGGAAGAGGAAGAATCTTAAGGTTCTCAATGAAAATTTGTCACATTTTTGCTAACTTGGAAATATTATTTTGAGCACCATAAGATATTCATTTTATCACAATATGTAGATAGTCATAGCTCATTTTAATCTTTTGCAACTTTAAGAACTAAAAAGGGAACAAAACTTGATATACAATGTAGGAACTACCAACTTCAAGCCAACTGGGTAGTGCTAATCCTTTCAAAGGTTAAAAGGAAATAAAGTATTTTCTGGACAGTATCTCATGAAATAAATACAAATAAATAAATATGTGAGTTGAGATTTTGAAATCTTGTAAAATATTTGATATGATAGCTCAGTCCCTCAATATAGATCACAACCTTCTATATAAAAGATCTTTCTATATGAAAGCTATGGCTTTCATATCTTAATAATACTAGACTGAATCTTCATAGCTTTTTAATGTTTCCAAAGCATTTTAAACAATTTTTTATTTTCACAACAACCCTTTTTATATATTATTAGATTGTAAATTGCTTGAGAGAAGGAACTGTCTTTTGTCTATTTTCTGGCCCTTTTTTTTTTGGATCTCCAGATTAGCACAGTGCCTGGCACACAGTAGTAGGTACTTAGTATTTATTGATAGTCTGGCTAATTGAGGCAGACAGAAATTTGCTCAGGATTATATCAGTAATTAAGTGGTTGAGAAAAGCTTTGAACTCAGGTTTTTCTGATTCTATGCCCAGAGCTCTAACCACTCTACCACATAGCTTAGGAGGTAAATCCTATTAAGTTGTTTGAAACATAGATGTTGTAACTTGTACATAGTCACATTTTTAGTACATTAAAGATGAGTTCAGTCTCTTTCTTACTCTAAGCCCAGCTCTCTATCCTATTATTTCATAAAACATTAGAGGTAAATTTAGGTGGTTTATAAAGCATTTTATTCTGTGGTATCCCAAAGGCGCCTTCCATATAGGATTATCATTTTTAAAGCCAGAAGAGACATTAGAGAGCATCTGATTCAGTCTTCTCTTACAGATGAGAAAACTAGAGACCAAAAATACTTGCTGATTTATACAAGATTACTCAAGTGTTAACTAGCAGATCTAGTATTTACATTCAGATTATTTTGACCCCAAATTCAATGTTTTTCCTACTAAGTTATATCCTGTGAAACACCTCATACTACAGAGCAAGTGTTTAATTTAGAAAACAAGAACAATAGCAGATGGAAATGGTAGAGGCAAAAGTAAAAATATTTGAGGGAAATGAATAGTAACAAACATAATTCCTAGCAGAAAGGAACTAAATCAATGGTATGAGATAGAACCTCAAAGTTACTTTAACTTTCAATTTTTTAATTATCAGTGGTTTAGAACATTTTTCTTAAGAAATATGATCAATGTAGACCAATCATGTCTCCAGAAGACAGATTATGAAGAATAATATCACCCTATTGACACAGAGGTAATAAATATGCAACAGTAAATATTTTGAACAGGAGAATCTGTATTCCTTAATTATGCATCTTTGTAAATTGTCTATCTATTTTCTCCCAGTTTGGGGACTGGCTTTACTTTTTAAGTTCCCCAGCACTTAACATACTTCCCCATAGAAAATAAGTGCTTAATAAATGCTTGTTACAGAACTTTTGGGTGGCAAGATGGAAGAGTAAGCAACAAAACACCTTAACTCTTCCATACTTATTTCCAAACAACTATAAAATAATCCCAGAACAGAAGAACAAATAAAACTATGGAGGAAATAAGCTTTGAACCCACAAAATTTGGTATATCAGCAAGAAAAGTCTGATTCACTCAGGTAAAAGGCGAGGCAGTCCAGGACAAGAAGCCTCCCACCAAACCCCATCTTGGCAACTAGTGGTAGATCCTGAGCCCCACTGTGGTGGAGCAAGCAAATACCAACATCAACACCCCTCATGTACCTCAGCATAACCTAGAGAATGGGCAGACTCCTCATATGAGAACCATCCCATGCTTCAGCATGCCCCCAAGCAAAGAGGCATCCCTCAGAGGCCAGCTTCCACAAACTTGAGCATAACCCTGTGTAAACAGATAAAGTCCAACCCTACAAGAGCCTACGCAAACTCAGCCACAAATGTAGGATCCTACCATGTGTTTTAGTATAGGACTGGACAAATAGACAACCACCAGTAGCCAGACCTTTACATGTCTTAGTCTAGCCCTAGGAAAATGCAGAAACCTCACCAGGCCTTAGCAAATGCCAGTTGCCACCATTAGAATCATGATTCAACAGGATGCAAACTGTCAGACCCCTATAGCCTCCAGCAGCACCAGACATCTATCACCCCACCCCCACAGCATAGTAGTACCAGACATGTGGTCCCCCATGAGCCTTATGGCAGCATCAATGAACCACCATGTAAACCATCACTGACACAAGAAATCTGAGGCAGTACACTTTTCATTCTGGGAGCAGAACTTAAATTGAAAAAAAAGGAAAAGACAAAAGAGATGAACAAGAAGTACCAAAAAAAAAAAAAAAAAAAAAAAAAAAAAGAAAAAGAAAAAAGAAAAAAAAAAGAATCTAAAAAGAAAGTTATCGTAATGACAGGGAAGACCAAGATAAAGATCAGAAGATTACAACAATGTCAAAACAACTATAGGCAAAACTCCAAAGAAAAGTGGAAAGCAGTCTCAAGCCAAGAAAGAACTCATAGAAGAACACAACAATGAGTTTAAAATTATATAAGAGCTATAGAAAAAAAATTGAGAAAAGAAATGAGAGCAATGTAAAAGAATACAAATTAGAAAGAAAATAACTGCTTAAAAAGGAAAATTAGTCAAATGTAAAAGGAGATACAAAATTGCACTAAAGAAAATGACTCTCTAAAAAATACAATTGGCCAAATGGAAAAGAAAGTACAAAAGTTAATTTAGGAAAACAATACCTTAAAAATTACAATTGGCCAAATGGAAGCTCACTCTAAACAAATTTAAAGGAATAGGAAAAATGGAAGAAAATATAAAAAATATAAAATATTCCATTAGGAACCAGAAGTCAAAATAGGCATTGAAAGAAATTGCTAATCACCTCAAGAAAGAGATCCCAAGATAAACTCCAAGGAACATTAGAGCCAAATTTCAAAACTATCAGATCAAGTAAAAAAAATAATACAAGTAGCCAGAAACATTTCAAATATTAGGGAGTCACAATCAGATTTACACAGGGCTTGGTAGCTGCAACATTAAAAGATTAAAGATCATGGAACAC
Source organism: Sarcophilus harrisii (assembly GCF_902635505.1). Lineage (NCBI taxonomy): Eukaryota > Metazoa > Chordata > Mammalia > Dasyuromorphia > Dasyuridae > Sarcophilus > Sarcophilus harrisii. Next base: position 323,012,278 of record NC_045426.1, on the reverse strand, counting down.
GATATTCCAAAAGGCAAATGAGGTAGCACTTCAACCAAAAATCATCTACCTGGCAAAATTATGCATAATATATCAAGAGGGCATTCAACAAAATAGAAGAAATTTAGACTTTCAAAAGAAGACCAGAATTAAATTAAAAATTTGATCTCTTCTATCAAGATCCAAAGGAAGCATAAAAGGTAAAAAGGGAAAAGAAAACAAGAAATTCAATAGAAGTAACCTGTTTATATCTGCGCATGGAAGCATGATACTTGTAATTCTTAAAAATTGTATCACTAGGAGAATTCTGAGAAGATAATGAAGTAGGTCAGTAAATTTCAAGTTCTCTGGATTGCCTCCACAAACAGAACAAATTTGATCCTCAGGATGAACATAGACTATTGAAAAACTAAGAAGACTTGGGCAGAACAAAGGTCCTACTAGGACAACCCAAGAAGATTCAAAGAAATATCTCAGGTGGAGGATTAACGAGTATGAAGAGCAAATACCTCCAGACCAGCTTCATAGAAAGAGCAAGTGGAAAACTCTAGGGCTAGCTGATTTTGGCTGGAGCCTCAGCAGGAATCACAGTTTTCATTTCCAAGACAGTATGCAGTTTCAGGGGTCTGAGTTCAGAAAAAAAAACAGAGGGAACCTCTGGATGAAGCTTTCATTTAGGGTTCCAGGTCAAAGGAGAGAGCTGAAGTGAATATAGAGGCACAATCCTGGCACCCTATGATTAGAGGTGCTTACACTAATTCTTCTTCTTTAAAAAAAAAAACAGACAAAGAAGAAAGAACCCAACCATAGAAAGTTAATATGACAATAGTGACAAGCAGGGTATATCTTCAGAGAAAAGACAGTGAAGTAAAAAAATAAATAAATAAAGTTTGACCCCCAAAGAATAATGATAAATGGCTTCCTGCTCAGGTAGAATTTGTAGAAGAACTCAAAAAAATTTAAAAAGAAATACAAAGGAAAAACTAGAAAAAATAAATAAATAAAAATCATTCAAGAAAAACAAGAAATATTATGGCAGAAGAGGAAGTAAATCAACTAGAAAAGGAGATATAGAGTCTTAAAAATAAAATAACTCTTTGAAAATTAGAATTGAGCAAGGGGAAGCTAGTTAAGCTATAATAGACCAAGAAATTACAAAACAAAATATAAAGAATGAAAAAAATAGAATGTGAAACATCTTATAAGAAAAACAATACATCTGGAGAACAGATGAAGAAGGAAAAATATAAGAATTAGACTACCTGAGAACTGTGACCAAAAAAAGAAAAAAATTGACAAAATAATCCAAGAAAATTGATTTGGGAATGGTAAAACAGGAAGAAAAAGTAGAAATAGAAAAAGATACACCAATCACCACCTAATGAAATCTTTGTGGAAAACATAGAAATATTATTGCCAAATTTTGAAACCCCCAGTTCAAACAGAAAATTTTGCAAGAAAAAAGGAAAATATAATTCAAATATGTTAGAGCTACCATTAGAATTGTACAGGATTTAGCCGTAGTCACAATAAAAGACTGTAGATACTGGAATCACATATACTAGCCAAAAATATCATTTCCAGAAAAATTATCCCTAATATTGAATGGAAAAAATGGCTATTCAATGAATTCAAAGATTTTCAGGATTTTGTCTCAACCAAACCTGGACTTAATAAAAAAATTAACATATAATAGTCAATATCAAAGATTAATTTCAAAAAAAATTGATGACACATTGGTTATGTTTTTTGCATGGAAATGTATACCATCTGTTTAAGATTGACATCATTAATTGGGTAACTCAAAAGAAAAATTGGGGCAGAGTTGGGTACGATCTGACTCTAAAAAGCAAAACTATCTAAAGAAAGGTAAAAATTATTATTATATTCTACAAAGGAGGGGCAGAGGAAAAATAGACACAGAAGGCTCATAGTTCTGAAAATCTACTCATATGGGGAATGGATTAAATAGGCAACAATAATATATACCATGAAAAGTATAGCACCTGTGGGGTGTTTTTTTTCCTTCTTTAAAATATAATAATAATATGATTCTCTCTGGGAGAGCAGGTTTCTCGGGGAGGTTTTCTGGAGGCAGCTTTAGTTTCAGTTAAAATAAATAATTACTCCAAAATGCAGCCAGCTGATAAAAGTTCAGATTTTTTATTGTGTCCTTCAATATAGCCTGGTTAGCTCAGGCCTATCTCTCTGCTTGGTTCCAAGAGCTCCCTCCGAATATCTCCAAATCCAAAGGTTTGTCCTTCAGCCTCCAGCCAGCATCAAGGTGGAAAATGCAATGAATCTCTCTTGCCTTCCAGAGAGGGCTTGTAGGCTTTCTTCCAGAGTGCTCCTTTCCGACCCCTGGGAATGTTCCCAAGTAACTCTCTTGAATGGCTCACTGGAACTGTATTTATGCTGCTTCTCTGAGAGTGGGATTGTGGGATATCTCCCAGCATTCTCTCTGGCCCTAAGAGCTTCAAGGGAGGTGTGAATTCAGATATCTCTTCTAAACCCTGAAATCTCCCAAACATGTGAACTCCAATGAGTACTTAAATATTTCTTGCTTCTATGAGCTCTCTAAAGATGTGAACACAAGCATTGTTTCTATCAGTTGTACTTAGTACCTTGTTTCAAGTTCAGGCCCAAAACATCTCCTTCCAAGATCAAATCAATCATTGAACCATGCCAAATTAGATAATTATTGTCTCTATCAACTCTAATGGCTTAACACTTTGTAAAGATTCCAACAAATGACAATGATAGCTAACATTTTTTATAACACAATGTGCCAGCTACCATGCCAATAAGAAAATGAAATCATATGATTATATCAATAGATGTTGAAAAAAGGTTTTGATGAAACATACTACCTATCCCTATTAAAACATGAGAAGCTAGCAATGAAGGGAATGTTCCTGAAAATAATAAGCAATATTTATCTAAAAGCATTAGCAAGCATAACCTATAATGCAGATTAGCTAGAAGCCTGTCCAATAAAATCAGGGAGTGAAGCAAGACATCCCTTATCACCAATATTATTCATTATAGTACTGTAGATGTCATCTGTTTTAATAACAGAAGAAAAAGAAATCAAATGAGTTAGAATAGTGGAAATAAAATGAGGAAAATAAGGAAATTTTTTTCTGAGGAAATAAAACTATCATTCTTTGCAGATGATAGGATGGTATAGAGAATCTTAGAGAATCAATTCAAAAATTACTTGAAATAATTATCAATTATAGCAAAGATGCAAAATATAAGATAAAGCCACATAAATCAAAAACATTTCTTATGTTATTATTTCTTAATGGGACCAACAAAACCAAGCAACATGAAATAGAGAAATTCCATTTAAAATGAAAGTTAACAATATAAATTACTTGGGAATCTATCTGCCAAGACAAATACAAAAACTATGTGAACACAATTACAAAACCCTTTTCACACAAATAAAGTCACATCTGAAAAACTGGAAAAATAGGAATTGCTCATAAGTAGAGTGAGCCAATATGATAAAAATGAAAATTCTGCCTAAATTAATTTACTTATTCAATGCCATACAAGTCAAACTATCCAAAAATTATTTGATAGAGCTAGAATAAATAACAAAATTTATCTGGAAGAACAAAGGTCAAGCATTTCAAAAGAATTAATTAAAATAAAATACAAAAGAAGGTGGCCTACCCATACCAGATATGAAACCATATAACAAAGCAGTAATTTTTTAAACTATCTAATGTGGAGTAAGAAAAAGAGTGGTAGGGCAGTGGAATATATATATACACAAAACGCAGTGTTCAATGACCATAATAACTTAATGTTTGGTAAACCCAAAGACCCCAACTTTGGGGATAAGAACTCACTATGTGATAGAAAAAAAAAAAACTTTTGGGAAAACTGACAAATAATAATACACAAACTAGGTATGGACCAGCCTCACACTATATACCAAGATAAGATCAAAAAGGGTGCATAATTTAGATCTAAAGGGTGATATCATAAGCCAGTCAGAGGAAAAAGGAATAATCTACCTATTAAAGTGATGGTGAGGAAAAGAATTCAATACCAAACAAGAGATAGAGAGCATTATGAAATGTAAAATAGATAATTTTATGATATTAAATTTAAAACTTTTGTACAAACTAATGCAATGAGTATGAGAAAGAAAACTATGAAAATTTTTATAGCAAACATTTCTAATAGTTTTCACTTCTCAATAAAATAAATGAGCCAAATTTATAAGAATACAAGTTAATCTCCAATTGATAAATGTTCAAAAGATATGAACAGGCAGTTTTCAGATTAAATCAAATATACGTATAATTTTGTGGGAAATTTCTCTAAACCATTATTGATTAAAGAGATACAAATCAAAACAATTCAGAGGTATCACCTCACATCTATTAGACGGGCTAATATGACAGAAAAGGAAAATTACAATTTTTTATTATACCTTTTTATTTACAAAACATATGCATGGGTAATTTTTCAGCATTGACCCTTGCAAAATCTTCTGTTCCAATTTTTCCCTTCTTTCCCTCCACCCCCTCTCCTAGATGGCAGGTAGACAATACATGTAAAATATGTTAAAGTATATGTTAAATACAATATATGTATACATATTTATACAGTTGCTGCACAAGAAAAATCGGATTTAGAAATAAGGTAAAAATAACTTGAGAAGAAAATCAAAAATGCAAACAGACAAAAACAGAAGGAGTGGAAATGCTATATTGGGGTCCCATAGTTCTTTCACTGGGTGTAGCTGGTTCTCTTTATTATTGAAGAATTGGAACTGATTTGGTTCATCTTATTGTTGAAGAGAGCCACATCCTTCAGAATTGATCATCATACAGTGTTGTTGTTGAAGTATTTAATGATCTCCTGGTTGTGCTCATTTCACTCAGCATCAGTTCATGTAAGTCTCTCTAGGCCTTTCTGAAATCATCCTGTTGATCATTTCTTACAGAACAATAAAATTCCATAACATTCATATACCACAACTTATTCAGCCATTCTCCAATTGATAGGCATCCATTCAATTTCCAGTTTCTAGCCACCACAAAAAGGGCTGCCACAAACATTTTTGCACATATGGGTCCCTTTTCCTTTTTTAAGATCTCTTTGGGATATAAGCCCAGTAGAAACACTGCTGGATCAAAGGGGTATGCACAGTTTGGTAACTTTTTGAACATAGTTCCAAATTGCTCTCCAGAATGGTTGGATGCATTAACAATTCCACCAACAATGTATCAGTGTCCCACTTTTCCCATATCCCTTCCAATATTCATTATTATCTTTTCCTGTCATCCTAGCCAATCTGAGAGGTATATAGTATTATCTCAGAGTAGTCTTAATTTGCATTTCCCTGATCAATAATAATTGGAGCATACCCTCTGACAACCACTAGCTCTGTATTACAAAAAGATCATAAGAAGCAGGAAATGACCTGTATATGCAGAAATATTTATAACAGTTCTTTTCATGATGGCAAAATGTTGGAAACTGTAAATGCCTATTAACCGGGGAATGACTAAACCAGCTGAGGCATTTGAATGTAATGGAATACTACTATGTAATAAGAAATAATGAGTGGTGGATTTCAGAAAAAAGCTGGAAAAAATAGCATGAACTTATACAAAGTGAAATGAGCTTAATCAAGAAAACACAGTACATTGTATTAGCAATATTGTGTCATGGTCAACTATTAGTAACTCGGCTCTTGGCAGTAACTCAATGATCCAAGACAAGCACAAAGGATGCAAGAAGGAAAAAGCTATCCACATCCAGAAAAAGAACTGGTGGACTCTGAATGTAGATTGAAGAATACTTTTTTCTCTTTATTCTTTTTTGTGGTTTTTATCCTCTTAATCTCTTTCTTCTTTTACAACTGTGACAGATATGGAAATATGATTTACATAATAGCACATGTATAACCTATATCATATTTCCTACCATTTTAGGAAGACAGAAGTAAGGGAAGAAGGAAAAAAAAATTGGAACTCAAAATCTTATAAAAATGAATTCTATAAATTATCTTGACCTGTCATTGAGGGGAAAAAACACCATTAAAACAACAACAACAACAAAATAAATGTTTGTTGATTGGTTGAAAAAAGAAAAGGGGGAAAAAGTCTTCCTGAAGAAACTTTAAGGAAATGTTTCTTGTTCTACTAATTTCTCAGAACTTCATGGTTTTTGCCTCTGAAAATCCAAAGGATGTACTTATAATGAACAATGGGGTTTCAGCTCTAATTTTCGAAATACTACTTTATGTCATTCCATTTTAGGAATTGAATGTGTCATTACTAATGAAGGCTAAGGCAAAAAAGTTATGAGCAAAGGCATAAAATATTAGAACTAAGCAGATCCATTTTGCTGTAAAAAAAAAAAAACAAAATTAGAAAACAAACAACACTTAAGAGTAATGGCAGAAATAAAAAATTGTACTCATTTGATGGTATGTTGACACAAAGAGCTAAGACTTTTTTTCTGTTCTAAAAGCATCTCTGTGGCCACTTTCAGAATCTTTCCTCTACATTGTTCATCAGTTGAAAATTTTAAGACTCTTATATGTAAAAGTGATATTTTTAGATTACTATGTGGCATTCCTGCATAAAGACAAAAGGGAACTCTTAAAGTATCTAGGTTTGTAGAACATGGACAGTTATTTTGAGTTCAAACTGGGCATTTTGTTCAAGTAGATATTCTTTTCTTACTTTCTACGTGGGAAACTTTCTCAATCTGATAGAAATGCAAATTCATTTAGAGCAAAAATGTATGTGACCAAGTTAGTGCTGTACACTCCACTATGCCAATATGGATGAGGGAATTAGAGCAATTGACAGAAGAAAATGAAGGAGGAATCTTTTAGGGCTTAGGAATTGTCTATCCCCTCTTTCCTCCCTGTCTTCAGAGATTTTTAAGAAACCTCTTTTGGTTTCCTCTCTGACACAATGGAAAGTAGCCCAGAATTTTTAGTCATTTAGCTTTTGTATTAAAGTGGGTCTCCGATTTCCTCTGAATCCAGGAACTAACTAAAGGAACATTAAATATTAAGATCCAAGCCCAGCTTTCCTTTGCTCATCTTCTGTATCAAGAAGATTCAAGGGAATAGCCTATCATGAAGAGTAGGAACTCCACATATACTTTTTCCCTCCTTTTATCCAAAACTATAGATTCCACTAGACATCATACTCAATATGATTCAAAAGTATCATGAGAGAACGAAAATAAAATAAAACAACAATAAAAACTAATGCAACCTTCATCTCAGTCCCATCCTATCACTGTTCACTATAAAATGGAAGAAAACAATGATGTGAGGGAGCTGTAGAGGTTTCTATTAAAAATAGTTTCCTCTGTAATGTTGTTTGATTCATATATATACAAAATTAAGCTCAAATCAAAGAGGATTCTAGGTATAAATGGTAGGAATGAAGAGATTAGTCCCTAGAAAACTATTAATTCTAACAGAGTTTAAGACTGAGAGAGCATCCTTTATTGTGATAAATTATGCAAACTGGTTTTCCATTCACAATGTTGTGGTCATTTGGTAAGGATCATTATTGGTGGGAAGTGTTTTAACAGCAAGGATGGTTTTTCCCCCTCATGATAATTTTTTTTAGCTTTTTATTTTCAAAATATAAGTATAAATAGCTTTCAACATTCAGTCTTGCCAAAATCTTGTGTTCCAAATTTTTTCTTCTCACCCCCTCACCCATAGACAGCAAGTAATCCAATATGTATTAAACATGCAATTCTGTGCATATTTCCACAATTACCATGCTACATAAGAAAGATCAGATAAAAAAAAAATGAGAAAGAAAACAAAAAGCAAGCAAACAAACAACAGCAAAGGTGAGCATGCTATGTTGTGATCTACATTCAATCCTGATAGTCCTCTCTCTGGATGCAGATAGCTCCATCACAAATCTTTTGGAAATGGCCTGAATCACCTCATTGTTGAAAAGAGCCACGTCCATCAGAATTGATCATCACATAATCTTGTTGCTCTGTACAAGACTATTCTCTTGGTTCTACTCACTTTATTTAGCATCAGTTCATATAAGTCTCTCCAGGTCTTTCTGAAATAATCCTGCTGATGGTTTCTTATAGAACAATATTTCATAACACTCATGCCATTCCCCAATTGATGCACATCCACTCAGTTTCCAGTTCCTTACCACTATGAAAAAGACTGCAACAAACGTTTTTGCACATGTGGATCCTTTACCCTTTTTTATGATCTCTTTGGGATACAGCCCAGTAAAGACACTAGCAAGGAGGTTTTTAGAAATAAGACATCTAGAATGAAGGAGGGAGAGAAAAGAAAAAGTAGTAGAACTGCAAAGAAGAGAAAATTTAAAGACCATTAAGTTTAGCATCTAGAGATTACTGGCAATACCATAAGAAATGAACAGAGAAACAAATTTGAGAAGCAAGTAATTAAAGTGAGGTTTCCAGGACAAAGGAAAAAGACTGAATAGAAATGGAATATAGTTCAAGCAGAATCCTGATGATCTTGGAACCCAATCAAGACACAAATGGACTGAAGACTGCCTTCCTCTCTTCCTTCACCCTGTGAAATAGAAAATCTTCAATCTGGTCACTAAAGGATATAAATTGATCAACAATTTCCTTAGTCTGACTGTTTGGGAAGTGAGATAATTTCCTTATTTCCTAATAATTGTTTCCCAAGATTATACTAATTTCTGTATAGATAAGAAAAGATGCTTATACCATGTTATTCTTCTATTTGTTATTTACATTGCTTCATAACTTAATTGAATTCTTTGGGGGGGATTTATGGCTTTTTTGTATGAACTGTCAACAGAGCATGTATTGTTTTGGGGTTGGCTATAAGTTGGATAATTGATTTTTATTGATTTTGAGTTGATTCAGTAATGTCTGACTATTCATAAGCCTTTTGAGATTTTCTTGGCAAAGATACTGAAATGGTTTCCCAATTCTTTCTCCAGCCCATTTTATAGATGAGGATAATGAGGCAAACTTGCCCAAAAGTCACATGTCTAATAAATTTCTGAAGCCAGATTTCAACTCATGAAAACAAGACTTCCCGACTCCAAGTTCAGTACTCTTCACTGTGCTACACAGCTGCCTGTAAAATTGATTACCACCTTTTGAATTCAGGGAGGAAAAACAAAGCGTTCTTAAGATAAATTATACTGAGGAGGCTAAATGCTATATTTGCAGTGTATGTGACACACACACACACACACACACACACACACACAAACAGACAATTTCTTTTGATATTGTGGAATGTCATTGAATAAGGAAAATATGAAGACTGAACTAACTCTAGGTTCTAGCTGACAGAAATGATTGTTTGACCATTAATTGACTTATCTGTGTATCAGGAAATTACTGTGTACTGATGTTGGTTTAAAAAACTTCATTTAACCAATGAATCAAAGTTCTTTTGATCATAATTAATTTAATAAACTTCAACAAATCCATGTATGCAATGTTAGCAAAGTTTTTTAATCACAATGACTTTTCACCAATAAAAAAGGCGGAGATTGCATTCCAGACTACCTTCTGATTGGCTGCCCACAATGGTCCAACTTAATCCCTATAGGTCTACCCAAAAACAATAATAAAAATACAGGGGCAAAGATCTGGCTCTTTAACAAGGTATGCATTCCATAATATTCCTGTTCCACTTCTTGTGGTTACCCATGGAATTGTAGTTCTGGTTAGAGTCATATTTTTTTTTTTTTTTTTTTTTTTGCCCATGAGCAGTATTTTGTCTTATTTGTGATCTTTTTGGTACCTCACCCACAATCTCTTCGTAGAAACATATTTCATGATACAGCCTTTACAAAATAACTTGCAAAAATTTAATGTATTAATTATACATTCAGTATTTTATACTATATATCATTGCAACTTAAGTACATTCAGTAATTATATCTACATTATACATACATAGATTTTTCTTCCATGTTTATGTATTATAGGTTCTGATCACTTAAATTACTAAAATCAAAGACAATAATCTATGCTGAAGAGACTTTAAGGATGATTTAATATGAGGCCAGGAGAAATGGGTTGACTTCATCAAAATTACACAGCTAACTTTTTTCATGCAAAGCTGGGACTTTTAACTCCTCTCCTTTAGAATTCTATCCACTACATTCATTGGAAAATCATTGAATCCCTATTATGTTTCCAGAATTTTACAAAGCACTCTGGGGATAATATACTTACATAAATACACATATACATAGAAAGAGAAAGAGAGACACAGACAGAGAGACAGTCAGACAGAGACAGAGAGACAGTCATAGACATAGAGAGACAATCAGAGACAGAGACAGAGACAGAGAGAAACAAAGAAATTTACCTGACATAGCTTACCATCTAAAAATCATTAGCATCAAGCTGTTATTGTAATTTTTGTCCTAATCACTGTTTTATGAAAATGTAATATAAAACCTGCCCCTTTCCCTGCAGGAAAGAGACAAGTTTTCCCTATTTTAATTATTTAGTCAATTATAGTAATGTCTTCATTTCTAGCTGCCACTTGATGGCTATACTTCCATACTGAGCGATCTGTACTTTTACAAAATTAATCATATCCTGATTCAAGCTCTTATAAATTAGTGCTCTTCCTCCTTTGAGCCCATCTCAGTCTCTAATTCCAATATCTGGCATGGCATTACTATGCTCCTCCCTCATGTAGTGATAGCTTGTTTGTCTTTTATAAATTTATAATTTTTATTTATTATATTTATTTTTTAATTTAGTATATAATTTTTTATAAGTTAATTTCTCTAAAATCATTATTTCTCTGCATACTGAAAATGGGTTCTGTACCTTGACATGGTGGACATAATTCTATATATTTCACCATAGGGAATTATAAAATGGAGCTGCTGACACTTGGGAAAATGACATTATTTTCCAGACAAAGTTTTGAGACAATTTAGTGTATCACAGTAATCTAGAACATCAAGGCAAAAGCATTGTGGTCATAAATTCTATAATCCCTATTCCTGTCTTTCTCTTTGTAGTCTCATTAATATTAGGGATGTTTTCATAAAAGCAGAAAAAAACTTCAACTATTTTATATATGTATAATCAAAATGTAGACTATTAGAGATTAAGGAAACAAAGTTCAATTTGTTTACTAATTTCTAGACATTTAATCTTTAAAATGTTAATGTTGATTTAATTACACAAATCAAATAAATATAAAAATAAAGTACACAATTTTGCCCCAAAATATGTTTTGAATAAATGATTTAATAAAGAAGGAAATTGTCCTAAATTTTGCTCCAAGCTTATGATGATCTACTACTTAAAGATTTGTTTTCCTTTCTTCCTTTCTTTTTTCTTTATGCCTTAAAAAAAACCTTATTTGTAGTTAATGTTAATATAATATTATTCTGCTTATATTATTGCAGCTAGGCTTTTCCATATTTCTTTGTATGTTTCATATTCACTAATGGTAATGTAGCTTGTCTGAATATTATTGTCTTTAGTCAATTCTTCATATATATTTTGTAGACAGTTCCTACATACCTTTTTAATAGAGTTTTTATAGCTTTTTCTACATAGATTTTTTCATCCCTTAGTAATTCATATAATTCTTCCTATATTTTCTGACTTTTTTTTTATTCATCACTATTTACTTCATGAACTTACTCCATTGCAATCATATATCCCATTTTATTCAGCCCTTTCCCAATAATGGACTAATAGTTTATTGGAACTTTTTGTTATTCCATATACTGAATATTTTGGTATTCATTTGACCTTCTGTTTATCATTAACCTCCCCAAAATATAAACCCATTAGGGAATCACTGGATCAAAAGATGGAACAATGACATCTCTTTTTACAATTGTAATTCCAAATTGTTTCTAGAATAGTTAGATCAATTCACAATGCCACCCCAGCTGTGAATTAGTGTGACTGTCTCATAATACATATTTTCCAACATTTTCAATTCCCCTACCATCTTCTGGTGTTCATATTGAATATTGTAATGCTCTTCATATTTGTTTCTATATCTTCCTTATAAACTCTATTCCATTCAACTTTTATCATTTTAATCAATTTGATGGATATGAAGTGATGCTTCAGGGTTCTTTGCATTTACATTATTTTCTCAGAGATTCTGAACACTTTTAACATCATTTTTTGATATTATACTTTTTATCTTTTAGACATTGCATGCCTATAATTTCTGACCACTTGTGTTATAAGAAATAATTGAGACATTTGGATTTTTGTCAATTTTCTGCAAATTTTAATGGCAGAGCATGATAAGAAATGCTTGATGACAATGTTTTTCTTTTCATTCTACATCTTTTCTCATTCTGGTTGCACTGATTTTGTCAATGCAAAAGCTGTTTTTTTTTTTATTTTATCTAATTGAACTCACATATATTTTCTTTCAGAGTACTTTTATCTTGTATTATATTGATATTTTCTTAAACCACAACTGTGAAATATATATTTCTTCTCTATATTTTAATCCTCTAACTTTTATAATTAGATGTCTACTTGGAATTTATTATGGTATTTGAAAACAATTTGACATAACCCTATTTCCCACTTAACTAATTTAGTCCCCCCACCATCTTCTGATGTTCATCTTGAATATTGTAGTGCTTTTCATATTTGTTTCTATGTCTATTCCATTAAACAGATATTTGAAATTCATTTACATATTGCTAAATAGTAAAATTTCATCTTTTTGAATTACTACTTGCTAACTTACATTATAATTCTCAAAATCATCTGAACACTAATGAATCAGCACCCAAAAGCACATTATTATCAGTAATAGTAGCATATACAATTTTTCAACCAACATTCAAACTCTGTAGAAATGTTTTTTAAAAATGTCCTTATGAGGACCCACATGTGCAAAAATGTTTGTAGCATCCCTTTTTGTAGGGGCAAGGAACAGGAAACTGAGTGGATGCCCATCAGTTGGAAAATGACTATGGTATGTCAATGTTATGAAATATTATTGTTCTATAAGAACCGATAAGCAAGATGATTTCATAAAAGCCCAGAGAGACTTACATTAACTAATGCCAAGTGAAAAGAATGTTACCAGGAGAGCATTGTACACTACAACAAGATTATGTGATGATCAATTCTGATGGACATGGTTCTTTACAACAATGAAGTGACTCAGGACAATTCCAATGGATTTGTGATGGAGAGAATCATCTACATCCAAAAAGAGGATTGTCGGGACTGAATGTAGATCACAACATAGTTTTTTTCACCTTTTTGGTTGTATTTTGCTTACTTTTTGTTTTTTTTTCTCATTTTTTTTCTTTTTTGATATGATTTTTCTTGGGCAGCATGATAAATGTGACAATATATATATAGAATTGTGCATGGTTAACGTATAAATATATTAACATATTTAACATATACTTGCTGTCTAGGGGAGGAGGTGGGGAAAGGCAAGAAGAAAAATTTGGAACACAGTATTTTGAACTATCTTTGTATGTGTTTTGAAAATAAGCTATTATTTTTAAAAATAAAACAAAATTGTCTTTATCCCACTTTTGATTTTGACAATGAGACAATTTCTGAGAGTATATCTTGGCCAGGCAATAAAGGGAGTTAGAAGAGAAATATCAGCAGCATGATTTTAAGACCTTACACTACAGAATCTACTTTTACATTTCAGCTTTTTTCTTTCTTTTCTTCCCCACTTCCTTTTTTTTTTGGGGGGGGGGGGGTGGAGGAGGAGCTGGCTATATGATTTCATTGGAATCGGAAATTCCTAAATGAGCAAATTCCCTCTACCAATGTAAACTGCAACCACCTCTGCTTATTGCACTCTTGAAATACTTACTTTGTAAGTAACTTGTCCATAGTCATGTATAGGAATTGAACATAGGCCCTCCTGATTTTAGAGTTATCTCTGTATTCTTTGTGAGAAGGCTCACTGCCTATTTCCTGCTTTTTCCATTGTTGTAGATAAGCTATTCTTTTTCAAAGCCTACGGTAAAAATCACTTTATATTTCTATTTTAAGTTTTTCTAAGCTTTCCTTAAACACAATATTTAAAGTTTGTTCTGAAAAGGATAAGATTTTTAGAACTCTGGATTTTGTGTTATCAGCAAATTCAATCCAAAATTTGATGATTATCAAGGGACCATTATATGAAGCAATACCGACTAACTTTTAAAAAGGCAAAGATTTAAAGCTGAAAGGCAAAAATTTTGTTCATCCTAGAAAATCTAAGTAATAAAGTGTTTTTCTAATTTCCATTTTCTTAGGGACAGAATGGTTTTTTTTTTCTTTTATATTGTTTTTAAACTAGGATACAAAGAGAGGATTAAGAAAAACAAGAGGTCTCCAAGAATTCCTACAGTTGAGGGATATGAATGAATGACAAATAATAGTCATATTATTTCCAACTGCATATTAATCCAAAGAGACTTTGTACTCTAAGAAGAACATTCAGGACTCAATTTGATAGCAGGGTTAAGGTAAAAGGGAGTAGAGCTGCAATGAGTGCTCAAAAACATTAATATTAATCTCATATCTAATTGGACAAAATATTTCTATTTCTTTAACATTTGAGGTTTTGTTATTTTAAAATATAATTGAAACTATAGCATTGTGAAAAGGTGGCAAGAATAGATCAGAAAAAATGGAGATCCAAAGAAAGATTCCAGTAGAGTATTGCTCCTGTGAAGTGTAAACAACTCTAAGCTAGTTTTGCTGAAACAGCAAGTGGTGAGCCCTGGGGCTAGCTGGGTTGGAAGATATCCTTGACCCCAGCCACAAGAATTTTTTTTTATCTGATTTTTCTAGTGCAGCATGATAAATGTGGAAATATGTATAGAAGAATTGTACATGTTTAACATATATTGGATTGCTTGCTGTCATGGGGAAAAGTTAGGGGAAGGGAGGAAGAAAAATTTTGAACATGAGTTTTTACAAGGGTGAATGGACTATCTTTGCATGTATTTTGGATAAGCTATAATTTAATAATAAAATAAAACAAAACTGTCTCATAGTGAGCAAAGAGCAATAAAACCTAATAAGAGAAGGGGCAGAACAGTGGTCCTCTGGGGACAATTAGAGAAAATGCAAAAAAAGATTCCAGTAGAGGATTGGCTCCTGTGAAATGTAAACAACTCAAGCTAATTTTGCTGAAAGAGCTAGTGGTGAGCCCTGGGCTAGCTGGATTGGGAGATAGCCTTGAATTGACCCCAGTCACAAGAATTTTTATCTCCCAGACAGTGTAAGGAGTTTGACACCTAAGGAGGGAAATTTTAGGGAACCTATGCTGCTAAGGAATGTGAAGTTCAGCTGTACTGCTGAGATGCAGCTCTGGACAGCAGGAAGCAGCACACATCTAGTGAGTGCAGAAGTAGGATGACAGGCATTCACCTGGCTGTGCACACTCACAGGAGAATTGAGATGTTGGTTTCTAGCTCTACACTAGAGGTGAGAACCTAAAAAGGACCAGAGGCCAGAGGCACCATCCCCCATATTCAAGAACTAAAGGTGATTATATCAACCATCTTATTCCAACTAAAAAAAAAAAAAAATGAGCATGCATAGGAGAAAAAACTCCTTTCCTTGGCATACTTGAAAGAGAGATTGGAATGATGTATCTTCTGTCTGGAATCTGGAAGCCAGAAGAACCAATATTTTCTCTGCCCATCAATTCTCACTAACTCTACCTGTCCCCTACTTAGACAGGTATCCACCAATGAGGAGTCTCCTAGAATTGGATCTTGTAGGTAGGTGCTAGTATCATTCTCACTTTACTGATTAAAAAAAAAAATGCAACAGGCTAAAAGAAGTGACTTGCCAAAGGTAATACAACTAATAAATTGGAGGCGACATTTGAATTCAGGTCTTCCAAGTCCATTGCTCTATCCACTGTTCCATCTTTTAAATGAGAGAAGCAATCTGCAATTTAACTCTCTTAGGGGCAGATCTATTACAATAACTCCAATCCCCCACACCAGTGTTCAGTTTGGAATGTTTTTCTTCTCTGCCATACATTCAAGCCTCCATCACCTATTTCCCACATTTTAGCAACCCAGAGACTAGCACCTCATTCCCATTTAAGCCTTAACATATACAGTTGAATGCAAAAATGTTTGTATTGGCTCTTTTTGTGGTGGCAAAGAATTGTAAAATTAGGAGATGCCCATTAATTGAGCAATAACTGAGTAAGTTATGGTATATAAATGTTATGGAATATTATTGTACTGTAAAAAATGATCAGCAGTTTGGTTTCAGAAAAGCCTAGAGAAACTTACATGAACTGATGCTGAGTGAATCAAACAGAACCAGGAAAACATTTTACATAGCAACAAAAAGACTGTGTGATGATCAACCATGACAGACTTGGTTTTTATCAGCAAGTTCTTGTAAGGATTACATGAAGTAAAAATTAAAAGGGCTTAGCACAACACCTGGAACATAGGAAGCACTATATAAATGTTATTGTTATTACTAATACAAGGGAACAGATGTATAATATTTTTAATTGAGCGTTCTCTCAAATATATTTAAATTGTCAGATCTTCATATTCCATGGGCAACTAGGTGAGGGAGTGGACTTGGAATGAGGAAAACGCACTTTTATGAGTTTAAATCAGGCCTCAGACGTTTACTAGCTATATGACCCGGACAACTCACTTATCCCTATTTGCCCTCAGTTCCTTATCTGTAAAAGCAGCTGGAGAAAGAAATGGCAAACCATTCTAGTATCTCTGCCAAGAGGAAGAGTAGTACGACTGAAACAAGTCAACAACAGCATATCCCATAATAGCAGAATTTTTATTTGAATTTAATAATACAATAATATCCCAATAATTTATATTAACTTCCAATGCAAAATTATCAATGAGTTAAAGCAAGACATACTAAACTATGCTACTCTTAAAATAAATGTTATTTCTGAATAAAGTCAACACTTTGCATAACAAAAACTAGGAAGTTAAGTGGATCTCAATACTTCATGTTATGTAGCACATTGGATCAGTGGACTATCAAACCGAGCAGTGTCTAGTAAAGCGATCAATTAATAAGAGCAATAAGCAAGTTCTTCAGGGGAAAAATGGGTATATATGCAGTTCTAAAATATGGTCAGCATAGGTAGCTGGTATAGTTACCTGCTCACACAGCTCTTCACACTCAGGGCAATTTAACAATCTTGTGGGAGGGAGCTTGATAGAGTTTAGAGAATATTGGATTTGGATTTAGAGGTCTTCCATTTACTAGCAGTGTGATCTTTAATAATTCCCATGGGCAAGTCTTTCCAAGGCTTCTTTTTTCTCCTTCTATAAAATGACGGTTGGACCAAAAGACTTCTGATGACTCATCTGGGTCTAAATCTCTGATCTTATGATCATCAATTAGTAATAACTCATCTGACTTCATTCCTAAATTCTATAGGGTAATAATTAGGTTTTCAGATCTTTTAAATCCAATTGAATTTAGTAAATATTTACTAAGTACCCATTATTAATAAATATTTCTAAGACTATAAGTTTCTAATGTGTTTCTATTAGTAGAGGCAGTTTCCATACTGATGATTCTCTACTTCCATGAAATTACAGGGTGAGGAAAAACAAAATTAGTAACCAAATGAAGAATAGCATGGCATAGTAGAGTGCTAACTTTAAAATTGGCCCATTATTGATGTTCACTTATTCAGTCATGTCCTACTCTTTTTTTTTTTATTTAATAGCCTTTTATTTACAGGATATATACATGGTAACACAGCATTAACAATTGCCAAACCTCTTTTCCAATTTTCCTCTTACCCCCACCCCTCCCTAGATGGCAGGATGACCATTAGATTTAAATATATAAAAAATATAAATTAGATACACAATAAGTATACCTAAAACGTTTTTTGCTGTGAAAAAGTAGACTCTGAAATATTTACAATTACGGAAAGGAAATAAAAATGCAGGTGTGCATAAATATAGGGATTAGAATTCAATGTAATGGTTTTTAGTCATCTCCCAGAGTTCTTTTTCTGGCATATAGTTCAGTTCATTACTCCCATTAAAATATTTGGTTGATCTCTTGCTGGTGTGATCCATCAGAACTGGTCATCATCTATATTGTTGTTGAAGTATATAATGATCTCCCTGGTCCTCTCACTTCCTCAGCATCAGTTCTTAAAATCTCCGGCCTTTCTGAAATTATCCTTTGGTCATTTCTTCAGAACAGTAATATTCCATAATTTTCATATACCAAATTTATTCAGCCATTCTCAACTGTGGACATCCATTCAGTTTCAGTTTTAGCCACTACAAAGGGCTTTCCCAAACATTCATGCAATACATCCCTTTCCCTTCTTTATAATCTCTTTGGGATATAATCCCAGTAGTAACACTCGGTCAAGGTATACAAGTTTGATAACTTTTTGAGCATAGTTCAAACTACTCTCCAAAATGGTTGGATTCTTCACAACTCCACCAACAATGCATCAATGTTTGTTTTCCCCATCCCCTCAACAATCTCATTATTTTTTCCTGTCATCTTAGAATCTGACAGGTTGATGGTATCTTAGAGTTTTTAATTTGCATTTCTCTGATTAATAATGACTGGAGCATCTTTTATATGACTAGAAATAGTTTCAATTTCTTCATGTGGAATTGTCTTTCATATCCTTTGACCATTTTCAATTGGAGAATGGCGATTTTATAAATTGAGTTAATTCTCTTTATATTTTGGAAATGAGGCCTTTATAGACCGCTGTAAAATATTTTCCCAGTTTATTCCCTTCTAATCTTATCTGCATTAGTTTGTTTGTAAAAAACTTTTCAGTTGGTATAATCGAAATTTTCTATTTTGTGATCAGTAATGATCTCGTTCTCTTTGGTCATGACCTTCCCCTTACAGGTCGGGTAAACTATCCTGTGTTCCTCTAATTTATTAATAATTTCATTCTTTATCCTGGGTATAACCCATTTTGACCTTATCTTGGTGTAAGCTTAAATGGATCAATCCTAGTTTCTATTGTTTCCAATTTTCAGCAATTTTATCAAACAGTAAGTTCTTATCCCAAAAGCTGGGATCTTTGGGTTTAATCAAAGACTAGGTTCTATTTTTTGACTGTTTTCCTTAACCTAATCTATTCCATGATCAACAATCTTTTTAGCCAATACCAAATGTTTTGGTAACCGCTCTATAATATAATTTTAGGTCTTACACTAAACCATCATTTGATTTTTTCATTAATTCCTTAAATTCTTATTTTGTTTTCCATATGAACTTTTTTTTTTTTTCTAGGTCATTAAAATGTTTTTGGGAGTCTGATTGGTATGGCCTAAATAAATAATTAGTTTAAATATTGTCATCTTTATATATTTGCTCGCCTATCCAAGAGCATTTAATATTTTTCAATTGGTTAGATCAGACTTAATTTGTGTGAAAAGTGGTCTGTAATTTTGCTCATAAATTTCTGATTTTCTTTGGAGATGATTCCTAAATATTTTATATTATCAGTAGTTATTTTAAATGGAATTTCTCTTTGTAACTCGCTGCTGGTTTTGTTGTGATATATAAAACTGATGACTTATGGGGTTTATTTTATAAAAAACTTTTAAAGGTTGTGGATTATTTCTAATAACTTTTTAGAAATCTCTGGGGTTCTCTAAGTATACCATCATGTTCAAAATAAAATTGGCTTCCTCATTTCCATTCTTATTCCTTTAATCTCTTTCTCAGCTCTTATTTATACAATTTTAATACAATCTTAAATAGTAATGGTGATATGGGCAACCTTGTTTTCCTCCAGACCTTTGGGAATGGTTGCAGTTTGTCTCCATTACATATGATGCTCTGGTTTAAATAGATGCCTATTATTTTGGAAAAGTCCATTTCCTATACTCAAGTGTTTTTTAATAGGAATGGATGTTGGATTTTATCAAATGCTTTTTCTGCATCTTTGGATGATCATATGGTTTTGTTAATTTGGATTAACATGGCCAATTATATTGATAGTTTTCCTAATATTGAACCAGCCCTGCATTCCTGGTATAAATCCTACTTGATCTTGTATTATCTTGGAGATGATTTTCTGTAGTCTTTTTGCTAATATCTTTTTAAGATTTTGCATCAATATCTTGGGAGATTGGTCTTTTTTTCTTTCTCTGTTTTTCATCTACCTGGTTTGGTATCATTACCATGTCTGTGTCATAAAGAGATTTGGTAGGATCTTTTCCCTATTTTATCAAATAATTTATATAGCATTGGGCCAATTGTTTTTAAATGTTTGGTAAAATTCAATTAAATCCATTGGTCCTGGGGTTTTTCTTAGGGAGTTGTTTAATTGCCTGTTCTATTTCTTTTTCTGAAATGGGATTTCAACTTTCTTCTTCCTCTTTAGTCTGGGAAGTCTGTTTTTTGGGTAGTCATCCATTTCATTGGTTATAAATTTTTGGCATAAAATTAAAAAATAACTCCTTATTATTTCTCTAATTTCCTCTTCATTGGTGGAAAGTTCTCCTTTTCATTTTAAGACTACTAATTTCATTTCCTCCCTTTTTTCTAATCAGATTTCCAAAGGCTTATCTATTTTATTGGCTTTTCATAGAACCAACTCTTAGTTTAATTAATTAGTTAATAGTTTTTACTTTCAATATTTTTAATTTCTCCTTTTAATTTTAAATTTCAAATTTAGTATTTGATTGGGGGGTTTTAATTTGGTCTTTTTAGTTTTTTTAGTTGCAACCCAATTCATTAATCTTTTCTTTCTCTGTTTTATTCGTAAGCCTCTAAGGATATAAAATTCCCTCTTAATCCCTTTGGCTGCATCCCACAAATTTTGGTATGATTCTCATCATTGTCATTATCTTGGTAAATTATTAATTGTATCATAATTTGCTGCTTCACCCAATCATTCTTTAAAGATGGTTGTTTAGTTTCCAATGACTTTTTGGTCATTTCCCCTAACTTTTTTTGAATGTAGTTTTTTTATTGCATCATGATCTGAAAAAAGCTTTATATTTCTGCTTTCTTGCATTTAATTAAGGGTCTTTTGTCCTAATATTGGTCAATTTTGAATAGGTTCCATGAACTGCTGAAAAGAAAGTATTTCCTTCTATCTCCATTAATTTTCTCAAGATCCAACATACCTAATTTTTCTAATATTCTATTTTTCTTTAATTTCTTTCTTATTTGTTTGTGGTTTGTTTGTTAATTCAGGTAAGGTTGGATCTCCTACTATTACACTTTTTTTGTCTATTTCTTCTTCAACTCTCTTAACTTCTCCTTTGGAAGTTGAATCCACTTGGTGCATATATTTTAATTTATTTGCCGTTTTTATGCCCCTTTGCGGATGTATTTCCCTTCCTTATCTCTTTTAATTAGATCAATTTTTACTTTTGCTTGATCTGAGATAAGGTGGCTCCCTTTTTGACTTCACCTGAAGCATAATAGATTTTTGCTGCCTTTCCCTTTATTATATGTATCCCCTCAAATGTGTTTCTTGTAAAAACATATTGTAGGGGTTTTTGACTTTTATCAGTCTGCTATCTGCCTCCTCTTTATGGGGAGTTCATCCCATTCACATTTCGGTTAGAATTACTAAATCTGTATTTCCTGCCATCCAATAAAGTTTTTCTTATTTTGCCTCCCCAACCCTCTTTCCCCTTTTAAACATGCCCCTCTTGTATTAATTACTTATCCTCTTTATAATCCCTCCCTCCCCCGATTCTTTCCCCTTCCTTCTCTTTTCTCTTTTTCTTTTCCCTTTTCCTCTCCCCCGTTTTTTAATGGGCAGGGAGAATTTTCTCTAAAACAAATGTCAATTATTTTTCTTTGACCAACTCTGGAGAGTAAGATTCCACTGTTCCTCCTCCTCTTTTCCCTCAGAATGATAGTTTCCTTAGCCTCTTTGTGGATTGGTTTCCTTCTTTTTTCCCTCCTTCCACCTTTTCTGCCATTCCCTTTTCCTATCTACTTCCCTTTTTGTTATTGTACAATCAAATTATACATGTATTTTTTTGTATATCCCAACAGAAATATAATTCTCAAGAGTTATTTTCCTTTTCTGCATCTCTTGGTTCTATGGTTGGAATCAAATTTTTGTTTAATTCTGGTTTTTTCTTCAGAAAAAATGGAATTCATTTGTTTCATTAAATGTCCATCTTCTTCCCTGGAAGAAAATGTAAAACTTAGCTGGGTAGTTTATTCTTGGCTGCATCTCAAGTTCTTTCCCAATATCACATTCCAGGCCCTTCTTTCCTTTAAATAAGGCAGCCAGATCGGGTGATTCTTTTGTGGCACCTCGGTATTTTGGTTTTGGCTGCTTTAAAATTTTTTCCTTAATCTGATAGTTCTGAAATTTTGCCACAATATTCCTTGGGGTTTTATTTTGGGTTTCTTTCGGAAGGTGTTCGAGAATTCTTTCAATGCCTATTTTACCTTTTTAGTTCTAACATCTGGCAGTTTCTTTGATGTTTCTTGTAAAATAGTATCTGGCTCTTTTTTTTCATCAGTTTCAGAAAGTCCAATAATCCTCAGATTATTCTCCTGATCTTTTCCAAGTCTTCGTTTTGCAATAGATAATTCATGGTTTTCCAGTTTGTCAATTTTTTGTTTTGTTGACGTTCTTTTTAATGAATATTGTTTCTTTTGTTCAGTTCTAATTTTAAAAATTTTTTCTTCATTGCTTTTTCTTCTTTCTGTATATGTCAATTGGTTTTGAATGTATTGTTTTGGTCTGTGGAATTTTTCCATTTCATAATTTTTTTTTTGAATTATTTTTTTTCAATTACAGATCCTACTTTCTTGCGTGTTCTTTGTCTTTTATTCCGGATCCTCTTTCTTGAGTTCTTTGTCTTTCAAATTCATAAATCCTCTTTCTAGTGAATTCTTTATTTTTTCCAATTCAAATTCTTACTTTCCTGAGTTTTTTTTACTTTTTCCAATTCGTATTTCGGAAGTTGTTGTTCCGAACTTTTTTTTCCCATTTTTCTAACTCTCTTTTTGGACTTTTAATGGTCTCTTCGGGATCATTAAAAGGAGGACAGTCTGATGCATTTTTTGCTGGGGGGTCTCTTCAGGTTTGTATGCTCTTTTTCTGCATAGAACTGTCGTCGTTCTTTTCATCTTTTTATTCATGTTTTAAAAGCCTTTAGGGTGATTCTCCCTAGGCAAGGGGTTCCACTTCCTCTCAGAGCAGGGAAGATGTAAACCGTTCCGGCTCCGGTATGGGGTCTCGGTGAGGTTTTCCTTCCCCAACAAAGTGGATTCAACTGGCCGATATCAAACTGAGTAGGCTGGGTGGTTGGCGATTGCCCTCGGCTGGACAAGGGGTGGTGTCCTGCCCCAGGCCGGGCCTCTTTGGGACTGTGGTTTACGGTGACCGCGGACCACGGGCGGCGACCGGACCCAGATGCCCGGAACCTGCCCCATGTTCTGCCCAAGAAATTGGCCCCTGGGGCTCTTTTAAGGCCGGCCCCCCCTGCGCGATTGGGTAGCGGGCTCGTCCTCCTGCCATGCGGATCCTGCCCCAAGGGCCGTCTGCGGGTTGGGGCTGCCGTGCGGATCTGTCCTTCACCTTGGTTTGAGACTCTCCCGGACCAATTTCTCTCCCGTCTGTTCGATCTCCCCCCGGCCCCTGAACCCCTTTTGGCGGTAGATTTTCTTCGGTGGTGGGTTGTTCCCTTCTTATCTTTCAATTGGGGGTCAAGACTATTTTTGAGGCTCGATATAATATTGATAAAGAGGGTAAGAGAAGAGCTTAGAAAGTCGCGTGTGTTTTCTCCGCCATCTTGGCTCCGCCCCCCAGTCATGTCCTACTCTTTGTGTCCCCTTGAACAATAGCATGCCAATGTTGTTCATGGGGTTTTCTTGGCAAATATATTGGAGTGGTTTGCCAATTCCTTCTCCAGTGGATTAAGGCAAAGGAAAGTTAAGTGATCTGCCAGAATCATACAGCTAGTAAGTATCTGAGGCTGGATTTGAACTCAGGTTTTCCTGACTCCAGATGAAATGTTTTTTATGTTGTACCTATGATCCTTTTTAACTCCAAATCAATTTTATTATCTATGATGTTATGGTGTTTATGAGACAATTGAGATTTAAGATGAACATATCTGAAATAATAGTATTCAGCAAAAGGATAAACGTAAATCAGATTTTCTAAATCAGGACTTCTTAAACTTTTTCTGCTTGTGACCCCTTGCCCAAGAAATTTTTGCATTACCCAAGTAAAGTAAATAAAATAAGTATACAAATCAAACATTTACTGTTAATCAATCATAATTCTATGACCCCAAAATTCAGTTATAAGACTTTATATGGTATTGCAAACAATAATTTATGAAGCTTAATTCTTGTTCAAAAAAAGAATTTAGTAAGAACTGGAATAATCAAGACTTAGTATTTGATACTTGAAGATAAAATTAGTATACTGTAAATTGATCAAATACAGAGACTGATTCTGTTTTTGTTATTTATTTTCGGACTCTGATGCATAATAAACAAATGTCTGCTGAGTTGAATTCTATTGCAACTAGCCATGGTTTAGGAGGTAAATATTTGATTATTTAAGGAAGAGAAAGTATTGAAACCATTTGGAGGCCAGAAGCAAATGTAATGGAAGCCATAAGTATGACCTATTCAAAGGATCATAGATTAAGAATGAGAAGGGACATTTAAAGGTCACCACCCTACATAACAGATGAGGAAATTGCACCAAAGAGAGGTTTGGGGTATAGGATGTGTTGAGGGAAGACTAGTATCTCTGAGATGAGGACTGCTGAGACCTTTTTAGGGATGTTTTCCATCTTTGTTGTGTATTTTATCTACTTAATTCTTCTCTGTGGCTACAAGAAGCTGTAACATGCATAGCAGCTACATCCCAGTAAACAATTTCAGCAGATAGGCTAAACCAGGTTGAGGTTACGTAATCAAGGGGTCTCAAACCCTTTGGTGAATTAGAGAGTTGTCTACCCCAAGCATGTGAAGACTCCCCTGATGAGAGAGGCAGAGGAGAACAATTTGTTCCAATAGCTATCAAGACAGCTTTAGCAAGCATTGTGGAGCACTTAGAGCTTGGTTAGACATCAAAGATGCAAAAGTCATCCACTGCATCTAGAGCCAATGCAATATTGATTCTGGAAGAGAGAGCCAACAACTTTGTGCAACTCTTCCTTATTAATCCTATTTACACACAAAACAAAAGATATGGGTAGCAAGTGGAAGAAATGGAATTTGAACCCAGGCTTTTAGGCACCAAATCCAACTTTTTCCCCACTTTACCATGTTGCTTCCTTGGATCTGTATTTTACTTAAAGGAATGGCAGAAGTATGATAGGTATTGTAAAATATTGTAAATTTCGTATCGTACAAAATATTGTAAAAAGTTATAAATTGTAAAAAAAATGAAGATCATGAAAGTAGCAGAGGCATGAGAAAAATGATTTTCAAGAGAGCTAATACTGTCGATTCTTTATTGCTAACCCAATGACCTCAATGTTCTCTTCTCCTCTACAGGACCATCATAACTTTATCCTGAGTAAACCAGGCTGCTGTATACAAAGGAGTGCTGCTACTAAAGAAATCTCATAAACAATTAGGTAAACCACTTTTCACTCTCAAGTACTATTATACTTCAATAGCAGACTTATTTATATGGTTAATGTTAAATGCACTTGACTTTTGAGTATTTAGCTGGGGCTTAAGGTTTCCTAATGTTCTTTTTAGAAAATTACTCCATCCAAAAGGATTTGGAGTTACGTTTGGTGGCAATCAATCAAAAAGCAAAGTTGCCTTATATTTCAACAGAACAGTTACCACAATTCCCTGCCTTTGTACAACAGATGTGGCAAGAGGATACATTAGTTATCTCTTAAGTACATTTTCTTTTCCTTTAAAAAAAAGGATATCATTTGTTTTTGTATCATGCTTGCTACATGTTCACCAATTAATTTAAGAAACCAGTCATCTAATCATTAATAATGAACTCCAAGTCCTGGATTGATCAGTAGAAAATTAACCTTTCTTCCCTTTTATTCCATATGAAAAAATAGACCTGTATGTAATAGGTTAGTACGGCAGAGAATCTATAAACAAGGTCTTTGACTCTACTACTTGATTTTTGTGGCTTTCTTTAAGGTTCAGCTCAAATACCACTTTCTTCAAGACCTCTTTCTCAGTTCTCCCCCACACTTTACTGCCAGTACCCTCCTTGTGAGATTACCTTCCCTTTATATATTGTGTCTATGAATATATAATAAATACATAGTTATTTACATGCTAGTTCCTCTATTACAATGCAAGCTCCTGGAGGAAAGAGATTATACTTTTGTGGGGGTTTTTTTTCATTCTTGAGACTTAGCACTGTCATATAATGAGCATTAAATAAATTTCTATTGACTTATAATTGGCTCTCATAGAGTAGAGAAATCTCAGAGAGAGGTCACAGTTTGATGAAGCAGCAAGTTGGAAAAAATCATAGTCATATTTTTTGAGCTAGAAGGAATTAGCCAAAAGTTTAATTCCCTCATATTTCAAATAAGGAAACTGGAGCTGTGAAAGGTTAAGTGGCTTTTCTTGGGTCACAAAACTAATAAATGTAATTGTGTGGACTTGAACCCAAATTTTCCTGGCTTCAAGTCCAAAACAGAATACAATTTGCTTCACTTCCATCTTGGGCAGGAGAAAGGCGATTAGTTTCCAGGCTTCAGGAAGTTAAAAGTCTGAATAGGATATGGGGTTGTCATGACAGGGAGCATCTATACTGAATGTCAAATCATTAAAATGTTTTCAGCAAAGTGTTTGTATCTACCCAGGACATAAGAAAAGGCAAAATTCACATGTGCACAGCTGTTAACTTTCAGACTCTAAAGACAAGGCCACCTAGCACAATCTATTTGTTCACTTGCTATGTAGGTCACCACACAAACATGTGCTGGCCCTCCAAATATAATACGCTTGGAAACATTTTCGTCCTTATTATTGAAAGGGCTTACATCTCTTTTGATCAGGGAAATACATCATTGTAAAATAAATAAATAAAACCTTACTCTCTAAACCAAACAAACCCCATTCTCCTTTATGTCCAAACTTATCATTGTGACATTTTGCTTTCATTGAAAAATGCCACCTATTTACAGAGATCCCAGTTGTTTTCCCACCTGGTCCCAATTCAGAAACAAATGGCAACATTTTTATCAGACTGTATTTTAATTTTGAATCTCAGTACCTGCAGAGAAGAGGCCTGAACTCTTAGTGTAGGAGATTAAATATGTGGTTTCCTATGATATAATTCAAAAATAAAAATATAATGCATGTATCACTTAACATCTTAACACCCCTATTAAAAAAAAAAAGATGGAACCTAGTTCAGGATAGAGCAGTTGGTGGCAGGGAGAAAGAGGAAAGAAGGGAATTTAGTTGTATTCAATAAATATTGGAAACTAAGAAATCTATTCAATCATCTAGGTGTTTTATCTATATGACATCAAACATCTGAGTATTTGGAAATATCCAAATGAATCTTCTTTAAGAAAAATTTCAATAGTATGTCTAACATCATTCAAAATAAGCTGAATACTCCTATAAGTCACATAGATTAACAAAGAATGTATTTAAATGTATTTAAAAGCCTATTAAGTTTCAGCATCAGAAGCCACTCAGAGCTTTGTCTTTACTCAAAAGAATTATGACTTTTATTAATAAAGAAACACACTGATTTCTTTATATTCCCACTGAATAAATACAATTTACATTATTTTTGACAATGATACCCTTTCCTGATCTTGAGCCTGCAAACAATTCTATATACATCGTAAGGATATCTCAAGAACATGGAAGACAAAATTCTGAAAGAAAACAAAATAATTTCCCTCCACCTGTTCTAAAAAGTGTCCTACAGAATCAAAGAGGAATTTTCATTTTGGTTAGGGCTGTATGTCCTGACTCCAGAAATCATATGTAGATTCCCCAGTCTACCAGGTTGCTATATAAAAATCTGTCAAGTACATTCAAGAAGGAAAACTTGGTGTAAGCACAGTTTTGTGAACAGAGTACTGGCAAGGCAGACAGACAGATCTGAATTTGAATCCTGATTCTGATACTGAATAGTTGCATGACTGGGAAAAACATTTCACTTCTCCTGTTGTCAGTTTCCTCATCTGTGAAATGAAAGAGTTGAGCTTGATAAAATTCCACAAGTCCCCTTCGGTTATAAATCTGTGATCCTATGAATGCCTCTTCTTTGTTTTATTTAGATGTCCTTACTTTATACTGACAACAACATCCATATATATCTCAAAAGATTCACATTTCTTCCTGGATGGTCATATTATACTCATGAAAAGACCAGAAAAATATTCACAAACATCATGGGATGATCAAAGGCATCCAAAACTGAATATGACTTCTAACAAATACCTATAACAGGTGCCATGTTTTTGCCAACAGTGTTCCCCTTAGCATTTAGGTCTCAAAGGATAAGATAATGTCTTTTCTATCTTTCTTTATGTTTCCCTTTACAGGAGAGGTTCTTAATCACTTTTGTGACATGGACTTCTTTTGTAATATAGTTAAACCTATAAACTCCTCAGAATAATGTCTTTTAAATAAATAAAATAAAATACATAGGACCAGAGAAGAAACCAGTTATATTGAAAGTTATTGAAATATTTTTAAACAAATTCATAACATTTCCAAAGGATCCCTACCTGATTTAGAGCCTTACTACAGAATTATGTCTCTCTTTATTCTAGCTAGTCATTTAAACGTTTCTGAAAAACATTCCAGTACATCATTCCAGTGTCTCTCCATCTTTTTTGCACTTTTTTTGCTTCTCCAGTACTTAGCAAAGGTCTTGGCACCTAACAAGAACTTAATACGTGCTTGTTGATTTGTCTTGACATTAAATCCTGCCATACTAAATAGAGAATTATTTGATAACTTCATTCCTATTTAAGCAGCCAGGATTTTAAACCAGGAGCCCAAGGCAATAACTTTAATGTCCTGGCTGAGAGAGTTCTTTCAAATTTGGACTTTCAGGCAAGAAGGCAAGAATTGGTTTCTATCGCAAGATTAGTTTATTCTCAAAATGGGACCATTTTTAATATAAGTGCCTTTTGACTTTTAGAGAGAGAAGTGATATATGAAGTTTTGTGGCTGTAATTGGGAAATGTTGTGTTCAAATCCTCTGACCAATACCTATTAGTAGAGTGTTCACTTAATCTCTGAGTTTCAGTTTGCTCATCTCTAAAGTAGGAATAATAATATTGTTGTGAATGTCAAACAAAATAATGCATGTAAAATATTTTGAAAACATTAAAGTTATCTATAAATGTCAATTACTATTATTAAAGGGTTTTCTTGAATGTTTTTTAATTTACAGTTATTCCCTGTGATGACCACATTAGCACCCTGGATACCTTAGAATCAGCTGGAGTCAGGATAAGCAAAAGTCCTTAGTCTTTATTCTTGGTCTTTAGAGGTAGAAGTGAACAGGATGGAAGCAGAATCTCGGAGACCTTCCTTCTCCCATGTCTACCGCCAAAGTGACCCTGCCTAGTCTTACTCTACCCCCTAATCCCTCCTACAATCTTCTGTATACACCAATCATTGAGCCAGCCCAGAATAGTGGGAAGGGCCATTTTCCAAGCATATGCCCATAGAGTATTGTCCAATCAATTAGCCTTAAGTTAGCCTTATGTGCTCGGCTGTCCTGAACTCAGTGCAGCAATTCAAGAGTTTCAAGCCCATTACAAATTATCTGTGAAGTACAGGCTAGTTCCTTGGAGGGCCTCAGGATCAGCCAGAGTCAGGATAAATTAAAGTCCTTGGTCTTTAGTGGGAGAAGTGAAGGAGACAGACAAACTGCCACAAGGCTTGCGAAAGATGTATCCTAGATTCTCCAGTCCAGAGTCACTAGCCTCTCTCCTCCTCCTCCCACTGCCAAGTGACTCTGGCCTCTGTCCCTCTACCCTCCAATTCTTGCCTGTGATTATTTTAATATCAAACAGTCAGCAAGCACCAACAGTGGGAAGAACCATTTATCCAAACATATGCTAATTAGAGTCATTGTCTCACATAGAATAGGTAATTAGCTTTAAGTGCTCCGTTGTCTGATTCAAGCACACCTTTTTGGAATTTCAACCCTCTACAATACTCAGTTATAAAAGGTAGCTAGCCTATGGGAGGGGGAGCAGAATTGGCTACTTTGACAAATGTAGTGGATATAAAAAACAAAGTATATAAATAAAAATACATATTTTAAAAAGATACCAAAAAAAATTACTGTGCTTGAAAGAAAATCAACCACAAAAAAGAATTAGTAAAATCTTATGTTTCTAGTTAATTTTTACATGTTGTTTTTGCCATTGAAATATAAGCTTTATGAAGTCAGGAAATGTTTTTTTTTTTTCTTTCTATCTTTGTATTCTTAGCACTTAACATAGTGGTTGACACATATTAAAAGCTTTTTTAATGCTTCTTGATTGACCTACAGTTGAGAGACTATATAGAAAACTTATCGAGTACACAATTCTTAGCTGCTACAGGTAATTTGAGACTTTTGTAACTCCTATACAAGAGACCATGTACACTGGCAATGAGAAGTTAAAATTGCTAGGAAAAGATGAGGGAGGGAAGATGAGGTGAGGAAGGGAGAGACAGGAAAAGGGAAGGAAGGAAAAAGAAAAAAAGAGTGTGAGAGAAAGGTAAAGGGAGGGAGGAATGAAAGGAGAGAGGAAAGGAGGGAGAGAGAGAGGAAAGGAAGGAAGGTAGGAAGGAAAGAAGGAAGAAAGGAAGGAAGGAAGAAAAAAGAAAGGCTTCATGTAAATCAATGTATTTATAGCAATTTTTTTTTTTGTGGCAGAAGACAATAAGAAACAAAGTTAATGACCATGAACTAGGGAATAGTTAGCAAATTATGATACATGGAGATAATCGATTATTGCTTTGCTGTAGGAAATGATAACTATGATAAACACACCCCAAAAAAAACGGAAAAATTTATATGGACTTATACAAAATGAAATAAGGAAAACCAAGTTAACAATAAACTTTTAATGACTACCACAAGACAAGTGGAAAGAACAAGCACAGAAAAATTGTAATTATTTATTTTTAGGCTTTACCAGTCTGCCATTTTATATTTTTTATTTTTTAATAATAGCTTTTTATTTTCAAAATACATGCAAAGTTAGTTGTGTTCCAAATTTTTCTCCTTCCCTTTCCCCGTCACCCTCTCCTAGACAGCAAGTAATCCAATATATGTTAAGCATGCGATTCTTCTAAACATATTTCCACATTTATCATGCTGCACAAGAAAAATCAGATCAAAAGGGAAAAAATGAGAAAAAAAAGCAAGCAAACAACAAAAATGGTGAAAATTCTATGTTGTAATTCACAAAGTCCTCTTTCTGGATGAAGATGACTCTCTCCATCAAAAATATGTTATAATTGGCCTGAATCATCTCATTGTTGAAAAGAGCCACGTCTATCAGAATTGATCATCACATAATCTTATTTTGCTGTGTACAGTGTTCTCTTGGTTCTATTCACTTCACTTAGCATCAGTTCATGTAAGTCTCTCCAGGTCTTCCTGAAATCATCCTGCTGATTGTTTCTTACAGAATAATAATATTCCATAACATTCATATAACATAACTTATTCAACCATTCTCCAACTAATGAGCATTCACTCAGTTTCCAGTTCCTTGATACTACAAAAAGACCTGCCATAAACATTTTTGCACATGTGGGTCCTTTAACCTTTTTTATGTTTTCTTTGGGATACAGGCCCAGTACAGACACTGCTGGATCAAAGGGTATACACAGTTTGATAGCACTTTGGGTATAGTTCCAAATTGCTCTTCAGAATGGTTGGATCAATTTACAACTCTACCAATAATGCATTAGTGTCCCAATTTTCCCACATCCTCTCCAATATTTATCATTATTTTTTCCTGTCATCTTAGCCAACCTGAGAGGTGTGTAGTAGTACCTCAGAGTTGTCTTAATTTGCATTTTTTCTAATTAATAGTGATTTAGAACATTTTTAAATGATGAGAAATGTCTTTAATTTCTTCATCTAAAAATTATCTGTTTATATCCTTTGACATGTATCAATTGGAGGATTGCTTGTATTATAAATTTGAGTCAATTCTCTATATATTTTAGAAATGAGGCTTTTTTATAGATTCCTTGGACATAAAAATTTTCCTCCAATTTTCTGTTTCCCCTTCTAATCTTGGCCGCATTGGTTTTTTTTTTTTTGTACAAACACTTTTAAATTTAATATAATCAAAATAATCCATTTTTGCATTTCATTACATTCTCTAGTTCTTCTTTGGCCATAAATTCCTTCCTTCTCCACTGATCTGAGAGAGAAACTATCATTTTTTTCTACTAATTAAGTGCAGAAATTAAAAAAAAGAAGTGTTGCAACATTATAGATAATAGAATTGGCCTCACAAAAGGAATATGAAGACACTTTCCTTTACCTTTGGGCAGAGACTCCACATTACATAAATTGTCAGGATTTTTTTTGTCTATTTATTGGTTTTATTGACATTGTTTCAGTTCTTTCTTTTTCTTTTTCTTTTTTTTTTCAATTTTTGCTTTACAGGATGGTTCTCTTAGAAGAGGGAGGGAAGGGATAACAGTGAGAAATTTCAGTCATGCAAGAACAAAATATATCAATATAATTTTTTTTTTTATAAAATCGTTTGCTTCTTGGAAAAAGGAACAGTATGATCACCAGAAGATTATCCTTTAGCTGAAGGATTAAAGTCATATAATATGTGATGCAGGAAAGATTCCTTTCTTTGTGACTCCCAACCCCCCTAGTTAATGTAATTACCCTTTGAATCACAAATCCTGGTTCCTTTGTATTCCAATAGAAGATCCGGGCCTGTCCCAGCCCCCAGATCTGAGCCAACTCGGGGCTACACCCAAAAGCCCCTATAGCTAAATCATCCCATTATAAAAGGGTCATACTGGGATCTCCTTTTTGCAGAGGTCCCAAACATACTAGCCATGTCAGGACTTTCTGTCCACTGGACCCTCTGTTCGGTGCCCTCTTTATCTCTACCCTTGCCTATGCTTTAACCTTGCTTCCAAACCCCATAATAAACATCTTTTATCAATCTAACTTTTCGGGCCTATAAATGCTTTTATTGGGGACTCGCGCTGCTACTAGACCTCATTTACCATCGTATCCTTGCGCCAAATCCAGAGGAATTGCAGGGGAGTCCATTTTACTTCCTGTACCCCAAACCTGCCACTAGACCTCAACTAAACCCTAATTTCATTTAGGTACCCCATATCTAGACCTCATCAATATGGTCATTTTAGAGTGAGGAATAGGCAAAAGATTGATCTTCTAAATCCTCTCATTGCTATGAATTGCTTGGAAGTCATGGATCCAAGGGGAATGAAAAGTAACTGTTCCATAATATTTTTTTAAATCTGTATCTTTATACTTCATTAACTGTTAAAATACTTAATATCTCTATTTCTTCATGGTCTCTGAGGAGGCCTTTTTATCACAGACATTTTCTACATTGGATAAAATAAAAGCTATTCCATACTCAATGCCTGTGTTATATACACTGAATGCCATGGAGGACCCTAATAACCACATTTCAGGAAATTTAAACATCATTTCCCCCTAAGTTTTATTCAGAAATATCAAGGTTTAATGAAGAGGTGGAAATAGAGATAAAAATGGACCACTCAGATCATCTTCCAGGATCAAATGGACCCACGTGATATCTAAATATTTGAGAATCTTTGGGCCACAGATGGAGTAAGAAAAATTCTTTCTAAATTTTAGGATGATATTTAATATTAACAGACTAGAAAAGAGTAAAATAGAAATAGAATAGAATAGAATGGAATGGAATGGAATAGAATGGAATAATGAATAGAATAATGAATTCAGGCTGTTACATGAAGGCCAGAAGAATAGAATTTCCCCTTAAGGTAATTTCTTCCTTTTTCTCCCATCTTTTCCTTCTCTCCCCATTTATTTTCTCTTCCCCCTCTCCTTTTCTGTGTTCTCTCTTCTCCACCTTACCTCTCTTACTTCTCTTTCCTTCTCCCTCTCCCCTCCCTCCTTTTTCTCTTCCTAACCCTCCATGTATTTTTCTCCTTTATTTTTCTCCCCTTTTATTTTCTCTCCCTTCTCTTTTTCTGTCTCTACCCTTCCTCTCTCCCCTTACCACTTTTTCTTCTCTCTCTGTTTATCTCTCTGTCTGTCTGCCCCTGTCTCTCTTTGTCTGTCTGTTTCTCTTTCTCTCTCTTTCTCCTTCTTTCCTTTATTCCTCTTCTTTCCCCTTTTTTGCCTCTTCATTCCTCTCCCAACACCTTCCTCTTTCTTCTTTTCTGCTTGTCTATTTCTGTGTCTCTTACACACACTGTGGTTTCCTTATTTCCTAATTTCACAGTTAAATACATTGATGCCAGGTCCTGGGAGTACTGGGTTTTTTTTTTCCCAAGGGCTTGTTTGGAATCTCTTAGGGCCAAACACAAAACTGCCAAACATCATTCAAACTGCACAACAAACATTCTAAGAGAGGTGAAAAGACCCCTTCCTTTCCCTTCCCCCACAAAAATACAATGGAATGTTAAGGACTATATCCAACATAAAGGTAACATTTTAATTATATGACAATCAAAATATATTTTCTTCTTTTTTGTTTAACAGGTAGCAGACATTTCAAAGTTTTGTTAAAAACACTAATTTAGTTTCTTACTTCATTTTCCTCAAGGCTGACATTTCAAAATCACCATCTCCTATGTCAGAGACCTGTGCCTACAGGTATTTTGCCAGTTATCACAGTGTACATGAGGAGAGATATCACCATGATCTGAAAGAACACTTCCCATAAAATGTATATTGTGAAGGGGCAAGAATGTCTGTAATAGTGATTTCAGAAACAGTAGATGAAATCAGAACTACTTTCTTCATAAAGTTGTCTTTGTGTATAAGAGCTCACACTGTACTTTAAAAACAAAAAACTAACTCATCATGATTTTACAGTGTAAAATTATGACAAGCATGAAAAAAAAGACAGATTAGGGTACAATATTCTGTTATCAAGAAAGCACTGAATAAGGAGACCACAGAAGTGCTACTTAAAAGTTTTCATCGAACTAGCTATATGATGGTTGATAAATCAATCTACTGGAGGACTCAGTTTCTTTATCTGTTAAATGAGAGAGCAGACAATTTTTAAGGTTCCAGGCCACTTTGAGATTTACATGCAATGTGGTTTAGTATATAGAATATAGAACTTGGAGTAAGAATCATCCAGGTTTGAATCACTCCTCAGGCCTTGTTAGCAGAGTAAATCATTTAGTCTCTCAGAGCTTCAGACTTAGAACCTTCAACGTTTTTCTCAGCTTCAAATCTCTGAATGTGAATTTATGAGTTACCTTTTTTACACTGATATAAAGTTTCTATCATTTAGAAGATCATTAATTAATAAGGGAGCATTTCTGCCCTTTAAAACAAATCATACAGTTTTGTAGCAATGATCAAAGTAAAATGGAACAGATAATGATGCTAAGATAAGCTCACAAAATTTCTCTTTTGTATCTTTTAAATAATTTTCTATCCTCTCAGTTGTGCTAGCAAGAGTATGTTGAAAAACACATAAATATACCAGTTCCATGCCAAAGCACATTCATACTAGATTCAACTGGAACTTCCTTGATGTTGGATGAAAACTAATGCTAAAAGTCATAATAATATAAAATCAAATAAAGTATCTTAGTTTTATTTTTAATTATAAATGGGGAAGTGGACAGACTCTAATTTTCTTTTCTAATAGCCCAAATT
Source organism: Sarcophilus harrisii (assembly GCF_902635505.1). Classification (NCBI taxonomy): domain Eukaryota; kingdom Metazoa; phylum Chordata; class Mammalia; order Dasyuromorphia; family Dasyuridae; genus Sarcophilus; species Sarcophilus harrisii. The sequence continues at coordinate 322,976,478 of NC_045426.1, read as the reverse complement.
ATAACTTAACTATTTTAGCCACATATCTACAGATTTCACCCTACCTGTCAGTACCTGGCAGTAAACTTTGAGATTCAACTCCCCCTAGACTCTTTCATCACCACTACCACTCAATTCCCTCTTCTGGCCATTCCTATAGAATCTGGCAAACTCCTCACAAATAGAAAGCCCAATGTGATTAAAATATTAAAAAGAAAGAAAATATTAAAAGGAAAGAGAGAGAGGGAGGAAAGAAAGAAGGAAGGAAGGAAAAAAGGAAGGAAGGAAGGAAGGAAGGAAGGAAGGAAGGAAGGAAGGAAGGAAGGAAGGAAGGAAGGAAAGAGGGTGGGAGGAAGGGAAAGGGAGAAAGGGAAGGAGGGAAAAGAAAAATATCTAAAGTCATTGACTATGTGAGTATGCATCACTCTCCAAATAACTTTATTTCTTTATATAAAAACATCCCTCTGATGTATTCTGACTGACTGGGGATGAGAGAAGGGTGAGGCATTTTTAATTCCACATTACATTGAGCATAATGTGTCTTAGGTGCTCCCAGACAGTCTACTAGAGCACTTCATAGTGAAAATGAGTCACAAAGGTCCCAGAGTGCCAGACTCATTTTATACTGATTTATACTGTAAAAATACAGTATTTTTATACTGATACTAATTAATAGAAAATTAAATATAGAACAAAAGAGTCTCCTTCTGAGGGCAGAAGCAATGAATCTTTTGCCCTGGGGTATTAGTCAAGGGATGCCTTTGCAACCTTGAAATCCTTGGGGAACTGCTTCTATCTAATTTTGTACATCACCATGACCTATGTTGTAAGGAAATCAAACGGCTGAAGGACCCCCAAATAACGTCTGACCCATTCTTCTGGGGCAGAGAGAAAGGTTAAATGACTTACCCTTGGTCACACAGGTAGAATCAGAAGCAAGACTTTAATACAGGTCTGAGTCCAATGAAAAGCCCAAAAGGCACATATTCTGAATAGTTAATAATCAATTTATTAGTTATGCTAGTTAATAATCAATAAATTGACCATCATGACTTTTCCTGCTAACAAAAGGCCAAACTGTGGAGATCCCTGAATATTTAAATACCTTTGGAAAAGAAAGTACCCTTGTCAAGGGTACTTTCACCCTGATTGATAAACAGTTAATGGGGGTTGAGCATATTAATAAGGAGGTGAGTTAAAAGTCTTCAGCTCCTCCTGTTGAAATGACTTAGGAGACTTAACCATCTCCAGCAATCTCTATCCAAAACTCTCTGATTCATTTTCTCCTTTATAAGCTGGGTTACCCTAAATTACAATGGGGGGAAAGGGGCATGCAATGACATAGAGAGACTTCCTAAAGACAATAATTTAAGTTCTGTTTATAAAGTCCTCTAGTTGAGTGGCATTGCAAAATTGCAGAACATGTACCCTGAGAATTTGGGCAATCTTATCTATCAGCAATGTCACTCAGAGATTGATCGAATGGCCTGTAAGGGCTGGTCCCTGAATTAGGAAATAGAAAGAAAAACTCATTCCTAATGTGATAATTGATTATTAATACAAAAGAAAAATGATCACTTCTCTCAACTTCTAATTCTACAATAAGTTCTCTTTCCATTGTACCATGGTGTCTACCCTAATTAACATGAAAACAGTTTCTATGCGCATTAAATTAACTTTTATAATTTTTTTTAAGAGAGAAAACAAAATGAGAAAAAAAGGGGAAATTTTATTAGAGTGGTCAAAATGGGCTTTCTTAAAAAATAACCCTTCTCTTATCAGTAGATACCCTAAAATAAAGGCTGGATAACCACTGATAATGGATCTTGAAGAGGGAATTTCTGGTTGGATACTCGATGGTATCTGAAGTCCCTACCAACTTTTCAAACTATCAATTACCAATAAAAATCTTTCCATCAATGTATTCAGGATCATCTGTCACTACAAAACTCAAGCAATGCACTGAAATTCTAAGACCACAACAAGAAGCAGTCTATTAATCCTGTCCCAAGATAGGTCAAGGAATATAGCCTCCATCACTGCTAAAAGAACTGAAGGCCTTGTTAACATTTATGGCTTAGCTTTAAAGTCAACAGTATATTTCTCTTCAATTTTTTGAGAGAGTACATTAGTATTGCTATTCCCTTTGCTTCTGACAGTTCAAAAGCACAAAACCATGAAAAAGGAGAATTCTTTTCATTTATTCTGTAGTCCTACTTAGTTCTACAATACTTTTATTCCTTTTTCCCACTCAGGTGTCTCCCCTAGGCTAACTCCCTGAAACTGCATATTGGACCCTTCTGGATTCTAAAAGTAACTGAGATGCTAGAGTTTCTAAAATTCATTTTCCTGGTCCTTCACTAATGTGTTAATCCCTCAACAATGAAGCAATTTACTTTATTTTTTTTTTATTTAATAGCCTTTTATTTGCAGGATATATACATGGGTAACTTTACAACATTAACAATTGCCAAACCTCTTGTTCCAATTTTTCACCTCTTACCCCCCCACCCCCTCCCCTAAATGGCAGGATGACCAGTAGATGTTAAATATATTAAAATATAACTTAGATACATAATAAGTATACATGACCAAAACATTATTTTGCTGTATAAAAAGAATCAGACTCTGAATTATTGTACAATTAGCTTGTGAAGGAAATCAAAAATGCAGGTGTGCATAAATATAGGGATTGGGAATTCAATGTAATGGTTTTTAGTCATCTCCCAGAGTTCTTTTTCTGGGTATAGCTAGTTCAGTTCATTACTGCTCCATTACAAATGATTTGGTTGATCTCGTTGCTGAGGATGGCCTGATCCATCAGAACTGGTCATCATCTAGTATTGTTGTTGAAGTATATAATGATGTCCTGGTCCTGCTCATTTCACTCAGCATCAGTTCGTGTAAGTCTCTCCAGGCCTTTCTGAAATCATCCTGTTGGTCATTTCTTACAGAACAGTAATATTCCATAATTTTCATATACCAAAATTTATTTAGCCATTCTCCAACTGATGGACATCCATTCAGTTTCAGTTTCTAGCCACTACAAAAGGGCTGCCACAAACATTCGTGCACATAGAGGTCCCTTTCCCTTCTTTATAATCTCTTTGGGATATAATCCCAGTAGTAACACTGCTGGATCAAAGGGTATGCACAGTTGGATAACTTTTTGAGCATAGTTCCAAACTACTCTCCAAAATGGTTGGATTCGTTCACAACTCCACCAACAATGAATCAATGTCCCAGTTTTCCCATCCCCTCAAAAATCATCATTATTTTTTCCTGTCATCTTAGCCAATCTGACAGGTGTGTAGTGGTATCTTAGAGTTGTCTTAATTTGCATTTCTCTGATTAAAAATGACTTGGAGCATCTTTTTATATGACTAGAAATAGTTTCAATTTCTTCATCTGAGAATTGTCTGTTCATATCCTTTGACCATTTTTCAATTGGAGAATGAGCGATTTTTATAAATTAGAGTTAATTCTCTATATATTTTGGAAATGAGGGCCTTTATCAGAACCTTTGACTGTAAAAATATTTTCCCAGTTTATTGCTTCCCTTCTAATCTTGTCTGCATTAGTTTTGTTTGTACAAAACTTTTCAGTTTGGTATAATCAAATTTTCTATTTTGTGATCAGTAATGATCTCTAGTTCTGCTTTGGTCATAAAGACCTTCCCCTTCCACAGGTCTGAGAGGTAAACTATCCTATGTTCCTCTAATTTATTAATAATGTCATTCTTTATGCCTAGGTCATGAACCCATTTTGACCTTATCTTGGTGTACAGCGTTAAGTATGGATCAATGCCTAGTTTCTGCCATATTAGTTTCCAATTTTCCCAGCAATTTTTATCAAACAGTAAGTTCTTATCCCAAAAGCTGGGATCTTTGGGTTTGTCAAAGACTAGGTTGCTATATTTGTTGACTGTTTTATCCCTTGAACCCAATCTATTCCACTGATCAACTAATCTATTCCTTAGGCAATACCAAATAGTTTTGGTAACTGCTGCTCTATAATATAATTTTAGATCTGGTACAGCTAAGCCACCATCATTTGATTTTTTTCATTAATTCCTTGAAATTCTTGACCTTTTGTTTTCCATATGAACTTTGTTGTTATTTTTCTAGGTCATTAAAATAGTTTTTGGGAGTCTGATTGGTATAGCGCTAAATAAATAGATTAGTTTAGGTAATATTGTCATCTTTATTATATTTGCTCGCCCTATCCAAGAGCATTTAATACTTTTCCAATTGGTTAGATCAGACTTAATTTGTGTGAAAAGTGGTCTGTAATTTTACTCATAAAGTTTCTGATTTTCCCTTGGCAGATAGATTCCTAAATATTTTATATTATCAGTAGTTACTTTAAATGGAATTTCTCTTTGTAACTCTGACTGTTGGATTTTTTAGTGATATATAAGAATGCTGATGACTTATGTGGGTTTATTTTATAACCAACAACTTTGCTAAAGTTGTGGATTATTTCTAATAACTTTTAGCTAGAATCTCTGGGATTCTCTAAGTATACCATCATGTCATCGGCAAAGAGTGATAATTTGGCTTCCTCATTTGCCTATTCTTATTCCTTTAATCTCTTTCTCAGCTCTTATTGCTATAGCTAGCGTTTCTAATACAATATTAAATAGTAACGGTGATAGTGAGGCAGCCTTGTTTCCTCCAGATCTTATTGGGAATGTTTGCAGTTTGTCTCCATTACATATGATGCTTACTGATGGTTTAAATAGATGCTGCTGATTATTTTAAGGAAAAGTCCATTTATTCCTATACTCTCAAGTGTTTTAATAGGAATGGATGTTGGATTTTATCAAATGCTTTTTCTGCATCTATTGAGATGATCATATGGTTTTGTTAATTTGGTTATTAACATGGCCAATTATATTGATAGTTTTCTAATATTGAACCAAGCCCTGCATTCCTAGGTATAAATCCTACTTGATCATAGTGTATTATCTTGGAGATGATTTTCTGTAGTCTTTTGCTAATATCTTATTTAAGATTTTAGCATCAATATTCATTAGGGAGATTGGTCTATAATTTTCTTTCTCTGTTTTCAGTCTACCTGGTTTAGGTATCAGTACCATGTCTGTGTCATAGAAGGAATTTGGTAGGACTCCTTCATTCCCTATTTTATCAAATAATTTATATAGCATTGAGGGCAATTGTTCTTTAAATGTTTGGTAAAATTCAATGTAAATCCATCTGGTCCTGGGGATTTTTCTTAGGGAGTTGTTTAATTGCCTGTTCTATTTCTTTTTCTGAAATGGGACTATTCAAACAATTTACTTCTTCCTCTGTTAGTCTGGGAAGTCTGTATTTTTGGGTAGTCATCCATTTCACTTAGGTTATCAAATTTATTGGCATAAAGTTGAGCAAAATAACTCCTTATTATTTCTCTAATTTCCTCTTCATTGGTGGAAAGTTCTCCTTTTCATTTTAAGACTACTAATTTCATTTTCCTCCCTCCTTTTTCTAATCAGATTTACCAAAGGCTTATCTATTTTATTGGCTTTTTCATAGAACCAACTCTTAGTTTTATTAATTAGTTCAATAGTTTTTACTTTCAATATTTTTAATTTCTCCTTTTAATTTTAAATTTCCAATTTAGTATTTGATTAGGGGTTTTAATTTGGTCTTTTTAGTTTTTTAGTTCAAGCCAATTCATTAATCTTTTCTTTCTCTGTTTTATTCAAGTAAGCCTCTAAGGATATAAAATTCCCTCTTATTACTGCTTTGGCTGCATCCCACAAATTTTGGTATGATGTCTCATCATTGTCATTATCTTGAGTGAAATTATTAATTGTATCTATAATTTGCTGCTTCACCCAATCATTTTTAAGATGAGAGTTGTTTAGTTTCCAATTACTTTTTGGTCTATTTCCCCCTAACTTTTTGTTGAATGTAGTTTTATTTGCATCATGATCTGAAGAAAGCATTTACTATTTCTGCTTTCTTGCATTTAATTTAGAGGTCTTTATGTCCTAATATATGGTCAATTTTTGAATAGGTTCCATGAACTGCTGAGAAAAAGTATATTCCCTTCTATCTCCATTCAATTTTCTCAAAGATCCAACATACCTAATTTTCTAATATTCTATTTACTTCTTTAATTTCTTTCTTATTTGTTTTGTGGTTTGAGTTTGTCTAATTCTGAGGTGCAAGGTTGAGATCTCCTACTATTACAGTTTTGTTGTCTATTTCTTCTTGCAACTCTCTTAACTCTCCTTTAGGAAGTTGAGTGCCATACCACTTGGTGCATATATGTTTAATATTGATATTGCTTCGTTGTTTATGCTACCCTTTAGCAGGATGTAGTTTCCTTCCTTATCTCTTTTAATTAGATCAATTTTACTTTTGCTTGATCTGAGATGGGATGGCTACCCTACTTTTGACTTCACCTGAAGCATAATAGATTTTGCTCCAGCCTTTTACTTTTACTCTATATGTATCCCCTGCTTTAAATGTGTTTCTTGTAAACACAATTGTAGGGTTCTGACTTTTGATCCAGTCTGCTATCTGCCTCCCTCTTTATGGGAGTTCATCCCATTTACATTTACGTTGAATTACTAAATCTGTATTTCCTGCCATCCTAATAACCCCAGATTGTGCTTTACTTTTCTTGCCTCCCCAACCCTCTTTCCCCCTTTTAAACTTATGTACCCCTCTTTTATCACGATACTTATCCTCTTTATAATCCCTCCCTCCCCCCTTTAGGTCTTTCCCCCTTCCTTCCTTATTACTCTTTTTCTTTTCCCTTTTCCTCTCCCCGTTTTTAATGAGGCGAGAGAATTTTCTCTAAAACAAATGTCAATTATTTTTCTTTGAGCCAACTCTGATGAGAGTAAGATTCACACAATGTTCCTCCCCTCTCTAAATTCCCTCAGATATGATAAGTTTCACTTAGCCTCTTTGTGGGATGTGGTTTCCCTCTTTTATCCCTCCTTCCCACCTTGCTCTGCCATCATCCCTTTTCCATATCTACTTCCCTTTTTTATGTTATATCAATGTACAATCAAATTATACATGTATTCTTTTTGTATATCCACAACAGAAATACAATTCTCAAGAGTTATTTTACCTTTCTGCATCTCTTGAGTTCTATTCTTGGAGATCAAATTTTTGTTTAGTTCTGGTTTTTCTTCAGAAACAAATGGAATTCATTTGTTTCATTAAATTCCATCTTCTTCCCTGGAAGAAAATGCTCACTTAGCTGGGTAGTTTATTCTTGGCTGCATCTCAAGTTCTTGTGCCTTTCGGAATATCATATTCCAGGCCCTTCTTTCCTTTATGTAGAGGCAGCCAGATCTTGGGTGATCCTTATTGTGGCACCTCAGTATTTAAATGGTTTTTGGCTGCTTGTAAAATTTTTCCTTAATCTGATAGTTCTGAAATTTGGCCACAATATTCCTTGGGGTTTTTATTTTAGGGTTTCTTTCAGAAGGTGTTCGATGAATTCTTTCAATGCCTATTTTACCTTCTGATTCTATTACATCTGGGCAGTTCTCTTTGATGATTTCTTGTAAAATAGTATCTAGGCTCTTTTTTTCATCATAGTTTTCAGAAAGTCCAATAATCCTCAGATTCTAGATCTGAATCCTAGTCTATTTTCCAAGTCTGTCGTTTTTGCAAGTAGAAAATTCGTGGTTTTTTCCAGTTTGTCATTTTTTTGTTTTTGCTTGACTGATTCTTGCTGTCTCAATGAATCATTAGTTTCAATTTGTTCAGTTCTAATTTTTAAAGATTATTTTCTTCAATAGCTTTTTACTTCTTTCTGTATATGTCAATTGAGTTTTGAATGTATTGTTTTGGTCTGTGGAATTTTTTCCATTTCACTAATTTTTTTTTAGTGAATTATTTTCTTTTCAATTCACAGATCCTACTTTCTTGCGTGTTCTTTGTCTTTTCAATTCACGGATCCTACTTTCTTGCGAGTTCTTTGTCTTTTCAATTCACAAATCCTACTTTCTAGTGAATTCTTTATTTTTCAATTCACAATTCTTACTTTCCTAGATTTTTATTTTTCCAATTCACCAATTTTGTTTCCCTGCACTTCCTGGAATTTTTAACTTTTCAATTCGTATTTCAGGAAGTTGTTGCTCTCTTGTAAGGCTTCTCTTTCCTTTCCCCATTTATCTTCTAACTCTCTTTTGAGACTTTTAATGGTCTCTTCTTGAGAGCATTATGTAAAAGTAGGACAGTCTGATGCATTTTGCTGTTTGAGGTCTCTTCAGGTTTGCTGACCTGCTCTTTTTCTGCATAGAAGCTGTCGATTGTTCTTTTCATCTTTTTATTCATGTTTTAAAGCCTTTAGGGTAGGTCTCCTAGGCAGGGGGTTACCAGCTTCCTCTGCAGAGCAGGGAAAGATGTAAACCGATTTCAGCTCCGAGGTATGGGAGTGCTCTGGGTGAGGTTTCCCTTCCCCAACAGGAAGTGGATTCAGCACTGGCCGAGCTATCAAACCCTTAGTAGGGCCAGTGGATTATCGATTGCCCTGGCTAGAGACTAAGTGGTGAAAGTGTCCGCCCCAGGCAGGAGCCTCTTGTGGGACTGTGAGTATTAGCGCTGACCGCAGAAGCAGACAGCCACAAACTCTGCCCAGAGTCTCTGCCTGATGCAAATCGCCCTGGAAAAGCTCTATGGCCCCAAGCCGAGCTCCCCACTGCGCAGATTGGAGGCTAACCCGGGCTGTGTCCTCCTGCCGTGCAGGATCACAACTGCCCCAAGGAAAAGCCCGTACTGCGGATTGGGGCTGCGCGCTTGTGCTGAGATCTGTGCCTTCACCCTCGTTTGAAACTCTCCTCGACCTAATTTCTCTCCCAGTCTCGCTTGATCTCCCCCTGGCCCCGGAACCAACCTTTTTGGCGAGACTGCAGATTTTCTTCGGCCGGTGAGTTGTTCTACTTCTTATCTTTACGAATTGTAGCAGTCAAGACTATTTTGAGGCTCGATATAATATTGATAAAGAGGGTAAGAGAAGAGCTTAGAAAGTCACATGTGTCTTCTCCGCCATCTTGGCTCCGCCCCCTAGCAATTTACTTTATTAAAATTTAAAAGGGATAAATTTACTAAGAAAATATAGCAAGAAGTATTGGTATATAACATCCTCATCATTTCCCCACTAATATAATGGGGGGGGGGGGGGTTACAGACAGAGACAGAGAAAGAGAGAGAACAAACTTCAAGGAAATTTCTCAGAACAGCACTTTTGAACTGATAAAATATATTGGATTATAAAGGGAATCAATTATATTGAAATATAGATGTAATTTTTTTTTTCATTCAGGTTCATGGCCACCTTAAAATCAATCCATATATCTATTGGGAAACTGTTGATGCCAGGTTAAGAACCACTGGGCAAGTATATCATCATTTTTAAGAGCTATAACCAGCCTTAGGCAGATGTCAATACATGATTGGCACACTGCTGAGACCTTAATAGTCTTTGCATGTGAAAAGAGAGCACTTGAGAGAAGTCAACAGATATAGAATCTAGGTGTAGGGAGGATTAGTGATAAATTGGAAGCACTTGTTGCTTGTGAGTGTATGTGTCAATGTGTGTGTTTGTACATGTTTGTGTACGTAACTTTGTCAAAGAATACACAAGCTGAAATATACATATATATAATAGATAGAACTTCTAATTCTAGAGAAGTTAATGTTGATAATGCATTTAAAAAAACATAATAGCACACAAAAGACAATCTTCCAATCATAAAGGGATTGCAATCTATGTTGGTGAGGAGGATATCCATATGGACTATTTCTGAAAATATTGTAGTGTGATTTTTATTGTGGTTATTGATACTATAAAAGCCCATAAGTGTTAAGAATGCTAAAATTCACGAGATAAAGCTGGTGAAGAATGTTAAGGACATGTTAAAGAAAGAGGGTTTTCGTTTTTTGTTAGAATCCTTACAAACTGTTAACTCACTGGAATTGATAGAACAATATTTAAGTTTACACCTTTGAGAGTTCACAAATTAGTTCACAATTTAGAGTTCACAAGTCCGAGAGATTCACAAGTCAGGAACCCACAATCCCACTCTCTCAGAGGAGGAGTCAACCTTTGAGTTGACACCTTTAAAAGGTCATATATAAAGAAGCTCTTAAGCCTCAGCAAGGAGTCAGTGGAGGAGTCAGTTGAGGAGATTGAGAGCCAGAAGTCAGTCAGGAGAAGGAGTAGAATTGGAGATTCAGAGGGAGCTGGAGGCTGAAGCTGGAAGAGACAAAGGACAAACTTCAATAGCTCTTGGAACCAAGGAGGGAGATAGGCCTCTAAGAAAACTAATCAGACTATTTTGAAAGGAGACAATAAAGGACTGTACTTTAACAGCTGGCTGCATTTGAGGTGATTATTGATTTGAACTGAAACAAAGTTTGTCTCCAGAAGCTCCCCAAGAAATCTGCTCCCAGAGAACCATTATATTTTAGAAAAGAAGAGAACACTACATTTTTTGTGTTTTTTTTATGTTGATGGAAAGAGAAGGCACTTCACCACTGTTCATCATAGAATATATTAAAAGAAGAAGAAAATAAAGCTATTTTATCTCTTAATGTGCTTCTGTTTTCTTTACCAAAAAAAAGGATCTTAAGACTGAAAAGAATGGAGCAAAAATGGACACTTGGGAGTTAATATAGATAAATGTGGAGATAATAAGAGAGCTTGTATCTGCCCTTAATGAAATAAAATAACTAGGCCCAGATAATTAAGTATATTACTGTATTCAGGATAGCCTTAGTATTTTCTCAATCAATATATATTGATACTTGTAGTTTGGAAAATTTGGGGGAGAGGATGGAAGATGTTGAGTTTTTCTCTGTTCAATAAGCCAATTGACAACTTCTCTTGCCTGGTACTTCTCTTATTCTATGGGCCTTCTCCAGAGCCAATCCCTCTTCTCTACCATTAATCTTATTTGATTCTTGCAAGCGTCTAGACTAGAAATTTCCAATTATCTAGTAGATCTAGTACCTTCCTCACCCTACCCCCACTCTCCCTCTGCCCCTCACTGCCCACTTTGGCCTGTAATTTCAAAGATGGAAAAATCAATCAAAATCATTTCATTGTTAAAACTCCCAATCATGGTCCATCTTTAAGATGTTCTAATTCTGCATTTTTCTAAGCTTCTCTGATTCACAAATCTACAAGCCACAGGGAGGGATTGATATGACTCTGTACCAAGCTCTGGGGGTAGGCTTTCATAAGACAAAAATGTTCCTGGCAGCTCTCTTGTAGTGGCAAGAAACTGGAAACTAAATTGATGCCTATCAGTTGGAGAAAACTGAATAAATTATGGAATATGAATGTGTTGGAATATTGTTTTATAAGAACTGACAGCAATGAGAAGATTATACAATGATCAATTCTTTTTTTTCTTTTTTTTGCTAAAGCAATTGGGGTTAAGTGACTTGCCCAGGGTCACACAGCTAGGAAGTATTAAGTGTCTGAGGCCAAATTTGAACTCAGGTCCTCCTGACTTTAGGGATGGTACTCTATCTACTGCACCAACTAGCTGCCACAAACAATAATCAATTTTTATGGACTGGCTTTTCTCAACAATGAGATGATTCAGGCCAGTTTCAATGGTCTTGTGATGAAGAGCGCCATTTGCATCCAAAGAGAGGGCTGTGGGAACTGAAAGTGGATCACAACATAGAATTTTCACTTCTTTTGTTGTTGTTGTTTACTTGAATTTCATTTTCATCTTCATTTTTTTTCCTTTTTGATCTGATTTTCTTTGTGCAGAAAAATACTTGTTTAAATATGTATGCCTATATTGGATTTACATATATGTTTTACCATGTTTAACTTACATTGAATTACTTGCCATCTAGAGGAAGGGGTAGGGAGAAGGGAGTGAAAATTGGAACACAAGGTTTTGCAAGGGTCAAAGCTGAAAAATTATCCTTGCATATGTTTTGAAAATAAAAAGCTTCAACAAATTTAAAAAAAAAAAATTGAAGGGCTGTATGACTGAGATTGGTGACCCAAAAAGAAGTGAAATACATTGATGTGACATATTTTATTGATGGAGTATGATCATATATTGCAGTGATGGTGAGTAATTCAATTTAAAATACAATTTTAAATTATAGAAATAGGTCTTTTTCTTTCATTCAACAACTTAAAAAAATTAGATTTCCCAAGCAATTCTTTTCAATATACCACTTTTCCAGGGCTGGATATTTATTATGGGAACATTAGGCAAGCTAAACATTTTTAGGTACTAGAGTAAGTGTGCTATTTAATTCTGTAACTATCCCAATACATTAAGCCACAAATTAGCTTAAATGAAGAAATGGTATCATATGCTTCTACTTACACATTTAAATAAATCCCTAATGGTAAAACACTTTTCAAGAATTATTCCTCTTCTATACTATTTATAGTATTTATACAATTTTGGTTTAAATTCACTGGTTTTTAAATCTAGATTTCTAATAAAGTTGATTCAACAATATTCTGCTCAGTGGATTGCTCCAGGTTCACAGATCATCAGACATTAAGCATCTCTTGATATTTCACATATAAACCATATACAACATGATTGATTACTAAGATATATACTTTGAAGCAAAATATTCATTATAAAAAGTTGCAGTACATTACATATTCCATTACATAGAGAATTTTGTGATTCTAAAATAGTTTTTTTCACTTTATACAAGTTTATTTAATCCATTAAAAGCTAGCATATAGAGAATTTTCCAGAAACTTACTGGTAAATTTCTACTTTTGGTCAGATTGCTAACATATAAGAATAAGGGCTCAAGTCTATTGTTGAAGGGAAACGGGGGAGGATATGAAGGTTTAGATAAATGTACAATAACATGGAGAGAGTCAGTGCTCTTAGAACATGAAAAAATCATAAAATCAAAGAATTAAAGACAGAACAGACATTGAAGATCACCTAGTCTAACCCTAACATTTAATACATGGGTAAAATGAAGCTAAAAGAGGAAATGGTACTTATTTACGATCATATGGCTAATAAATGGAAGAGCTGTGATCTGATCCTAGCCCTCAACTCCAAATCCAGTTTATTGTGGTTTGTTTGTTTTTTTTTCTCCTTAATCCAAGTGCACAGCATCAAAGGAAGGCACAGCTGATGTAGGGGGTGGGGGGGAAAGAGGTAGACACCTTGTTTGCCCAGTTTTGTTTTGTTTTTTTTAACTTCCCTTCTGCCAAGAAAGAGGCTACCCTACTAGTAGAGATCATCTATTCCAATTAAAATATGAATTGAATTATCTAGACTTCTACAGGCTTAAGTTCTAAGTTTTTATGTAATAATTCAGAGAGAAAGAGAGAGAGAGAGAGAGAGAGAAAGAGAGAGAGAGAGAGAGAGAGAGTGCACCAAGGAACACTTAGAGACTGCTCTATAGAGCTAGAATTGCACATCAGGAAGACAGTTACAAGTGACAAGTAAGAAACAATGAAAGCATCTAACAAAAAGTATTCATGTTCCTTTTCAGTAAGAGTTTATGTTCATGAATCTATTTTTAATGAAGTTATTTATTAAATTCAACTTCAGTAAATGTTTATGATATTTCTACTGTCTATAAGGTATTGATTGAATCAGATCCCAGAGGAATTCAAAGTCTGAGATCTCCATTTCCATAATTCTGAACATGAGTAATAAATAAAATGGAGAAAGAGCATTTGAAGCACTGCATTTTAAAATGATTACAGCATTCTAAGCAGATATCTGTCAACTCCTTTACTTTGAAAAACTATGCTTTATTTTTACAGTAATAAATAGTAAAGACTTGGGGAAAAGTGGATGGCTTTCAATCAATATTTATCAAGCTTCTATCATGTTTCAGGTCCTGTGCTAAGTTCTATGGATACAAAAAGAGAAAAAAAAGATAGTCCCTCCACTTACAAAGCTCACAATCTATTAGAGGAGACAACAAGCAAAAATATATACATCCTCATAAGCTATATACAGAAAGAAAAGGAGGGGCACAAGAATTAAGAGGGGGTGGGAAATACATTTTGCATGACTTCACAAATAAAAATTTTATAGCTTTCTCAGTGAGTGGGGAGAGGAGAAAGAGGGGGAAGAGTAAGAAAAGAGAAGAGGCAGGAAATTTGGAACTCAATTTAAGAAAAAGTTAATGCTCATCAACTGCCCAGTTGAAAAATGATCAAAAGATATCAATGTTTTTAGATGAAGTGATCAAAGTTATCCATATCCAGATGAAAAATGTTCTAATTCTATTTTAGTTGGAACATGAAGGAAACTGGAGAATCCAGCAAGCAATGATGAGAAGGGAAAACATTCTAGACATGGAAGACAGAAAGAGAAAATAGCTGAGAGATGGAGTATCTTTTTTCAGGAACAGGAAAGAGGCCAACATAACTTCATTAAATTGGTTATAAATGGCTTTGAATAGTTAAAAAAAAAAAGATTTTGCATTTGATCTTGGAAACAATAAAGAATCACTGGAGCATTGGAGTTGGTTGAATTAAGGGGAAGATTATACCTGGATCTGTGCTTTAGAAAATATCAATCTGTGGTTGAATAGAAGATGGATTGAAGTGGACTCTTAAAGCAGAAAGACACACCAGTAGTTTATTATTATGAAACCAGTGCAGTTTAAGGCAATGAGGACCTGCACAAAGTGATAGCAGTATCAGAGAAGGGAAGGGGACATATTTGTGAGATATTGCAACGTATTAAAAGGGCTTGGCAACAGATTGGACATGTGGGTTGGGAATGGGATGGAGATGATGAGAAATAGGAAGGAGTCAGTTTTGGATATGTAGTTATCTGAAGGGCAATTAGAGGTGCAAGATTGGAGGTCAGCAATGGGCATTTGAATATAGATATTTGCAAATAATCAACATAGAGATGATGATTAAATCTATAGGAGCTGATGAAACCACTATATTAAGTAGTACAGAGGAGAAAAATAGAAGGCCTAGGACAGATCCCAGTGGAGCTCCCATAATTACTAAGAATAATCTGGATGATAATCCAGCAAAGAAGACTGAGATAGAGTGGTCACATAGATGGACGAAGAACCAGGGAAGATCGGATTCCTACAAACCTAGACAGGCAAGAGTATAAGAAGAAAATGGTGATCAACAGTGTCAAAGGCTATTGAGGCCCCTTAAGATAGGGAATAATATCATCAGTTGGGGAATGGCCAAACATAGAATGATACATGAATGTAATAGAATATTACTGTGGTATAAGAAACTATCCATCTGAAAAATATAGAGAAATATAAGAATAAATAGTAACTGATAAAAGCAAAGTATGAAGAACTGGGAAAATAATATACACAATGACTAAAATAATGTAAATGAATAGAAGAAAAACAAAGAAAGAAATTAAATGCTGAGCAACTATAATGATCAAGCTGGGCACTAAGGAAATGTGAGAATATATCCCCTTCCTTTCCACAAGTGTGGAATACTGCACATAATTTGAAACTTGATTAATATACCTAATTGTGTTAATTGTGACATTTTAAAAATTCTGCCTTAGAATGGATAACTGAGTAATGGAGGAAATCAAGGAAAATATAAAAACAAAAGACAAACAAATTGTTAAATTTGTTTTATAAATTGGTATGTTACAATTTTAAGCTTTTATCATATCCTTTTTTGAAATTATTTTAAGTAGTGAAACAAGGATGAGTCATCATTATAAGATGTATTCACCAAATAGATAATTTGCAGCCATTCCATCTATGAGAAAAGGATTCAAAAAAGGTTTCTGAGTGTGTATAGCCATTATCAACATTATATATAATAAAACAGGCACAAAAAAAAAAGATTATGATTAGGTGTCTAGTTCCTCCAGGCACCATTCTTTACATGAATGTAAATCAATGGCTACATGAATATACAAAGACAAAGTCATGCCCCATTCTGCATCACACTCTATTATCACATCCTGGCAAGACCTTGTTATATCTTATACTCAAAAAACACTGATATACTTAAACTAAATTGGAATAAGATCCAATTTTTAAGGCTTTATAGAGGAAATTTAAGTTTATAGGAAAACTTTTGGCTAAGATGGTAATATTAAAGGTTCCCAAAATACCTAGTTCTTCCCCATTTGCTGTACCAAAGACTTTTTTTAAGACCAGACCAAATAATGAATAAAAATATCCAAAGAGAAATTGCAAGTGCTTTTACTCTGTGCAAGAATTGTACCCCCAAAAAACTGATAGGTAGATAGATATTGAGAAGTTTATATACACTGGACAAGAGATGCCATCAGATAAATAATAGGCAGAACTTGGAGTGGGTAGAGTATGTAAACAAAGGGCAAAGCTCAGCAAAGCACTTCAGGTTGCAGGCATATCTCTGCAGTATTTCTGTATGGGGTTGGGGCTGGGGGAAGGGAGATAGTTAATGAGGTAGGGAGAAAGCCACAATTCCTCAAAAGGTGAAGAAAGGATATTTAACAATGACAGCACTCTATCCATGGACATGGTATCAGCAGTGTTCTAACCAGGTCACCCTGGGGGTTTGGGTACTCCCAAAGTCTGATCTAAGACATTCCAAAGGACCCTGAAGAATCGGGAATGCTCAGAGGAGCAAAAGACAAAGGGTAGATGCAAAAACCTATAGTTCTCTGACTACAGATACACTAAAACTAAGTTACTTTGAATTTAATTTCTAACAAGCACTTGAAGAGCACAGTGTTTTAAATCTGGACAATACAAGGTATACTGAAACTTTGCAGCACTTTCAGATATATACCAGACAAGAAGAAAGTTAGCAGCCAGAGTCTAGAAAATT
Organism: Sarcophilus harrisii; assembly: GCF_902635505.1. NCBI lineage: Eukaryota > Metazoa > Chordata > Mammalia > Dasyuromorphia > Dasyuridae > Sarcophilus > Sarcophilus harrisii. The sequence goes on along the minus strand of NC_045426.1, from coordinate 322,959,717 downwards.
GACAGCCAAATGGGGTCAGCCTAAAAGTATTATCAAGAATAGAGCTTGCCCCTAAAACACAGTCTCAAATCAGAAATCAGGCCTAGAGATATTATTTTGTTTTTTAAAAAAGTTATTAAATACTAGGAAGAAATACTATGGATCAAGAAATGTCCAAGAGGTAAACTCAAAATAAGATAGTAATATTCCAACTACAAGCAAAACCTTGGATGGAAATAATGGTTTGTATACAAAGAAGACAAGAGCACATGAGGAGGAAAAAGAGATTAAAAATGAAGCAGTAAATAAACTAAAAATTCTAGAGGAAATAATAAAAGAAAAAAATGACAGAATAGGAGAAAAAACTTACCCTAAAAATGAGAGTGGAAAAACAAAATAATTCCAAGAGATGAGTAGTAATTATAATAGTAATAGATGAGAAATTTTTTAAAAATCAAGACTGAAAAAAATAAAAGAAAATTAAGGGATTGTGTATAAAACTCTCAAAAATAGGTCAAGGAGATATAAATTAAAAATCATAAACTCCCTAAAAATCAAGTCCTCCACTCACCTTGGAAAAAATAAAAATTTTGGACACCAAATTTCAAGAAAACATAAGTGAAAACACTACATCTATTAAAAAAAAAAAAGATAGGGCAAACCATCGATTGGGGAATAGCTATATATACATATATATAATATATATACATAATTATGTTATATATTATTGTATATAAATAAAAAAACACTTTAGTATTGTGTCATAAGAAATTGTAAGATGGATTCAGAGAAATTTGAGACATATGAATTGATACAATTAAGTGATAGGATCCAGGTGAATAATTTATATGATAATTGCAACATCATAAAATAATTTTAATAATTTAAAAGTCAATACATATTTACTAAGTAGTTAATATGTGCCAGAATTTATAATAAACATTGGGGATACAAACAGAAAGGACAGTCCCTGAGTTCAAAGAGCTTACCATTTAATGGGGGAAGACAATACATTAAAGGAAGCTGAAAGAGTAAGAGAGGTGAGAGCCATGATGTAGAAATCAGAGAAGTCTCCAAAGTAGCTTACTCAGGTGGAAAATAAGGATGTCTATGCTGAATTTTTTTTTTAAATGGAGGTTTTGGAGTTCATGGCTCCACCTTCCAATCAGAGGGGTAGAGGGTAATGATGAGGTGTGAGTATAAGTCCGATAAAATCTTGTAGGCTAGTAAGATTTTCCAAATAATGAGCTTCCTGGGGCATGGTGAAAGATGTCAGAGAAGTCCCAAAGTAGTGCAGTCAAGTGGGAAATGAGAGAACTCTTATCAATGTAGTTGATCAACCATGATGACTCCAGAGACCTGGTGATGAAGCATGCAATCTACTTCCTGACAGAGATGTGATAGACTCTCAGGGAGCAGAATGTGAAACACATTTTTGTACAAACCAATGTGGAGTTTTGTTTCAACTGGCTATGCATATCAGTAAAATGTTTTTTTTTTTCTATTTCCCCCATACACTGGAGTTGGAGTGGGTAGGAAAAAAATATGTGTTTATCTAATAAACACATATTTAGAAAAAGAGATACAGAGAATAAAATGAAAATAATGGGCATTTTCTAAAAGAAATCTCAAAATGAAAACTCCCAGAAACATCAAAGCCAAAAATCAATACAGAATTTATAGATTGAAAAAAATACTATGAAGTAAGAGTTTTAAGTACCAAATTATCACAGCCACAATCACAAAAGACTTGACAATTACTATTTTAAAGAAAAAAAAAAAAAACCTTAGAATATGATATTCCAAAAGGCAAAAAATAAAGACTTACAACAAAAATAACTTATGCTACAGAACTCAGTGTAATTCTTTAGGGGGTTGAAGAGTAGGGCAGGACTAAACTTTTGATGAATGCAGAGATTTTCAAACATTTTTGAAGAATGAGTAAAAACTCTGAAATGAAAACAGCAGTTAAAAGAAAGGCAAAAAGGTATATACATTTGAGCAATGGGAAGGGGCTAAATGATGATTAAGTTCTTATGTTCTTTTAGGAAGAGATGAAATGAGTTCCTTGGAATCAATTACCCTATAGGGTCATAAAAACAATCAGAACAGAATTAAATGACAAATAGATTGTTTTGTCCTATTTTGATGATCTAGGAAGGAAATGAGAAAGAAGGAAGTAGAATTTATTTCTCAAGATTGCAGTTTGTAAGAAAAAAAAAATGAACATGGAAGATCAATTTGCCAAGTCCTAAATATTTCACTATTGTTACATTTCTCATATACTATTCTTTATCTCCTCTTATACTGACACCATGTTGTTTAGAATGAGCCTCATATTTCCAATGGGCCACTAGCTTGCTAGTTAGTCTTCCTACCTCAACTATCTCCTCATTCCATCCCAAATTCCATTCATCTGTCAAACTGAACTTCCTCAATGATAAGTCCAACCATATCATTCCTTTATTCAGTAAACTTTTTTGACTTCCTAAATATATATAAATATTAAATTGATTTAATATATTAATATAAATTTGATAAAATATAAAATTGATTTAACTTTCAAAGTCTTTCATAAGTGACCCCCTTATTACATATCTGTTCTACTTACACCTAAATCATGTCTACATACTCTGCAACCCAATGACAACTGAATCTTTGCTATTTTCTCCACACTAGGTAATCCATAATCTAACTATATTTTTAGCTGGCTGCCCCCCCTTTTCCTGGAATTATATATCCCTTCCCAAATTATACAGCATGCACAATCATAGGGTTGTAGTTCAGACAACCCTTTTAAATCTCCTTTGTGTAGGGATATTAAATAAGTATTTAATCCTTCAGTATATAAACTGATGAAGAATGAAGTGAACAAAACTTTTTTGAAAGTTTTTTCTTTTCTTTTTTTTTTTTTTGGTGAGGCAATTGAGGTTGTGACATGCCCAGGGGCACACAGCTAGAAAGTGTCTAAGACCAAATTTGAACTAGATCATCCTGACTTCAGAGCTGGTACTCTATCCACTGTGGCACCTAGGTTCCCCTAAAGCGTTTTTATTTCCAAAGCATGTGTATAGATAGTTTTCAACATTCACCCTCGCAAAATCTTGTGTGCCAATTTTTTTCTCCCTCCTGTCTCCTCACTCCCTCCCCAGGATGGCAAATAATCCAATATATTAAACATATGTGATTCTTTTATATATATTTCCACAATTATCCTGCTACTCAAAAAAAAATCAGATTAAAAAGGGAAAAAATGAAAAAGAAAATAAAATGCAAGCAACCAAAAAGAGTGAAAATACTATGTTATGATCCACACTCAGTCCCCACAGTCCTCTCTCCAAGAGCATATGGCTCTCTTCACCAGTTCATTGGAACTGGCCTAAATCATTTCTCTGTTGAAAAGAGCCACATCTATCAGACCTGATCATCACATAATCTTGTTGTTGCCATGTACAGTGGTTCTCTCACTCCTGGTTCTGCTCACTTCACTTAGCATCAATTCATGTAAGTTTTTCCAGGCCTCTCCGAAATCATCCTGCTGGTCATCATTTCTTATGGAAGAATAATTTCATATATTATAATTTATTCAGCCATTCTCCAACTGATGGACATCCACTCAGTTTCCAGTTCCTTGCCACTACAAAAAGGGCTGCCACAAACATTTTTGCACATGTGGGTCCTTTTCTCTTTTTTATGATCTTTTGGAAATACAGATCCAGTAGAGATACTGCTGGATCAAAGGGTATGCATAGTTTGATAGCCCTTTGAGCACAGGTGAATGTTATGGGCCAGAACTCTGAACTTGAAACAAAGGATTCTTACAAGGTACTAAGTCAGTGGAATTGATAGAGACAATGATTATTTAGCATGGTATTTAACGGTTCTCTAGTTCAATACATGTACTTAGTATTTACTAGAGTTCTACAAGATTCACACCTTTAAGAGAGCATATATAAACTAGAAGCCTCAATGAGGATTGAGTCGGGGAGATTCAGAAGCCAGAGAAGGCAGTCGGGGAAAACTAAGAAAGACAGAGAAGTGGTGGCAGGCTGTCCTGTAGAGCACACTGAAACCAAGATCTGGAAGGCCTCCAGAAAACTAGCTGAGCTCCAAGTGAAGGAGGTAAGATTTTGAAGGAGACAATAAAGGATTTGGACTTTAACATCTGGCTGCATTTGGGGTGATTAATGAACTGAAACTAAGGCTGCCTCCAGAAGCCTCCCAAGAAACCTGCTCCCAGAGAAGATTACATTTTAGAGAAGAATATTACAGAATGAAGAAGTAATACATGTGTGCATGTATGCATGTACATTATATTATATTAAAAAGTGTGTGTATATATGCACATATAAAATGACTATAAAGAAATACAACTTTAAAATACTTAAGATTGCTGATCAATCCAATACCACCCATGACTTCAAAGGACCAGTGATGAAGCATGCTATCCATCCCTTTAAAAAAAAGGATGATGAACTAGAGGTAAAAAATGAAGCCTATGTTTTCAAACATGATTTATTTTCTTTAAATAAGCTTCCTTATTACACAAGAGGGATGTTGTCATTTTTAAGAAATATCACTAAAACATTTTTTAATGCAAAGAAGAGAACTGAAGGAAAATAAAAGGGAAACAATAAAATAGGCAGCTTTGAAGTTAACGTGTTGAATGCATTATATACTTTTAAAATATGATGAATATCACATGGTTTCATACAACACATCTTCATGTATGTATGCAAAAGTTCATGTTTGTTGGTCCTTGTCAAGTTCAGAATAACAAAATCCACACATGTATATGTTTATACATATATGTTAACACCATTTTCTTCTAAATATTAAGGTTCATGAGTCAGAATGAATTGCATCCAAATCTTGAGTCCTACTTTCTCATTATGTGACCCAAAGCATTCAATTAAGCACCTGTACTTCAGACAACTCAATAGGTTTTATCCACTAAGTCATAGATCAATTTATCTATAAAGTCACATAGACAAACTACCAATTGTAATTTACATTTGGACATTGAGAATTCCCAAAGCTGAAGAAATTATGGAAACATCATGAGAAAGGGGAAAGGAACTTGTTATTAGAGTCAGAATCCCTGAGTTCAAATCCCAGCTTTATAGTTTCCTACCTATATAACTTTAGAAAAGTAATTTTACCTTTCTGATCTGTTTTTTAAAATATAAGGACTATAAATAAAATATATAAATAAAAGGACTAGACTAGATAACCTCCTAAGATTCCTTCCCTCTTAGCTTTAAGTCAAAGTTTATGATTTATTTTACTTTTGCATATAAATGTCCTTTAATATTGGACACAGTACAAAAATACCTTGGTATGCTGTCTTTAAGGAATATTGACATACCTATAAGTTTGGATGAATCCTAGGCTTTTATAATGTGGGCTTTACTAGATCAGCAATGGCACTTAAGTGTCAAATAGTATATTTACTGAAGGGTTGGCTTTGTGAAGAATTGGCTTTCTGACTGGCAGCAACCCCTCCCTTACTTTGTGTCTCTTTGTCTTTCCTTACAGTACTATTGGCAACACTGATGATTAATGGGGAAAGGAGATTCTCTAGTATTTTTTTTATCGTCAAACAAGACAAGCTGCATAGTACCAGTTGCCTGGAAGACTCATTAATAAGATATGGAGTGTCAGTGTTGCATAATGGGGAAGGCCACACTCATTATGAAGAAGGGCACTCATTATAAAGAAATCCTCCAGCACAAACAGTGATTTGCATTAAAAGACAGGCAAATGGCCAAAAGCACACCACCCTATTTGTGTATTAAGAGGTGGGGGATGTCAGAAAGAAGAAGTGAAGCCATTTTTAACCAGAATATCCTATTTTCAGGAAAAGATGTCAGTAATCATCTACTACAATTCCTCCACTGTACAGATGGGGAAACTAAAACCACATAATGGAGATGTAAAACAATAGAAAATGGGATTCAAACCAAGTCTTCTGGCTCCAAACCCAGTTTTCTAGTACAAAACTAAAAGTCCAAAAATATCTTATTATCACAGATTCATAATTGGAAAAGACCTTATTATATAGTCTCATCACTTCATTTTACAACTAAGGAAATTGAAGTCTAAGGATGTTAGATAACTTGCCCCAAGATCACTCAGACAACAAATTTAAATCACAGAAAAAATTGAACTTAGGTTCCCTGAGTCTAAATCTAGGCCATAAAATGTCACATTGTTACCTCCCTACTTGTATGGTATTGTGATACATGTATGATTTGGGATGATGCACATACATACATTATATAGTCAAAGTTTATACTAATATATTTCCCAAATATACCTTTAAAGGAATTTGTATGATTTTCAAATATACAAGGGAAACATTTTGTTGGAAGAGACATTTAAAGATTACATAAAAATTGAATTCTTTTCTATACCAACAAACAATAAGCACAGTGGGATTTTGTATCCTCTATTTCTTGCAGGAAATTATAACTATAAAAATAACTTATGCTATATAATATCCTTTCTAAAAGTTTGGATGATCTTTTTTATATACTCATCAAGGATGTAGCATCAGAGATAATTTTGTATGGCAATCCTTTCTTGTCATTAATATCAAGTGAGAAGGGAAAACTGGAAGGTATGTGCCCGCCAAAAGAGTTTGCCACTGGAAAAGACAAGGCCTTGACAGAGTGCAATTGAAGAGATAGTTTCAATCAATGAGGCTCATCAGATGCTTCAATTGACACTAGGTCTTCTGATGACTGCATCAAATCTTGGAATGCTGCCAACCTATCTATCCATAAGGAAAGAAAGACTGAGAAAACACAGGATTCCATTGTTATAGGAAAGTCCCAAGTATACAAGCTCCCTCACTGTAACTTAGCAATTGTTCTGTCATTTATAGACTGAGAATTAGCTAAAGCACTGAGATGTTGGATAACTTGCTGAGAGTTACCTAGTACTTACTGGAGGTAGGACTTAACCCCAGGACTTCCTGATTTTGATAGTCTTCCCACAAAACCATTTTAAAAAATAAATTACATTATTCTCTATAAACAACATCCATAATTACTAAAGAGCAAGAAAAAATTTAGTATAGCTATTCACACTGGAAAAAGACAAAGTTTACCAGGTTATGGTAGAAGACAGACAGATATTCAGATTAATACTAAAATTGGACAATTGAAGTGAACAGGGAAAAGGGATTTTCTTTCTCTTTGGAAAAATATATGTAAATTTGTAAAAATGAATAACTTCAAGCTTCCCCCTCAAATAAAGGCACATCTTTTTAATATTAATATTGTTTTGGACATGTGTGACTACAAGTCATGAAATACTATAATGTCCAAAGACACTGTGCCTTGCCCAAAGGGCAATAGAGAGGTGCATAGTGGAGATGAATGAACTACAACATAATAACAGTAAAGAATCACACAGAAAATGTCAAGTCAATAAGCATTTATTAAATAATTGCTCTGTGCCAGGGAATAAAGACACAAAGATAGGATTGGTTCCTTTCTTTTCTCAATTTCTTTGGATTATTCTTTCTCAAAATGATTGTTTCTCCTACACCTCTCCATCATAAAATTAGAATTTCTGCCTTCAAAAGTAAAAACAAAAATAAATTACTGTTAAGTGACCACTTTTCAATTTAAACTGAACAGACTTTCACATATATAAATGTGTATGATATTTTTGTATATGCATGTGTGTTGAAAACAAGATTGTGTCCACTTGAAAATAGATTTTAATCTCTAACTTATTGTTTCCACTAAAATCATATTTGTTTAAAATGTATATTATGCCTATATATGCATATAAATTATATGCATATATCTATGCAGACAGACACATGCATATGTATATCTAAGACAAAACTACTAGCACAGTATTACAATATCATTTACTCCAAGTAAAAATATGGTTGGATTTCCACAGGGCCCACTACTTCTGATTTAGCTTTGACTATCATTCTCTCTTCTGCTTTCAATAACTCCTTCCTAATGTCATGCTCTAAATGTGGTCTCATAGAACAGTGAAAAATACTTCCCTCAACATGAAGGTAGAAGGATACTTGAACAGAATGTTATCTATATTATCAGATATGGCCCCTGCGTTGAGTTGTTTGTTTACTTATTATTAACTGTTTCAGTTGTTTTTAGTGTTGTTTTTTCTTGACATGGATAAATTGAATTCCCACGGAGAGGGATAGTAGAGAGGTAAGAAGCATATTAATAAATGAATGTGAAGGAAAAACAAAATACCTCAATAAATTTTTAAAATAATTTTTAAATAATAAATATATTTTTTAAAGATAAAGTCATGGTCCTATATAAATTAGACCATCAAAATATTCTAGGCTTCTCTTTACTCAGCCAGTCCAAGAAAGTCTTTTAAAGTAAATGTTACTCCTACTCATCACAACTTACACACACACACACACACACACACACACAATTGCTGAGACACAATTCTGGGTAAAAAAACACAATTGGACTATTCCTTATATCTTCTAGATGTGATAAAAGACAAAAAAATTCCTTACAAGTCCTATAGAAGGAATATATATATTCCTTCTAAAATACCATAAATAGCTAGTGAACCTGTGTGACTTTGATTTAGTTAATTAATCTAAATGTCATTTCTTTAACATTCTTTGGTGTAACTCTTTTCTTGAATTCATAGTTGACAGAAGAGAAAAAAAAAGAAGTTTGAGAAAATAACTTATAAAATTTTCTTGCTAATTTCCATACTTCAAACCAGTGGAATTCAATTAAATTCCAACACATTGTTCCATCTCAAAAATCTGTAGTAGAAGAAGTTAAGAAAGCTTAATCATTTCAAAGTCAGAATCATAATTTTGGAAGAACAAACCATGTGCCTTCAGAAAGTGCCACCCAACGCATCAAACTGAAGAAAATCCATTTTAAAACTATTTCTAGAGATTTACCACATGGATAAATAGGACCCTCTCAGAAGCCTGATTCTAGTTTAAAGATGCTACAAGGAGATTTTAATAACTATTTACTTCTGATTTAAATTTTTTAAAAAGAAAAAAAATACACACATATATGTGTGTATATATACATATATACATATATAATTTGTTACATCTTGTCAAAATCAATATGGTGATGTTTGATGTAGTTACATGTAAATTTCTGCATTAGTATTAAGAAATTCAATTTGACTAGTGTAGGAATAGCCTTAGAGAAACAAAGAGACAAAACATAGATTAGAAGACAAAGTTAGAATTAAAACACAAGACAAGAGAGAAACAAAGAGATAATATAGAAATAAAAAAAAGAAAATAAATAGAAAAAATGAAAAATCTAGGGCTAAAAGAGAAAAAAATGAAGGGAAAAGATACATATATAGAGAAGTCCAGAGACATGAAGATATACAGACATATAAGTTGGTCATCATATCTAGTCTGATTATGTGTGAGAGTTAAGGTACTATTTATTGTCTAAAGCACTCCATATCCATTTATGTGACTTTGAGGTTAGACAAGATGACCTTTCAACTTTCAACATTATAGGGACATTATGAACTAATTTTATTACAACTTTTATGGCCTTTCATCTCCCCAAGTACAGAGAAACAATTTCATATATATTTGGGCCATATACCTTCCTATGCTTAAAAGACTCTCAATATCCATTATAATTTTGACTTTAGATGAAGCTTTCTCAGAGATTTAATATCTGAGATTAGATATCTCTCCTTCTCATCTTGACTCAAAAGAAGAAAGGTAGAGCTAGGTGGAATTAATTAATAGGAAGTCCCACCTAGGTCCCACCTAATCTGAAAAGAAGTGATGTATTAAAATTTCAAACCTACTGCTTTCTTCAATGAAAAAGGAGAGTAGGGAAGAAACAAGGAACAAGCTGTCAATGAGTGAACTCAAGTTCCACAATGGTTAGTGTTTATGGCTTAACTCTTTTTGACTCTAGAGGAGTATATCTGTAGATATATTTTGCCAATAAGTAAACATTGAGCAAAAAGTTCAATTTAGATCTAGTTCAAAAAGATCAAATTAGGTCAAATTAGAGTCAAGAAATAATTTTAAAACAACAATGGAACAATCTAGATTGGAAAATAGGGAACAGGGAATGCATTTTTGGAATCACTTAAGCAGATGATAATGTGTAAAGGTACTGTGGAAAAGATGTTCAAGTTAGAATGTAGGTTGGACTACATAGCTTGAAGATTTTTCCAACTTTAAGATTTTCTAATTTAAAGAACATCCACAATCATCTGTGGAGTGCGTGATACAGAATTTTACAGAAGCAAGGGAGAGATTAGCAAAGAAATACACCAAGAGAAAAATGCTGTTCGCTCCTTAAAAAAAAAAAAAAAGGAAGCTTTCTTTTTTCAACATTATTTAATAACAACAAATAAAGAGTATTTTTGCCCTTTACTTCTTTTTACTGGCTAGCCAATGTTCAGAAACAATGCAATTTTCTCTCAACTATCTATTGAAAGATCCATTCAAACACAAAATAAGGGATTCTCAAAGGAGCAGAGGAGTATCAATGCTTGATTTCCTCTCATTGCATATAGGTGTATTGTAAAGCTCAACTTTCCCCATGGGAGCAGTACTGCCTATTTTCTTCTCTCTCTTCCAACACACCTCCAAAAAATAATGATGATAAACATTTAGATAGAAATGTGTAGTGATAAACTGATCAGTACACAGTACTATCCTTTCAAACTAGTAAATCAACAATTAATATTTAAAGAAGAAATAAAAACCAGGTCAGTAGCAAGCATGCTCTGAAAGTCATCATAAAGACAATTTTTATTGATACTTTCATTTTGTTGACCTATTTTTATGTGCTTTTATTATAGGATACCTTTAGTCTCTTACACAGGAGTATTATTTCCAAACCCCTAGGAAAAAGAGAAAGGATAAAAATTGGAGCCACTGTTGAATATTTTATCAGTATGCATTAAGAACTAAACAATGAGTCAATCTGAGTGTAAAGGAAGAGAGAACTACTCATATGTGCCAGGGAGATGTCACAAGGGCTACGTAAAGGCCAACAGGCTACTTCTCGTTATTATAAGACTTTACGTTCTTATCACATTGCTGCAGAGAGCCTCATGTCCAAACCTGAGGTTTGCTTTTTCCACAGGCATTTGTATAAAACATAACTAATTAATGACATCCTTCTTATTATTAATTGGCAATTGTAAAGACATTTACTATAGGATTCCAAATCCAGTCACTCTGTTTTGGCGATAACCTTATACCTTAGACTAAGGATGAAAGCACTTCCGTAGCTATTGGTCTGTTAGCTAGTGTTCTAAAACCTGGGATATTTGTCAAGAAAGCAATTTTAATTCTTCCAAGCCACCACAGTACATATGTTGGGATAGCCTAAGTTAGCCTAGTTACATGTGAGAGGTCATCATAAATAACAAATATTTATATAGCAATTAACTACTTTCAAGATGTTATGGAAAAGCAATTATAATGTAGGGGAAAGTGCCCAAAACTTGGTCAAGAGATCTGGATTCAAATCCTGCCATTCATGTCCATTAGCATAGGGTGATCCTCTGCAAGCCACTTAACTTTTTTGTCTACATCTATAAAATGGGGATTATAACACTTTCAACACCTGTCCAACAAAGTTACAAGGAAAGTAGTTAGTACAGTCTAAAGTGCTATGAAAATGTTAATTAGCTATACTTTTGAATTTAATCTTTATTCTTATTAATATATTCTCTATCATTTTGTCTAGAAAAATCAGCAAATAAATAAGTCAAGACCTTATTTGTAGCAGACAAGATGTTAATATTCACATTGAAATATAACCAGGTCTCTCTAAACAATTTGAGTTGCTCCAGCTCTTCCCTGAGAATTGTTTTTGTTTCTACCTGATATCCTAATTTCACATAGTATTCTAGGTGAAGAGTCCTTTTTACAAAGCATATCAAAACCATCTCCACAGTATATATTCTGGGACAATGAGAAATGAAGTGATTTGCCCAAGAATATTGTAGATTAATGGACTTGATCTCAGCTCTTCTTGACTTAGAGTCAATCCTATATTCACCATACTGACTCTCTCAATATCTACATTGTATCTGGCACTGTTCTAATGCTGAAGATATAAATATAATAATGGGGAACTCCCTGCCCTTTAAGAGTTTATAGTATAGTAGACCACAACTCAGGTAATTGTAGTTAAAGAAGGAGATTCTGGCCTATATAATACTAGACATCATGGATGGAGCAAAAGGGGACAAGTAGATTTCCATACTCTTTCCAGAAGTAATGATAATATTGATTTGATTATTGTTCTCTGAGTGAGAAGGGGGAAATTGCAAGAAGGTAAAGTCACTTTATATATGTTATGTGACAACTGAATGGTACTAACAATAAGTAACAAACTGGAAGTTCAGAGCTAGGAACTATCATGGAGAATTGAATAAATGGGGAAGATTTCACAAAAACTGAGAGACTTGAACTGAGTCTTGTATAAAAGGTAGTGCTTAAAAAAGAAAAAGAAGGTGGCATTACATAGAGGGGCAGGTGACTAGAACAAAAATGTTGAGATAGGGATGTGGATGAAAAGGCTGAGAAAGGAAAGCTATCTTCAACTAGATGTCTAACATTGTGGAAGGAAGACTAGATTAATTCTATGTAGTCCCAAAAGATAGAAGGAAGACTAGACACTGAAATTTACCAATTGATGAGATTGGTTCTTTTGGAGAAATAATATGAGTTTATGTTAGAGATGAAGAAAAGAACCAAGTTTGAATCAGTCAAAGATCTTGAACTTTATTCTATATAAAGTATTCAAGGGACATAAAGCATAAGTTTGGGGAACTTAATCTGGCATTGATTGATACCACAAACTGCACAGGGAAAAGAAAGACATGATTTTTAAAATTTCTATAGTTTAGGGTGAAGATGATAAGGACCTAATCTACATTAGAAATAATATGAATAAAAGAAGGAAATCCATTCTCTCTATGAAAGTAGCATTGACAAAACTTGGAAACTGATTGGATATAGAGAGTTGACATGGAGAAAAGACTGAAAATTTACTTCAAGTCAATTAATTTCAATACTAGAAGGTTGAGAGAGAAGTCTGAAGGAAAGAGACTTTAGCAGGGGTCCTCAAACTTTTTAAATAGGGGTCCATTTCACTGTCCCTCAGACTGTTGGAGGGCAGGACTATAATAAAAACAAAAACTTTGTTTTGTGGACCTTTAAATAAAGAAACTTCATAGCCCTGGGTGAGGGGGATAAACGTCCTCAGCTGCTGCATCTGCCCCCCCCCCTCCCCAGCCATAGTTTGACCTCTGCTTTAAGGGAAAAGATGATGGGTTCCAGTTTGGACATGCTGAGTTTGAGATATTGATGAGATAGTAGATATCACAGCCAGCAGCTGGCAATGGACTCCTAGAAGAGAGACACAGGATATATATATATACATTCCGGTGTCACTTATTTAAGAGTTTAACCTGTAGACCAGTTAGATGTTACAGGTGGATAGAGTGCCAAGTTTGTAGTCAGGAAGACTCATCTTGCTGAGTTCAAACCCTGTCTCAGACACTTAACTAGTGACTCTGAGTGAATCACTTCACCCTATTTGCCTCAGTTTCCTCATCTGTAAAATAAGCTGAGGGAGGATATAGCAAATCACTCCAATATTTTTTCCAAGATATTCTTTGCTAAGAAAAACCAAGTAAAGTCATAAAGAATCAGACATGACTGAAAATAGCTGGATAATGATTTTACCTATAAGAATAATGAAATCCTCAGGAGAATGATTGAAAAGAGTAGAGAGTCCTGAACAGAGTCTTGAGCAAATAGTCATCCTAAGGAGATGGGAGATAGATTATCACATGGATCCTTGAATATATTCTCTTAAAGAAGAGCTCACTCAGGTTATAAAAATGGGTTTTCTTTTTCACAATTGATCATTAGGATATGGTACTGTAGTTTTTACAGAATAGCAATGTGGCACAAAACGTAGGAGAAAGGGAAAGCATCTCCCCAGTCCCAGAGTTGTACTACTCATAAAAGGTGAGAGCATGAAGTAAAGGCAAGTGTTTGATTTTTTTTAATAGTTATCAGTAAAAAAAAAGAACATTCTGGCTGTCATGTTCTTAGCCTCCAGTGTTTCAAGATTGCTAGTGTGCTGCTTCAGGGCATTTATGTTTTGAAAAGCTCTAAGGAGCAAAGAAGATAAGGGAGCACACAAAAAATAATTTTGAAACTCTCATTCAAACCAAACACTGGAATCATGGAATGAGAGAAGAGTGATAGGAGAAAATCTCTCTTTTCATTCAGCTCTGTTTACTTTAAATATTATCATGAGGTTAAATCATACATGAGCGCATGTGTATATGTATGGGGGGGAGGTGGGGTGTATAAAGGAAAGGGATATATTGGTTATAATATAAATACACACAAAGAGAGAAACATAACCTTACATAAAATTTTTCTGCTCCTGGCAAGTTTCTGTTCATATCCTATAACTACCACATCTGTCACAAGTTAGTCAATTTATATTCTAACAGAACACTACAGGTAATTAGGGGACATAATGGATTGAATGCTGGAACTGGAGTCAGGAAGACTTGAGTTCAAATCTGAATCACAATGGATTGGATGCCCATCAGTTGGGGAATGGGTAAATAAATTATAGTATGTGAAGGTAATGGAATATTATTATTTTATAAGAAATGATGAGCAGGCTAATTTCAGAAAAGCCTGGAAAAACTTACATTACTGATTCTGAGTGAAGTGAGCAAAACCAGTTTCACCTTTTGTTTGTTTGTTTGCTTGATTTGTTTGGTTTTCATGGTTTTTCTTTTTTGTTCTGATTTTTCCTTCAAAAAAATAACTAATAGTTAAACATGTTTAAAATGATTTTACATGCATAACCTATATCAGATTTCTCTCAGTTTGGGGAAGGGGAAGGTAAAGTAAAAAGGGAGAAAAAAAATTGGGGACTCAAAATCTTACAAAATGAATGTTGAAAAGTGTCTTTATATGTAATTGAAAAAATAAAATACTATTGAATTTTTAAAATTTTTTTTAAAAATGAAAAACTTTGAGTTGTCTTCCTTAATTTACTTCATCTATAAAATGGTAATAATAATAGTATCTGTGTCCTAAGGGTGTTGTGAATATCAAATAAGATAATATTTATAAAATATCTGACATAGTGCCTGAGACATAATAGCTACTTAATAAACGCTTATTTCATGGGAGTTTTTTAGATTAATTTAATAAACCCAAATAGAGAAACAGAGAGTCAGAGAGAGACTGTGCAAAAATGTGATGGGAAGAAATTATTTATTTTTTGGTATTCTCTTCACTCCTTTTCCCACCTTCTACTCCCAACACACACACACACACACACACACACACACACACACACACACAGCTATTAGTTATAACCTCTAAGCAAGCTACAGTCAAGGTGTCAGGGATTCTTTCCCAAAGAAAAAGTGTGATACATATATTTAGAAGTCATATAATACCCATGTGCAAATCATTCTGAGTTCATACACATCTAGGAATCAAACTGGGCCCCATTTGGAGAACGATTATCAAGCCCGACAGGAGCACAAATGTTGCTCATTTTCAAAACTCCATCACATTGTGTACTTGGGTAATAAACACAGAGCTGGGTATTCAGTATCAAATCCCTGATTTTATTCTCAGAGGGCTTTCAGGGTCTATTGATTCCCAAGGTTCTTAACCTATTTGAGTTTGTCCTGGTTCTCTCTGGGACTCTGGTCAAGTCTGTGGATGCCTTCTCAGAATAACACTGATAAATGAATAGAATAAATTACATAGTACTGGAAAGAAAATCAATTATATTTAAATATAGTTATAGAAATATTTCACAAGTTCACAGACCATAGGATAAGACCTCCTGATATAGTCCAGCAGATGAAGAACTTAGGTCCAGAGAATTTAAGAAACTTGTCTTAAGTCTTACAACTAGTTAGTGGCAGAGGATTTGCCCCATAGACTACAGGCCTATGGATAGCCTAAGAAATTATGTGTACTGTATCAAATTACTACGTCTGAGAGGGTAGCCTACGGCACTAAGAACTAACTAAACAGCTGTTCTGTGACAAATGCATTTGCTAAAAACCTTCTTTTTCAATGTTACCCTGGAAATGTCCAGAGGTCACAAAGGAACTCCAAATAATGCAGAAGCACCCCAATAACCCCAAATAATAAGTGACCACTTTAAAAGAGGTATTACAGTCTTTGATACATCTGCCCCATCTAATGCCAGAGTACCTTTAGAGCTGGTTATCCAGGATCCAATGTATAAAGATCCTGTTACTATCAACTAGATTCAAATGAGATGAGACTCAAAGATTTGAAGAATTAATTAACATTCTCTTCATTGAAACTGAAAAATATTCACAACATAACATTTACACTTCGTTTGTTGTTGTTTGCTTGAATTTTATTTTCTTTCTCATTTTTTTTCCTTTTTGATCTTACTCTTCTTGTGCAGCAAGATAATTATACAAATACATATGCCTATTTTGGATTTACACATATTTTACCATGTTTAACATAAATTGGATTGCTTGCCATCTAGGAGAGGGGGTAGGGGAAAAGGGGGAAAATTGGAACACAAGGTTTTGCTAGGGTCAGTGATAAAAAATTGTCCTTGTATATGTTTGAAAATAAAGAGCTTCAATAAAAAATTATGGATATAATAATTGGCAAACTCTGGTTAAAACAAACAAGAGCTGAGTGGTAAGGATTTATAGAGACAATGTACAAGATATCCTATAGAGACTAGGTCATATGTAAATCTATGATGAAGGCTCATGTTTTGTCTGGGGATGATCTAGGGCTGTGTACTATAAAAAAATTTTGAACTTGTCTTGGGCTGGTCTCGGAATGCAGTCAAATCTCATACTAACTTCAATGAAACTAGAAAGCACATTAACAGAAGCTCAGCTTTCATATATTGGGCATCTCATGTGCTTAGTCCTTTTAAACATGGTCAATATTTTATTCTATTTTATGCCTAATTTTTTCCCTTATCAAAAATAATAGTAATAATAATAAATGCTGGGTCTCTTCACTATCTTCATATTAACAAGATTGTCATAGAAATACTCGTTAGGGGATTTGATGCTTCAGAATGTTGAATTTCTAAAATCTGGCTCTGATTATCCATTATGAAAAACAGAGGCAGTTGATCACTACTTCCAATGTGCTCCTCTAAATCACAGGAGCTGCTCTCAAAGATGAAAATGAGTATCAGTCATCCAAGATGGCAAAGAGATATCCACAGAGTGAATTACATCTCAATTAATTGAAAAGTGCTTTCTGAGGTCAAGAAATCCCACAATTACTTTGATAGAGATTCAAGCTGATCAAAAAAGATATCTAAGAATTGCTTCTAAAATAAGCAATGTAACAAGTGTCATTTAGCTTAGTATTTATTCCTTAGAGATGCTTATCTATGAGGTGAAGAAGTAAAGAAAAAGAGACAAAGAATTCACTCAATGCTTAAATAAATGCAAAATTCACAATAAAACTGTACCCTGCAGCCTCTGTATTTTTCAATGATGTGTAGTCCTTAATTATCCATATTCAATTCATTTCAATAAAATGTATTGAGTATCTGTTATATGTTATTACTGAGAAAGAATATCCTACAGTTGAAAAGATACTTTTTTAAAGTAAGAAGAGCTGATTCAAATTTAATGCCTTAACTTTACTTTATTACTGTGGTATTGGTGGAGGGGTAAGATTCTGATAATGAGCTTCCCCCACTGATAACACAACAAGTCCTTTGTTCATTCCCAAATATACCTAGTGATCTCTAAGATTCTTTTGAATTCCAAATCCTAGATAGTTGTGAATAGATCTATTTAGTCATAAGTTCTTAAGCTGATTGGTTATTGACATACCATAGGCCAGCAGTAGCATCTTTATGTGAAAAGGATAAGTATTCACTTCTCTCCATTCTTTCTTTTCTTGATCAACTTTTCTTGTCAGCAGCAGCATTTTTATGTGAAAAGGATAAGTATTCACTTCTCTCCATTCCGTCTTTTCTTGATCAACTTTTCTTGATGGATTTGATATGATGTCTCACAGTCAACTGACAATTAAGTGTCTACTATGTGTTAGGTACCATAGTGCACAACAACCAATGGAAACAAGTGCTGGCCCAAATATTAAGGCCCTTTAATAAATGAGGGTATATATAATAGAAATTAAACTACAAGATTAAAAAGAAATTTAATATATACTACCTGCTCTTTTGGTAGGCTATTTATGAACTTTCCCTGGAATAAAAAAGAGAAATTCCATACACATAAAGCACAGATTAATCTATACTGATTAAAGTTTGCCCTCTAGTGAATGTTTATAGAACCCTTCACAATTTACAGGCATACCCCACTTTACAAAAGGGCCAAATTTAAAAAAAAAAGAATCTTGCATATCTTGTTTCAGTTGAAATGCAATGAAGTACTTAGTATTTAAAAGATTTTCTGTGAATAACACTTTTGTAAAGAATTTCTGTCAAGGTAAATGATCAGTTCCAATGCATTCTTTATGAAAATCCAAATTTTCTTTCTTTTTTCAGGTAAGGAATTTTCTGTGTATTTCACTGACAATTGTGAACCATTGATGGGTTTGAACCATAGTGGCTTTTTTATTAAAGTTTTTTTTTTTTAATTTCCAAAACACATGCACAAATAACTTGCAAAATCCTATTCCAAAATTTTTCCCTCCCTTTCTCCCACTACCTCCCTAGACAGCAAGCAATCCATGTCAGACATGTGTAATTACTCTATACATATCTCCAGAATTATCATGCTGCACTAGAAAAATCATATCAAAAATGGAAAAAATGAGAAAGAAAACAAAATGCAAGCAAACAACAACAAAAAGTGAAAATACTCAAGTTGTGATACACTCACTCTCCATAGTCCTTTCTCTGGGTGCAGATGGCTCTCCTCATCACAACACCATTAGACCTGTCCTGAATCACCACACTGGAAAAGAGCCATGTCCATCAGAATTGATCATCATATAATCTTGCTGTTATCATGTAAAATGTTCACCTGGTTCTACTTACTTCACTCAGTATCAGTTCTTGTGAGTCTCTCCAGGGCTCTCTGAAATCATCCTGCTGATAATTTCTTATAGAACAATAATATTCCTTAACATTCATCTACCATAACTTATTCAGCCATTCTCCAACTGATAGACAGCCACTCAGTTTCCAGTTTTCTTGCCACTACAAAAAGGATTGCCACAAACATTTTGTACATGTGGGTCCTTTTCCAGTAGAAACCCTGCTGGATCAAAGGGTATGCACAGTTTGATAACCCTTTAGGCATAGCTCCAAATTGCTTCCACAATGGTTGAGTCAGTTCACAACTCCACAGCATGGTAAATACTTACCAGTTTTCCCACATTCCCTCCAACCTTCATCATTATCTTTTCTTATCATTTTAGGTAATCTAAGAGATATGTAGTTTTACCTCAGAGTTGTCTGAATTTGCATTTCTCTAATCAAAGTGATTTTGAGTTCCTCTTGATATGACTAGAAATGTTCATATCCTTTGACCATTTATCAATTGGAGAATGGCTTGAATTCTTATGAATTTGAATCAATTCTCTATATATTTTAGAAGAGAGGCCTTTAACAGAACCTTTGAATATAAAACTTTCCCCCAATTTATTGCTTCCCTTTTAATCTTATCTGCATTGGTTTTGTTTGTACAAAACCTTTTTAATTTAATAAACTCAAAATTTTCCATTTTGCATTCCACAATGTACTCTAGTTGTTCTTTGGCCAGAAATTCCTTCCTTCTCCACAGATCTGAGAGGTAAACAATCCTTTGTTCTTATTTCCTTATATTGTAACTCTTCATGTCTAAATCATGAACTCATTTTGACCTTATCTTGGTAGAGTGTTAGGTATGGGTCAATGTCTAGTTTCTGCCATATTAATTTCCAATTTTCCCAGCAGTTTTTGTTGAATACTGAGTTCTTATATGAGAAGCTGCAGTCTTTGGGTTAATCAAACACTAGATTAGCATAGTCATTGACTATTATGTCTAATCTATTCCACTGACCATCTACTCTATTTCTTATCCCCTACCAAACAGTTTTGATAATCACTACTTTATAATATAGTTTTAGGTCTGGTACAGTTAGGCCACTTTTATTTGCATTATTTTTCATTAATTCAATTGAAATTCTTGATCTTTTGTTCTTTCAGATGAACTTTGTTATTAGAAAATCCAAATTTTCAAATACAATTTGTATAAAGTAGGTTACCCCAATATCTCATGACTCCTCATGACTGATTATCTTATTCTAGGTTGCCTTTTAATTATGGAGGTACCAATAATAAACATGATCATCAAAACTACTAGCACAGTCATACATGGCCATCTCCAGCAATGAGATGAACCAAATCAGTTCCAATAGAGCAGTAATGAATTGAATCAGCTATACCCAGCGAAAGACCTCTGGGAGATGACTAAGAACCATTACATAGAATTCCCAATCCCTATATTTATGCCCACCTGCATTTTTTATTTCCTTCACAGGCTAATTGTATAATATTTCAGAGTCCGATTCTTTTTGTACAGCAAAATAACTGTTTGGACATGTATACTTATATTGTATTTAATTTATGCTTTAACATATTTAACATATATTGGCCAACCTGCCGTCTGGGGGAAAGGATGGGGGGAAGGAGGGGAAAAATTGGAACAAAAGATTTGGCAATTGTCAGTGCTGTAAAATTACCCATGCATATAACTTGTAAATAAAAAGGTATAATAAAAAAAATAGCAGTCATAAATAAATAATGATAAAAGCTGATATTTACATAGTACTAATTATATGCCATGCACTGTGCTAGGCCTTTTACAATTATCAACTTATTTGATCCTCAGAGGAATGATGGAAGGTAGGTGCTATTGTTATCCCCATTTCACACATGAAGAATATGAGGCAGGAAAAGTGTTTAAGTGACTTGGTCAGGGTCAATCAGTTAGTAAGTGTCTGATATTAAACTTGAAATCAGGTCTTCCTGATTTATGGTTCTTTACTCTATCCAATATGTCAACTATCTTCCCTTCTCACTTGTTTAACTATGACCTATGATTTCACTGGTGTAATTCCCAGTGAAAAACACTCCCTCCAGTAATACAGGAGAGGGGGCAAGTAATGAAAGACATAAGTAACTTGTGTCACACAATCAGAATGTATCAAAGGTGAGTCTTGAACCTATATTGTATCTAGACGTCTATGAACTCTCCCATACTGTCTCTCTTATCAGTTTCTATTTTATAGGGAAGGACATTGAAAGTCAGAGAGTTTATGTGACCTCCTAAGGGTTAATAAATATTCTTTAGAAAAGGGCAATATTCCCCACTATCACCGTTACTATTTAATATTGTATTAGAAACGCTAGCTATAGCAATAAGAGCTGAGAAAGAGATTAAAGGAATAAGAATAGGCAATGAGGAAGCCAAATTATCACTCTTTGCCGATGACATGATGGTATACTTAGAGAATCCCAGAGATTCTGCTAAAAAGTTATTAGAAATAATCCACAACTTTAGCAAAGTTGCTGGTTATAAAATAAACCCACATAAGTCATCAGCATTCTTATATATCACTAACAAAATCCAACAGTCAGAGTTACAAAGAGAAATTCCATTTAAAGTAACTACTGATAATATAAAATATTTAGGAATCTATCTGCCAAGGGAAAATCAGAAACTTTATGAGCAAAATTACAGACCACTTTTCACACAAATTAAGTCTGATCTAACCAATTGGAAAAATATTAAATGCTCTTGGATAGGGCGAGCAAATATAATAAAGATGACAATATTACCTAAACTAATCTATTTATTTAGCGCTATACCAATCAGACTCCCAAAAAACTATTTTAATGACCTAGAAAAAATAACAACAAAGTTCATATGGAAAAACAAAAGGTCAAGAATTTCAAGGGAATTAATGAAAAAAAAATCAAATGATGGTGGCTTAGCTGTACCAGATCTAAAATTATATTATAGAGCAGCAGTTACCAAAACTATTTGGTATTGGCTAAGGAATAGATTAGTTGATCAGTGGAATAGATTAGGTTCAAGGGATAAAACAGTCAACAAATATAGCAACCTAGTCTTTGACAAACCCAAAGATCCCAGCTTTTGGGATAAGAACTTACTGTTTGATAAAAATTGCTGGGAAAATTGGAAACTAATATGGCAGAAACTAGGCATTGATCCATACTTAACGCCGTACACCAAGATAAGGTCAAAATGGGTTCATGACCTAGGCATAAAGAATGAAATTATTAATAAATTAGAGGAACATAGGATAGTTTACCTCTCAGACCTGTGGAAGGGGAAGGTCTTTATGACCAAAGCAGAACTAGAGATCATTACTGATCACAAAATAGAAAATTTCGATTATACCAAACTGAAAAGTTTTTGTACAAACAAAACTAATGCAGACAAGATTAGAAGGGAAGCAATAAACTGGGAAAATATTTTTACAGTCAAAGGTTCTGATAAAGGCCTCATTTCCAAAATATATAGAGAATTAACTCTAATTTATAAAAAATCAAGCCATTCTCCAATTGAAAAATGGTCAAAGGATATGAACAGACAATTCTCAGATGAAGAAATTGAAACTATTTCTAGTCATATGAAAAGATGCTCCAAGTCATTATTAATCAGAGAAATGCAAATTAAGACAACTCTAAGATACCACTACACACCTGTCAGATTGGCTAAGATGACAGGAAAAAATAATGATGATTGTTGGAGGGGATGTGGGAAAACTGGGACATTGATTCATTGTTGGTGGAGTTGTGAACGAATCCAACCATTTTGGAGAGTAGTTTGGAACTATGCTCAAAAAGTTATCAAACTGTGCATACCCTTTGATCCAGCAGTGTTACTACTGGGATTATATCCCAAAGAGATTATAAAGAAGGGAAAGGGACCTGTATGTGCACGAATGTTTGTGGCAGCCCTTTTTGTAGTGGCTAGAAACTGGAAACTGAATGGATGTCCATCAGTTGGAGAATGGCTGAATAAATTGTGGTATATGAAAATTATGGAATATTACTGTTCTGTAAGAAATGACCAACAGGATGATTTCAGAAAGGCCTGGAGAGACTTACACGAACTGATGCTGAGTGAAATGAGCAGGACCAGGAGATCATTATATACTTCAACAACAATACTATATGATGACCAGTTCTGATGGACCTGGCCATCCTCAGCAACGAGATCAACCAAATCATTTCTAATGGAGCAGTAATGAACTGAACTAGCTATACCCAGAAAAAGAACTCTGGGAGATGACTAAAAACCATTACATTGAATTCCCAATCCCTATATTTATGCACACCTGCATTTTTGATTTCCTTCACAAGCTAATTGTACAATATTTCAGAGTCTGATTCTTTTTGTACAGCAAAATAACGTTTTGGTCATGTATACTTATTGTGTATCTAATTTATATTTTAATATATTTAACATCTACTGGTCATCCTGCCATCTAGGGGAGGGGGTGGGGGGGTAAGAGGTGAAAAATTGGAACAAGAGGTTTGGCAATTGTTAATGCTGTAAAGTTACCCATGTATAAATCCTGTAAATAAAAGGCTATTAAATTAAAAAAAAAAAAAAAAAAAAAAAGGGCAATATTCAAACTTAAATTTCTCTCGACTCCAAGTCAAACAATAAATTCTTTCTCTTCTCAATATCCTCAGTAAAACTTATGAGATACTGCTCTGCTGTTGCTGCTACTGCTGATTGCCTTCAGGGTACCACAATATGCATTTCTATACGTTCATTTCTATGTCACAGTATTTCAATATTCATTAAATATTTCTGTAATCTGCATCTCAAAAATATTCTTTTTTAACAGGAAAAATATATTTTAATTTGCTCACAGTTCATCAGTTTTCTCTCTCTCTAGGGAACAAGAGCATATTTCATCATAAGTTCTTTGGAAATGTCTTAAATCATTGTATTGATTGGAGTAGCTAATTTCTTTCACAGTTGATCATCATTACAACAATACTCTTAGTGTACACAAGGATTTCCTTCTTAATCTTGCATCTGATAATCTCTCTCTTATATATATATATATATATATATATATATATATATATATATACATTTTTATATATTTATTTATTTATTTAAATCACAACTCTCATCATTTCTTATAGCAGAATAGTATTCCATCACACTCATATGCCACAACTTGTTCAGCCATTCCCCAGCTTACAATCATCCCCTCAAAAGAATAATATTTTTAAAAGGTATCTAAGAAGAGAAAACTCTACATTAAGATAACTTATTTGTCATTTTCTAAAGCACTATTCCCAAAACTGAGAGAAGAGTTAACTTCTCCTTTTGACTCATCCTTAAATGAAATCCTTTTTTACCATCCATGACTTGCCAAATTGCTACCAGAAAAGTAACTCAGATGTCACCAATTTAATTCCTGTTTTACTGCACAAACAAGGTAGAAACAAAGGGCTAAGGAGGAAACCTTGTTGGAGGAAAAGCAAGTAATTAGAAAAAAGGAGACAAAAAGCATCATGACAAAGTATTAAATAAGATGAAAGGCAAATGGGTTTGCATTTGAAAAACGACACATTTTAAACCATTCTACTGCATTAAAGTCTTGCTTTAAAAACAATGTTTCATCAATCCTCCTTGACATCCATGATAATGACAAAATATTCTCACACATTTTCACATGTAATATTTTCTAAATGGTATAATAAAGGCTGTCAGGTGCCCCCCTGCACACTCCCAGAAAAGTACTGTCCTTTGTTCTGTGCAGTATTGCATTTGCACATTATAGGACTATGAAATATTTACAAAGGGAAGGCTAAATCAATACAGCTTTAAAATTTGCACTGCAGTCTTCAGGGACTTATATCATCTTGATTTAATGAAGTACAAGGAGGAAGAATGTTGACACATAGGAAAAATATTTCGTTTCCTTCTTTAGTGTACATACAGAGTAGACTTTGTTGGTGGCTCATGCAAATAATTATTACACTTTATATCCCTCGACTATTATTTGAGACACCATACACTGCAAAATAGAAATGGCCTTAAAAAGAAAAAAAAAAGAAAAAAAGAAAAAATGTTATCTATCATAATGAAGAAACAGTTTTTATTTAACTTGCCTTGATTATTAGAGAGCTTATACTTATAAATCATTCTTTGGACTTTAAAAAGTCACTTAATTTAGCAGTGTTCAGCAAATTATTCAAGAGAAAGGATCCAAATATATCAGAAATGAGAAAATGTGACACAAAGGATATATTTTCATCTTCTGAATTGATTATTTATGCTTATAAGCACTCATTAGTGTAAATTAGAGTCACATCCATAAATTCCACCATAGCAATAGCAGACTGTATTCATTTCCAGGCATTGAATTCTCACTTTCTCCCTGCATAAATGACTAATCTTACAGTTTTCTCTATTGTGGTATATTAATGAGAAAGTCCAAAGGGGTAGGGGGAGGTGTTGGATTATTAGAAGAAATATTTCTTGAATTAAAATATAAAATATGCTAATGATAAGAGTTTATGAAGTGGAATTAATTAAGTCTGACTCAAGTTTGGCATAAAAAATATAGCTTGTTTCTTGTATGGAAATATTTGCAAAGTGCTCAGCACAGTGCACATAGTAGGATCTTTATAAATGTTTATTCCTTTTCCCTTTCTTAAACTTGCCAGTTGAATAAACAAAGGTCTGTTCTGCCCCTTGGCAGTTTTGTGACCTCGGATCAGCCTCAGTTTTCTTATCCTAAAAATGTAGATAATGTCCAACTTCTAAAACATTATTATGGGAATCAAATGAGATCATCCTTTGAAAATGAAAAGGTGCTTTAAAAAAAAAGACTATCTAAACTCCATAAATGTTACTTAAGTTTATTCTGTCAAACACCAAAGGTAAAACAATGTATGTTATCAATACTTAATAATTCTATTGAATTTATTTAGATAATTGATTTAAATAATCTGATTTCTTTAATTCAGTCTTGATAAATTTAAATTTTTATGCACATTGAAAGTTACAAAATTATTATTCTAAATTATTAGCCAAATTTGACCAACGTTTTCCACCTAATAGATTAGATGTAACTATTCATAGTCTCAAAGTTTTAGATTGTAGTTCTCCAATTCAGTTTGCTGCCATTACAATCCCCACTTTCCATTCAGAGTCTGTTGGGATTCTTAGAGAAACAGCTGATGTCAGCAGTGCCTTCTACTCTGGAATCAAGGTGATGCTAGCATTCCTGCATGCATATGTGGAAATGCAAGCAAACATGCAAATATGCATACATAGCCATGACTTAAGGCTTCAAGAAAATGAAAAGTGACTTGTCCTCACAAAATAGTTGAGAACCCCTGAGGCTTTCTAAATTTGAGGCTACCAATGATTCGTAAAATAGAGAGAATGGAATTATTATTTCCACTATTCCCCTCCAATGGTCCAGGTAATAAAGCATTGGCTCCACTCTCATTTTCTGTTATTGTTAAATTTGATAAATGTTATTAAGTAATAAAAAATTCAAATTAGGATTTCACAAGGATATACATTCAAATACTAGAATCATACTATTGATTTCCCATCTCCCAAATAATGATTTTTTAAATAAGTTTATTGATAA
Source organism: Sarcophilus harrisii (assembly GCF_902635505.1). Taxonomy (NCBI): domain Eukaryota; kingdom Metazoa; phylum Chordata; class Mammalia; order Dasyuromorphia; family Dasyuridae; genus Sarcophilus; species Sarcophilus harrisii. The sequence continues at coordinate 322,933,037 of NC_045426.1, read as the reverse complement.
TCTTTAGTTTTTACAACTCCTTCATTTCCAAATATATCTTTCCCAAAATGCTGAAACAAAGAACAAACACTTGTTTGTCCTTGAAACAAAGGATGAACAAGAAAGGGAAAAAAAGCAGTTAAGCAAAACAAACCAATACTTTGACTCTGCAATGTTCCATGCCTGTAGTCCCCAACTTTTACAATGAGAAAAAGGAACTGCTTTTTCTCATTTCTTCGTCAACCTATTACAATGATCAGTCAAGCTTGGTCATTATAATTACATAGAAGTAATCTTTCCCTCCCTTTTTCATTCTTTCCATTTTCATTGCATGGACTCTGCTTTCAAAGGATAACCCCAATATCAGTGTATGTATATTTTTCTTTCTTAAAAATCCATGTTATTGATGCATTTTGCCTTTATGTAAATTATTTCTTTTTAGTATTCTTTTCATATATTTACTACAGTAGTAGTGTACATTATTCCCTTGGTCCTGCTTATTCTATTCTTGATATATTCATTTAAGTCTCCATCTTTATCTTATTTCCTCATATTTGTTCTTTCTTAATAAATGTATTCTATTCCAAATATCATCATTGAATTTCAGAATTAGAAAGGAGTTCCATTATAGAGCTTACATAGTCCAACTTTTGCCTCACAGGAATCCCTGTTACAATTTATCATACAAACCATCTTTGACTTTTGTTTGAAGACCTCCAGAGCCAGCATTATACAGTAGAAAGGTACTGAACTAGAAGTGATAGAAACTGAGGTCACATCACAAATCTTCTACTTCATGTCTATGTGGCTTCAAGAAACTCACTTAACCTCTCTAAGAGCCAAATTCTTCCCCTATTAAATTAGAAGATTAGATTGTATCATTTCTGAGGTCCCCTCCAATCCTTTATCTATGGTCCAATGATTGTAGCTCACCAGATAACCCATTCTATTTTTGGTGATAGAGCTAATCATTAGAAGGTTCATTAAGCTTAAATTCACCTTTTTCCTACTTCCATCCATTGCTTTTAGTTCAGGCCTGTGGAGCCCAACAGAATAAGTCTCTTCCCTATAGACATAATTTTTCAAGTATTTGAAGGTAATTTTCCTGATTCTGTTCTTCCTAATCCCTTTCTCCCCCTAATTCATTCCCCATTCTTCTCCAATTTAAATATTCCTGATTCCTTTTGTTTTTTTCTCATAGGACATAGATTCCACCTATGAAAATCTTCAGATTATCAATGTTCTTTCTAAAAAAAATAAAAACTGGATCCAAAATTGATCACAATAATCTATATATGATCTAATTAAAACAAATTATCATAGGACTATAGATTGCTTATTTCTAAAAGCTGCCCCTCTCTCAGTGGAGTTCAAGGATGCATTAGCTTTTTTGACTGCTATATCAACATTATAGACTGATATTGAACTTTCAATTCACTAAAATTTCCAGATGTGTTTAAGACAAATTTCTGTTCAATTATTCTTCTCCCATCTTATACCTATGAGATCAATTTCTAAACTCCAAATGTATAACTAAATTTATCCCTATTTAATTACTTAGTAAATTCACTCAAGTGTTTTGACTTCTCAAAATCTTTTTGGATTATGACTCTATAATTCTATGTGTTACTTATTTTATTCCTTTCTAAGATTGCATCATCTAAAAATGTAATAATCATATTTTCTATGTGTTGATCCAAATTGTTGATAAACATCTTAAAAAGCATAGGACAAGCACAGATACCTAAAGCCTTCTATTCCTCCTTCCAAGTCAATATAGAATTATTGACCACTATACTAGAATACCACCATTCAATTAGTTTGAAATGGACTTAATTTCCAAGCAGTCATCCTATAGCACTCAATTTGTTTTACTATGCCCACTATTAAAATATAATTTTAAAAAACACAGATTAAATACCTATTATGTGCAAGGGAATCATTCTAGTTATTAATGATTTCTCATTTTGTTATTATATATTAGTTGAAACAGTTGAAATAGCTTCCTTATGCCATCTGAACATGGGAATATGATTTGGGATTTTAAACTGAAAATATAATCAAAATGTTTTTTACCATATTAAAATCAGTAATATCTTTGTGTAATATTTAGCTTCTATCTATTTCCCACTCACACTAAAGATTCTGAATTTTTTATTGTCTGAATTGTAATTTCATTGATTCAAGGATCCCTGGATTAGGAAACTCTTCTATCGATGTAAATGTGGAATTATTATATAATTTGTAGAGTTAGAGATTTTTCTGTTGGAATAAGAGGTCAAGGAAGTTGTCATAATCATATAGCAAGTATGTCAGAAGGACTTTGAAGTTTTTACTAATTTTGAGACTGGTCTCCTATGCCATAATTTTTTATCAGGGTACACACTGATCTTATAATTCAGTAAAAATACTTACTTCTGAGTATCCTCGGTGCTTAGCATAGTGTCTGGCACATAGAAGGCACTTAATAAATATTTATTAACTGACTGATCTAACACTACCAATTTTGCTCATATTCAGAAAAACAAATAATACTCATTATTCTTTCTTTTTTTTCTCCTTCCCTCTATTTCAATTACTTTCCTTATGACTTCCTTTTAACATAGTTTCCCATAAAATGTTATTTTCTAGAGCAATAACATAATTTACATTTAAGCTTTTTCTGTTTATCAGATTCCTACAAAATATTATTAGGCAAGTTTCACAAGAATACATTGCACATGTTTTCAGACTTTTTTTTTTGGCTGAGGAGGCAATTGGGGTTAAGTGACTTGCCTAGGGTCACACAGCTAGAACGTGTTAAGTGTTTGAGACCAGATTTGAACTCAGCTACTCCTGATTTCAGGATGGTACTCTAACCACTGTGCCACAGCTGCTCCCAGACTTTTTTAGTATATTGATTATGTAGATTTTCCCTGTTCTTTTCTTCTTTGTCTTTAAAAAATACTACTGATTACATAAAACAGCTCTCTTGGAAGGAAAAAGGAAAGCATTCTGGAAGAAATTATTATATAAAAATAATAAAACTATCAATAAAACATATTTTAAAATTATTAGGCTCCTGTAACATACTGCATAATTTTTCTAAAGACACATTCAGTAAGCTGAATTAGTCTTTTTAGAAAACCAATTTTTTCCTTATGAATTTTCTCCCTCCTTTTCTCCTAACTTCATCCAAAAAATGTACGAATTCTATTTGATGAAGATTAAAGCCCTTCTTTTCCAGGACACATTAAGTAACTTCAGGTCAAATCAACTACCTCACCTTAGCTCATTGTCTTAAATTTAATTCTGGGGTCAAAGTAATTCAATCCTGGGCCACTTTACAATGATCATCTGTTTGCTTACTTTGAGTACTTATTAATACTTCTCATGACAAGGATGCCTGTGCACTATTATCTAGAATAAGATTCTTATGCATATCAAATATTAGATAATAATGATTTTTGCTTACGACAAAAGCAGTATTTCTCAAACCTATGACCTGGAGGTGAGAGACTTTAAATTCCCTTAGTAACCTCTTGAACCAATAGTCTCCCCACTGTGAAGTCCATGGAAAACGGTGCATCTGTTGCTAATATATAATCTTAATGTTCCAACCATCTGCTTAAATAAAAAACAGCATCAGAAGGCTTGAAGAGGCATGTCCTTCCAGCTAGAACCACCAGAGAAACAAATTAAAGATTAAAAAGCCTGGAATGCTGCCTCTACAAAGTCAAGAGAAGCCTGTGACAACTTTGGATGTATTATTTTTAACTTACTAATATTATTTTCTTTGATAAGGACATAATTTTCTTTTTTTACTGTAAAGTACTAGCCAAATTTCACAAAAGCCTCAAGCACCTTAAAAAAAATGTACCATTAGAATGAAGAAGCTGGTGTCCTGGGTTCAGGCAATTCTACCATTTTAGCTGTTGGACCAGGGATGTAACACAGCTGGGGGTAAGAGAGGCCCATTTGGTTAAGCACCATATCCAATATCACATTTCCAGCTGTGAACATGAGATTAATCACTTACAGGCAGAGATCATGGGTCAATATATAACATCCAAAGCCCAATTTTATGAGCACATGTACCCTTGCATTCCTTAAACTCTAGTTAGAGATTTGAGCTTTGCTTCTCCTTTTGTTTGGAAAATGCTTCACTCCTCCTTTGTTTTGGTTTGAACTTAATGTTTGTTCCTGTGGTCATGTATGGCAACCCTAGAAGGTGATATCTGAAGAGCAATTATGAGTAGTGACTTCCCACATACAAGCAAACTTCTCATGTGTCCTCCTGAGTTTGAACAGAACCATATTTTCTGAATTGTATTTCCATTCTGCTGCCACTCTATAAGATATATTAATTACTATGTACTTTATATATTTCTTACAGGAAGGTTAGTTCCACAATTTCATTAAATTGCAAGCAGGGGACACATCTGGAGGTTTTGAATCAAACCAAGCAGTGCAGAAAGCATATACATCCTGTAACTCATAAGCTGTTATGAGGAAACAAGCAGTTTTCACTGACATTAAACATCTATAGCATATACCTGTGATAGGCAGCTTAAAAAAACTGCCTGGAAGATCAAAAATTTAAAGCTAAAAGAGTTCAGAGGTCATCTAGTTCACTAAGCAGTTAAGTGGCACAGTGTGCAGGACACTGAGTCTGGCATTAGGAAAATTTAAATTCAAATCCAAACTCAGAAACTTGCTGTATGACCCTGAGTAAGTCACATATAGTCCATTTGTCACAGTTTCCTCATAAAATGGGATGAAAATAGCACCAGTCTCCTTTCTTTTGTTGCCATTGTTCTTTTTTCTCCTAGGATTTTTGTGAGAACTAAAAACACTTTGCAAATTCGAATAAATTTTGGGTAGAAAACATCACCCATGTAGAGAGAGAACTATACAGATCAAAGAATACTGTTTTCAGCTTTTTTTCCTTCTGTATTTTTTCTCATGGTTCTGATTTTTCTCAACTAATGTAATGCCAGAGAAACTGAGGCAAGATAGAGATTAGAGAGTTTTTAATATTTTATTTGAAAGGGAGAAATGTGCTGGGGGTATGCTGCCCCCCAGGCTGATGTCCAAAGCATCCAGCAGCTATGTGTGCTTCCCATGAAGTATATATACACATGGCTCCAAGCTACCAAGAAGTAGACCCAGGCAGGAGCAAAGTTAGAGCACTGAGAGTGGGAACGGACTATCAATAAGGTTCTGATAGGGTGGGGGGAGGCACCAACATTCTGATAAGTTGGGATAAAGAAGAACAATGACAGAATGGGGAGAGGCACACGACATTCTGATAAGTAGGGAAGGGTTGGGGTCATGATGTCTAAGATAGAAGGTCTTTCTCCATATCTAGATCATGATGATTAGGAGGGAGAAGTGGTGTTGCAGGATTGAGCAGAACATTTAGGAACTGAGGTAGAACAATTAGGAAAAATCAAGGCAGGACAATTTAAGGAAACTAAGTCAGGACAATAAAAGGGAACAGTCGCACAACATTAACATGACTCATATGGAAATATGAATGTAGATATAGAAACTAAGAAAAGCAGTGCTACATAAATGATATTATTATCTCTCTTATTTGCAGATAGAGAAACTGTAGCTCAGAAAGGTTAAATAATTTTCCTCAAATCACTGTAAGATCTTAGGATCAACAGTATCAGTCAAAGCCAAGTTCTATACATAGCTTCAATGATTTCAAATCAAATGCTGTGTCTTCAGTCTAATACAATTATTTCAATAAAAGGCAGCACTACAACTCCAGTCTTGATGTTAGTAAGATTTGGTTTCAAGAATTGGCTCTGAGCCATATGCATTCTGTGTGACTATGGGTAAATTCTTTCAGGAACACTGACTTTGAGATACAGACTACTGATGATATGCTTTGGTAAAGAAAGCTCATCTCACTACTGAAATCATAGGTTTAGACCCTACCCCCCAAAAGTATAAATCATATATAGATGAATAGGTAAATAGATAGATATAGATATAGACGTGTGTATATATACAATTTTGTATGTATGTACATGTATATATGTACTTGCATATATATATACATATATGTACATGAATATATGTATATGTATACCTACATTTAAATATAACTTCTCCTATTCAAATAAAATGCTATTAACCATGCAATGTAATATATCTTCAGTTTTTTTCCTGAAATAGTATACTATTACTTACAACTACTGAATCACCAAACTCTCAGTTAAATAGTACTTAGCAGTCACCAGCTATGGAAGGCCATTAGAAAAGTGTCAAAACTCAGATATTGACTACTGAATCTCTAAGACTGAGTAATAGTTTATTTCAACCCTTGTTTAAAACATATGGCAGAAGAGGCAAAAAGTGATAAAGTGATTTGCCCAAAGTTTCACAAATTATAGGAGAGCCAAAATTAAAAATACCATCTATCATAGATTTAAAGCTAAAACTCACTTAAGTGGTCTTCTAGCTCAGTTTAGGTAATACTACATTCATTATTGTTACTAATGAAATATAACATAATGCAAAGAACAATATAATGGAGGACAGAATACATTATTTCTAAGTAGTAATCTAACTGGTGCCATTGTCACTAAGGGATCATGTTCCTACAAAAGAAATATTAGTGGTGTTGCAATTTGGGAACTGTTTGGCTTCCAGCTAGATGGCTCCTAATGGATAGGATATCAAGACTAGAGTAAGAAAGACCTGAGTTCAAACCTGGCCTCAGACACTAGCTATGTGACTCTGGAAAAGTCATGTAACCTCTATTTGCCATGGAGGCAGTGAGGTATTTCACTGAATAGAGAGCTGGGCTTGGAAACAGGAAAACCTGAGTTCAAATCTAGCCTCAAACATTTACTGTGTGATCCTTATCAAATTATTTAATAACCTGTATTTGCCTTCATCCACTGAAGAAGGAAATGGCAAACCTCTCTATTATCTTTGCTAAGAATACCCCATGATAGAGGCAGCTAGGTGGTGCAGTGGATAGAGCACCAACCCTGAAGTCAGGAGGACGTGAGTTCTCAAATCTGGTCTCAGACACTTAACACTCCCTAGCTGTGTGACTCTGGGCAAGTCACTTTTAACTTCAATTATCTCAGCAAAAAAAAAGAAAAGAAAAGAAAAAAGAAAGAAAGAAAGAAAATTTCTACATAGTTTACAGAAGTAGACTCATTATATCTGAGCATGATTAATTGTTCTGTGCATGTTCAAAATAATAATAATCACAAAATAATAATGTAGGTTTAATCTTAGCATAATGGAGTTTTGGGACATCTGTGTGTGTGTGTGTGTGTGTGTGTGTGTTCTATGTTTAGTGTATATGTACATACATACTACCAATTATCAAGAGACTAATGAGTAATATTAACCCAAGGGATTGCTTAATAACCAATATTCAATGTAAAATAAACAAAATCTTTCTCTCCCAAATAAAAAATTTTACTTGCTTAACTCTTAAAGGCAAATGTTGTTCGATAGCCAGTTCTTGAATGTTAACTTTTATAATATGTTTATTCTTTGTTTTGAGCACAATGACCCAATGGATTACCCTTATTCATTTATAAATCCACAATGTTCAGTTGGGCAAGGAACAAAGAGCCATTTAGTGGGGAACCTAAGAGACTCAAGCAACTGATCCATAAAACTAGTGTTAGACCACATACAAAAACATTTTTTCTGTGACATTACAGAAGGCATATAAATAAAAATAAAAGCAAACTGGTAAAAGAAAAATAGTGTATTTCTTTAGGAATGAAATTATGGTAGATCTAGCCACTTAAATAATTTTGTTAGGGCTTTTTAAATGATTAATAATCAGTTTTGATTGACAGATGCTTGTTGCAATTGCAGTGAGACAAGGATATGATTAAATTGATAAGTAATGAATGACCCTGTAAATCATGAGAGTAAAGCTCAAATGATTTCTTGCCTAAACCCCATGGCAGAATTTTTATATATTAGTCATAATACTATTGATGTGCTGTCACTATGATATTAATATCACTACATGATGCCACACCAGTAAAGTAACAACAAAGTTTTCACATTCTCTGCTCTTATGGGAATTTTTATAAAACATAACGAAAAAGAAATAATTCTGTATCTATCACATAAAACAAAGACTTTTCAAATTAATTCATTCAATCATTCAACAAATATTTATTGAATGCCAGTCCACAAGTTCTAATACAGCAGCAACCTCCATCTTCATTATTGTCCATAAAATTAGTTGGCATAACATTTTAATCCAAGAAAGGGAAAAGCTAGTTCCAAATACTTTAAAATAACTCAGAAACATGTGATGATAGATTTTTACTTAATGTGTTCTATTTAGAAATAGCAAAATTTTAGATAGAGAAGTTTCAGAATGGAGCTAAGTAAGAACCTAAATACCATCCAGTCTATCTCCCTCCTAAGAGACTAAGGTTAAGTTTTCTTTATATATTGCAGCAAAATAAAATAACATAAAATAGCACAACAAAATACTACAACACTCTAGTCAGTTTGGGTAAGCAATAAAAATTTATTAAATACATACTATGTACCAGGTACTGTGCTATAGTTTAAATTTTGCTCCTGAGACATAGTAGCTGGTTAATACTGAACAGACTCCTCAACCTCAGAGGGTATAGGCAACTGAGATTGCAAAGTTTGATGTTTTCATTACAGGTTCCAGCCAAAACCAAACCAATAAACAAAACCATTGACACTTTAGTGAATCCATGATTTCTTTCATTTACAGGGACAATGGCAGTGTTGATTTGATTATATTTCTCATAGCAAAGAATTGAGTCAAGGAAGTAAGTAGAAGGAAGGTACTTCAGGAGTAGCAAGGCAGAAAATGACTAAAATAAAAATGAGGAAATATGATTCCAGTAAGTTCTGTGCTGAGTGATTTAGCTCTTCCCAGGCATGATAATTAGGAGTCTTAATTTGGAAAATGAAGCATCAGTAACAGCAAAGAAATAGCAGAAAATGGTCAGAGTGAAGACAAGGATTCAAAATTCCAAGAAGTTAAGAGTTGATATACATTTGTTGTAAAAAACATACAACTAATCTATATATTCAACACATGTATGCATATTATATTCAATTCCTTATTATCATTATTCAACACCCTGATGGATTGATTTTCTTAGGTTCTATTGATTATAATAGTTCAGTGAGTGATACAAATTTAATAACACTTAGATACTAAAAATTGAACATGATAATTTTAGCCAAACAACAACAATCAATCAATCAATCAATATCTCCATTGTTGGATATAGTGTCTGTTTTATAAAAGGACAATTATGAAACTAAAGAGTATCTCAAAATAAATTGCTTGCTTTATAATGTATTCAGGTTAAAAATAAATTTACCAAATACCTTTATACTGTCTAGTTCAACATAAGAAGGTCATTTTATGTCCCAACCCACAAAACAACCACTATTTTTTTAATGTGATCAAAATTATGCTACATAAGAAATAACATTATATGAGTTGCTGATCCAGTAAAATTTACTTGATAAAAGCTATCATTTTAGGAGATAGATATATAAAAGTAAATATTTTTAAATACTTATATTGTGATAATTTTAATGATGTTTTTCAAAATGTTGAATTGATTATTTTTAAGGTTGCCTTTCTTTTTGACACATGTGTCACAGTAGACCAATTCAATTAAATAAACATTTATGAATTAAAATACCCACATTGTACATAGGAAAATGGTAATAAAAAAACTAGCAAATCATATAACCCATATGTCTTGAACTACATGTCCAAGCACAACTCAAACATTCCCAAAGCTGAACTCATCTTTCTTCCCCAAATGTTCAACAATCCATAAAGCCCTTCATATTCCATCTCTTCCTACTTTTCTGGTCCCTTTTACATTTCTGTAGTCCTGTGACACTGGCTTCCTGGCTGTTTGAAGCATATGACTCTAAATCTCTCAACTCTTAAGACTTTTCTCTAGCTATTCCCTATTGCCTAGAATACACTCCATACTCAGCACTGCTTCCTGGTTTCTTTCAAGTCTAAGGTAAAATCCTATCTTTTGTAAGAAGCCTTTCCCAGTTCTCCTTAATTTTTTTGTCTTTCTATGCTTAAGAAATGCTGAAATTCTTAATGTCTTTCCTCTGAGATTACTTCCAATTTATCTTGTATATATCTATTTCTATGTTATCTTCCCAAAAGACTGTGAATTCTTTGAAAGCAGGGCTATTTTTTCCTTTCTTTGTGTCCTCAATGCTTAGCATGGAGAAGATATCTCCTTAGAGCAGGCATTAAATAAATGCCAATTGATTGACTTCATAGTTCTTAAAGTTTAAAAAGGGGAAATAAACTTTATGCACAAATGGGAGTTTCAGCTCTGATACTTAAAATCTCTTTTTCTTCAAGGCTTAACTCATTATTTGTATCTTTCATGAATTCTTTGCTATTCCCTCTGATCAAGTGAAATAAAAGTGTACATGGTTTGTGCTTATTAACAGTTTTTTTTAATCTAGTGATTATAAATAATACATAAAGTAGAATATGATAAATGCAACATTGATGGAGTTTGCAAACAAAGTTTAGAATTGTCATTGGGAGAACTATGCAAGGGTAACTTTATAAGGTAGAGGAAAGTATGTAACATATAACCCCTGAGGAAGCCATTAAGATCACTGACCATAAATTGTGAATATATCCAACCATTGTGAAGAGCAATTTGGAACTATGCTCAAAAAGTTTATCAAACTGTGCATGTCCTTTGATCCAGCAGTGTTATTACTGGGCTTATATCCCATAGAGATCATAAAGAAGGGAAAGAGACCTATATGTGCACTAATGTTTGTGGCAGCCCTCTTTGTAGTGGCCAGAAATTGGAAAATGAGTAGATGCCTATCAATTGGAGAATGGCTGAATAAATTATGGTATATGAATATTATGGAATATTATTGTTCAGTAAGAAATGACCAACAGGATGATTTCAGAAAGACCTGGAGAGACTTACAAACTGATGCTGAGTGAAATGAGCAGAGCCAGGAAATCATTATATACTTCAATAACAATACTATGTAATGATCAATTCTGATGGACCTGGCCATCTTCAGCAATGAGATGAACCAAATCAGTTCCAATGGAACAATAATGAACTGAACCAGCTCATTCTGGTTTAGCAAAACCAGCAAAAGAACTCTGGGAGATGACTAAGAACCATTACATTGAATTCCCAATCCCTATATTTTTGCCTGCCTGCATTTTGGATTTCCTTCACAGGCTAATTGTACAATATTTTCAGAGTCCAATTCTTTTTGTACAGCAAAATAACTGTTTGGTCATGGTATACTTATTGTATATCTAATCTGTACTTTAATATATTTAACATCTACTGGTCATCCTGCCATCTAGGGGAGGGGGTGGGGAGAAGGAGGGGAAAAATTAGAACAAAAGATTTGGCAATTGTCAATGCTGTAAAATTACCCATGCATATAACTTGTAAATAAAAAGCTATTAAAAAAAAAGATCACTGACCATAGAGTCAAAGGACGTAGATTAAAATTACATTTCTGATGCAAGCTATCTGTGTATCTCTTGACTATCAAAATTGAAGACCAAAATTCAGATGAGCAGTCAAGGGGTAAGGCACACAAGAGTACTGTGTAGCAAGATGGTAAATAAAAATCAGGGAAGTTTTCAGGAGATGAATAAGATTCCTGAGCATGAGATTAAGGTGATAAAACTGGTTCAATTAATGTATTGTTGGTAGAGTTGTAAACTGATTCAACCATTTTGGAAAATAATTTGGGATTATGCTGAAAGAACAATAAAATTGTATATACCTTTTGATCCAGCAACAGTTCTACAAGCTCTATATCCCAAAGAGATCATAAATAACAACAAAGGACCCATGTATACAAAAATATTTCTAGCATCTCTTTTTGTGATGGCAAGGAATTGATAATTGAGATGTCTATCAATTGGAGAACTGCTGAACAAATTTTGGAATATGAATGAAATGGAATACTATTGAACTATAAGAAATGATGAGCAGGCAGATTTTACAAAAACGTAGAAAAATTTACATGAACTGATGTTGCATGAAGTGAGCAGAAGCGGGAAAAACATTGTATATAGTAACAGCAACATTGTCAGATGATCAACTACGGAGACTTAAGTCTTGTCAGCAATACACTTACTTATTTAAGACAATTTCAATAAATTCATGATGGAAAATGTCATCCACATCTAGAAAAAAAACTACAGAGTCTGAATGCAGATCAAAGCATATTATTTTCACTTTTTTGTTCTATTGTTATTGTTGTTGCTGTTGTTGTTTGTCTCATGTTTTTATTTTCTTTTTTCTGATTTTTCTATCATAACATGACTAATGTAGAAATACATTTAATATGCTTGTGCATTTGTAACCTATATCAGATTGTATTCTATCTTAACAAGGAATGGAGGGAGGGAGAAAAAAATTTGGAATGATGAAAACTCTCTTTACATACAATTGGAAAAAAATACTTTTAAGTGGAAAAAAACAAACGTTTCAGAAAATATATTCTATAATTTTCTTTCAGGTTAAATAAAATCTAGTCTATGCTTTTTTAATCAAATCAAATAAAAAAAAAGAAAAGTAGTTCAATCAATCAGATAGCTTGAAGTTTGAAAACATCAAAGGCAATTGAGGTCTGGAAGGCAGATGTCAAAAAGCTAACTAGTACAGTTAAATCAGCACCTAAGAAAGAAGTTGTACAGTACTAAGGAAGGAACTCAGAGAAACAATTCTGAGAAGAAATATTTAAGAGAATTATTACTGAGATAATCTTCTTCCCCATCCAAGAATCTTCCAGGCATTTCCTATAAAGACAGGAACTAACCCTTTGACAAGGGTTTTTGGATGGAAGCAAGAAGATTAGCTTAATAGGTGATGTCTAGACAGTCAATGCAAAAATAAATCTCAAAGTGTTCCCTAGAAAAAATTCTTCTGGAAATAACTCAAACCAACTTTAAAAAAAAGACAGATACTCAAAATAGCTTGTTTGTTTGTTTGTATGGTGAAATTAAGAACAGAGACCAGATGTGATTGCATTGGTATAGGGAACTTCAGATGAGGAAACTTTTTCAGTCAATACAGTATAGTATTCTCGTTGACACATAATCTTAGGCTGTTGCTTACACCCTAGAAAACTGAGAGGATATGTGACTTCCCTATCATTCACACCGACAATTTGTATAAGAAGAAAAATGAATCCTGGCTTTGAGGTATGATCTTTCTAGTCAGTATATGACATTGCCTCTTTTTGGAGGGAATTACAAAGTTAAAAAATATTTACCAAGTTTACCACACTTCACAAGTTTGGGGGAAGTTTGCTATCCTGCAAGTACATGGAATGAATAAACTTCCAGTAGAAACTTTTTTGTAAGAGAGAGACAGAGACAGAGAGACTGAAACTTCCACTTAAATCACAAATATGACTTTTGAGAAATGATTCAACATTCTTAAGAATAGCACTATACATTTGTCTCAATGATAGTTAAATTTATGAATATCAGCAAATGTTTACCCTCTTAGGTACTTTTGGAAATTTTTTCTACCCCTAGCCAATGTACCAGATATAAACTAGAAATTATGTTTAGTTACACTACTAAAAACTAATTTTAAAAAAAAAATACCACCTCATACCTCTAAGATTGGCTAAGATGTAAGGAAAATATAATTATAAATGTTGAATGAGGTGTGGGGAAAACACTAATGCATTACTGGTGGAGTTGTCAAATGATGCAATTATCCTGGAGAGCAATATGGATGTCTTTTGACCCAGAAGTGCCATTACTGTACTGAGTATGGATCACAACATAGCATTCTCACTGGTTTTGTAGTTGTTCACTTTCATTTTGTTTTCTTACTCATTTGCTTTCTTATTTTTAATCTGATTTTTCTTTTGCAGCAAGAGAATTATATAAATGTGTTTATATATATATATATTGGATTTAACTTATATTTTAACATGTTTAACATATATTGGATTGATTGCCATCTAGGGGAGGGGATAGGGGAAGATGGAGAAAATCTGAAACACAAGGCTATGCAATGATCAATGCTGTCAAATTATCCATGCATGTTTTGAAAATAAAAAACTTTAAAAATAAAATAACACATGCTATGCTCACTTCTTTTTTCTGTTTTTTATATTTCTCATGTTTTTTTTTCCTTTTGCTCTGATTTTTCTTTCCTAATATGATTCATAAGGAAATGAATATTAAAAATAAACTTACTAAAATAAAAAGACAAGAAAATAAAAAAATAGCCATAAAAAAGAAAGTTAATCTTCAAACTCATATTTATTAAGCACCTACTATTTAGATATTGAAATAAGTACTGGTATTTTGCTGTGCACATGATCATATCAAAACTTGTGTATGAACTAGGCAACCCCCTGCCTACCCTCGAAAAAAAAAAAAAAAAGCAGGGTATCAATAGCAACAAAGCCTAGAATTATAATAAAAAATGGGTAATTATTATTTTGAAATCTTCACATAATCACTAATATAAATATGAGAAAATAAGAATGAATTACATTTGAAAAATTGAACTGTCCTTCCAACGAACTTTAGATGGCCATTGCTATAAAAGGAATTTCCGTAATACCACTATCCTCTTGCTGAAAAATGGTATTCTGTCTTTTTCTTTCACATATTATTATGTCAGATAGAGCTGATAGTTCACTAAAACCTTCAAAGATTCTCCTCACCACCAACAACAACTTTTTGACATTGAGTTTTTGAACCTGTGAGAAACTTCACATTTATTCCAAATTTTTAATTTTATTTTATTTGACTTTTCATCCTACTTTATTGAGCTTTATTAAGATCTATTCTCTGTTATCCAAGATATTAATGATCCCATCTAATTTCATGTTATTTGCAAATTTGCCAAGAGTGCTATCAAAATTTTCAAAAATATTAATATCCCAAATCAAAGATCATATTCCCAGGTCACTACAATCTAGATTATCCTGTAATTTCAGTCATCTAATTAATTTTAAATTAATATAATCATAATGCAACTTAATGTAACACTAATACAACAGAATTATATATATTCATATAAAATAGCACATATATAATATTAAGATATAATTAATATAGTTTCATATAAAGCCAAAATCTTTCAATTTGTTGTTTACAAGAAACAAATTTAAAGCTGAGTGATACATAAAGAGTGAAGGTAAAGGACTAGAATGGAATCTATTATGCTTCAGGTAAAGTAAAAAAAGCAGGGGTAGCAATCCTGATCTCATATCAAATAAAAGCAAAGATAGATATAATTAAAAGAGATAAGGAAGGAAACTATATTTTACTAAAGGGTAATATAGATAATGAAGCAATATCAGTACTAAACATATATGCGGCAGGCAGTATAGCATCTAAATTTGTAGAGGGGAAATTAAGAGAAATCCAAGAAGAAACAGAAGGAAAGCTATACTAGTAGGGGATCTCAACCTGGCTTTCTCAGTACTAGATAAATCAAACAGAATGTTAGAAAAGTTAGTTATGATAGACCTTTGGAGAAAATTGAATGGAGACAGAAAGGAGTTTTGTTTTGTTTTGTTTTGTTTTGTTTTGTTTTGTTTTGTTTTGGGGGGGGGTTGGTGATTCATGGAATGTATACAAAAATGACCATGTATTAGGGCATAAAAACCTCAAAATCAAATGCAGAAAGACCGAAAGAGTAAATGCATTTTTTTCAGATCATGATGCAATAAAAATCATGTGCAATATAAGGTCAGGAGAAAATAGACCAAAATTAATTGGAAATTAAATAATCTAATTCTAAAAAATGAATGGGTGAAACAAGAAATCATGGATACAAATCAACAGTTTTATCCAAGAGAATGACAATAATGAGACAATAAAGCAAAATTTGTGGGATGTAGTCAAAGTGGTTATAAGAGGAAATTTTATATCTTTAGATGCTTATTTATGTAAAGCAGAAAAAGAAAAGAACAAGGAATTGGTCTTACAACTAAACAAAGCTAAAACAAAAAAAAGAATAAATTTTAAAACCTCAATTAAATACCAAATTTGAAATTCTGAAAATAAAAGGGGAGATTAATAAAATTGAAAATAAGAAAACAATTGAATTAATAAATAAAAATAAATGTTGGTTTTATGAAAAAAACAACAAAATAGATAAACCTTTAGTTAATTTGATTATAAAGAAGAAAATCAAATTGTTAGTCTCAAAAATGAAAAGGGAGAACTTTCCACCCATGAAGAGGAAATTAGAGCAATAATTAGGAGTTATTTTGACTAACTATATGCCAAAAAATTTGATAATTTAAATGAAATAGAGGGATATCTACAAAAATATAAATTGTCCAGGTTAACAGAAGAGAAAATAAATTATTTAAATAGTCCCATTTTTAAAAAAAGAAATAGAATAAGCTATTATTCAACTCCCTAGGGAAAAATCTTCAAGGTCAGATGGATTTATATGTGAATAAAATATATAAAAACCATATGATCATCTCAATAGATGCAGAAAAAGCATTTGATAAAATCCAACATCCATTCCTATTAAAAACACTTGAGAGTATAGGAACAAATATACTTTTCCCTAAAATAAACAGTGGCATTTATATAAAACCATCAGTAAGTGTCATATGTAATGGGGATAAACTGGAACCATTCCCAATAAAATCAGAAGTGAAACAAGGTTGCCCACTATCACCATTTCTATTCAATATTGTATTTGAAATGCTATCTTTGGCAATAAAAGCTGAAAAAAGAGGTTAAAGGAATTAGAGTAAGGAGGAAAACAAATTATCACTCTTTGCAGATGATAAGATGGTGTACTTAAAGAAACTAGAGAATCTACTAAAAAGCAATTAGAAATAATCCATAACTTTAGCAAAGTTGCATGACACAAATTAGGACAACTTTGAGATACCACTACACACTTCTCAGATTGGCTAAGATGACAGGAAAAGAATAACCAATGTTGGAAGGGATAGTGGGAAATCAGGGACACTAATACATTGTTGGTGGAACTGTGAATGGATGCAACCATTCTGGAGAACAATTTGGAATTATGTTCAAAAAGTTATCAAACTGTGCATACCCTTTGATCCAGCAGTGTTATTACTGGGCTTATATCTCAAAGAGATCTTAAAGAAGGGAAAGGGACCCACATGTGCAAAAATGTTTGTGGCAGTCCTTTTTGTAGTGGTTAGAAACTGGAAACTGAGTAGATGTCTATCAATTGGAGAATGACTGAATAAATTGTGGTATATGGATGTTATGGAATGTTATTGTTCTATAAGAAATGACTAACAGGATGATTTCAGAGAGGCCTGGAGAGACTTACATGAATTGATGCTAAGTGAAATGAGCAGAACCAAATGAGCAGATCATTACATATGGCAACAACAAGACTATAACAATGATCAATTCTGATGCTCGCAGTTCTCTTCAACAATGAGATGATTCAAGCAGTTCAAATTGTTTAGTAATGAAGAGAGTCATCTACAACCAGAGAGAGGAAAATGGGAAAATGAGTGTGGACCACAACATAGTATTTTCAGTCTTTCTGTTATTGTTTGCTTGCATTTTTGTTTTCTTTCCAGGTTTTTTCTTTCTAAATATGATTTTTCTTGTACATCAAGATAACTATATATATATATATATATATATATATATATATATATATGATTTAACATATCTTTTAATATATTTAATATGTATTGGACTACCTGCCATCTAGGGGAGGGGGTGAGGGGAAGGAGGGAAAAATTTGGAAGAGAAGGTTTTGCAAGGGTCAGTGTTGCAAAATTACTCATGCATATGTTTTGTAAATAAAAAGCTGTAATAATAATAATAATTTATTAAATAAAATTATACATGCACTCTCTAAGAATACTCATAAAAGAAATATAGTTCTTAAGTGTTCTTTCCTTTTTATCTTTATATTCTTCTCTTGAGTTCTGGGTTTGGAGATCAAATTTTTTGTTCTATTCTAGTCTTTTCATCAGAAATAGATAAAATTCACCTATATCTTTGAATGTTCATCTTCTTCCCTGAAAGATAATGCTCATTTCAGCTTGCTAGCTTAATTTTGGCTGTAATTCAAGTTCTCCTGCCTTTCAGAATATCAGATTCCAGGCACTTCAATCTTTTAAGATGGAAGCTGCTAGGTCCTGGGTAATATTAATTGTGGGTCCTTTGTATTTAAATTGTTTCTTTCTGGCTACTTGCAATATCTTTTCCTTGGTGCAATAGTTCTGAAATTTAGCCATGATATTCCTTGGGCTTTTAAGTTCGGGGTCTCTTTCAGGAGGTAATGGGTGAGTTCTTTCAATGACTATTTTACTTTCTATTCTAAGATATCAGGGCAGTTTTCCTTTATGATTTCCTTTAAGATAATGTCTAGATTCTTTTTTTTTTTTTTTATCATGGCTTTCAGGATGTTCAATAACTCTAAGATTGTCTCTCCTAGATCTATTTTCCTGGTCAATTGTTTTTCCTAGGAGTTATTTCATATTATCTTCTATTATTTTCATTTTCTTTTTGACTGATTCTTGAAGTCTTATAGAGTTATTCACTTCCATTTGTTCAATTCTAATTTTTAGTGTTTTATTTTCTTCAGTTATCATTTTTAGCTTCTTTGGTATTTGGACAACTGAATTGTTTTGCTCATTGCATTTTTTCCCATGTCACAAATTTTGTTTTTTTTTTAACAAATTAGTATCTTTTTCATATCTATTTTGTGAGATGTTATATGTTTTTTCCACTTCATCAAATCTATTTTGTAGAGAGTTATATGCTTTTCTCATTCCTTTTGCAAAGATCTCAATTCCTTTCCTCATTTTCTTCTAACTTTCTTAAGATCCTTTAGGCACTTTTCCAAGAAAGCCTTGTAAAATGGGGACCAGCTCATATCTCCCTTTGTGGCTTCATCTGGAGTTGATTTGCCGTTAGGAACTTTAGGATTTTAGATCTGTTCTTCTCTCTATATATAAAAGCTATTAATGGTGAAAGGTCTTTGGGGTTTTTTGCTCCTTTTTATAGGCTTTTGGTCTTCTCTTAATGCAAAGGATAGTTTGCTATCATGACAGTTGCTTTAGTTTGCCCTCGGACAGTTCTGCTGATCGACTTCCAGTGTTGGGTAATCATGGCTAGGGCCAAGTCTCAGTGGTTTACAATTTGCCTTTTGTAACAAATTTTCTAAACTACCTGCTTGCAACCAGAACAGAGTAGCTTAAGAGGCTCACCAAAGATTCCCAGGTGTGTGGAAGCTGCAACACTCTTACTCCCCACCCCCAACTCCTTATCCAATCTCCCTGTGCTGCTGTCTGGGCTCAGCAGATTGTCCCCCTACTTTTTTGAAACAGACCTGTTCTGAAGTTTACTCAAGGTATCTTCTTCTGGAAATGTGTTGTATTCCAAATATCTGTGGGTTCTTTGATTCCAAAATTGACTTAATCTGCTCTTGGTTTGAGAGAAGGTTAGAAAAGGTCACAGAAAGTTGTGTCCACTCTCCATCATCTTGACTCCACCTTTGGTGGAAATACAGAGTCTTAAAAAAGAAAATAATTCTTTGAACATTAGAATTGAGCAAGGGGAAGCCAGTAAAGCTATAAAGAGACCTAGAAATAATAACATAAAATTTAAGGAATAAAAAAAGAACAGAATGTGAAATATCTCATAAGAAAATAAAAGATCTAAAGAAGAGATCAAGAAAGGAAAATATAAGAATAATTGGACTATTTCGAAGGAATGACAAAAAAAATCTTGACATAATAATGCAAGAAATAACCAAAGAAAATTTTCTTGGAGTGTTAGAACAGGAGGGGAAAGTAAAAATAGAAAAAAATATCAACCAGAATAACCAAAAAGAGATCCTTTGTGAAAAACACATTATTGCCGAATTTCAAAACTCCCATATCAAAGAGAAAATTTTGCAACAAAAAAAATAATAATTCAAATATGCTGGACCCACATTTAGAATTATACAGGATTTATCAGCAGCCACAATAAAAGACCACAGATCCTAGAATCATATATATCAGCAATTAAAAGCACTAAGTTTATAGACAAAAATATCCTATGCAGCAAAATTATCCATAATATTGGATTTTTTAAAATGGATATTCAATGAACTTGCAGGACTTTGTCTTTTCCAAATCTGAAATTATTAGAAAATTTAATATGCAAGAACCAATATCAAACATTCATTTCAAGGCACCCAACACTGACAAATCATTGTTTTTTATATGGAAATGCATATTATATATTTTAGATTGACATTAGTAATTATATAGTTCAAGAGAAAGATTGGGGCAGAGTTAGCTTAAAAAAAAAAAAAAAGAAAGAAAATCTGTCTAGAAAAAAGGTAAAATAGTAATTATGTTATACAAATGAGGTACAAAGAAAGATATGATATAGAGGCATCAGAAAGAGGAGGGCTAGTAATTCTGAAAACCTACTCACATTAGGAATAGGTTAAATAGGAAATACTATATGTACATACCATGAAGGATATAGCACCTTCCAAAATCTATAAAGTAATAAGAAGGGAAAGAATAGGTTAAAGTATATTATAGAAGGATGTATAGAATCATGGTAGTAGGACAAAATATGTAGGTTTGTGGAAAAGGGATAAAGAAAGAAGGAAAGGATGGAGGGAGAGAATATAAGGGAGGGAATCACGGGTAGGGAGGAGGTTAAATAATATCCAGGCAAGTTGAAGAGCAGAATTAAAGTAAAAGAATTAGCAGGGTTAGGAAATAAGACATACAGAAACATTACACCAAGTATGCACTTGTATATCATGGCATCATCTCCCTGATGTTACATTCCTGTTCAAGAATGAAGGACAAACAACAAACAACAACAACAACAAGGATCAGGAGTAGAATATATTAGGAAAAAAGATAGAGCTAGTAATCATTGATCTTATATGAAAACAACCTTAAAGATTCAATCAAGAGAAAAATCTACGTAATATGTCATTCATATTAATATTGTTTTAGATGCATATTTATATGGGTAAATACATGTGTACATATAGGTATCTGAATATATATGTAGGTATGCATACATTTAGGTGTATGTATATAAATATATGTATATGTATGGTTTTGTGGGTGGGTATGAATATCTGTGTGCAGATATAGGTATTTGTGTGTATATATGTGTGTGTACATATGATCACATATGATCATAATTATGTAAACATGTGTGAATATGTGTGTGTGTGTGCTCAACTGTAACCTGCTTGAGAGATGTAGGGAGGGATGAAAAGGTAAAAAAAAAAAAGTTAAAAGTGCACAGTGAAAAACAAAAAAATGACCTACAAGGAAGCAAAGAAAAGATGGACACTCAAGAAAATAAATTCTTCTATTATTATATATACTTTCTTGAAATGGAAATGATTATATTCTTTCAATCCTCCCAAATATTCTGCTGGGCATATGACATTTTTTTTTCCTTTCTAGTTTTCTTTTTCTATTCTGATTTTTTTCTCATTTTGTATTTAGTCCAATAAAAAAGTTTTTAAAAATAAAATAAAATAAAATTGGGGGCCACATTGTCCTTCTGTACCATTTAATCCATTATCCAAGAGTTTTTATATATTGCTGATAGCAGCTCAGCAATCACTTCTGCCAATATTTTCTGTCCTCCAGAATGCAATTATTCTAGTCCTGATGACTTGTACTCATTGAGATTAGTTACCTGTACTTGCTCTTCTCTTGATATCAGGTTTTCAATTCATAGTAACCATTTTAATTTTTTCTTGCCTATATGCCTTTCCAGAGAAAAACAAAAAGAAAATATACCATAATTCAATCATTTATTGTCAGATATTTATCCTAAGCAATGATCCAATTCCATCTTTCATTGCTCTCATATATTTAACATTGCCAAAAATATTTCTTATGCATCTTCTCATTAAAAACACTAAATTGGGGCAGCTGGTGGGTGTAGTGGATAGAGCACCAGCCCTGAAGTCAGGAGGACCTGAGTTCAATCCGACCTCAGACAGAGCTACTTCTTAGCTATGTGATCCTGGGCAAGTCACTTAATCCCAATTGCCTCCAGAAGGAAAGAAGGAAGGAAGGAAGGAAGGAAGGAAGGAAGGAAGGAAGGAAGGAAGGAAGGAAGGAAGGAAGGAAGGAAGGAAGGAAGGAAAACTAAGTCACTAGATCCTACTTATCCTTACTCTGAAACTTCTGAAATCCATTCTTCCAAATCTAGGGTACATGTCCAACAATGCATAGTTTTTCTGTCCTTTACTACTATGAACTTTGTGTTGGGATTTGAACTTTATCTTCAAGGATCTTGTCATTTATGATTCAATGACTCTTTTCCTCTTTGTTAATTAGAATGAGATACACAATGGCATCCCTTTTGTTGCTTCCTTCAACTTTTGAAGAATTAAATCATTTTTAAAGCAAATCATAAATATATCAGTTTTTGTGCTTTTCGTATAGAGTTCCAGATATACACATTCATTTATTCACTTAATAAATGCTTATTAAATATAGATGTTGTATAATGAAATAGGGATAAGGTGACTAAAACACTATGGGTATATGATGTCTAGAACTCCAATTTGGATCAGAAAGACTTGACTTTAAATCCTTACAGTAGACATGTCATAGCTGAGGGACCCTGGATATCATGTTGTTTCCTCATTTTTAGAATGGAGAAAACAATAGTCTATATTTTGCAGGGTTGGTGTGAGGATCCAATGAGATAATATTTGTAAAGTACTTTGCAAACATTAAGGCAAAAATGTATGTGTATGTATACATAAATGGACATATACACTAGATCTTATTGTTTTTATTTAATTTTCTTTTTTCTGGTTATACATGTAAATTAACTTTAATACACATTTTTTAAAATATACATTTCTTCATGAGTCATGTTGGGAGAAAAAAGTCAGAACAAAAGGGAAAACCACAAGACAAAAAAAAATTCACTTTTTTCCTGTTTATACAGTTTATACTCTGATTCAGTTTCCCTAATTATCCTGACCCAGTCCTGCCTCAGTTTCCATGTTTCTCAGTTCTACAAAACCTCCTCTCTCTCTTTATCAGAACACTTGATAGAACATCAGAATGCCTCTCTCCATCCCAAGCTATTAGACTATCAGATATTGTCTTATCAAGATGCCTCTCCCCATGTCCATGGTGCCTCCCTCTGATTATGTCATCCCCTCTCCAGAGGCTCACCCTACCCTGTCAGAATCCATAAGAAGTATAGCAGCCTGGTAGCTATAGTTAAGAGAAAGATGCCATTAAAGGAAAGGCTCTATGAGGAAAACAGAGAGAGTATCTCTTAGCAGACTTAGTCCTGGAAAGAACTTAGCAAAGATCTTCATCTTGGGTACATCTTTCAAAAGGAAAATACAACTTTGGATGTTTCTCAGGGGAGGAAGAGAAGTAAAGATGGGAACAAGGATGTATAGCAAAATGTTGAGGTTGCTAACAAGATACTAATAAAGTCAATCTGGGAAAGACTGGGTTCCCATCATAGGTATCTTAAAAATGCTAATCAAGGCAGCCTGGGTACAGAAGTTGCTTTATCTATGGTAATAAGATAGTTTGAGAAACTAAGTTCCCTTAAGCATTTCCTGGAAAGGGGAGAAAATAAATCGATTGATTTCAGAATCCACATCATTCCATCCTCTTTGATTTGCTAGAAAGACCTTTCAAAATGTGAGGCAGAGTATGTCATCCCTAAACAGAATGGAGTTTGGGAGACAATGCTGAATTTTTGGAGACCAAATCCAGAAACACTTGTTATACTTAACAAGTATAGAAAGTGTCCAGAAGCTAGGAGTGAAATTCAGTGGTCATTGGGGAGACAGTGTTACAGAGATAAAGTCAGGCCAAAGGAGTACACAAGTTGATTACCAGGGCACAAAAGTAAAGATTAGCTCAGGGTCAGCTTGCTCCTTACTGGGAGCCCATTCAGATACTGGAGTATCTGGAGTCCATTCACTCCAACAATCAGTATCCTTGCAAACAAATGGTGCAAAGTCTCATTTGGAAATATGTTAAAGGGGAATGTGCACAAATAACCTACATCAGATTGCTAGCTTGCATGAGGAGAAGGAAAGTAAAGGAGGAATGGAGAAAAAAAATGGAACTCAAAATCTTACAAAAAATGTAACTTTTAACCATCTTTACATATCATTGGAAAAATAATATGAAATTAAAATAAAATTTAAAAATAGATAAATCTATGATCCCACTAAAACCAGTAAGAGTTGCAGTGGATTAAAATTGGCAGGAGTCGGGTGAGCACTCCATCTGTAATTCTCTTTCCAGTAGGAAACAATGGGAGGGGATGAAATAAAGTAGGATGGTCCCACCTTAAAGCAGTGACTTACTGTGCTCTTAAGTCTACCCCAAGGCTATTTTGAGGCTCCTTCTGGGGGGTGAATGCCACATTATCTACCCCACCCTATAGATCTACCAATTCTCTACCCCTCCCCCCCTTTACCTTCCCTATCCCCAAAAAATACTATTAGAAGAAGCCCAGTGTCTTGGGACTAGGGTAGAAACAATATCCTTCCAACTGCAGCTACCTGAAGTACATAGGGCTATTCTGAAATCTTTCTCTGACCTGAAGGAAATTGGTTCCACTACAGGGCTACACTATTAATGATGCATATCCTTCCAGAGTCAAATTCTAGTCATGACCTTGATCCCATCCTATCTCAATAATAACTAGGAGATTAAATTTGTCTTCTTACCTTAGGATTCCTTAGTTAGCATATAGACCTTGTATATTTATATAGAATCAATCAAGGCCATAGATTTTAGTGTTGATTTTTTTGGACCTTGGACAAGTCATATAATCATTTTTCTCCTCTGTAAAAAGAGGGCAGTGAATTAAATGACATCTTAGTTTACCTATCAAATTTGGATCTATGACTCTGTGAATAGGAAGTGAGTTTTTCCCTGGCCCTAATGTGGTTGCTGCTAAGTGGGTAGTATACTAGTTGAACTCTAAGGAAGGAAGTCGATGAAAAGAACCAAGCCATCCAAAATTCAGGCAGTAATGGGATCAGGGAATGTTACATTTTTGTCTTTGAATTTCCAATGCATAGAACAAAATCTGAATTGGCTCATTAATTGACTTTTATTGTACAGAGACAGAGTTCCTATTCATATTTCACTTTTCTTTTGAATGTCACAGATCCACTTTGATCCAACAAGCCATGTAATAAGATTCCTGCTCAGTAAATATTTATCACTTGATTAATGGATTGGAAGTATCAGGCAGGTAACTACACTGGATATGTTGGGACAAAAAGAACCTTTTGAAATTCAAAATAGTAAAGGTATTATGGGTTGTGAGGGGAAAGAGTCCTTTGTATTCTATATTTCATTAGAAGAAACCACAATTTGCTTCTGAATGTAATGGAAAACTGAGGACTTCTCAAGAATAGTCACTTGATAATTCCAGACCCAATTTCAAAGGTCATTGAGGCTCTGGGAAGGGGAACAAAAGATTTGCTCTTCTAGTAGAAATATCTAATCTCCTGTACCTTTATTTTACTGTTTAGAGAAGAATCTAACTATTTAATGGATTGGAGATATTCTAAGAGGTCTATAAACTGGCTAATCTCTATTTGTTGAGGAAGCTTGATCTAAACTAAGTCTCCTTGGTTATTCTAGCTTGGATTACTTACTTCTAAATAAATCTCCCCTTTGTGGGGGATTATATTGTTTCTTATAAAATCATTAGCTAAAATAGATTGAATTTATAACTTAGATTCAATTTATCTGGGGAATTTGGGAAAATGAAATAGGACAAACAGTTGTAAGCAGTTGCAAAACTGACCATCATAAAACATACCTGCAGTTGTAAACCTTGTGAAACTGACCATCATAAAATTCAGGTCAAAATTTAACAAGTTCATGTTACTTCCAAGCATTATTTTTGTGGTCCCAATTATATAACTCATTTCAATCTCTGTGGAAGTTAACCTCTCTCTATTGGTAGAACTCAAGTGGAAAGAAGTTCGCTTCTTGCAAGATTCTAGAATAAACGTTTCTATTCTTCACTTAAGCTATCTCTGAGTATTTGTAAATTGGATTTGCCATACCACACACTTCTTTGACTAAAATACTTATTTTTACAGGTCAGACTTTTTGCATTTGGCTTTTATGTTCTTTAAATTTGTACCACAGAATCTAAGAACTTAAAATACCTACAATGAAAATTCTGTAGCATAAGAAGTGAAATTAATACTTATGTAGAGTTTTTTTCAAAATGTTAATGTATGTTTATATTTTTCTTCCCTGAGTCCCATTCAGTGGTATAAATGTCAATCATTTGAGTAATAAACATCTATTAAACACATATTATATGTCAGGAACTTGGCTAAACACTAAGAGTACCAAAGAAAAAGAAAATACCACATTAGCAAAAGACAAACACTATCCACAAGGACCTTAAAAATCTAATGGAAGTTATTCTGGATCCTTAAAACCTATGCCAGTGGAATACAAGTTCTGAAAATTTACAACCATTCTGAAGGGGCTTCAAGCACAATAATAGCTATTACAAGCTAGGCCTTTTTCAAAAAAAAAAAAAAAAAAACAGCCTTCCTAAATACAGGGAAGTTCATCACCATTAAGTTGAATTATTTGTTGATATACTCTTTAGTCATGACAACTCATGGGACAAAAAAAATAATAATAATACAAACTAGTCCTCAGTACAATAGGGCTTCCTTCTGCTTTTGCAGTTATACTGGAGAATAGAAGAAGACAAAACAAATCCCCCAATTTTTATCCCACATATAAACTTAATTGCTGGCACTTTGAACATCAAACTGTTGCCCCATAACCAAATGGATACATGCCTTATGGTGAAGATTTCAGATGGAAAGACAAATTTTGCTATGCTCTGGTGTTGTCTTTTGCCCAGAGTTTTCAATCCATCCATTAACCAGTATTTTATCTTTAATTAAGTAGTCCTTTTATTATGTGTAATGTTGGATCACATTGAGGGAAAATACCCAGGACAAGGGAGCATCTATGTAAGATCTACTGCTCTATATCTAAAGCACCTATACTGGGTAAAATATCCACATCAATGAGATCACAGACTCATCAGAGGAAATATTTTTAAGGACATACTTTTAATCCAAATTTCAAAATAGGGTACAAGGGATTTAACTTTTTTTTTAACATTAGAAATTTTTCTTCATCCCATCCAAAAGAAATAATGATCTTCTATTGGTGATATGTGTCCAGAGGGCATTTACATATGCAGAAGAAATGGAGAGAAATGAATTTCATAATTTTGCTTCTCTTTAAATACCTTGTTAATTGTACAATGAGGTAATGGGATAATGGCTTACTATTAATCATATAACTAAGGTTATTGTTCCTTTTTGTCTGTCAGTACATTAATCTAAGGTCAACAGAGATTATGAATCATAGTTATTCCTGCAGCAAAATGATAAAGAAAACAATTCTGCTTGAGTTTCAAAATTAGACTGTCAGGTAGAATTAGAATGAGAAGGCATTTTTTGTTCAGTACTTTTCCTTTTAAAAAAAATTGGATATTATTTTCTTAATTTTATTTTTAAATATACATATATGTATATATGCAATATAAATATATGTGTTTATAGACATATTTGGTACACTCCTCTATCTCATTTCTGCCTGAATTAGGACAATTTGATGTTGTTTGCATCCCCCTCCTTTTCAGAAATGTAAGTAACATATATATGTATATTTATAAAAATATATACCTGTGTAAGGAAGGTAGATTTAAACTATATAAAAAAGACAAAAGTGTCCAAGAGACATTCCAAAATGAGACAAACTAGTAACACAAATGTTAATGCTGGAAATATTTTTTGCAATGCAATCTAATAAGCAAATCACCTATCTTACAGAATATATTGAAACAGAATTTAATCTAATGACCAATACATCATACTTAATATTATTTGCAGCATTTTCTAAAACCTGTGCTATGAAGCACCTTAATAAAAGTAGTTGTTAAAACTTTCTTTATATTTTACGTATGACCTCATATTTTGAGATTATGGCTTTTTTTATGCATAAGTCAAAGACTTGGTCATCTTTCTTTTAAAAAAATACTTCTCTCTCCTGACTTCCTTATCTTGGAATCCCTAAGGCATTTAAGACTAGAATCTAGTCTAAACAAAGCCTTTCCTGATCCTTCCAACTGTAAGCATTTTCCCTACATACCTGAAATTATTTTGTTTTTACACTGTATATATATTTTCATTAACTTCTCTGTATATATGTTACCCTGCAACACACACACCCTCAATTCTCTCCAGGAGAATGTAAATTCCTTAAAGATCATGTTTGTCTTTATATCTTCAGTGCCTGATACATAGTAGGCACATAAATTTTCATTAAAAAGAATTGGATAGAATCTTATTAGGAGAAATGACATAAAAACTGCAGAGTCCTTTGGGAAGGTAGGATAGAGTAAAATCGATATGCTAATGTCACTAGCCCACTGAAATGATGTGAAGGACCTTGAAAGTCCCAGTCTCCCTGAAAGGAATATCTTCCATTCAAAGGAAATCCATTGTAAAATGTCTTTCTCCTTTTCTTTTGGGAAACATACTAGATAACACTGAATATTCTGTGTCAGTCACTTCTCTCTGACAGTTATGTAAAAGGGCAATAATGTTAAAAGCACTAGTTTATTTTTTTTTAACTTGAGAGCTTAAATTATATCTAGCAGTAAGAAGAATGAATGAATAAAATATATATTAAGTACTTACTCTATGTAAAGCACTATGCTAAGATACAAATGGAAAAGTAAGACAGCCTCTGCTCTCTAATCTGATAGAGGAGCCAACACTTTGGAAGATTTCAACTAGAAGTCAGATGGAAAAGTCCCAAAGTCTTTATGACATGTCAACAAGCCAGATGGAAATGTTTGTTCTTTAATGCCATGTCCACTGATTTCTGATATGGAGTCATTTGACATTCCAAGGAGTTTAGTGATGAAAGCTTTCACTTCTAGGCCTGCAATAGATGGGGCTGAGTAACTGTTGTTATTATTTATCCTTTATATTTCTATGAGGACCAATGACATCACAATTTAGCACCTGGCAATAAAATTACCAGGCTGCCTCTCAACAAGGCTTGCTGCCCACAATTATGGCTACAGCCATCACTTACAAGAACCTTTGCTATTACAAAGGTTGAGCTCTTGAGCTCAGGGTACTAGGTTGTCTCCATCAGTATCAGTGTCTGGGTGGCTCCACTAAACATATTCTGCTTTCTGTCTCTCCCTCAGGCTAGCCTACATGTTCTATGAGGGCCAATTAGTTAGAAGTTGATGAAGATGGTTGGTCTCTTCTCCATAGAATTTGTTTCCTTAGATGAGGGCTGTGGGGGCTGGGTTGAAAGCCAGACAAGATAATTTCCTCTTTTTTTAATTAAAACTTTTTATTTTCAAACATATGCACAGATAATTTTTCAATATTAACCATAAAAACCCTGTGTTCCAATTTCTCTCCCTTTTCCCCCACCCTTCCCAATATGGCAAGGAATCCAATATTAAACTTGGTTAAACATGGTAAAAGTATATGTTAAATCCAATATATGCATACATGTTTATACAATTATCTTGCTCCACAAGAAAAATCAGATCAAAAAGAAAAAAAAAAGAAAAGAAAAGAAAAGAAAATGCAAGCAAACAACAAAAAGAGTGAAAATGCTATATTGTGGTCCACATTCAGTTCCCACAGTCCTCTCTCTGGGTGTAGATGGCTCTGTCCATCACAATATCCTTGGAACTGGCCTCAATTATCTCATTGTTGAAAAGAGCCAAGTCCATCAGAACTGATCATCATATTGTTTTGTTGTTGCCATGTACAATGATCTCCTGGTTCTGCTCATTTCACTTAGCGTCAGTTCATGTAAGTCTCTCCAGGCCTCTCTGAAATCATCCTATTGTTCATTTTCTTACAGAACAATAATATTCCATAACACTTATATACCATAACTTATTCAGCCATTCTCCATCTGATGGGCATCCATCCACTCAGTTTCCAGTTTCTTGCCACTACAAAAAGGGCTGCCACAAACATTTTGCACATACAGGTCCCTTTCTCTCCTTTAATGTCTCTTTGGGATATAAGCCTAGTAGGACCATTGCTGGATCAAAGAGTATGCACCGTTTGATATCCTTTTGGGCATAGCTCCAAATTGCTCTCCAGAATGGTTGAATCCGTTCACAACTCCACCAACAATATATCAGTGTCACAGTTTTCCCACATCTCCAACATTTATCATTATCTTCTCCTGTCATCTTAGCCAATCTGAGAGGTATGTAGTGGTACCTCAGAGTTGTCTAAATTTACATTTCCCTGATCAATAGTGATTTAGAACACCTTATCATATGACTACAAATGGTTTTAATTTCTTCATCTGAAAATTGTCTGTTCATATTCTTTGACCATTTATCAATTGGAAAATAGCTTGAATTCTTAGAAATTTAGTCAGTTCTCTATATTTTAGAAATTTTAGAAATGAGGCCTTTATCAGAATCCTTGAATGTAAAAATGTTTTTCCCAATTTATTGTTTCCCTTCTAATCTTGTCTTTATTAATTTGTCTGCATTAGTTTTGTTTATACAAAACCTTTTTGACTTGATATAATCAAAATTATCTATTTTTTGTTGTTTTTCTTTGGCCACAAATTCCTTCCTTCACCATAGATCCAAAAGGTAAACTATTCTTTGTACTTCTAATTTGCTTATAATGTCACTCTTTGTGTCTAAATAATGAACCTATTTCAACCTTATCTTGGTACATGGTGTTTGGTACAGGTCAATGCCTAGTTTCTGCCATAGTAGTTTCCAATTTTTCCCAGCAGTCTTTGTCAAATAGTGAATTTTATCCCAAAAGTTGGGGTCTTTGGGTTTGTCAAACACTAGATTGCTGTAGTCATTGACTATTTTATCCTGTGAACCAAACCTGTTCTACTGATTGATTACTTCATTTCTTAGCAGTACCAAACGGTTTTGATGACTGATGCTTTGTAATATAGTTTTAGGTCTGGCACAGCTAGGCCACCTTCATTTGCATTTTTTTCATTAATTCCCTTGAAACTTGATCTTTTGTTTTTCCAGATGAACTTTGTTATTATTTTTTCTAGATCTGTAAAGTAATTTCTTGGGAGTTTGATTGGTATGGCACTGAATAAGGTTCATTTAGGTAATATTGTCATTTTTATTATATTCATTCAGTCTACCGATGAGCACTTAGTATTTTTCCAATTAATTAGATCTGACTTTGTGTGGAAAGTGTTTTGTAGTTATGTTCATATAGTTTCTGACTTTGCCTGAAACAAGATCATTTCACAAGCAGATTCCCTCTTTTCTCTCAAAAGCATCAAATGGAAAAAAGAAAATTTGTTTTTCTTTGGGGTAAAAGGGAATACTAGGTAGGACTCTACCCTCCTTATCTCTTTCCAGGACTATTTTAAAAACCTTCCTGTTGATCTTCCTGCCTCAGGTTCATTTCTACTCTAGTACATCCTCCAAGATACCAAAGGGATCTTCCTACAATATAGGTCTGAACATTATATCCTGCTTTTCAATAAACTCTATTGCCATCAAGATCAAAAATAAACTTAACCTTTTATTTGGCTTTTAAAAGCCAAATGTGAAACCCTTTCCTATCTTCCTAATCTTTTAATACCTTAGTCCCTTCCATATAACACAAGATTCAGTAATATTGGTCTTTTTGCTGCTCCTCCCATATTGTACTAAATCTTCTGACTAAGGATTTTCACTGATTGACCCCATGCCTGGAATTCTATCTTTCTTTGTCTCTACCTTTTGGATTCCATTAAGTTCTAGCTAAAACCCTACTTTCTGCAAGAAGTTTTTCCTAACTCCCTTAATACTTGTGCCTTCTCTCTGAAATAATTTCTAATTTATTCCATCTGTAGCTTGTTTAGTTGGTGACATATTATCCAACTAGTTTGCAAGTTCCTTGAGGGTAGATGTTGTTTTTGTCTTTCTTTTTATTTCCAGAGCTCAGCACTGTTTCTGGAACATTGAAGATGCTTAATACATGCTTGTTCACTTAACTTATCTGGATCTCCGATTTCATCAATGTAGGATTTGATTATATAGACTGGAAGACTAAGAGATTAAATGATGAAGCAGGGCACCAAGAGACCCTGTTGAACAGTTAGCTCATGTCAGAAGCAAGACTTGAACCTGCTATTTCCAACTCAGGGTTAAACACTCTTCAGTTTACCACACTCTTTCAGAGGAATTTTTAAGGGAGATAAAATTAGTTATGTTCTAAAAGAGAAAAAATATTTAAATCAGAATTGCTTATATTTTCAAAAAAGAATTTGGGAACACATGATTGAAATAAATTTCTTTATTCCCAAAAGGAACAAGAAGTGAAACTCTAATATCTCCATGAAGTTTCTCTTGTTAAAGTTCTACTCAAAAGAAAAAAATCTTCCATTGTTAATTATGTATACATAGATATTTGAAAACACTTAGTCAACAATTCTTGAGATGTCAATGTGAGATTCAAAGTAAATCATTGGATTACTAAATTATATTTCTCTGAAAATAGCCTATAGCAATAACTCTATCAGCTTTTTACTACTAACAGAGTATTGGTAGAAAAATATTATTAGCACAAATATTTTTCTCTGCCTGTTTTGAAAGGGACTCCATGCAAAAGAAAAAACTTTAATTAGATTTTTTAAAGTACATAAAACTAACTTGAATGTTAAAGTAATAGAATCATCTGTGTGTATGTAGATACAAAGAAAGACATTTTAACACCAAAGGATGATGGATTGCTACACAAAATCATAAGATTTAAAGCTAGATGAAACTGCCCATTTTACACAATGCCTTCCATTCCGAATATCAGTAGATAATAGTCTCATTCCCTCATTTCATACATAAGGAAATTAAGGACCAGAATTTAATGATTGTTACAAAGACACACAAAAAAGTATAGTAGATGGTGAATTTGTTTCCCTCCCTCTC
This sequence comes from Sarcophilus harrisii, assembly GCF_902635505.1. Classification (NCBI taxonomy): domain Eukaryota; kingdom Metazoa; phylum Chordata; class Mammalia; order Dasyuromorphia; family Dasyuridae; genus Sarcophilus; species Sarcophilus harrisii. The sequence continues at coordinate 322,900,021 of NC_045426.1, read as the reverse complement.
TGGCTCAATTGATAAAATCACTAGAAGAGATAGATACTAAAGTATTGCTATTCTAAGGAAAGAACAAACACAATGTAAAAATATTTCTTTGAATAAATGGGAAGTTGATCTTAGTACTATGTATATTTGTCACATCCTTGGTGATCTTTAAAAAACTAAATCTATTAGCTGGTGAATTGAATTTAAATGAGGGAGGTATATGTATTGTCATTAGCTTCACTTTCCCCTCTAAAGCTATCTGGGTCCAATGGCCAGATACAGATCAGGACTACTGGAGATAGCCCTAGATAAAATAGGAGACCCTAGCCATTTTAAGCTAAGATCTTTAACTGGTCTTTATTTGACTGAGACAGTGTCAAATCTGTGATTAATGTTAGGTAAGAAATTAGGTAGAGAATAGTCACTTTTTTCTAGTATATGTATATGTGTAAAGAGAGAGAAAAAGAAAGAGAGGTGAGGAAGGGTAGAGAAGGGGAGAAGGAAGGGAGAGAGAAAGAGATGTGTGTATGTTTGTGTGTGCATGTGTTTTTGCACGTATATATGTATATGTGTACATACATGTATACATTGGCATTGGGTAAGTTTAGTAAATATCGTAACTTTGAAATAAAGTTATCTATATAAATCCATCTATAAAATATCTATAAAAATATCTACTATTTTTGTGTTAAACTGTTATGTTCATTGTTGGGGCCCATGAATTACAGAATTACTCCAAAGAATAATTTTTTTTCCTTTTTTTTTTATTATCATAGTAACTTTTTATTGACAGAATCCATGCCAGGGTAATTTTTTTACAACATTATTCCTTGTACTCACTTCTGTTCCGATTTTTCCCTCCCACCCTCCACCCCCTCCCCTAGATGGCAAGCAGTCCTATACATGTTAAATAAATTACAGTATATCCTAGATACAATATATGTGTGCAGATCCAAACAGTTTTCTTGTTGCACAGGGAGAATTGGATTCAGAAGTTAAAAATAACCCGGGAAGAAAAACAAAAATGCAAACAGTTTACATTCATTTCCCAGTGTTTTTTCTTTGGGTGTAGCTGTTTCTGTCCATCATTGATCAATTGAAACTGAATTAGGTCTCTTTTTCAAAGAAATCCACTTCCATCAGATTACATCTTCATACAGTATCGTTGTTGAAGTGTATAATGATCTCTTGGTTCTGCTCATTTCACTTAGCATCAGTTCATGTAATTCTCTCCAAGCCTCTCTGTATTCATCCTGCTGGTCATTTCTTACAGAACAATAATATTCCATAACATTCATATACCACAATTTACCCAACCATTCTCCAATTGATGGGCATCCACTCAGTTTCCAGCTTCTAGCCACTACAAACAGGGCTGCCACAAACATTTTGGCACATATTGGTCCCTTTCCCTTCTTTAGTATCTCCTTGGGGTATAAGCCCAGTAGAAACACTGCTGGATCAAAGGGTATGCACAGTTTGATAACTTTTTGGGCATAACTCCAGATTGCTCTCCAGAATGGTTGGATTCTTTCACAGCTCCACCAACAATGTATCAGTGTCCCAGCCAAAGAATAATTTTGAGGAATTTATGATGGAAATAGTATTTACTACTAACATTATTGGGACCTATGACAGTAGGCTATTTTGTATAGTTTAGGTTTTGCCACACATGATTAAAAAAAAGAAACTAAAAGCTTAAATCATATAAATTAATTTATTCATAAAAAGACACTGAAACCATCCTTTAGACTTAATGCCTATGTCTAAGGCTCAAACCATTGATATTGCTCCCTAGATAGCTACAACATAAAAGCCCCACATAGAAGTACTTAACAGTTCTCAGTTTTGACAAACTTTTCACTGTTTTATGAGTGAATATACCCTTCTAATCCATTGTATTATATGTGAAAAGGGAATGTGTACCAACTGAACCAACAATTTTCCTTTGCTCAACATCCTTTATATGCTACTGTTGATTAGATTTCTTTCAATTAAAGTTACCTGATTAATGATTAAATCATTTAATTACAATTCTGAATGAGTCAGTGGTAGCCTTTGGAGACAACTTGTGAGAGTTATCATTCTCCCTACATGTCCTCAAGATCCAATCTGAAAACCTGTGAATGCTGTGTTAGAGAGGTAATCCAGAGAGTGTGCTATGTAGGTAAAATAGAAGCAAAAAACAATATTTGTGAGAGATACCATTGATCCTATCTCAACATCTCAATTTTTTTATCATACCTTTTTATTTACAAGATATATGCATGGGAAAATAACTGTTTGGACATGTATACTTATATTGTATTTAATTTATACTTTAACATATTTAACATGTATTGGTCAACCTGCCATCTGGGGGAGGGGATGGGGGGAAGAAGGGGAAAAATTGAAACAAAAGATTTGACAGTTGTCAATGCTGTAAAATTACCCATGAATATAACTTGTAAATAAAAAGCTATAGTAATAATTTTTTTAAAAGATATATGCCCCAAACGCGAAGTGTCTCTGCCCTGGGAAGTGTAACCGAGCTGTGGAAGTTATATTGCCCCAGGCAGAGCCACCCTTCTAGTGAACATTTGTGGCTGTCCCGGGTTGAGCCCCCCGGCCTTGCAGAAGTGTGACTGCCCCCGGGCAAAAGCCCCATGCTGTAGAATAAGGCTGCACCACTGTGCTGTGGTCTGTGCTGAGTCACTTCCCGTGCTGGGTGCATGTAGCCAGATCCTGTTAGATTCTGGCATTTTTTTTGGAGTACTCTCTACCCTTGGCTTTAACTTCTCTGCTGATCTAATGCTTTGCAACTAAAGCAGAGCAACCAACCTGTGGTAGAGTCCTCCCTGCAAATTTTTCATCCACAGAGACTGTCCCCACCCCAGTCTGCTCAGTGTGCAACCCTCTGGTTCTGTCTCCCTGCATGCACTGGCCTGCTTCCTCTGATCAGGACAAACCTTTTCTGGCGATCTTCCAGATTATCTTCCGCTGATAATTTGTTGTACTCCCAATATTCATGAATTTTACCAGTCAAGCACTATTTCTGAGGCTGAATTTGGTAATTAGTAGTGAGGGTGGAAGGGAGCTTAGAATGATGCATGTCTTCTCCGCCATCTTGGCTCCACCCCCATCAACACCTCAATTTGTAAAACAATATTCCTGTAGACTATTCACTAAAGTCTCCCTATGAGAATTTTACTGACCATCTTGTGAAAACTCACATTCACAAATCTGTCCAGAGGAGTCAGGCAGCTGCTGTGGCGACCACAGCAGATTTTTTTTGGTTATATATATTTTAATAAATAAGGAATAAATTGAACTATGCTTGTTAAAAAGAAATAAACAATCTTCCTTTCCAAGTTTCTTGTCAGGTTCTAGCTTTGATGAAATGTAAATATGAAATGATTATTGATTCATGCTTAACATTCCATAAAAAGGAAATGAGTATGAATTCTTTCCTCCCTAAAAATCAACTTAGGCAACACTTCATCTTTCAAAGCAGAACAATGTTAGGGTCAGGGAGGACAGAGAATAAGCTACACTGGGACCAGATAGGAGGTTTTGATTAAAATGTGTCCCTAGAAGAAAGTTCCCTATAGGAAATTTTAAAAGGGGAAGAAGCACATGATTAACAAACATCAATAAGATTCTTTTCATACTTTTTACAATGGATATCAATCTAGAATTCAATTTCTCATATTAACAGTTCTGAATCTCTCCTGGTTCAAATGCTGCCAGCTGTCCTATATGATGTGGTACTATCAAATCCTAGTTATTCATTTGACCTCAGAATAACTATGCCACAATATCTAATATTAGTAATGTTGACCCAAAAGGTACATTGAACCTAGGGGAGTTATCCTCTTCAACCAAATCAACCCACAAGTACAACTTGGAAATGGGAGAAAGTAATCTCTAAAAGAGACAAAGAACTAAAAGAAACAATTCCCTACCCAATGAAATGTGAATAGTATACATATTTTTATTTTTAGTTATTGTCATTAAGTGGGATAATATGATAATATGTGGTGAAAAGGAAGCTAACCTTAGTATCAGAAAGATTATGGCTCCAAGTCTTGCTTGAAACATAATAACACATTCATTGTATTATAGATATTGAGGTTGAAGGGACCTCAGTGATCATGTGGTCCAACTCAGGAGGATGTTGCAGTCAGCTTGAACTGCTTCAAAGGGACTATTGTTGAATTTTCAGTGTAAGTATACCTCTTAAAACAGCAAACCTCACATCAAGGTTTGATTTATTGCTTAGTTGATTGTTGTTGGTTCATAGAATTAAGAAAATAACCTAATGCAGAATAAAAATAAATGTGTATTGATGGTATGTGGTGGGAAGTAAAGGGAGGTTCAAGCCAGTTGTTAATTAGCATATCCCTAGTTCAGTGCTTTCCTTTTTCTAACAGATGAGAAAATTGATACTCAAGGAAGTCAAATAGCTTAAAAGTTACATAGGGAGTAAGGATCAGAGGTGGGATTTGAGCCTATGTTACTTAATCTGACCCATGTAACATAATCATTATACTAATGGTTTCAAATTGAAATAGAAACAGGCCCTTTGGGCCATATATTGACTTACAAGACCAAAAATTAATGTAATATATGTTGTATTGTGGGCAGCTAGATGGCACAGTGGATTGGGTGTCAGGTCTGGAATCAAGAAGAATCATTTTTCTAAGTTCAAATGTGGCCTCAGACACTTACTAACTGTGTGAACCTGACAAAGTCATTTAAATATGTTTGCCTCAATTTTCTCACCTGTAAAATGAACTGAGAAGGAAATGGAAAACCATCCAGTATATTTACTAAGAAAACCCCAAATGGGGATCATGAAGAACAGAGATGACTGAAATAACTGAACAACAAAGTTGTGTTTTTATTTATTTTGTTAATGCTTTCCAAGTTGCATTCACAGAAGATCCAGAAGATTGGAGTTTGACACCTTTGTACCATATCACACTCTCTCTTGTGCTGTGTGACAGAATAAATCACTTCAATTTCTGAGGCAGCTTCTCTCAGTAAAAAGAAAAGAGAAGTTGCTCTTCTTATCTGTAGATGATCCTCTGATATCAAGAGTTCCCTATTTGCATATAATCCTAGCTCTTGATAGAAACCAAATTAAAAAGTATGTGGGAGAAGAATTAGAGAAGAATTAAGAAAAGTTGCTTATTTTTAAACATATAAGTCTATAAAAACTAGAAGAGGCTATGCCTTTTTCTCTAAGCCATAGTTACACCAGGCAAAGATGCAAAGTATTTATGTTCAAAGACACCCAGTGGAGGGGCAGCTAGGTGGCACAATTTGATAAAGCTCTGGGCTTGGAATCAAAAAGAGCAGAGTTTAAATATAATCTCAGACATACTAGTTGTGTGACCCTGGACAAGTCACTTATCTCTTACCTATATAAAACTAGAGAAAGAAATGGCAAACCACTCCATTACCTTTGCCAAGAAAACCCCATGGAAGGTGTGATCATAGAATTAAACACAACTGAATGAGTAAACATCAACAAGGAAAAAATATGATGATGATATACACTAGGAATGGGGAATGTCCACTCCATGTAAAGGCTATGAAACCACAGGTGATGATGATCTAAAAGGTAGATACAACAACCTCCCACCACTAGAGTTCTATAAATTGAAATTTTGTATGATTTGTGTGATGTTACAAATATTCAAATGGCTCTTGGTGGGGAAAAAAAAAAGCTACCCCACCTTTGCTATACACATCAACAACTTAGGTTTAAAGTCATAGGCTCCAAATGAAATGCATTCAAGACCTTCTTTCAAAATTCACATATAATCATAAAATAAAGGAACATAGACTCACCAGTTTATGAATAATGCTGAATTAGCTGTGTAGAACAGCAATGCACTGCCTTGCTACACTAAATGGCACTTCAGTGGACCCAAACTGTTAATGTGCTTCTCTAAGCATCTAATTGACTATAGAGAATAATTTAGACCTTAGGGAAAATCTGACTCGCTAAAGTTTGGGACATTGGGCAATGCTTATTCATTTGAGTTTAATGCTTCTCACTTTATGACCCTGAGCCCACCTCACCTCTTTGTTGGATTATATTATTCTGAGAAATGTGTATGTGTATCCAGAGACAGCCATAATATACCCATAAAAATTCAATAAAGAAATATTTTAATCATAATACTTTGGTTGACATCACAGTGCCATTGAAATGCTCAGTGAAAATTGGAGTGCATCACTGGAAAATGTGGATTGCTATAGTAACCCTCAGTGACTTCTCAATGTATTCTCTTCACGCTCTGCTGGTCAGCTACTGGTTTATATGATTAGATGAACCTTATTAGATGAGGAATAAAGTAGAACAAAAAAACATAAAAGGTGAACTATATAAAATCCATCGAAACAACAAAAAAAGGGGCCCACCACTCCCTTGACAATGTTGCCTTAATCCTTTTAAGTCAAAGGACAGGCATCTCACTTCCTTTTGTAGAATGTGAGTAACATAAAAAAGAATAATATATCTTTAAGAGGAGAGAAATATCATTTTATTACCCCCTGTGCAGCTGTACATACAAGTTTCTTAGAATATCTTTTCAGTGCACACTGTAGTTCTTTTTCCAAGGTGATTATAATCCCCCCCTGAGAGATCCAAGGAGAGATATCCCTGATGTTTCCCATGGGCATTTTGCTGAGTTCACCAAAGCATACTCTATAGCTATATATCACTTTGGCACCATTAAAGAATTACAGGGTATCACATGGTCTTGTAGGAATTAATCACTGCTTAACAGTGTGTGCTCCTATGTTTATGAAGTCATTTGGAAGATCTGCATGTAACCATTGGCACTGTGAGGAGAGTATCTGCAGGTAATGGACCATGGCATCATGCTATGGTTGAGCTAAAGAATTTTCCAATTGGTAATTAATAGTGTTAGTGCAGGGATTAAATGCACTATTCAGTCTACATCAAAATCAGAAAAGCATTTCTTCTTTTAAGATATCTTAAAATTATAAATATATACATATATAATAAGGATATATTCATTATATATGTATATATATACATAAAAATAAAATACAGAAATATATATCCACTGAACAATGGCATCAGGTTTCGGGGGGATACTGAATAATGTTGCCATCTAGTATTTTATAGTAATTAATTTCTGAGGATACAGATCATAGATCTTAATGTCTTTATATGTTATATGTGTAGGCATGTGAACTGAATACAATATGAACTAAGAATAGATGTTCAATTTCAATTTCAAATGTTTGGCAGGAAAATAAAGGAAATAAATATTATATTTTCTTGTATTTTTACATGCTAATATAATATCTTCCCTAATGTTTTCTACTTTTATTTTTTATTGTTAAGAAGATAAAACCTTTGTATTCTATATAACTCAGGTGATGATATATTTTTAATAACTACAGAATATACTTAGCACAGAATATAAGGTAATAAAAAAATTCAATTTCTCAAGGATTATACAGTTTTCCCACTTATTTAAATTATTATTGCTTGTGTGGTTCAGATTATACACTCAAGCATCAATTAGCTTCCTCCAATAAAAGACAAGATGTAGAAATCTGAGTATTTATGAACAGCTATTGAGCTCTGTCTTAGTAACTCATTTCTAGTTTAAGTTGTTTATCCTTATTATACTTTTTTCTTAAATTACTGAAGAAGTTTTAATTAGAAGAATTTGGAATTTATTTGTGATAAGTACCCTAGAAGAACTGTGCTCAAGTCACACTAGAACTCTGGTGCAAGAAATAATCAAATTGCTAAGAATTTGATAGAGCTGAGACACCATGCATTTCACCCATTCCCTGCTTGAGATTTATACTACATATCTGAATATAAAAGAAAGCACATACACACACAAATCATACTGAAAGAAAAATAGATGATTGTCTTAAATTCTCCCATTTCCACCTCCATGCATTTCTAACCATCAGAATATTTAGGCCACAACTCATCTGACTAGGTTCTCCTGACTAGCCTTCAGGTCCTCAAAATCACAAAGATCACATGAAGTTCTAGAGGGTCACTGGACTTAGAGTTAGAAAGCCTATATTTAAGTTCTGACTCTGTGCTGAGGATCTGGGAGATGTTGAGCAAGTTATTTTCTTGCTTTGGACCCCAATCTCTTCATTTCTAAATTAGGGATTTGAACCTAAATGACTTTTAAGGTCTCTTTCAGCTCTTGATCTATGATGTTATGATGCTGTCTTCTGAAATATCTAACTTGATATATCTTTGAGTTCCCCCAATTATAGAAATAAATTAAAACCATTTTCTCTGTTTAATATAACTCTAGTGTTCCTTCAACATAGTGCTTTATATTTGTGGTCAGACTTTGAACTTCAAGAACCAAGACTGAATCCCAATGCATAAACCAAAGAGCTTTACAATCAATAAATAGAAATCATTATAATTAACAGCAATTTTGGTAATGTGAAAAATTTACACACAGTCACAGAGACTCATGACTTAGAAGAGTAAGAATAATTGAAAGACCAATTTCAATTGCTTCAAGCTATATATTCAATTGTTATTAAATATGTGTGTATACATAAATTATATACATATGTATACCTATTTATATATAATATATACATATGCACATACATATATGTATATACATATATTCTTCCTGGCTTCCCCTCCCTCAGTTCATTTATCTCTTCCTCCTCTTTCTCTTTTTCTCTTTTTTTTTCCCTCTCTCCTGTTTTCTACTCTCATCTCCTCTTTTCTTCCTGCTCCTCTTCTTCTATGTTGGTTGGAGAAGGAAGGAAAGTGATGGGGCACATAAAAATAAAGGGAGCACCCCTTTTTCAACACAGGGCTCTAGGGAAGCAGAATGAAAAATAAATTATTAACTGGGCTCACTTTTCTTTCCCCAACTAAAGCTACTAGGTGAAGTTGATCTGGTCTTTCTCACATTTCTGGGCTTAGTCACCTTCTACCTCATTTCTACAGTTTACTCCTAGACCAGGCAGCACCTTATATCTACACTTGCTATTCTTCTATGTTACTAATTACAGGGAGATAGTGTTATTTCTCAACTACCTTGACTCATGTCAGGACATATTGGGTCCAAATGGTCTTCCTCTTTCTTTTCTGTATATCCCTGTGTATTACCCCAAAAGGCATGGGCAGAAATATTTTCAAGGTCCAAAGGACCAAAATCTTCAAATCTAGACAATGTGTGCCTGTACTCATTCACAATCACCAAGTCTTTGTGCTTTTTGGTTCTCAAAAATCTCTATGATCAGAGAAATGAATGAAGAGAAGAGGTGTATGTGTGTGTGTGTGTGTATGTGTGTGTATGTATGTGTGTGTGTAAATATGAACACATGCGTATGTGAATGTGTATATACATATATATCATAAAACTAAAACTTTTTTGGCTATCATTTATTGAATATTTTGATAGTTCTTTGGTCTTTCTGATGTAGAATATCTTCAAAGATACAAAATGCTCCTCATCCATTCTTCATCAAGCTGTTTATGTTTTTAGTCTGTCTATCTGATATCATTCTCTTACAACATGAACAGATTCCTGCCTCCTCCAATCTTCCATTTCCTGAATAATATTATTTATATTGCTTTTCTACATGCAAATAAAAATAAATATTTGGACTCTCACCAAAACTCTTTGAATCAGACCATGTTTTTTTCTTCTATTTTTTTTTTTTTAGGGAAGGGGATTGGTGATATTTGTTTTATCTGCTTGTTAGTATCTCCCAGTGTTTTCCTTGTTTTCTTCATAAATTCTACCATGTTTCTTTTCATAAATAAAACAAAGAAAGGAAAATATTTCAAACGAATGTTGCAATCAAACTCTTGCCAAGAACTTGAGCTACATGTGAAGGTAGTAACCTCCTGTGTTATCATTTCATGCTTCAGTTCTATGGAATTTTCTATACTCTTTGAATCTTAATTTCAGAGTGAAGTACAATTTATTTGCATGAAGATTGCTGGGATGGTAGAGAATGTATGGAAATGTGTTCATGGTGTATCTTTTGAGTTCCTCTAGTCTTTCTTCTTCAACTAATGAAGAAAGAACATGAAAATGAACCTATTGTCCTCTTCATGCTATAGGACAAGTTATATGCTATAGGAAAACTGTCTTCCTTGATTTCTTTTGAAGTCATCTTGTCTGCTGATGCAGGAAGTATAACCATAGTAATAATTATTGCATAACACCTCCATGGTCTAATATCAGGGGTGTAGGGTAGATTGGGGAGGAGTAGAAAAGGCCTAATTCAGTTTACCTGCATACCTTTCAATTTGAATATATATATGTATATATATATATATATATATATATTATATATATATATATATGCAATATGTGAGTTTTTGTATCCTATACCAAGTCCCTTATTGTCATCTTTAGTCAATACCCTGAATGCACAAAGAAGCCTACTATTAATGCTACTGTTAGACATTTTTTTTTCCTTATTGGAAGGGTAAATAAAAGTTATATGCGTATCAGAAAAATCAAGAGTTTGGGAGTAAATATAAGTTCTTTCATCAACTCTAATTGTCACTTGCTGTAGATGTCAAACTAATAGACTAGCAGAATCTAATTTCCTTGTTTGATTCACCATGAAATTAAACTGAACTGACAATTTTTATTTTCACCTGGCAAAGTCGCCCGACACTATTTAAATCTAGCTAATCAAGTACAGTTATCTGCTGGGCACACTCATCTCTCCTCCCACACCTCTGATTTACAGGAGCCCACATCCCAGCTCCCTCCAATTGCCTAGCCTTGGATTACATTTACAGTTTTAGAAGGTGTAAAGGAATGCATGGACATAGTTAGCAGAGGTGCTAGCAAATGTATCATGTCACCAAATTACTGTTGAAAGATGAAAAAAAAAAAGAATATATAGAGGGAGAAAAAACCAAAACTCACTGACTGCATCGTTGCTCAGAAACCTAACCTGTCAGGTAAAGCAGTAAGGACTGCATTTAGGTTGGCATATATTAATTCTAAAATTAAAGTTTTAAAGAAAAAGATTTTTTCTCTTATAAGAATGATATGCCATACTTTTAACACAACCAACATTTTAAAAGGTTGTAGCAAGAATTTTTGGGTTCCAACCAAATGCTCAGAGTGACCACTGACTCTGACCTTGGGGCCCAAGGATAAATAAATAAATATATATATGATGACTATACTATTTGCCCTAAATAGTATAAATTCATATGGCTTATTATTCCAGGGTATCCATCTAGCATTGCTTCACTTTTCTCCTTTTGGCCCATAACAAAGACTATGCCCTCAAATACTTAACCCTTTCATCTGAAACTATCCTATTTGTTCCCTGTCTCAATTAGCCTACAATACAGACTAAGCCACCTCCAGGCTTCACTTGATTTTCTGGCTACCTTCTTACCTCTGCTTTCTCACCTCAGCCATAGACTTTTATTTTTCTTTTCCCTCAGTTTCAGGCCTTTACAATTCTGGAACCATAATCAAACCAATATCATCATTACTGCTAGAATTTGTCATTGTTACTGGATTGACTACAAATAAATCATCTCCCTGTGGACCTAGTCTCTATTATAATAAATGTCCAAACCAAAATAATCCTCCCTACCTATATGTTATCTTCCTAAATTAGAATGTAAGCAGCTAAAGTTTAGGACAGTCTGCTTTTATTTTTGGATCCCCAATACTGGGTATATGGTAGGTATTTAATAAATGTTTTTCCTTTCATTCATATGTTTAAAGATGTAAAGCTAGAAGGGACATAGGAGATCTTCCAGTACAACTCAATCACTCTACAGATGAGAAAATAGATACAGACAGGTTACATGATTTACTTAGCACCATATAGCTAATAAGTGAGGGGAAAGACTTGAGCCCAGGTGTTCCTGGTTACAAGTTATTAGATGTAATTCTATTCTTAGTAGAGATGGAAGATAAATAGTAACCATTTTTTTGATAGGCCAAGAAGCCTCTCCAAAAAAGTCACTCTGAGAATGGAACTTCTCCAGGAAGAGTATCCTTAGGGTGTGCATTCATTGTCAAAAAATATTGCAATCTGCACTCCATGAATAGAGAAATTTTCTTCATGATTTTGAGAAACATTTAATCCATACTTTTATTTTAGGGGTGATAAAATTGAAATAATATAACAAAGTGATGTGACTTTCCCCAAAATATATAGGTAGGAAATCCTAGGTCACCATTAGACTAGATGATAAGAGGCCAAACCAGTAGCCTTTCTCCTGAAACAGGATATCTTTTATTAAGAAAGACAGGAAGGTTGGCTATGTCATAAAAAAGAGAAATATTGTTGAGATAAGTTATGGCGTCAGTATCTAAATGCTGGTTATTGCAGTCCTTTCCTTAGCACCAGTTCTGAGAGCTATTAATGAGGAGGATAGTTTAATCCAATATACTTTTTTTTAATTCCAAAGAGTTTTTTGTGCTCCAAGTTTCACAGCCTTAGAATGCTGGCCCAATCATAGACAGGATTAGTATAAACAGTTTTAATTATTGGAAAAAAGTTCTGCTTCAGATATTCCCAGAGATTAGGGGAAGTCCCAAGATAGATCCAGAGCATAAGTAAGGACTCTTGACTAGACTTAATCTAAAATTCCACATTTTAGCAGGATTCCACATTCAAGCAGGAGTTTGAACCTTCATCAAAATTATGAAAACATTACTTCTATGTATACGTTAAATAAAGTTATTATCAAAAAATGGTTACTATTTATCCTCCATCTCTAATAAGGATAGAATTACAGGATAAAAAGAAATATATTTAAAGGATGGCTGAAAGAATTTAGTCTAGGTAATTCTTGGGACTTAATTTTAGGCTTTCTTTCTTGGCATCCAATTCTTCTGGCTAAATCAAACAATCCCTTTCCCTGAAAGTAAATTAAGCCAGGAGAAAAATCCAAATAACAGGTTTGAAATAAGAAAAAAATGGTAGGGAGTGAGGGAGGTATGAAAACTGATTTTTATTATGCAATTCTTTGAGTAGAGATGTTTTGGTATTATTAAGGTGGGGCAATTGTTGCCTGAGGTTGCAATGGATAACATCAACCTTGGAGACTAGAAGGACTAAACACAAGTCCTCTCTTGGACAAATACTGACTGAATTACTTTGAGCAAGCTGTTAATTTCTTAAGGCTTCCAGAAAACTGAGAAAAATAGATGGTTCAGTAGACAGAAAGTCTAGGTCTGGAGTCAAGAAGACCTGAATTCAAATCCAGCCTCAGATATTTACTAGCGATATGACCTGAATAAGTCATTTAATTTCTATTTGCCTAACCTACTGGAGAAAGCAATGGTAAACTACTCCAATATCTTTGCCAAGAGAACTCCATTGACAGTATGGTTTACAAGAATCATGAAAAAATGGATGCAACTGAACAACTGAACAATGACACCAGACAACTCTCTAAGACTAAAAACTGTATAGTAGAAGTGACCTGCATAGGTAGAAGGAGTTTTCCCATGAGGAATTCCCTATGCCAAAATGAAATCACAAGTTTGATTGAAGAGGAAAAAAACATAAACAGCTGCTCAGTTATATCACTGAGTAGGAGCTAAATAAACTTTCTGACAATTAGATTATGTGGTAGGAATTCATGGGTTCAACCAAATAGTTTATGTCTAAGCAATTACTGAGAGAGAAATCATCTGACATACGTCAGATGTGTTTTCATTCAAAGGTCATATCCCAGAGTCATTACAACATGACATAACCCAAGTGATAGCACATTTATGTAAACCTGGATACCTTCTTGATTTTTTAGGTGATGAGTACAATTCAAAGTAGCACTAAATGGATTTCCATACACTTGAGAAAGTAATTCAGGAAAAGAAGGTAGGAAATAAGAGAAAAGTCACATTTATGGTAGCTGAATGATCAGAAGAGTGGTGAGTTTAGAGGAGAGAGTGAGATAAGTGACGAACAGTAGCAACAGCAGGAAGAGAGACAAGAGGAAGCTGGAGAATTGAGGCAGGAGGATGAAAGCACTTAAAAAAGAAGTGGGGAAGTTGAAATGAAAATGTGGCAGAAACTTCTAGTGTTTCTGGTCTTGACCCTATAAAGGGCACAAGAACAAAGAAGAAGAAACAGAAGGATAGAAGTAAAGAGGACATAGGTAGTATAAGGAAAGTTAGGAGGTAAAAGAACAATATTTTAACATCTTGAAAGGATTTTTTATGTGGGAGAAAATGTTTGACATGGGATTTTATGATGGAGACCTCATTCCAAATTAAGTGGAAGTGAGTCATGGAATGCTTTCTGATGATTTAAACCCTTTGCAGTTAAGAATTTAATTAGAACAATAAACACAGACTTACCATTCTAAGAAAAATATCAATATTAAAGATGTCAAAAGTGTTAAAAACAACTTTGTGATGTTGTCATTGAAAACACTTGAGCATCAATAGTTGTGACAAGGAATATGGTGATATGACTTCAAAGGTGCTGAAAAGGAATAGTTAACTTGACTAAAGCAGTATATCAATTCATAGGATCTCAGATTTAGAACTTATGAATTTAACACCCTCCCTTTATGAATGAGGAAACTAAATCATGAAGAGCTTAAGTGACTTAATTTAAGTCACACAGATAGAGAATATAAGGTGAAATTTGAAACAAACTTTTATTGTTTCCAAGTACAGTGCCTATTCACTATAACAAAGAAAAAAAAAATGTGACAGAGGAACCAGAGCTAGATATCAGTCACTTCCCAGAAGCTTTTTAGATGCAATTTTTAAAAGACAATTCAAACTACTATTAAGTACTTACTGTATACAAGAACACTCATCTAAGAACACAGAACTTTGTAGTTATTACTTCAGCAAACACTGGCAAATTTACATGTAGCCAACTGAAGGAAAATTGCTGTGAAATCTAGGAACACTATGGTTGCTTGTGCAGGAAAAGGATGTCATTTAAGTTATTAAGGAAAGGATCATATACATAGTGAAGAGCAGAACACAGTGTAAGTAAAGCAAAAATAAGAGTTAAATTGGAATAATTTTTCTGGAATTGTTTTAAGAGTGAAGACAAATATATTTTCCCATAAGGAGAAAATTATGAAGAAATCAGCAAACAGAAATCATGGCCCAATAAGTAAAAATCACAGTTGCGCTTCTAAAAATATATTTCTGGATCTAATATTTTAAAGCAAAATTGGAAACTTTTAATAAAGTAAATATTGAAGAAAGGAAAAATGAATAAGATCATAATAAAAGCACCACCAGTGACAATATATAGAGGGGAAAAAAAAGGAATATGATATATATCATAAGTCACTATTATTGCTCAAGGAATATGATATATACCATAAGTCACTATAATTGCTTACATTAACTCTGTTGCAAAGTTTCCTGAAGATAGTGTCTGGAGTTGAATATATATGAAAGATTCCCATGGAGAGAATAACCAAGTTTTTTATTAACCTCAAAGAACTCACTAATCTTTTTTAATTAATTTTTTTATTTTATTTTTAAGTTTATGTATATATATATATATATTCTTCTTTTCTTATTTACATATTTTCATATGAGTCATGTTGGAAGAGAAAGATCAGAACAAAATTGAAAAATTATGAGAAAGTGGAAAAAAAATAAAAGGTGAAAATAGTATGTCCTGATCCACCTTCAGTCTCCATGGTTCCAAATTCACGCTGGATAACATATTCTTCCAAAGTTTGTTGCAATTGCCTTGGATCACTGAATTTCTGAAAAAAGCTAAGTCTATCAAAGATGATCATCACACTATTGCTATTGCTATTGCTATGTACAATGTTCTCTTGGTTCTGCTCATTTCACTGAGCATCAGTTCATGTAAGTCTAGGCTTTTCTAAAATCAGCCTATTCATCACTTTTTATAGAACAGTAATATTCCATTACTTTCATATACCATAACTTATTTAGACATTCCCCAACTGATGGGCATCCACTCAGTGTCCAGTTCCTTGCCACTACAAAAAAAAAAAGTCACTGCAAACATTTTTTGCACATAGGGGTCCTTTTCCCTCTTTCATGATCTCTTTGGGATACAGACCCAGTAGAGGCCTTGCTAGATCAAAGGGCATGCACAACTTATAGTCCTTTGAGCATAAACTCACTTACAATGGACTTATTAAAGAGGAAAGATAAGGACAATTTTGAGGAAACTTGAACCAAAAAGAAGTATTTTAAATTCAAAAATCACAAACTTCCTTTCAGTTCTACCAAAAAAATCTAATAATATTAGACAATTTAGTCAGACATCATCAAAATGTTTTTATGGCTGCTATATACAAATATGACAACATCTTCAGGTGAAATTATTGGGTCTAAGTAAATAATAAAGTATGTATATAAAGTGTGTGTGTGTGTGTGTCACATAACAAATAACTGCCTGACTCGAAATTTAAAACCTGATCCTCCAGACTCAGCCCAGCAATTTCTCAACCTTGAAATAAAACATTAAACAATTAAACAAAAAGATTACTGAAGAGTATACCAAATTGTATGCTATATCTAAACATTTATTTCTTTAAATAATGCTTTATTAATGCTGTTTCTGTTCAGCTGTTTTAATGAACAAAGAGTTACATTTTTTAATAAATAAAGATCCTCTAGTACTGTGTGTGGGCTGGTCATTTAGACATATGTAGTATTCCTAAATCAAAGCATATCTGTGTTCTTAGAATATATTTAAGCACAAATGATCCTAATGAGTTTAACTCAGAATCATGGTTTAATCTTATTTAACAGCAATCTCTTGGACCACTGTGTACACTACTATATGTAGAGCATTTCATGTACTTTGGATGTCTGATAAATATTTGCTTAACTGAATACTTTAAAGTCAAAAAACTAAGGTCAGATAAGAGGAATTAGTATCATCTCAAAGACAGGAAGAATGAAGGTTGGTAAACCAAAGAGTCCATTTTAAATATAGTAACCTCCTAAAGTGATTTGTTAGGACTAATATCCTGGAGGTAGAGCCAAGATGGCAAAGTAAAAGCAGGAACTCCCCTGTCTCCTGTGAACCACTCCTGATTGCTTTAAATACTGACTCTAAACAAATTTTAGAGCATCAGAACACCCAAAAAGATGGAATAGAACATTTTCCAGCCAAAGACAGCTTAGAAAGACATCAAGAAAGGTCTGTGGAAGCAGTTGCGAGCCCATCATGCAGTCCCAATACAGGTTATACCAGTGCAGCTCCAGTCCTGACTTCAGCCCCAGCAAATCAGTAGCAATAATGGTCTTTCAGCCCAAAGACACTAAAGATGACTTGGAAAGTTGGCAGAAAAGTTTTTCAGGCAGGTGGGAGGGCCTTGGGAACCCAATATACCAACAGTGAACATGGGCAGTGGTGACTGCACTAGCTTGCAGAGACCTCAGCTCATGGAAGTTTCTTTGTTGGCACTGAGGAAGGATTCTGTTGCTTTAGCACACTAGATCTTAAAGCTACAGTGGGGCAGGACACTCCAAACTAGGGCAGACAAGAGTGCCTTATGGACAGGTTCCTCAAAAGATCTCTAAAACAAAGCCCCTGAATCTTGAGACAGCACACCTTCAACCTTCCACTTAACAAAAAGTTAAAAAACAAGTAATAGACTAGGAAAATGAGGAGACAACCAAAGATAGTTATTATGGTAACAAAGAAGATCAAAATACACTCAGAAAAAGATAACAAAGTCAAAGCTCCAAGAAAAATAAGAATTGGTCTCAGGCCATGAAAAAGCTCAAAAGGAATTTTGAAAATCAAGTAAAAGAGATAGAAGAAAGAAAATACAAAAAAATTAATGAGGAGAAGAATGATTTTTAAAAACCAAATTAACCAAATGGTAAAAGAGTTACAAAAGCTCACTTAGGGAAATAAATCCTTAAAAATTAGAAGTGAGCAAATAAAAGTTAATAACTTTATGGGAAATCAAGATACAATAAAGCAAAACAAAAAAGAAAAGAAAAGAAAAAATATTTTAAAATGTGAAAAATCACATTAGAAAAACAATTGACCTGGGAAATAGATGTAGAACAGATAGTTTAAAAGTTGTTGATCTACCTGAAAATCATGATAAAAAAAAAGAGCCTGGATATCATCTTTCAAGAAATTATCAAGGAATACTGTTCTGATATTAGACTGAAAGAGTAAACTAGAAATTGAAAGAATTCCCCCAACCACCTTCTAAGAGAAATCCTACAATAAAAATTCTCAGGAATATTATAGTCAAAATCCAGAAAGAACCAATTCAAGTATAGAGCCACAGTCAGGATAACACAAGACTTAGCAGCTTCTACATTAAAGAACAAGAGTGTTTATTTAGAATATGATATTCTATAAAGCAAAGGAGTTAGGATTACAAACAAGAATTACTTACCCAGCAAAACTTAAAAATCTCCTTTTTCAGGAGAAAAAGGTGGAAATTCAATGGAATAGAGGATTTTCAAGCATTCATGACAAAAAGACCCAAGCTAAATAGAAAATCTGATTTTCAAATACAGGACTCAAAAGAAGCATAAGGAGATAATCAGGAAACTATCATAAGGAACTTCATAGGGTTTAATCTATTTACATTCATGTATAGAAGCATATTACTTGCAACTCCTTATAACTTTCTTATTATTATGGCAATAAGTATATATAGAAAAAGACCACAAGTGTGAATTTAATATGAAAAGATATCTTTTTAAGATGAAATTATGGGGTAAGAGAGGAATGCACTGGGAGAAAGGGAAAGAGAGAAGTAAAATGATATAATTTATATTCCATAAAAAGAAGCAAGAAAAATCTTTTACAATGGAGGGGAAGAGAGGGAGCATAGGAGGAATGGGTAAACTTTACTGTCGTCAGAATTGATTCAAAGAGGAAATAACATATACACTCAATATGTATATAGAAATCTATCTTATTCTGTGGGAAACTAAGAAGGAATAGGATATGGGAAAAGGGGAGAATGATAAAAGAGAGAGCATATTGGGGGAGGGAGTAGTTAGTAGCAAATCACTTTTGAGGAGGGACAGGATGAAATGAGAAAGGATAAAATAAATGGGGAAATTTTTAATTAGCAATAGTAGCTGTAAAAAGAATTTTGAAGTAAGTTTCTCTGATAAGGCCTCATTTCTCAAACTTAGAGAGAACTGAGTCAAATTTATAAAAAATAAGAGCCATACCCAAATTGATAAATGATGAAAAGATATGATTTGTGTCCAAAGGGTTATAAATTCATGCATATATCCTTTGACCTAACAATACCAGTACTAGACATGAATTCCTAAAGAGATTATTTAAAAAGGAAAAGGACATATATGTGTGGCAGTTCTCTTCTCAGGGCAAAAAATTGGAACTTGAGAGGACACTCATCAATAGGGGAATGGCTGAGTAAATTGTGGTATGTAATTGTGATGGAATATTATTGTATCCAAATAGAGATTGAAGATTGAAACATTCTCATTCTCTCTCTCTCTCTCTCTCTCTCTCTCTCTCTCTCTCTCTCTCTTTCTCCCTCTTTTTCTTAAGA
The DNA here is from genome assembly GCF_902635505.1 of Sarcophilus harrisii. NCBI lineage: Eukaryota > Metazoa > Chordata > Mammalia > Dasyuromorphia > Dasyuridae > Sarcophilus > Sarcophilus harrisii. Next base: position 322,880,532 of record NC_045426.1, on the reverse strand, counting down.
TTTTTTTTGGGGGGGTGAGAGACCTATATTTTTTTTCACATGAGTTTTATGGAAATGTTTTACATAACTTCCCATGTGATCTCCTAATGGAAGCTGTGAGTGATGAAAAAGAAGAGAATCTAGAACTCAAAAGTTTAAAAAAAAACAAATATAAAAAAATGTCTTTTAAATGTAACTGGGGAAATATTTAATTAATTAATTTTAAGAGAGACTAGTATCCTACTCCCTCATGAAATAGCATTGGGGCAAACACAGAACCAAATAACAATAATAACTGATGAATCCCTATGTGTAAACCCATATACCAAAAGAATTTGACCAATTCCTTTGTGGTATCTTATTTGGCTTATTTATGATTGTTACAGTCAAAGTAAATCTGGTATCTACTAGATCAGTACATTTCTAAAAATTTAAAAGGCAAGGCACTTCAGCTTTATGGGCTTCAGTTTCCCCATTTGTAAGATAAGAGAACTATAGTAGCTCATAGCTAAACGCTCAACCCATTATGAGAAGCATTATGATGAACTGATCTTGAAAGTCAGGAAGAAAGTTCAAGTTCTGCTTGTGATAACTAATTTGTAACTAAACAAATCATTTTATTTCTCTAATCCTCAGCTTTCTCATCTATAAAATGAAACATCTGGATTCAATGGCCTCAAATTCCCTTTGTCCTCCAGAGTATAAGACAACATTGGTCCTAACTGCTGAAGCCACTCAAGACTCTTCCTACAATTTTAGGTAGGGCCAATTTCCTAGAATCAAACTTGGACTGCCTTATCTCTCACAGATCTTCATGGAAAGTCTGAGACATAAATTGTCTTCAGAATGGACTAGTCCATGTATTTCTGCATACTTTTCACATGGATATACCATCAGTGTTTAAAATTATAACAGTGGGAGTGAAGTGAGCAGAACCATGAGAACATTGCACATAATAAGAAGATTGTACAATGATTAATTGTGATAAACTTGGCTCTTCTTAGCAATTCATTGATTTAAGGTCATTCCAATGGATTTGGGATAAAAAATATCATCCACATCCACAGAGTCATGGAGACTAAATATACTTTTTGTTGTTATTATTTGTTTACTTGTTGTTTTTTTTTCTTTCTTGTGGTTTTTCCCATCTTGTACAACATATCAAATATGGAAATACATTTAAAAGGATAGCACATATTTAACCTGCATCATGTTGCTTGCTGTCTTGGGGAGGGGAGGAAATGGGGGTGAGAGGGAGAAAAATTTGGAATACAAGTTTTTATAAAAATAAATGTTGCAATGAGATGAACCAAATCAGTTCCAATAGAGCAGTAATGAATTGAACCAGCTACACCCAGCAAAAGAACTCTGGAAAATGAGTATGAACCACTACATATAATTCCCAATCCCTCTATTTTTGTCTGCCTGCATTTTTTATTTCCTTCACAGGTTAATTATACACTATTTCAAAGTCCGATTCTTTTTGTACAGGAAAATAACTGTATGGAAATGTATACATATATTGTATTTAGCATATACTTTAACATATATAACATGTATTGGTCAACCTGCCATCTGGAGGAGGGGGTGGGGAGAAAGAAGGAGAAAATCGTAACAAAAGGTTTTGCAATTGTCAATGCTGAAAAATTACCTATGTATATCTTGTAAATAAAAAGCTATAATTAAAAATAAATAAATAAATATGAAAATTATCTCTGCATGTATTTGGAAAAATAAAATAGTATTTAAATAAATGACATCAGCAAAACTAAAAGTTACCAATATCTATGTCCCTATTCCTTGAGATCCTGATTCAAAATAGCACCACCACTCTCATTGTAAGGCTTCATAGTGCAATAGATGTAACCCTGGAATCTGAAATGCTATGCTAATAAAGGATAAGCTTTAGGCATTTCCCATTTGTTGTATATGTTGTTGGGACAGGATTTCATCCCTATTAAAAATTCTTTCACTGAAACAAAATGGATACTAACATGTAGTTTATGGTTTTGCCTTGTAGGCTTGAGAGATAATGTGACTTGTCATTTAGCTAATCTGTATGAGGCAGGCCCTGAATCCAGGTCTTTCTCTCTAGCAATTTAATATAAGTTTCTTAAAAGCACTATCTTTTTGGTCTTTTCTATCCATAGAATCCACTGAAGTGTTTGTAGTATAACAGATAGCTATTATTTGTCTGGCATTTATTGATCACTAATCAAATATTGATTAATAAATAAATATTGAATAATAAATGCCTTGTTTGTTTAATTTAAAAACTTAAATTACTTTACTTTAATTTGAAAAGACTGACCATTAACACTTTTGATACCAGGTCCTAAAAAACTAACCTCCTAAATCACGGTGGAGATGAAATTTTCATGAATAGAAGGATTATACATTTCAATGAAAACACAAAATCTTAAATAGTCATAATTGTACATCATAAATTTGAAATTGGAAGTAAACATATATCATCTAACCCAATACTTTCATTTTATTCATGAGGAATCTATGGCCCAAAGAGTTTCTATGATTTGCTCATGGTTCCAAAGGAATTAAATAGCAAAGCTGAGGTTGGATTATAATTCCAAATCTAATATCCTTTCTACTACTGCACACTCTATAGGACAGAATGACTTTTCAATAACAAATTAGCAAAATTTGGATTTGATACCAGCTTCCTTGTTCCCTTCCCTTGTTATTAGACCACCCTGCTCTTCACTACAAAGGCATATTCCTTTCAAGGTAATTCAATATACAGATAAATGAAAGTTCAACATCCTCACTCAGTGCCAGAACCCTAAAGGCAATCAAATATGTTCTTCCAGGAAAATCCAATTGCACCCAGCTTCGAATGTGTTTAGTGACTTATTTGAATTTTTCCATTTTTTCATGCTCCCACTTTGGATTAAAGTTCATATCTTTTGCAGCCAATCACAATGATGTTTGTGGCTTTTCCTCTGCCTTAGGGGCATTTTTTCCCCATTCGGTTATTATGCTCCTGTGGGAGAGAATTTTACCTGAATATCCCCATCATCTAAAATGACTTTTTCATTTGCATTAAGCAGGACCAAATGCTCAAGGTGATCAATTTCGATGATTCCCCATCATAATTGGAAGACTTCAGTAAGGTTTATGGGTAAGTTCTTTTTTCCCTTTAATATTTCAACCCCTAATAGAGAACAGCCCAAACTGTTCCAGTACTTTGCTCATTAATAGCATAAATCATGCAAAATGTTAGAAGTCACTATTGCAACCGGTATTTGATGGGGAATTTAAATTAGACCACAGAGGGGAGAAAATGGTAGTACTCCTCTGAGGCTGTATGATTCATTTCTTGGTGGCAGACCAGAAGCTGAAAATGTGATACAATTTTATAATGAGCAGAAGCATTGACTCTGGCCTTCATTCAGTTCCAAAAATAGTTAGAAATAAAGCTGACCAAAAACCAGTCTAATCTGATGTGCAGAATATTTTTAGGAGTTGGCTTCATGTTGGACCTTCTTAGATCCTCAATATCTCATATCTCCTTACTGCATCTCTCTACTCATCCTTTCCCTAATTCTTTATAGCATCTTTATTCTGGTTTAAAATGTTTGCTTCCCCAGCTTGCTATACAGATCTCTAGAGGCCACAGGCAACTCATTTTTGTTTTTGTTTTCTTTCTCTGATCAAGCAAAGGCTTTTCTTCTCTTTTTTTCCCTCAAGGCAGATGGGTTATTTCATGTATATCATCCTACACAGGCAATGTAACCACAGTGCTTTCTACATCTCCTCATCTTACAGGCTAAATGCATCCCCTCCCTTCAGTGCACTCAACCCATCCTATCTCAGTATGAAACCATCCAGAAGTGTCTTAGCTTTCCTCAGAAATAAGTTTGCCCTAGGACAATCGGGTACAGTCACTTCATGGCTTTGCTATTTTTGTCAGTCTCAGTGACTTTTAAGTTACTTAACATAAAACCCCATACAGTATTTCAGTTTTATGCTCTGGTTCTAAATCTCTGGGTGGAACAGTAAAGGATGAATAACTTGCTTGGCTTGAAGAACAGAGATTGTGAAGGGGATTTAGAGTTTTGAATGGTTGGAGAGAGTGCAGCAGAGAGGGAGGGAAAACTCAGAATAATCAGATACGAAGAAAGAAAACCTTCAGTCAACTACATATCATTTCAGAAATAAAGTATTCTGTATTTTGTATACAGTTAATTGCAGAGTTCTTGGGGAAATAAAACCCAGCAACATTATCATGAGTTACCATATAATTACCATTGTTTCCATGAACTTACTAAGTAGTTACTACATTATTACAGCAAAATAAAACATGTTATTTCATGGTAACTATGCAATTAGCTCATGTCACCACCAAATGTACACTTATTAAATGAACAAAGAAATAAAATGTTCTCTTTCCCCCTCCATATCTGTGAGTCATAATATTGTCTTTCTTTTAGCAATGACATAATGAATCTATGTACCAACACAGGAAATATGCAGATTATGCTTTACTAATCATTTTTTCCAGGGAGTAAATGAATACCTTGGAAATAAAAGACATTCTATGCACAAAACAGTTACAACACAAGATAGGCAGGCAACCAACTCAAGTTTTAACAAAAAAATTCAGGCAGTTAATCAAAGAGACATGAGCTTTTTTGTTGTTTGGAAGAGTAGGTGTTCTTGATAAACAAAATGCCACCAAAGAGAGAAAGAGTCAGAAAATGATTGCAAATATTTTCTTCTCTATCAGTAGAAATCTGAAAACTCAACATTAATAAAAGTAGAAATCAGAGGGAATGGAGAGAAATATGGAGGGAATATTTTCCATTTCTGAGCATAGTGTGGTGTGGTGAAAAAAGGGCTGGATTTGAATTCAAAGTACATAGGTTCTAATCCTGTTTGTTTTCTGTTCATTAGACAAATGCATGACATGGAGTAAGTCAAAACGTTTTCTCCTAATGTAGAAATTGAAGCATCTTCTAAGGTTCCTTTAAAATCTGACCCTAGGATCTTATAAACAATGAAACAAAACCGCAGCATGTCAAGATTTAAATGACTACTTTAAACCACTTAGGGAAAGTTTTACTTCCCTGTTGGAGACTGGCTGATTGACATTACACCAACTGGCCTTTTCAACAAACTTCCCAAGGATAGTGATACCAAAGCTTTCTTAATGTTTTAGCATCTCCATAGTTAGAGTCCTGTATTCAATACCTTTCAGCGAAGCTAATTGCTAGCTGCTTACAATAATGAGAATGAGGTTGTTTATTGAAGCTAATTGATTTCCAATACTACAAAATTAATTAGGCAGAACAGGTGATCCACAACTTCTCTGAGGCATATTTTAATAGTCTCTTGATTTAAGAAATTAGCAGGGAGATTGATATAATTTAATTTGCTGCTTGCCATTTTCTGGAAAATGACTTTTTAAATCATTCAGTGGAAAGACAGACAAATTGTGCCCCGCCTCAACCCTCTGCTTTTCTTTCCAGTCAACTCCCATCAACACCCCGCATCTACCTAAGGAGAAACAATGTTGGTTCCCTAACTCTTCAGCTTTTAAATTCTGATCAGATAAATAAAGATTCCAAAGAATTATATGAACTCCTTAAAAGCATTTTTTAAAATGCCACCTTCTTTGATTGTCAGAAAGATACCTAAGGAAAAGAAAAAACTGTCTTTATCTTCTAATATATACTGCATTTATATTTACACATGAGTTCCATAATTCATTGCTGATGTGTTATTTGGGGAGAATGCAGGCTGAATTTAATATCAACTCCCAATATTTCCATTATAAGACATTCTAAAAGATAGTTTTTAAGAGGGGTGAAAACAAATAAAATGTTAGTGAATAAATTCCAAGATTGTTGATGATATGGATCAATAACTATACGTTCTGAATGATTATATGAATACTTGTAAGTACAAGCTAATTTAAAGAGTTGACTGGTATCAATCTAGACATCTCTAATGACATATTGTGATCTTTATCCTCAGCCATGTTTCTTCGATATTTCCATCAATAATCCAAATGAAAGCCTAGATGGAATGACATAAATGAATTTATAAATGATATAAAGCTGGGAAAGACAATTAATACATTAGATAATAGAATTAGAATCCAAAGAAGTACTCAATAATCAAGAATAATATTTATTTTGTACCTAAAATTCCCTATTTTCTGTCAAAACTCAGCTCTAGAACCACCTCATCCATAAGAGATTTTCTGATTTCCCTCATTCAGAAGCAATTTCCTCTCCTTCCCCAATTATTTTGGATTTACTTTGTACAGAAGTTGTATTTACTTGTAAATGTGTATGTTGCTTTTCCTGATTGGCATCAATAATGAATTTCATGAAATGATCAAATGTATTTGAATCACACTACTTAAAGTCATAATTGTATAAAATGTGGTCATTTGGTTCTAGCTCCATGCAAATCTGAAATGGGAATTAGAGTAATACTACTACTGCAAGGGATTCAGGATATACACAGAATGGGATTTAGCTTTAGAAAGTAAATTCCTTCTAGAAACTGGTCGTTACATTTCTAATTCTTTTTTACACAGTTCCTGTCACAATCCCTGATACACAATGCTCACTTGTCTTATGAAAAAAATAAAAGTGATGATCTAATAAATAAGCTTTTTAAAGACACTGAATATCCTGTGTAACTTCAAAAAAAATCAGTAGTGCAAGTACTAAAATGAGAGAGATTGGGATTAGATAGATATGATTTGCCATGAAAAAGATCTGGGAGTTTTAGTCAACAATGTGACATGGCAGTCCAAAAAAAAAACAAAACAAAACAAAACAAAACAACAACAACAAAAAAAAAAAAAAACGAACAGAGTTGAAGGAGGAACAGAAGAGAGAAATGGGAAGGAGGAGATTTCACTGATATAGGATATCCCAAGGAAAGAATGATCTCTACTAATTCAATCTGTCACCTCCTTTCCAACTTCAATTTTAAAGAATTTGGAGGGATACTGAGAAATTAAATGACCAGGTCAGGGTCAACAGAGACTGTGTCAAAGACAAGTTGAAGCAGGTCTTCCTAGCTATCTGTGCTACATTGCCTCCCACTGAACTCTGTCACTGTCTCCTGCAATAAATATTAAAAAGGGGGCAGAGCCAAGATGTTGACAAGTAGAAAAGTCTTTATCTGAGCTTGTCCTGGCCTCAGATCAACACCAGATCAAACCTCTAAACTGTTTTGGGGGTGATAGAACCCTCAAATATTTAGAATGTAACAAATTTCCAGCAGAAAATGTTTTGGAAGAATTTCAGAAAAGGTCTGTTTCAATCAGGCATCAGTGGGGGCAGGGCAGGGGGCAAGGACAGTGTATTGTCCCCTCCTGGAGGAAGGCTTTTAGCCAAAATACAGCAGCAGCAGCATTGGCTGCTCTGTCCTGGTTTAAGCCAGTGGATCCACAAATTAACTATGAGAAATCCAAAGCAAAAACAAAAGGCAAATAATGAGCCTCTGAACTACAAAATAACACAGGACCTGGCCATGCCCATCGAGCACAGGAAGGAAGTCAGTAGCATTGGCACAAGGCAGCCTAAAGCCACTGTCGACTGTAGAGGAAGCTTGGGACAATCTACCCTTTACCTTAAGAACAGACCTCAACTTTTTTTTAAATGAGCTAAAAAAGCAAAAAGAACTCTGACCATATATAACTTTTATGAAGAAGAAGAACAGATCTCAAACCCTGATGATCTTAAAAGCAAATCATCTCTAGATGAAGCCCAAAGGGTGATATAAGTTGTTCCCCATCTCACAAGGCTCTCTTTGAAGAATTCAAAAAGGATCTTAAAAGAGAGTAAAAAGAAAAATAGGGAAAGGAAATGAGAACTTTGCATGAGAGTTTGGAAAAGGAAAAACAGAAATTATCTAAAGAAAATTCCTTAAAAATAGATTTATTGGAATGGAAAAATCATATAACTCCTTACAAAATAGATTTGAGAAAATGGAAAAAGTATATAACTCCTTGCAAAATAGATCTGATGAAATAGAAAAAAAAAAATACAACTCCTTGAAAAACAGAATTTGTGAAATGGAAAGAAAAATCCAATGTACAAAATACCTCATTTAAAAGTTCGATTGGCCAAATGTAAAAAGAGATAAAAAAGCTCATTGAAAAAAATAATTCACTGAAAATTAGAATTGAACAAAAGGAAGTGAATTACTCAATGAGACTTCAAGAAACAAAGAATTTTTTTTTTTAAATTGAAAAAATAGAAGAAAATGTAAAACATCTCATTGGAAAAACATCTGATCTAGAAAATAGATCTAGGAGAGACAATCTAAGAATTATTGAACTTCCTGAAAACCATGATGGAAAAAAGAGCCTAGACATAATCTTTCAGGAAATCATCAAGGAAAACTGCCTAGATGTCCTAGAGCCAAAGAGTTAAATAGCCATTGATAGAATTCACCAATAACATCTTGAAAGAGACCCCAAAATGAAAACTCCAAGGAAGATTTTAGATAAATTTCAGAATTATCAAGTCAAGCAGAAAATATTGCAAAAAGCCAGAAGGAAACAATTCAAATGTTGAGGAGCCACAATCGGTATTACCCAAGCCCTAACAGTTTCCATTTTACAGTATTGAAGGGCCTGGAATGTAATATTCCAAAAGGGAAAGGATCTTGAATTTCAGCCAAGAATCAACTACCCAGGAAAAATTGAGCATTATCTTTCAGGGGAAAAAAAATGGATGTTCAATGAAACAGATGAATTTCATTTATTTCTGATCAAAAGACCAGATCTGAATAGAAAATTTGATCTTCAAGGACAGAACTCAAAAGAAGCATAAAAAGGTAAAAGATAAAAAAATATTTTTTAAAATGTTAAAAAGCTTATATCTGTATATGGGAAGATGATATATTTAACTCTTGAGATCTGTATCTCTGTTACAGGTATATGTTGAGAGTACAGGTATAATTTAATTTTAAAATATATTTCAATGTATTGTGATATTAGAAATAAACTAGAGAAGCAAAGGGGATTCTACTGGAAGAACAGGAAAATGGAGTTAAAGTGGGGTAAATTACACCTCATGGAGATGCAAAAAAAAAAAAAAAAAAAAAAAAGACCTATTAAAATTAAGGGAAAGAAAGGATGGGGATGAATTCTGTGAATCTCACTCTCATCAGATTTGGCTCAGTGAGAGAATATAAGACATATTTAGCTTCACAGAAAATCTTGTTTCACCCTATAGGTAAGTAGGAGAGGAAAGGGAAAAGGTATAAGAAAGGGGGAAGGGCTATTAGAAGGAGGAAGTAGTCAGAAGCAAAACATTAGGGAGGAGGTAAAAGGGGAAAGGAAAAAGAAAAGTAAAACTTGGGGAAAACAAGATGACAAGAAATACAGAGTTAGTAATTTTAACTGTGAATATGAACTCTCCCATAAAAAGCTAGTGAATAGCAAAAATAGATATAATCAAAAGAGATAAGGAAGGAAACTACATCTTGTGAAAGGATATCATAGATGATGAAATAATGTCAATACAAAATATCTATGCACCAAGTAGTATAACATCCAAATTCCTAGAGAAGTTAAGAGAGCTGTAAGAAGAATTAAACAACAAAACTGTACTAGTGGGGGATCTCAACCTTGCTCTCTCAAGAACTAGATAAATCAAAGCACAAAATAAATAAGAAAGAAGTTAAGGAGATAAATGGAATTCTAGAAAAAGCATAATAGGCCTTTGGAGAAAATTGATTGGAGACAGGAAGGAATATACTTTTTTCCTCAGCGGTACATGGAAGTTATACAAAAAGTGACCATGTTTTAGGTCATAAAAACCTTCAAATAAAATTCAGAAAGGCAGAAGTAACAAATGCATTATTTTTCAGATCATGGTGCAATAAAAATTACATGCAATAAAAGATAAGGGGAAAATAAACCAAAATTAATTGGAAACTAAATAATCTAATCCTAAAGAATAAGTGGGTGAAACAACAAATCATAGACACAATCTAAAAATTTCATTGAAGAAAATGACAATAATGAGACAGCATACCAAAATTTATAAGATGCAGCCAAAGCAGTTCTGAGGGGAAGTTGTATATCTCTAGATGCTTACTTGTATAAAAAAAGAGAAAGAAGGTCATTGAATTGGGCTTGCAAGTAAAAAAGCTTGAAAAAGAACAAATTAAAAACCCCCAATTAAATACCAAATTTGAAATTATGAAAATAAAAGTGGAGATAAATGAAATTGAAAGTAAAAAAAAAATTTAATTAAGAAAGAAGAGTTGGTTTTATGAAAAAAAATAGATAATCCTTTAGTTAATTTGATTAGAAAAAGAAAAGAATATCAAATTGTTAGCATCAAAAAATGAAAAGGGAGATTTTTCTAGCAATGAATAGGAAATTAAAGATATAATTAGGAGTTATTTTACCCAACTATAGATCAATAAATCTGATAATCTCAGATTACCAGAAAAGGAAACAAATTATTTAAATAGTCCCATTTTAGAAAAAGAAATTGAACAAGCTATTAATCAACTCCCTAAGAAAATATTTCCTGGGCCAGGTGGATTTACATGTGAATTCTACCAAACATTTAAAGAACAATTAATTCCATTACTATGCAAACTATTTGGAAAAATAGGGAAAGGAGTTCTACCAAATTCCTTTTATGACACAGTTATGGTGGTGATACCTAAACCAGGTAAGGTCAAAAGAGAGAAAGAAAATTATAGACCAATTTCTCTAATTAATATTGATGTAAAAATCTTAAATAAAATATTATCAAAGAGATTATAGCAAGTTATCCACAGAATAATATACTATGCCCAAGTAAGATTTGTACCAGGAATGAAGGGCTGATTCAATATTATGAAAATTACTGACATAATTGATTATATCAATAACCAAGCTGTATCAATAACTAAAAATAACAAAAATCATATGATAGATCCAGAAAAAATGTTTGACAAAACCCAACACCCATTCCTATTGAAAATACTAAAGAGTATAAGAATAAATGGAGTTTTCCTTAAAATGATGAGTAGCACCTATTTAAAATCATCGGGAAGTATCTTATGTAATAGGAATAATCAGAACCATTCCCAATAAAATCAGTGCTGAAACAGGATTGTCCACTATCACCATTACTATTCAATATTGTATTAGAAATATTAGCTTTGGCAATAAGAGGAGAAAAAGAGATTAAAGAAATTAGATGATATGATGGTATACCTAGAGCACCCCAGAGAATCAACTTAAAAGCTATTAGAAATAATCCACAACTTTAGCAAAGTTGCAGGATGCAAAATAAATCCATATAAATCATCAGCATTTTTAACATATTACCAACAAAGTCCAGCAGCAAGAGATAAAAAGAGAAATTCCACTTAAAATAACTGTAGATAATATCGAATATTTGGGAGTCTACTTGCCAAGGCAAAATCAGGAACTATATGAACACAATTACAAAACAGTTTTCATACAAATAAAGTCAGATCTAATCAATTGGGAAAATATCAAGTGCTCATACGTAAGCCAAACTAATATAAGAAAAATGACACTACTACCTAAATTACTCTACTTAGTCAGTGCCATACCAATCAAACTCTCAAAAAATTACTTTACAGAGCTAGGAAAAACAATAACAAAGTTCATATGAAAGAACAAAAAGGCAAGAATTCCAAGGGAATTAAGGGAAAAAATGAAAATGGGGGAGATCTAACTGTACCCAACCTAAAACTATATTATAAAGCAGCAGTCATCAAAACCATTTGATACTGGCTACAAAATAGAGTGGCATAATTTTGTTCACAGTATAAAATAGTCAATGACTATAATAATCTAGTGTTTGACAAACCCAAAGACCCCATCTTTGGGGATAAAAACTCAGTATATCACAAAAACTGCTGGGAAAATTAGAAACTAGTATGGCAAAAACTAGGCATTGACCCATATCTAACCCCCTATACCAAGATAGAGGTCCAAATAGGTTCATGATTTAGACATACAGAGTGATATTATAGGCAAATTAGAAAAACAAAGGATAGTTTACCTCTCAGATCTATGGAGAAGGAAGGAATTTGAACCAAAGAAGTACTGGAGTAGATTCTTGAATACAAAATGGATAACTTTGATTATATTAAGTTAAAAAGTTTTTTGTACAAACAAAACCAATGCAGACAAGATAAGAAGAGAAGCAATAAACTGATAAAACAATTTTACATTCTGATAAAGGCCTCATTTCTAAAATACAGAGAGAATTGACTCAAAATTATAAGAATTCAAGCCATTCTTCTTCAGTTAATAAATGATCAAAGGATATGAACAGACATTTTTCAGATGAAGAAATTCAAACCATTTCTAGTCATATGAAAAGGTACTCTAAATCATTATTGATCAGAAAACTGCAAATTAAGATAACTGAAATATCACTACACACCTTTCAGATTGGCTAAGATAATAGGGAAAAATAATGATGAATATTGGTGTGGATGTGAAAAAACCAGGACACTAATGCATTGTGGTAAAGTAGTGAACTGATTCAACCATTCTGGAGATCAATTTGGAATTATGCCCAAAGGGTTATCAAAAGCTTTTGATCTATCTGTGTTTCTACTAGCTTGTATCCTGAAGATATCATAAAGGAGGGAAAGGATCCCACATGGGCAGAAATGTTTGTGGCAGCCTTTTTTGTAGTGTCAATAAACTGGAAACTGAATGGATGCCTATCAGTTGGAGAATGACTGAATAAGTTACAGTATATGATTGTTATGGAATATTATTGTTCTATAAGAAATGATCAGCAGGATGACTTCAGAGAGGCCTGGAGAGACTTATATGAACTAATGCTAAGTTAAATGAGCAGAACCATGAGATCACTGAACATGGCAAAAGCAAGATTATATGATGATCAATTCTGAAAAATGTGACTCTCTTCAACAATGAGATGATTCAGGCTAGTTCCAATGGCCTTGTGATAAAGAGAGCCATTTGCACATTGAGAGAGGACTGTGGGAACTAAGGGTAGATCACAATACAGTATTTTCACTCTTTTAGTTGTTGTTTACTTGCATTTTGTTTTCTTTGTCATTTTTTTCCTTTTTGATCTGATTTTTCTTGTGCAACATGGTATTTGTGGAAATATGTATACAAGAATTGCAAATGTTTAATATATATATTGGATTACTTGCTGTCTAGGGGAGGGGTAGAGGTAGAGAAGGAAAAAATTTGGAGCTCAAGGTTTTGCAAGGATGAATGTCAAATATCCATGTATTTATTTTGAAAATAAAAAGCTTTCATGAAAAAGGGGGGAAAAAACAAGCTTCTCACTTCAAGCTTTTGAGAAACTGGTCATATTTATATACTACCTGACAAATGTGGGAGGGGATGTGGGGAAATTGGGACACTGATGCATTGTGGGTGGAGTTGTGACCAGATCCAACCATTCTGGAGAGCAATTTGGAACTATTCTTAAAAAGTTGTCAAACTGTGAATACCTTTGGTCCAGCAGTGTTACTACTGGGCTTATATCCCAAAGAGATATTAAAGAAGGTAAAGGACCTATATGTCCAAAAATGTTTGTGGCAACCCTTTTCATGGTGGCTAGAAACTGGAAATTGAATAGATGCCCATCAATTGGAGAATGGCAGTATCAAATGGTTTTGATGACTGCTGCTTTATAATATAGTTTTAGGTTGGGTAGATCTCCCCCATTTTCATTTTTTCCCTTAATTCCCTTGGAATTCTTGCCTTTTTGTTCTTTCATATAAACTTTGTCATTATTTTTTCTAGCTCTGTAAAGTAATTTTTTGAGAGTTTGATTGGTATGGCACTGACTAAGTAGAGTAATTTAGGTAGTAGTGTCATTTTTCTTATATTAGTTTGGCTTACGTATGAGCACTTGATATTTTCCCAATTGATTAGATCTGACTTTACTTGTATGAAAACTGTTTTGTAATTGTGTTCATATAGTTCCTGATTTTGCCTTGGCAAGTAGACTCCCAAATATTCTATATTATCTACAGTTATTTTAAGTGGAATTTCTCTTTGTATCTCTTGCTGCTGGACTTTGTTGGTAATATGTAAAAATGCTGATGGTTTATATGGATTTATTTTGCATCCAAATGGAGTTCCCAGCATGAACTGATGCTAAGTGAAATGAGCAGAACCAGGAGATCATTATTCACTTCATCAACAATATTATATGAGGATCAATTATGATGGAAGTGGCTATCTTCAACAATGAGATGATCCAAATCAGTTCCAATTGATCAGTAATGAACAGAACCAGCTATACTTAGTGAAAGAACACTGGGAAATGAGGGTGGACCATAACATAGCATTTACACTCTTTCTGTTATTGTTTGCTTGCATTTTTGCTTTTCTTCCCAGGTTATTTTTACTTTCTTTCTAAATCCATTTTTTTGTGTGTGTAACAAGACAACTGTATAAATATGTATGCATATATTGTATTTAACATATACTTTAATATATTTAACATGTATAGGACTACTTGCCATCTAGGGGAGGAGGTGGTGGGAAGAAGGGGAAAAGTTGGAACAGAGGTTTTTGCAAGGTTCAATGCCTGTGCATATGTTTTGTCAATAAAAAGCTATAATAAAAATTGCATATACTATCAAAATAAAAATTATAGAGAAAATGAGAAAAAATATTAAGTAACAGTAAGGAGATGGTGTATTTAGAATTGAAATTTGACATGGTTATCTGTGTGACTCTGGACAAGTTACTCTCCTTAATCTCTATGAGATCTTGTTTCCTCATCTTCAAGATAAAGAATTTAGACAAAATGTCCTCTACCTTCCCTTCCAGCTGTAAAATTATGATCAAATGAGCTTCACTTCTAAGAAATGTTTTTTGATAGACATTAACAAGGGTAATTTTCTGCCTGGAAGGACATGTATCATATAAAGAGGATTCAAAATCATGTTATATGAGGATCGGTTTTAAAAAACATGGGAGTGTTTAGACTGGACAACAGTAGACTGAGGGGAATCACAATAATTATCTCCACATCAGAAATGTTCAAGTTGTTTCCCAGTCAGACCAAAGGTATATCACAATGTTCAGGGTTAGTGCTATCTTTTAGAAGGGAAAGTAACAAACTCCAAATCATCATGAGACTATTCAAGAGCTTCAACTATTCAATTTGATGCATTAATGATGTTTAATGCAGAGAAAAGTTAAGAGGGACATGATAGCTGGGTTTTTTTTTTCCATATCTAAAGTGTCACTGTATGAAAGAGGCCTTAATACTTGTTCTGATGGACAAACTAGAAACAGTTGGTGAAAGTTATAACTTCCCAGTGAAGTATCTTTCAGTTCATTGTAAGAAGAAAAAAGATTTGTTTTATTTTGCTTTTTAACAATTAAGGGCATCTAAAAGTGGAATGGCCCACTTTGGGAAGCACTAGCTTCCCCATCATTAGTGTACTTTAACCAAAACCTGATTGCTGTCCAGGGAATTATGGTTCAGATAAGAATTGGATTTGAGAGCCTTTATGATATTTTCCAACTTTAAGGGTCTGAATTTCTGTGAATTATCTGAAAAATAATCATGAATAAGAGGGATTGGGTTTCTGCTTGGCTTAAGAGGAGTAGCATAAAGGGAATCACATTTTGTCTTAAAATGAGAAAATTATAACTATTCTCCCTCCCCCCCCAAAAAAAAGCCAAAATGGAGTATCTTGAGGTGATAACTATCAAAACTGAAGATCTTCCAGAAAAAGACTACATGAATATGAATCCAGGATAATATAAAATTTATTGATGTTTTATGTAGAGATCAGATGCTCTATATAAAAGCAGAAATGGTAAAATTTTCAAAATGGATTTAGAGTCAGAAGACCTGGATTCTAATTCTACTTCTGGTAGATATTACCTCTGTAACCTTAAAATCACATCTATCTGTTTATCAATTTACTTATTTGTATAATTAGAAGATAGATGATCTCTGTGGTCCTTTCTGTCTCTAAATGCTATGCAGTTTCTTCCAAACCTTAATTAAATAATTCTAATGCCTATGAATTTCTTCTAAATCTCCAAAAGTATGAGTTATCCTTTGCCTTTAATGATCACCTTAAATCTAAACAATTTTCAGGTTATTAGCAAATAATCTGGGTTTATTTTCCCAGTTACAACTGATATTATTTTCCCCTAAAAGATAAAAACAATTCTGAAGGGAAGCTAAGAAAAGGGACTTATCTGTCTCTATATAGGGATAAAATAGGGCTGGGATAGGGTCACTATGGCAACAGGATTCTGGAGATGAGCCTTTCTTTCCTTCCCAACACTAATAGTAAAGAAGGATAGTTTGTCCCATCTTCCAACCAGGCTATATCTCTGGATGTCCCTAGGGGGAGTTGTATTATGCTGCTGTAGGACCATAGCACAGGGTTAGAATATGTTAGTGCCTTGGGATAAAACCCCTATCTATTCTGAACTAGTAATACCTCTGGTTCTTTCCAGTCCTTTTGGGACTGATACACCGATACATAGAGTCTCTCTGTTCCTAGGGAGGAAGCAGAGTATGTATGACAAGACCTGAAGCTGTCCAGAGCTTTCATTAAGCACAGGACACAGCCATCCTGAATCCTTCATTTGATGTAGAAAGGTCGATAGTATAGCCTATCTTTTCAAATTGAGCATCCTGGGAGACTGAATAGCAGAGTTGAAAGAGGGGATGCTTCAAAAGAAAAGATCAGGAAGGTCTTTTCATTCTCTTCTTGGTTTTTCTGTCAGGTTTTGTTACTTTTTTTTTTTGTCTCTAGGACACTAGAAATAAGCTGGCAAAGTTTCAGAAGAACACTGTATGAGAAATCTAGCCTTATGAGGCTCTATGAAAAGGGAAAGTGATTTATGACGGAAATTGACAGCATTTCCCCCAACTTCTATCTACACATGCTTTGAAAACCTACCTATAACTGTCTCCTAGAAAGTGGGCTCTCTCCATTCAAACTGTCAAGTCCCTAACTATGGAAAATAAAGTGGACAATTTTTCTTGTCACTGAAGTAACTATTAATTCTACTTTTTAAGGTACCTTTAAAAAAAAATCCACTAGAGAGATGGGGAGGGGGGGAGCTTGAAGAAATCTGCGCTGAGGTGGATAACATTACTGATAATCTGAGGAAGGAAAAAAGTGTCCATGGCCCCTGCTCCTAGGGATTGTGTTCATGAAAGATGGGAACTAGTGGAAAAAGATCAGCTTTCCTTCTTTTCCCAGGTGATTGCTGTTGCTTTGTACTAAAAGGAATATACCCATTAAACTATGGCACATTCTTTGAAAGGAAGCTCGATATTGTCAAAAGTCCAAAGACATGCCATACTGTGCTTTCATTTAATGAGTGTTACTAGAGATAAAGACATTACAGTGATCTTTGTGAAGCTGAGTTCACAGATATGTTCTCATTTAAAAGTACAATTAAATTGCCTTAAAGAAATATTATTGTGCTACAGATATCTAAGATAGGCTTTACCTAAGGATTTCAGTACCTTCTCACCTGAAGGCTATCCATCACCCACTGTGAAGTGTCTCCCTGGGAAATAAAGAATCTTGGCTCCTCAGTTGTGGTCACAATGCTTTTTCTCTCATATGCATATTCCCCCAAAAGTAATTTGCTTCAGAAGAAATGAGATTCAGACATAGGCTAAGGCTCTCATATCCATTTCAATAAAACTTCAACCTTTTCCCTTCATAGACTGAGGAGTGTTATTAACAATAACAGAAGAAAGGGCAGATAAGTGGCATGGTAGATAGAACAGCAAGCCTGTAATCAGAAAGCCTCATCTTCCTGAGTTCAAATCTTACCTCAGATACTTATTAACTGTTTGACTTCCAGCAAGGCACTTAAATCTGTTTACCTCAGTTTCCTCATTTGTAAAATGAGCTAGAAAAGTAAACTGAAAATCATTGCCATATCTTTGCCAAGAAGTGGGGTCTCAAAGAAATGGATACTATTGAAATGATTTAGCAATAACAACAAATAGAAGAAAAGCAGTAACAGCTGATGCTTATTTAACTTACAGATGAATACAAATAGATTTCAAACTGCTTTGTGTATATTCAAAGGGTCAGGGCAGGGACTTTAGAGATTATGTAGTCCAATTATCTTGTTGTATGTGGAAAAAGGAAAACAGCTAATTAAAATATTCCTAATCAATTAATTTCCCAGTTGATAAAATCACAGAAGTTTATGAGTAATAGTGAAAATGTATTAAGTTTTTAATCAAAAGTATAAAGTGGCTACAGGCTTGCTACCTGTAGAAATGAGTTCTCTTAGAATTAGAAGACATCTAGAATTAGATGGCCAAGATTAACCACCCTCCTAGAAGTCCTTTAAAATGTGAAGTATATGCTGGAAGTAAAGAGTAAAAAGTAGGACAGAGCTATATGAGTCCTCTGGATCAAGGAGTCAGATAGCCATCCATGGTAAAAATTGAACTACAAAGTGAAACAAGTCAAAAGAGCCTAGTGAGACATACATAGTAGAGATTCTCTGACTAAGTGAAGTAGCATGACAAGGATATGATGTGATAAAAAGTGTGACTTCCCTGGGTGAGGTATTTTTTTCACCATCACTCAGTAAGCTTCAGAATTACAATTCTAATTTAAGTCTCTACTGAATCCAGGTTCATTACTCTTTCTAGTATTCTACAGTACCTTTCAGATACCATAAGAGAGATAATGTGGTCTAGGGAAAAGAGAATGGAAACCATGGGATTGAAGTTCTAGTCCCAACTCTTTCTCTATCTTTCTCAAGCTACTTGGACTATCTTTGTCCCAATTTTCCCTCTAATAAAACAGAAAATGTTTTTTTCTAATTGATAGGAATAATATAAGTATTATGCATCCACAGAAATGTTAGTGTTCCTAGGTTAGCATTCATTTATTATTTTATCATCTATAGATGTGATGTTTTTTCACCCTATTCCTTCTACCTTAAATCTCTCCCTCCCTTCCCATTCTTTCATCATTTCTCCCTGTTCTACATCTTTACTACTACTACTTTTTATCTAGTTCAAATTCCTTCACAAAGTTTTCATTGATCCCCCTTGGGGAAAAAAAATCTTCTTTATCTTATCTTACCTTAGAAGATATACTACACTTAGGCATTTATTGTACCTACCAAATCTCCCCATACTTCAACTTCTCTATTTCCCACAAATTCTTTTTAGAATGAAATATCCTTGAAAGCAAAAATCTATCATATTTAACTTTATATCGGTCTCCTCTATGCTATCTTACAAGTGCATAAAATATAGAAATCATTTAGGAAATGTTGGTTAATAAAGGAATGTTAGAGCACATATTATATATATATATATATATATATATATATATATATATATATATATATATATATATATCAAGGACTATGCAAATATGAGAGATAAGAAATAAGTAAAAAAGGATAAATAATAAAAAATAACAATATTTATTTAGTGCTTATTATGTATCAGGCACTATGCTTAGTGCTATACAACTGTGATATACAATTATGATTTTGCTTGATTCTTATAACAATTCTGTGAGGTAAACACTATAAATCATCCCCATTTTACAGATGAGAAAATTGAGACAAAGAAAGATTAAGTGACTTGTCTAAGTTCATCCAGCTAAGAAATATTTCAACTTAGATCTTTAAGTATTTGAACTTAAGTCTTCTTGACTCCAGGTCTAGTATTCTATCCAGTAAACTATCTAAATATTAGAAGATGAAGAAAAAAATTGCTCAGTTAAAGGATTTTACTAGCCTTGAGAGATAAGATAGAGTGATATATAAATAGATATAGATATAGATATAGATATGCACATACATACACACATACTCATGGAAAAAGTTTCATGTGAACACACATACACACAAACACACACACACACACACACACACACATACTTGTAAGGGGCTTTTGGATTATGTCCAGTTCACCTAATATGAAGACTTCCTAAGGGGGTTCAACTGAGAATGCTCAGATCCATTAACAAGGAGGCTACCTATGTTCTCTAACACACGAGTCAAGTTAGTCTCCTTTGATTTGCTACGCAGCCAGAAATGAGGCATTTTCTAAACTGTCTCCAATCTCAGTAAGCATACCAGAGAAGAAGAGATGAAAATGTTAACACACCTGGCCTTTTAAGTATTGGAAGTCAAATTAATCAAGTTACATACATATTTTTCCACTGGTCATTTAACAAATATTTACTAAATAGGAGCCAAGATGGCAGAGTAAAGCAAGGAAGCTGCTTGAGCTCTCCTATTTTCCCTTGAAAACCACATGAAACCAAGTCTCTAAACAGAGTGTAATGGAATGAAATCACTTTCCAGCTCAAGATAGACTGGAAAAATTTCAAGAAACATCAGTCTTAATGGGGTGAAAAGGTTTTCAGCTCAAGTTGGATAGACGCTAGGAAAGCAAGTGAGAGAGTCTTAATCACAACAAATCAGCAATTACAGCCCTCAATCCTGGCTCAATAGAGAAGCAAATCAGTGGGACAATTTCCAATCCCAACTTAGAAGGCAAACTCTGAGAAAACAGGCTAGCAAGCAAATGCAAGGGACCTCTATGCTCAAAGCTAAGGATCAGAGCTACACAGGAAACTTGGGACAGCACCTCCTTTTCCCCAGGAACAAAGCTCAATTATAAAAGTAGAAATACCAAAATTAAAAAAAAAAAAATAAGCAAGAAAAAGAAAAAGAACCCTGACCATAGAAAGCTACTGCAGTGACAAAGCAGAACAAAATACAAACTCAAACAAGAACAAAATATCCAGAGAAGAAATCACATAGTGATATAAATTGATCTCAAGCCCAAAGAGGCTTCTTGAAAGTGTTCATAAAAGACTTTAAAAGGCAAATAACAGAGGTGGAAGAAAAGTGAGAAAGCAAATGAGAAGTATGCATGAAAGAGATGACAGCTTGAAAAAGGAAGGAAAAAAATTGTCTAAAGAAAATAACTCTTTAAAAAAGTAGAATTAACCAAATGGAAAAAGAGATAAAAAAAGCTAACTGAAGAAAATCACACATTAAACACTAGAACAGGGAAAATGGAACCTAATGACTCTATCAGACATCAAAAATCAATAAAACAATTTAAAAAGAATGAAAAATGGAAGAAAATGTAAAATACCTCATTGGAAAAATAGCCAACTTGGAAAATAGATTCAGAAGAAAAAATTTAAAAATTATTGGCCTACCTGAGAATAAAGGCCATGACCAAAAAAAAAAAAAAAGCCTGGATAGCATTCCACAAGGGATCATTAAGGAAAACTGCCCAAATATTCTAGAAACAAAGAAGGAAATACTCATTGAAACAATCTATTACCTTTGGAAAGAGATCCCACAAGGAAAACCCCAAGGAATATTGCTATGAAAGTCCAGAACTACAATCTCAAGTTAAAAAATACTGCTAGCTGCCAGACAAAAACAATTCAAATATCAAGGAGCAACAGCAGGATTACGCAGGATCTGGCAGCTTCTACAATAAAGAAGCTGATGAGATCACCAAGTGAAATAATTTAGAAGAATAAAAAGGGACACATGACACAGTCTTGAAGAACAGCCATAATTATCAAGCACAAACTGGATAAAGGTCCAGCAAGAGAGATGAAGAAGGAATTACCAGACATTCAGGATTAGAACCAGAAGAAAGAAATATCATGAAAACATAAAGAATGTCAGAGCATGTAGAGAGATTTTAAAAGAGGACATTTGAGAAAGAACCATTAGATATGATAAGGGGGCGGGGGAGAGTAAATCTAATTAAAAGAGACAAAGAAGGAAAGTACATCTTGATAAAGAAGGTACCATAAAAATGAAGTAGTAACAATATTAATGTAGATGCATCAAGTTACCACTTTGCATACAAATTTCTACAGAATATATTAAGCAAAACTACATTAGTGGGGGCCTTGACCTCCCTCTTTCATAATCAGATAAATTTAATCACAAAATAAACAAAAAAGAAAATAGGAAGATTAATAGGATCCTAGAAAACCTAAACATGATAGGCCTCTGTAAAAAAAATGAATAGAGACAGAAAGGAACACACATTTTTTTTTTGGCAGTATATGGTACCTGTACAAAAGCTAACCATGTATTAGAACATAAAAACCTCACAATCAACTGCAAAAAAGGCAGAAATAGTAAATGCTTTCTTCTCAGACCAAAATGCAAAAAAAATTTATTCAATAAAGACCCAGGGAAAGACAGACTAAAAAACTAGAAATTAAATAACCTAATTCTAAAAAATGAGTGAGTCAAACAACAAAGCACAGAAGCAATCCATAATTTCATTCAAGAGAATGACAATAATGAGACAACATACCAAAACCTTTGGCATTCAGTCAAAACAGTTCTTGGAAAAAATTTTATTAGCTACATAAATAAAATAGAGAAAGAGGAGATCAATGAATTGAGCATGCAACTAAAAAAGCTAGAAAAAGAACAAATTTTAAAATCCCAATTAAACACCAAAGTAGAAATTCTGAACTTAAAGGAAAGATTTGTAAAACTGAAACTAAGAAAACTATTGAGTTAATAAATTTAAAAAAAAAACAAAAAACTGGTTATGAAAAAACCAACAAAATAGATTAATTTGATCAGAAAAGGGAAAGAAAAAAAATTACCAGCATCAAAAATGAAAAGGGTGAACTTACCACCAATAAAAAAGAAATTAAAACAACTGTATGACGTGTGGCATTCTAATTGAAATGAATGAATATTTACAAAAATATAAATTGCCCAGGTTAACAGAAGAGAAAATAAATTACTTAAATAATCCCATTTTAGAAAAACAAATTTAACAAGTCATTAATGAACTCAAGAAAAAATCTCCAGGGCCAGATGGATCCACAAGTGAATTCTACCAAACATTTAAAGAAAAATTAATTTGAATATCATGTAAGCTGTTTGGAAAAATAAGTAAGAGTCCTGATAAATTCCTTCTATGACACAAATATGGTATTGATACCTAAATCAGGAAGAGCCAAAACAGAAAAAGAAAATTACAGACCAATCTCCCTAATGAGTATTGATCCAAAAATTTTAAGTAAAATATTAACAAAGAAATTACAGCAACTTATGAGCAGGATAATACACTATGATCAAGTAAGATTTATACCTCTTCTGCAAACCTCTCCAAATTCATTTAAATAATGACGCTAAACAAATTTTAGATAGTCAGAACCCACAAAAAGATGGAGTGAAACAATTTTCCAGTTAAAGACAACTTGATAGGTCAGCAGGAAATGTTTGTCAGTAAGATGAGAGGGCTTTGGGAAATCGGCAGACCAGGAGTCGATGTTGGCGGTGGTAGTTGTGGCAGTTTCCAAAGGTCTCAGTTAATAGGAAAATCTATTTATTAGCATTGAGGAATGACTCTCTTTTTAGCATACTAGAATTTACAGCCACAATGGGGGATCTCCTCACAATTCCAGGGCAGAAAAGAATGCTTGTAGGCAGGTCTCTGGAAAAATCTCTGAAAACAACTTCACAAAACCTCTGATGCTTGAGACATTATACCTTCAATCCTGGAAACACGGCCAGGATTAAAGTTAAAAACCAAAAAATAGGCTAGGAAAAAGAGAAAACAACAGAAAAAGATTCTGACCATAGAAAGGTACTATGGTAACAAGACAGATCAAAACACAAACTCTGAAGAAGATAACAGTCAAACTGCTTATAACCAAAGCCTCCAAGAAAAATAAGAATTGGTATCAGGCAATGGAAGTGCTCAAAAGGGACTTTGAAAATCAAGTAACAGAGATAGAGGAAAGAACAGGGAGAGAAATGAGGGTGATGCAAAAGGAAAAACCACAAGTTAATGAGAAAAAGAATGCCTTAAAAAGCAAAATTGGCCAAATGGGAAAGGAGGTACAAAAGCTCACTGAGGAAAATAATTCCTTAAAAATTATAATTAAAGAAGCAGCTAGTTGGTATAATGGATAGAACACCAGCTCTGAAGTCAGAAGGACCTGAGTTCAAATCTGGCCTCAGACACTTAACACTTCCTGGCTGTGTAATTTTGGGCAAGTCACTTAACCCCAATTGTCTCAGCAAAAAAAAAAATATATAATATATATATATATATATATATATATATATATATAATTAAGGAAATAGAAGATAATAACTTTATGAGAATTCAAGAAACAAGCAAAACCAAAAGAATGAAAAATATAGAAAACAATTTGAAATACCTCATTAGAAAAATTTTTTTCTGAAAAATAGACCCAGTACAGATGATTTAAATATTGTTGGTTTACCAGAAAGCCATGATAAAAGAGAGAGAGAGAGAGAGAGAGAGAGATTATATATATTTTTTATAAAAAAAAAAATTAAGAACCATTTTACAGAACATATGCATGAGTACATTGTTAGTGGAATTGTGAACAGATCCAACCATTCTGGAGAGTAATTTGGAATTATGCTCAAAAAAGTTCATATGGAAAAACAAAAGGTCAAGAATTTCAAGGGAATTAATGAAAAAAAAAAATGAAGGTGGCTTAGCTGTACCAGATCTAAAATTATATTATAGAGCAGCAGTTACCAAAACTATTTGGTATGGGGCTAAGGAATAGATTAGTTGATCATGAATAGGTTAGCCAAGGGATAAACACAACAAATATAGAACCTATCTTTGACAACCCAAAGACCCCAGCGGGATAAGAACACGTTTGATAAAAAATTGGTTGGAAAATTGGAAACAAATGGCAGAAACTAGGATTGATCCACACCCAAACCGACACCAAGATAAGGCAAAAATGGGTCATGACCAGGTATAAAGAAGAAATTAAAAATTAGAGAACAAGATATTTACCCTCAGACCGGGAAGGGGAAGGCTTTATGACCAAAGAAGAACAGAGACTTACTGATCAAAAACAGAAAATTTTGATTATACCAAACAAAAGTTTTTGTACAAGCAAAATAATGCAGACAAGATTAGAAGGGAAGCAATAAACTAAAAATATTTTACAGTCAAAGGTTCTGATAAAGGCCTATTTCCAAAAATATATAGAGAATTAACCTAATTTATAAAAATCGCCATTCTAATTGAAAAAATGGTCAAAAGATATGAATAGACAACTCAGATGAAGAAATTGAAACATTTCTATCATAGAAAAGATGCTCCAAGTCATTATTAATGAGAAATGCAAAAAGACAACTTTAAATACCACACACCGTGATTGGCTAAGATGACAGGAAAAAAAATGATGATTGTTGGAGGGGATGGGAAAAACTGGGAATTGATGCATTGTTTGGAGTTGGAACGAATCCAACCATTTTGGAGAGTAGTTTGCATGCTAAAAAGTTATCAAACTGTGATCCCTTTGATCCAGCAGGTTACTACTGGGAAACCCAAAGAATGAAGGGAAAGGGACCAAATTGCACGAATGTTTGTGGCAGCCCTTTTTTAAAACCAAACCACAGAAATCAATAAATTGTGTATGAAATTAGGAATATTATTTTGTAAGAAATGACCCAAAGGAATTTTTGAAAGGCCTGGAGAGACTTAAGAACTGATGCTGAGTAAATGAGAGGACCAGGAGATCAATATACTTAACAAAATACATATGATGACCAATTCTGATGGACCAGGCCATCCTACAACGAGATCAACCAAATCATTTCCAATGGAAGTAATGAACTGAACTAGCTATGCCCAGAAAAGAACCTGGAGATGACTAAAACCATTAATTGAATTACCAATCCCTATATTTATGCACACCTGCATTTTATTTCCTTCACAAGCTAATTGTACAATATTTGAGTCTGATTCCTTTTGTACAGAAAATAAGTTTTTATGTATACTTATTGTGTATATAATTTATATTTTAATATATTTAAAATCACTTATCCGCCATCTAGGGAGGGGAGGGGTAAGAGGGAAAAATTAACAAGAGGTTTAATTGAAGTTAAAGTTACCCTGCATATATCCTGTAAATAAATAAAAGGCTATTAAATAAAAAAATAAAAAAAAATAAAAGAAACAATCAGTAGAAGGATTTCAGAAAGGCTTGGAGAGACTTTTATGAACTGATGCTAAGTGAAGTGAGTAGAACCAAACAACAACAGATAATCAACAATAGATGATCAACTTTGATAGACCAGGTTCTTCCCAACAATGAGGTGATTCAGGCTACAATAGACTTGTGATAGAGAAAGGCATCTGCATCCAAAAAGAATAATGTGAGCACTGAATATGAATCACAAAATAGTATTTTCACCTTTTTGTTGTTTGCTTGTTTTTATTTTCTTCCTCATTTTCCTCCCTTTTTGATTTGTTTTTTTATTCTTATGTAGCAGGATAAATGTAGAAATATGTATAGAAGAATTGCACATACTTAATATATATTGGATTATTTTCCAGCTAGTGAAAGGGATAGGAGGAAGGGGGGCGAAAAATTTGGAACAAGGTTCCAAAGGTTTTTCCAAGGATGAATGTTGAAAACTATTTTTGCATATATTTTGAAAATAAAAGGCTATTTAAAAAAATAAAAGATATGGGTTATGTATAACATTAAATAAAGCATCTTACATGTGTCTTCTTAATGGAGGGGTAGAGAGGCAGAAAGGTAGAGGATCAGAACTCAAAATTTTAAAGGAAATGTAAGAAAAAATTGTTTTACATGTAACTGGTAAAATAAAATATATATTTGTTAAAAAAGAAGACAATATAACAAATTTTATGAGGAACAGCTAAATCAGTTAAAAGAAAACTCCACACATATAAATATATTGATGAAGTAAAGAAATATATTAATGTAGTAAAAATATATTATACCTATATTAATGAAGTAGAGAAAGAAAGAATCACAAACTAAAAAACCATAATAATTTAAAGGCCAGAAAAAAATAATAACAACTCTAAAACAATCTTAAAGAAAGCTTTAAAATAATTTGAATACTACAGAAGAAATGGAGAAACTAGAAATAAAGAGAACATACATTTATAAACAAAACTCACAAGTATTTTAGGGAGGAGATGGGGGAAATGATCAATCATTAACTAATCAAATCAAGCAAAAGTGACAAAAGTCAAATTACCTATATGAAAATGAACAAAGTAAATTCACAATAAACTGTGAAGAATAAGGATTATTAAAACAATTATCTGCCAGCAAAGCAAAGAATTATAAACATCTACAAAAATATAAAATATCTATAATAATAAAATACGCACATTAGAAAAAATCTTAACCTAGCTTCAAGATGGGAGAATCAAATTAGACAAAAATGAATTATTATAGTATGGAAGAGAGTATTGAAATGGATCAGTTAAATTTAAGTATGATTTCTAGCAAACATTTTAAAAATCCACACTCATGCAACAAAAATTATTCCCAAAAAATAGAGACAAAAAGAATTCCACAAAACTTGATTTATAATTAAAAATGTGATCTTGCTACTCAATCTAAAGAGACAAAACAGAGAAAGAGTTAAAGGATATTGATATAAAAATTATACATAGGATGATTTACAAGAACGTGCAATAATATATCTAGAAAACTATCAGTTTATATTTATATCAAGGGTATAAGATAGTTCAGTATCAGAAAAAATTATATCTTAATTGGGTAAACAAATAAATATAATTATAGATATTATCATTATATCAATAAATCTAGAGAAAGCCTTTGACAAATACAGGGCTAATTGATGTTTAAAAACCTAAATATTTAGAAAATAGCATATTTAATAAGATTAAAAACATATAGCTTCTCCAGTATGAAGAAAAGGATCCTGTTCCCAGAGATAACTAGTGGTACTATAGATGAAACACGGGAATGGAATTAAGACCTGAGTTTAAGCTATCCTCACATACTACTAGCTTTTCAATTCTGGGCAAGTCACTTGCCTCTTTTTGCCTCAGTCTTCTCAATTGTAAAATGGGAATAATACCTTGTACTATTGCTAGCACACAAGAAATGCTTTATAAATGTTTATTCCTTTACTTCCTCACTATTTAACAATGTTCTATAGCAATATAAGAGAACAAAACAAATTGAAAAATGGACATTTACAGATGACATGATGATATACTTAGAAAATCTCAGAGAATAGATGTTATGACCCAGAAAAGTTCACTTAACTCCAATTGCCTTGCCAAAAAGGAAGAAAAAAAAAAAAAAAAAAAACAGAATCAGCAAAGTATATGAAATCAGTAAAAGAGGCTACAAAATAAACCCATAAAAATGTATTAGAATCTCTACAAAGTACCAATGGAATCAGGGAAATAACAATAATAAGAGAAATTCATTTATATAAGCCAAGGAAGACAAAAAACAAAGATCCAATATATATTAAGCTATGCATAGTAGAACTTTTTATGATATCATAGAACTAGAAACAAAATAGGTACCCACCAATGAGGGAATGAATGGGGAGAAAGTGGTATATGAACAAAATAGAATATTATTATATAAGAAGAGATATAGAATGAGAAATTCTGAGAAATTGGACCAGATATATAAGTATATAGAAAGAAAAGTGAAATTAGCAGTGTCAAGATAACAACATACACAATTATTACAGAAATATAAATGAAAATGAAAAATGCTTTTAGCAAGCAGAACTCAGAGTAATTTTAAAAACTAGATTATAGTCCTAGAGAAAAAAAGGACTTCTGTCTTTGTGGCAGAGAAGCAGCTGGCTATTCATATAAAACATAGTCATTGTATTAGACACAAGTATTCCTGGGCAAGTCAGTTTCCTCATCTATAAAATAACAGTAATAATTGTGCATAGGTCCTGGGGTTATTATAAGGATAAAATGAATTATTTTAAATGCTCTGTAAATGTTACATAAATGCTAAATTTTGTTATTGTTATTGTTAACACAAGTAATAAGTTTATTTTGTGCTTCAGTCATGTCTGACTTCAGGATTTTACTTGGGTTTTTCTTGGCAACAAAACCTCTCCAGCTTATTTTACAAATGAGCAAAACTAAGGCAAACATGGTTAAGTGACTTGCCTTTGGGTCTCACAGTTAAAAAGCATTTGAGGCCAGCTTTTGAACTCATGACGATAAGTCCTCCTGAATCCAGGGTCGAATTTAGACTTGGATTTTTTGACTCAAAATCCAATTTTCTGTCCATCATGGATGAATATGTAGAAATATTCTGAAGAAAAGTATACTGGCAATAGACCCATGAGGTGGGAAGATGGGAACCTAACAGAGTTTATACAAGAGATTCTAGACATTTCAGAAAAGTAGGCCCTACCTTAACAGATCTGTTTTAAGAATCAATTTGAGGTAATATATGTACATTATTCTGCAAACCTTTAAAAGCTACATAAATGGGAAAAATTATTTTTATTAGGAATCAAGGAATAATATAAGTGAAGGTTTGAGACCAGAGGTTTGAGGAATAAGAACAATGTTTTGAGTAATCACTAGGTAAAATCACAAAAGAATCAAAAATACATGTGAAAACTAAGGAAGGAATGAAGCTAATCAGTATTGGGTATGGAATGGATTGGAATGATAATCACTGATAATCTCTTTCCAAAGGCTTTTCTTAATGTATGTTTATCACTTATTTATTCCAGAGAATCCAAAGGCTTTGGGAGGAAAGTAAACCTTAATGTTCTGAATAAATCTGATTTTTCACTTTAACATTCAACCCCTGTGGCTGAAGGGGAGAGAGAGGAATACTGGTAATAAATATTGGCATTCCTATAGACACAGAAAGGGAAAGAGAAATTAAGTGATCTGTGAAATCTATTCAATTTAATTAAACATTGCTAGGTACCTACTTCAGGCAGGGAGATAGACACTAGAGAATAAAAAGACTAAAAACAAAAAAGAAACACATTTCTGGTCCTAAGGGATCTTACACTCTAACCCACCTGTGAGCAGGAATAGTAGTTGCCCTATGGGGGACCCAACTAGAACTGGCCAGTTAGTCAAGACAAGTACTTTCTTTTCTTTTACTTTTCTTTGCTTTCCCTACCCTCTATTCACATAGGATATTATATTCTCATTCTCTCTCTCTCTCTCTCTCTCTCTCTCTCTCTCTCTCTCACACACACACACACACAGAGAGAGAGAGAGAGAGAGAGAGAGAGAGAGAGAGAGAGAGAGAATATAACACTGTGTTACCTGAAGATGGTTCTGCCCAAAGGAACATTAAACCTCTCAAGATATCTTGGAGTATTTTAAGCCTTCTCAAGCCTTAAACAGGAATCACTCTGATTCTCATTGATTGATCAACAATAGTTCTCAGGTCAAGTCCTACTTGGTCATTGCTTAAACCCTGATTAGCTCAGAGTGAATGTAAATAGCAGTTATTTCTGTTTTGGTCAGATATGCTGAAGTTCTTCCCCTCACAAATTGATTGATAGGTAAAAGAGGCCATTCTTTGCCTCATTTCTTACCTATCCTTAATCACTGATTGGGCATTGCCTTAGTCAAGCCGAGACCTGTTAAAGACCTTACCTTAAAATGGCCAAAGTCTCCCACTGCATCCAGAGTTACCTCCAATTGTCCTGATCTATATCTGGCCACTGGACCCACATGGCTCTGGAGGGGACAGTGAGACTGGTGACCTTGCATGGCCCTCCCTCACTTAAGTCTAATTCATTTGTATGTCATGGCATCCCCTCCCTGATGTCATGGTCTCTATGAGAATGAAGAACAAATGATGACAACTACCACTACTACTACTAGTAGTACATTCAATATTAATGGCTACATGTGAATATACATCCCAAAGACTCAAGACTATTCCAGACCACAATGTGAGCAACAACCAGAGCCAAGTCAATATTTAATGCAGCCTTGGCCTTGGCTGACATTAGCCATTACCCCATCAGGGCACATTCTAAAGTGAAATGTCACAAAACCCTCTGAGCCACTGCTTAAGAGAACCCCCTTTGAGCTTTAAACCAGACTAAATGTGATGAAAAGCTGCCCACCAACTTGCAAATGAATCGCAACAAGACAAAGGCCTTTTAAATGGACATTTCAAATGAGCTAAGTGGGGAAAGAAGCCTGAAGTAATTGTTCATATTTCATGGGGACTTGGCTTTTCATGAATTCATCTCAGTGTCATCTTTCATACATATTACAGTGTGGGTTCATTAAAATTCTTGATGCAGTGCTGAACCTGGTCAGACTGAAATGGGGCTGACAAACCTCATGTCTGCCGCACAGATAACCAAACCTTATGAAGGTGAAATTAGTTTTCAGGAGCTGTACTGCTCACTTGATTGATTCCGTCTTAGAAGTCATATGACTTAATGTTTCCTGCATGGGCTGCCACTGTCATGCAAACATGACCTGATAACACATTGTCAGGAGCGCTCCAGAGAGCTAACAGCAATCTAACATCTCTCTACTGAGTGTGAAGTTCCATCTGAAATGTGCATATTTGATAAGCAGTTCTTCTATCTGTCCTTTTCATTTTCAGAAAGTTAATCTTCTCTGGTCCAGTGAGTGCCATGGTTGGGATGGGGAGGGAGAAAAGGGGGAAGAGGATGAGCTGGTACACAGATGCAGCAAGTGGCCCCAAACTACAACACATGAGGCATAGTCAGTCTCTGGAGGCTGGAGTGTTTGGACATCATTTCTAAAAGGTAGCTAGGCTGGGAATGAACTGCCACTATGTTATAAGGGAATGACAATTCCAAAAATCCAAGGGAAAATATTTTAAAAGATAACTCCATTGCTATTTGTCCCTTCATTTTTTTTTTTAATATTCTCAAAGAGGGTGGTTGTAGAGACAGAATCAGAGGGAAAATAAAAGGATCTGAGTTTCAATCTCGACTCTGCTAGTAACTACCACCAAAGTGATTTTTCCTAGCGAGAGCTTGGTTTCCTTATTTATAAAATGAGGGAAATAGACTGATGATCTCTTACCTTCCAGTTCTAAACAGTTTTGTCTAACTATAAGAGTCATTATCATATACTCTGCTAAATCAGCAACAGGGTCCACTAGATTAGGAACATTTTTATTGACCTTTTGAAGGTATGGATACCAGTAGAGTTCATGTACACTTATAACATTTTTTCCCTAGACCTACTCTCTTTGATGATACCTATTATCCTATTTTGTTAAAGATTGCTTCTTTATTATCATTTTCTTTTACATATACTTTTATAAATGTAATGACTCACTGATTATTAAGGATTTCATTATGAAGTTAACATTTATTCCTGTACCTTGTGGTTGTGTTCCATATAGTAGACAATTCTTTTAAGACTCAATTTCAGAAAAGGGTGCTGATCCGAATTGGTAGAGGAGTTTATGTACTGGGGGCTTCCTTTGTCAGTAAAATCAAAGGTCCAATCCTGAATTTCAAAATCTCTACGCTAATGACCATTTTTATCTGAGTTATATAGAGATACACATATATAGTTTTCTCTTTATGTAAGTAGACCATTCTGCAGACCTCTACATAAAATGATTTTTATTGCAATAGGAATTTTCCCTAATTCACTAAACCTCTATAAAAAAGACATATACAAAATAATTCCTTTATTCAAGTCTAAATGTACTAAAATGGAGACATTAAAAACTGTATCATAATAAAGAAAATTATGAAATTAGTGATAATTGTAAAGTACATATACTGCTGTACAAAAAATTAACATAGCTGTGTAATGGGGTAACCCTTTCCACTTACTGTACAACCTTTATCACTGGTGGTTGGGGGTGCAACTTATTTTATAAATCTATCAGGAGATGTTTGGACAATGGGTTCTCTTTTTTTCCTCATATATTTAATACAAACAATACTTTTCTCAACTAGTCTTTGAACTTCGAAAAATCTAGAAGTATTTGGATCCATCTTTTCAATACAAAGAAAACAAATCACCCAAATGATGAAATTCTTCTGCCAATTGTTTTGTTGTGAATCTTTTTTAGTTTAGCCTCAGGTTCCAAAACTTCTCTTTCTTCTTCTATAATCTTTGCAACTAGCAATTCAAACAGAGCTTCTTTCAACAGTTCTTCTACAGGAGACTAAATCAACTCCTCTACATTGCTCTCATCTACTTCTAGCTCCAATTCTAGGGCAATTTTACAGTCTTATTACTTCTTCCAGGGTTTCATCTTTGTCAAATCCATAAAAAGCAAGAATAAATTTGAGGCACTTTTTCCAAACTTTCTTCATACATATTTTTGCTACATTTTCCCATGACTTTGAGAATTATTTGCATAAACTTGAATTTGTATAATGTCAATTATACACACACACACACACACACACACGTTTCATATCTAAATTTTCCAATAGTTTGTTCAGCTTAATATATTCCTTTTTGTCTATCGTTCTTATATTAGCCACCACAGAGAAAGAGTAAAGTCTCCTGTAATAATTGTGGCATCATCTTTGTCCCTCTTTTTCTGTATGTCATTTTTTTTTCTTTATTAAGATGAATTAAGATGTAATTTGGTGAATATATATTTGGTATTGCTTTGTTTGTGGTTTCTTTAAGCAGATTATAACTGTTTTCTTGTTTGTCTCCTCTATTATTGTGATTTTTTTTATTGCTTTGTCTCATAGTATAAACAAAATTTCTGATTTTTTTTGGATTAGCCTGAAGCACTATATATTTTATGCTCCAGATTCTCATTTTTATTTTCCATGTGTCTTTATTTTTACATGTTTCATGCATAGAAATTGGATGGATTTTATTTTATTATCTACATATTCTATCACTTCATTTCATTTTATATAATTTATTATTGTAAATAATAAATAATTATTTAATTCATTGATATTTAAAGCTATACAAATTAAGCTTGTGTTTTACTCCACTTAATTCTTTTGTATTGATTTTTATTTCCTTCTTCTTTTGGGTCAGTATCATATTCCTTTAATTCATTGTTTTCTTATGCTATTTTGATATGAATCAATTCCTACAGCTTCTGATCATATGTCTTATTAAATGATTAATTTATGTTTTTTTTAACTTTTTATTCATTTCCTATTTCCCCAACTACTTTTGTCTCTCCTTGTTCTTAGCCCAATTTAGCAAGCAATTCAAAATCTCTTCCCCTTCAAACCTGACTTAATTTTTTAATATTTTGTTTTTCCAATTCTATGTAAAAACAACTTTTTTATATATTTTCTAATTTTGAATTTTAAGTGTTCTTCTTTTCTTGTCTCCTTCCTCCCAATGTGAAAACAGGCTATACCATTGATATAGATTATACAAGTGTAGTCATGCAAGACATATTTCTATATTAGTTATTTTGCAAAAGAAAATAGACAAAAAAGGAAGATTTTTTTTCTAAAGTATGCTTTGATCTACATTCAGACACCATCAGTTTTTTCTCTAAAAGTGGATAACATTTTTCATCATAAATCTTTTGGGATTGTAGCAGATTGTTGTATTGCTGAGAATAACTAAATTCTTCACAGTTGATAATTGTACTATATTGCTATTATTATGTATAATGTTTCCCAGCTTCTGCTCATTTCATTTTGTATCGGTATAAGTATTTTCATAAACTTTATATTTTTAATAATTTTCTTTTATTGCACCCTTTTCCTAAAATGTTTTCTTTGCTTCATCCTTTAATTGCACATTCATGATTATAGTCTTATTTGTTCTTTTTCCATTCTCACTGTGTTTATCTATCATAAGTTAAAGATTCTGAAATGCCAAGTTTGATCCATCTTCTGTCCAATTTCTGTTATTTCCTTTGTAAATCCTATAGAATTTTATCTTCCCCCCCCCCCCCCCCCCGCTCTCTTATTCCCAGGAAGCAATATTGAATGGAAGTACTATTATGTCACAGGAATGTCCATAAATTTAAGGCTGGACTCTGCCCTTATTGTAGATATTTTCCATTCTTAAAAACATATTATCCTATCTCTTCTAAACACAAACATACACACACATACACACACACACACACCTCACTATGAATGCTGACTGCCTATAGGAACTTGTAGGTTTTCTCTTTTTAGGGGTAAGGAAATAAGTAGAAGGGAAATTCTGAACAGAAAGGTCTTTTCTCAAAGAAGATGGTCTTCTATGTATTTCCTCCAGATAAAAATCGCTAAAAAATAATCTATATTTCTTAATGCTACAATAACCTCCTTGTCAAAGTAATGTTCTTTAGTGTACCTTTTCCTCTTCTATAATGAACAGCTTTCTCTTCACTACATTCTACACAATGGTCTCTTTCCAGTGCTTTTGTCCTCTGGTCCCACCGCTCTGATTCTCCATTTTGTTGAAAAACATTAGTACTTTCCTTATTGTTTGCCTATGTACTTGATAGAAGTGCATCATTTACTCCATTGTATTATATTTATGTATATATATATATATATATATATATATCCATTCATATAAATTCTCAATATGTCATTCTCTTTCACAAATTATTTACTTATAAAGGGTCAAGAGATTTAATTCATAAAGGATTACTTCAACTCTTCCAACTTTACTTTTTCTCATTTTTAAAAGTTCCCTTAAATCTCTGGCCCCTCAGGTTTTACTTTTAAATCCCTTTATTCTTTTCTTTAGCTCATATATAAATCTTCTTTTTGTTAAAAAAAAAAATCTCTGAACACAGAAATTTATTTCATTAGATTTATCAATAATTAAACTTATTCTTGTTTTAATTTTGTTTGAGGTTATTATAAAAATAATCTTCTTCTCCCTTTTTCTCTGTTTCTTTCTCTCTGCTCTCTGCTTCTCTGAGTTTCTATTTCTTTGAAAGCTCTCCATTGTGAATTCAATTTTGTATATTCTATTTATATGTTTCTTTTTCATTTTGCACTAAGATCTTTGATTTCCTTCTTAAATTTATTCTTAACTTTTTATTTTTCAGAATTTTATTTTCTTTTTGAACCATTCTATAAAGGGCTGAAACTCTTGAATTCATACAGTGAGGTCAGACAACTGAGCATTTAAGGCTAATTACCAATTGTACAATACTCTATTAGCATATGCTTGGAAAATGGCCCTTCCCACTATTCTGTGCTGGCTCAATAATTGGTTATACAGAGAATTGTAGGAGGGACTAGGGGGTGGAGTAAGACTAGTCAGAGTCACTTCTGGGCGGGAGATGAAGAAGGAAGATCGTGGAGATTCTGCATCCATCCAATTCACTCCTACCCCTAAAGACCAAGAATAAAAACCAAGGACTTTTGCTTATCCTGACTCCGGCTGATTCTAAGGTATCCAGGGTGTTAACAAGGTCATCACACCATTCTAGAGTTTCAAGCCTTCCAGACTCTGTGGTTGGCAAGAAGTTAGGTGGTGGTTTGGACCTTGAATGGAAGCATAAGACTAAAAGCTATCCAGAAGGCTTTTTTATTGTTTTTTGTTTTGTTTTGTTTTTATCTTGTACATAAGTTCAACCTTCTTATAATGTGGATTTGGCTACAATTACTCTAACCCAATACCTAATTCCTTTCTTTGACATTTTGAGGTTAAAGAGATTTGTAATAAGCAGCTTTTGAGCTAATTTGCCAATTATGTGATTCTCTGTGATTTCTCCTGCACAATTCTTCATTTCTATCTTGTATTTGTGGAGTAATTTGCATTTTATGGAGTACTTTTGGCCCATCTTATTTAATACTCATAACAGTTGTGAAGTAGGTTTTAATATACCCATTTCATAGATGATAAAAGAGACTCAGAGCTGTCTATTAACTCACTGAAGTAACATATAACATATAGATCTGCAATAAGCACCATGATAAAGTGGAAAAAGCACTGGCTCTGGACTTAAAGCTCTGGTTCCAATCTTGCCTCTTATACTACTTGGACAATCATAACTAGTCACATTCCTTTTTTCTTTAGGGGATCCATTTTCCTTTTTTCTACAATTAAGGGGTGAGAATAGATGGCATCTGAGTTTCCTTCCTGATTTAGATACAAGGGCTCGCCACAAGCCCTTCTAACTAATTTCAGAGGAGTCAAAAGTTAGGGAGGGAAGTGGGTACAGGTGAAGAGGAAGTAAACAAGCATTTATATAGCACCTACATGGTGCCAGATATTATGCTTAGAGCTTTACAAATATTATCTCACTTGAGTCTTACAACAAATTATAAGGTAGGTTCTATTATTATCCCTATTTTATAATTGTAGAAACTGAGGGAAACAGATGTTAAATGACTTGCTCAAGGTCATACAACTAGTAAATATTTCAGGTCTTCTTGAGTCTAGGCTCTGAGACTCAAAAGACCTGAATTCAAGTAGTGTTTTTTCTCTTAGTAACCATATAACATTAGGTGAACCACTTCCAATTCTCAGCCTCAGTTTTCTTATCAGTAAAATTGTGATGATAAGAATAATAATACTTGGATTATCTCCCTTCCAAAGTGACTGCAAAGAAGAACTTTATAAACTGTAAGCACTATAAAAAGATGAACTATTATTACCATGTCATACTCTGCTATAACCAATCACTGTCATATAACAGCCTTCCTTTACATATGTCTACTTGCCTTACAAGTCTCTTGTTAGAAGAAAGTGAAAAATGATAAAACGGAAAGAAAAAAAGGCAAAGCAAGAGCATTACGCAAATTGCTATAATAACAGTAATATCAGCTGGGGCAGGATCTTGAAAGAATTTCAGGAAAACTTTTCTTCAAAAAAAAAAAGTACAGTATTCTGGCACAACCACTTATTTCCCTTTAAATTAAATGGCATTTCAAAATGCAGCTCTCTGCTCACCCTGCTCTCTTTGACAGGTGATAAAAGATTATAGGAATATTTGGTGCCAATCAGGCATTTCTTCTGGCTTTGTACTTCTGGACTTCTTCACTGCTTCAAGGAAGGAAAATCTGCTGGTATCTTTACAACCCCCTTGCCTTTGTATATACATTTGTATACATACATAGATATGCAACCTAAAGTGAATGTCATATGTGATATGTGTGTAGGATAGTTCTCACTTTATATAAATTCACATTAAGCAAATTCAACTTTACCTAAAGAATTCTGAAATAAATCTGCATTATGATTGTAATGAAAGTAGATTCACCTATGTGAATTTTACTACACAATGCTATTCTCCTCCTCTCTCCTTTTCCTCTCCTTTTTCTCTTCTTTTCCCTCTCCCCTCCCCCCTTTCTCTGTCTCTTTCTGCCTCTGTCTCTGTCTGTCTATCTGTCTATCTCTCTCTCCCTACCCCTTTCACTACCACCACCACTCCTGCCTTACTGCTCCATGGCCTCACCCACCACTACCACCACCAAAAAAGCAAAAACAACAACAACAAAACCAATAAGACTCACCTCCAAAAGAAAAGAGAACACATTCTTAGATAGACCACCAAGGTGTGTGGGAGTAGTAGGTTATGGGGAAGGGTGCATTGCTTGAGACCTCCCATGCTAAGAAAAGGAGACCTTTGCAAAACTTCATTCCTCCCTCATCCCCCTAAGTTTCTTCTCCCTCCTGAGGATCTTCTGTCAATCACAGATCAGGTACCATGTGTCAGGTATCCTGGCCCAACATATTGCCAGTCTTCTCCTGTCTGTGTTATGTCCAGCCCCACTTCTTCTGCTCCCTCCCCTTCTTCCTGAGGGGAGGAGGGAGTCACATGTTCCTCCTTCTCACTTCTCTGTTCTTTTGAGCTGAGTGCTAGTCCTCTCCACTTACAGGCAAGCTGCTCCTTTTCTTTCACTCTTCTTCCTTTCCCTATGTTCACAGGCAAATTCACATTAAGTTTTATATAAATATCTGTGGAGCTGTCCACTTATTGTGGACAATGCAAAGAACTCTTTGTATACCGTGTATATGAGGTGAGAGAGAGAGACAGAGAGGCAGAGAAAGAGACAGAGATACACACATTATTAGGATGTGTGTGTGTGTGTGTATAGAAAGAAGACTTCACTTGAAATTATGGGTTGTTTTTCAGTCATGTCTGAGTCTTTGTGACCACATCTAGGGTTTTCTTGACAAAAATATAGAAGTAGTTTGCCATTACTTTTTCCAGCTCATTTTACAGAATAGGAAACTGAGGCAAACAGGGTTCCATGATATATCCAGAATCACACAGGTAGGTGTCTGAGGTCAGAATTCACTGAGATGAATTCCCATTTCTACCAAAAGCAAGATATTTAGTCTCAGTTGCCATGTTTATAAAATGAAAGAGTTAGAGTAGATGGCCTTAAAGGTCCCTTCTAATTCAAGATGAGAACTCAGATTCTGTGTGTGTGTGTGTGTGTGTGTGTGTATGTGTGTATGTGTATAAAATGCACACAATGCGCAAACATAAACATAGTTTATGTCTATATTATTTTGATTCAAACATATTGGCAGTCCTTAATGAGAAAAATCCCTCTACTAATATAAATTGATGACAGTTCTGCAACTGTCTAGAAAACTAGGAGGATAAGTAGTGACTTATCCAGGATCACACAACCAAGGCTTTCTGGCTTCACAACCATCTCTCGGTACCACATATCCTTCTGTTACTTACCAGTTTGTGAGGGGAAACTGGGATAAGGACTATCTATGATTTCTTTGATAGTGGGAACTCTGGGATAAGGAAAATTTCTCTACCAGGGGAGGCCAGAATTTTTTCTGCAACTTTTAGGCTTTTTTTTGAACTGCTTTGAATGATGAGAGGCTTTGTTTCTTGCCCAAAGCCATTCAACCAGCCTATGCTGAAAGCAGGACTTACACAAACATCTTCCAACCCTGGTTTCCATTCATCACACTACTTTTTCTCATGTTATAATACTACCCCTCCCAAAAAATCCAACAACAGGTGATTTAATTTTCTATATAAATTTCTTTACTGAAGCCATGATTGTTCTATTAAGTTCCAAACACTCAGTATTCTCTAGAAAAACTGCTGACCTATTTTTTTTTTTAATTTTTCCAATCCTGAACTTCTTATAGGCTAAAGTCACTAAATGGACAGCTAGATGGCACTATGAATAACAAAGTAAATGGCAAGCTGGGTCTAGAATCAGGAAGACCTAAGTTCTGATCTGATCTCAGATCCAATTGACTAGCTGTGTGGTCCTGGATAAGTCTTAAGCCTGTTTGCCTCAGTTTCCTCATCTAGAAAATGAACTGAAGGAGGAAATAACAAACCACTCCAGTATCTCTGCCAAAAAAATCCCTAAAAAAGATGTTCCAAATCATCGGGCGGACTGAACAACAGCACAATAGTCACTGAGGTGTTAGTTATAATGGGGAATTTAAACAAGGGAGTAGGAACAAGACACCAAATCTTTATTTTTTAATTCCTCTTTCCTTTGTGACCTTAATCTTAGTCCTACAGATGCCATTCTTCACAGGAACCAAGACATAGTACTCTACACATAATTCTAACCATTCACAGTATGTACAAAGCTTTCTAAGGACCAAATTACAAAGGGAATTGTAAACCAATCAGAGTTTATTGTCTATCCCAATTCCCTTCTCTTTTTAACAAAAGAAAGCATCCTTTATAGGTCCCTCTTTCCCCACATATTTGAGAAATGCTCTCAGTTTGAAATCTGCATTCACTTCCCTTCTGCTTCTCCAGATGCATTTTTCAGATTAACCACTAGATGACTAGAAGCCAAAATAAAATCCAAGCAGTTTCTCTGAAAGTATCACCCAGCCTTTATAATTTCACAGAGATGATTAGTACTTAAATGTTTTTTCATTCATCCATAGACCATTTTAGGCTCACTGACAGGAAGCCTTATGTTTTTGTGTATCAGGGGAGTTTGGGGCTTATTTGTTTCTCAAAGTAGAAGATGATTTAATTATTCAGAAGATGATGAAAACTTTAAAAACATACATAACCAAGAAGAGGAAAGGGGGAGTTTAAAAGCAATCCAATATTTCAGTCAGAATGCAAAAATGATTAAACATGGGCCCTGTTATCTAGCCCTTGATCTTTGTAGTATTGAACAGTTTTCTTTAGCAGCTTCCCTTTACAATTTACTTAGAGATGGGCATATCTTTTGCCCTTCTTTAAATCCTTAATGTTTAACAGAGAGTTAGCACATAATAACTGCCTAATAACTGTTTGTTGTCTGACTTCAGTTTTTGTTTTGAGTTAGAGAAAGTAATTTGGGAATAAGTAGCTGCTGTAATTATCTAAGACCAGGAGTCCAAGTATTGACTTCAATTATTTCTATCAAAGAATTATTTGATTTTATTCTTCAGGAGT
The DNA here is from genome assembly GCF_902635505.1 of Sarcophilus harrisii. Lineage (NCBI taxonomy): Eukaryota > Metazoa > Chordata > Mammalia > Dasyuromorphia > Dasyuridae > Sarcophilus > Sarcophilus harrisii. The sequence goes on along the minus strand of NC_045426.1, from coordinate 322,839,465 downwards.
GCTATAACTAACTCTGGATACTATGTTTTAAGAGAAACATTGGCAAATTAGGGAGTACCTAAAGAAGATAATGAGAGATCTTCAAACAATACAGCAATTTGAAGGGACTAAATGGGGATGGCTCTCTTTTAAAAAAAAAAAAAAAAAACTACTTTTTTTAACTTTTTAATTTAATAATATTTTTTCTCCAATTATATATATCCTTAATTTTTGAAAGATTTTGAGTTCCAAATTTTCTCTCTCCCACTCTCCCCTTCCCAAGACAAGCAATCTGGCAATAGGTTATATATATGCAATCATGTAAAACATATTTCCACATTAGTCATGTTGTGAAAGAAGAATCATAACAAAAAAAAAAAAAAAACACACAAAGGAAACCCAAAAAAATGAAAATAGTATGCTTTGATCATTCAAATCCCATCAGTTCTTCTTCTAGATGCATACAGCATTTTCCATCATGAGTCTTTTGGAATTGTCTTGGATCATGAGAAAAGCCAAGTTTATCAAAGTTTTACCACTGCACAGTATTGCTGTTATATACAATGTTTTTCTGGTCCTGCTTACTTTGCTCAGCATCTGTTTGATATGTTTGAGGTACAGCATCAAATGTTGGGGTTCAGTCATGTGAAGAATTCTCAATGGCCATTCTTGTTGCCAAAAGATAGGTTTATTTAGGAGAAGAGGTTACAGACAAAATGAAGGGATAGAGTAGACGCTAGAAATGGTGAATAAGAAATAGTTTGGGGAGAGCACATAGTTAGCAAGGAAAGTGGTTTTAACAATTAATGATGGAAAAGATAAGTTTAGTACCCTAAGTACCCTAAGAGAGTTAGTTAGCTATAGGAAGGAGAGAAATACTATGAAGCATGGGGGAGGAGGGAGGAGAAAGACACCATGAGGCAGAACCCCATGGTGGGCTAACCCAAAAGGGATTCAGTAAAGATGGCATAGATTATGGATAGATTTATAGGGGAAATTTAAATTTAGGGGTTTGATAAAATGTGGATTTTTGACAGGACACTGCAAGGTGGTGCCATCCACAATATCCACAATCCACAAGGTTGAACTAATGCCCCTCAGTGCCCTTCACTGTTTGCCTCAGGGAACAATCTTATCAGTACTTCAGGCTTTCTCTGCCAGTCCCACTTAGTTATCAAAGACCTCATCATATAAGTCATTCTAGGTTTTTCTGAATCTGCCTGCACATCATTTCTTATAGTATAGTACTATTCCATTACATTCATATACTACAACTTGTCCAGCCATTTAGGGAATGGCTAGCTAGGAAAAAAAAAAGTTACCAGATATTTGTAGATATTGTTGTTAGACATATTAAGGGTTGTGATTCAGGAGTAGATATTATTTATTCCATCAGAGAGTAGGATAGGTTCCAACAGATGGAACTGAAATGAACTGTGTGAACTTAAACTTAACTTAAACTTAAACTCAAAGAAAGAATATTCTAAGGAGGTAAAACTGTCTCAAAATGGAAATATGAGACAGAAAGGTACAGAGAAAAAGAACATTGATTCTAAAACCAGAAGACATGGATGTGTGTGTTTGTGTAGTATAGTACATAGGAGAAGGGACCTCAGAAATTATCTAATCTACCCTTTCCCTAATTTTATAGTTGGGGACACAATGACATAGGGAGATTAAATAATTTACCCATTCTTACACAAATAATAAATCTTGGTGGTAGAATTTGAATCCAAGCTCTCTCTGAGTCATCAGTACCTTTACTGTGCTATACTGCTTCCTGCCACCTTGGCAAGACACAATCACTTTGGGTCTCAATTTTCTCAATTATAAATGAGGAAAGTTGGCTTTTTGGGCTCTGGGATGCCTTTCAACTCCTTATCTGTGATCCTAGTGCTTAACAATTGATTGATCTTTAAGGCAATTTAACAAAACAATGAGTTCCTTGTCAAAGGAAGTATTTAAGTGTCTGGTATATTCAAAGAATTGTAGAAGTTGTATGTGATAACTTATATTCACACAATGCCTCTGAACACTGTCTTTGATTAATAAGTGGAAAAAGGGAATTGTTAGGCACTGGATATGTTGCAGTCATAGCCATATGACCCTTATCATTAGGAGTGGAATTGAGTTTTACATACTATTGTGTCATAAACTCCAGATGCTTTATCTCAATCCTTGCCTCATGTCCACGACCTTCTTAACTTCACCCTTATCCTGTCAGGACTAAGTTATGATCCTTTCCTGGAATTATGGCTTGTCCATCCTCCCATTGACTTGGCTTTTGTTTCTCCTATCAAACCCTAGTTAATAAAAATCACTCAGGTTATCTCTGTCAATAAAATTCCAAATAGGGTCATAAAGACTCTTAAACAACTAGACATTTCACAAGCATTATGCAAAGAGCTTTTTATAAATATGATTTAATCTGATCCTCACTGCTGTTATTGTAGGTGCTATTATTATTCTTATTTTACAGTTGAGGAAAGTGAGGCAAATTGAGATTTAAGAGTCACACAGCTACTAAGTGCTTAAGGCTGGATTTGAATTCAGTTCTTTTTGACTCCAGAGCCAGTGTTCATTCCACTGAATCACTTAGCTGGCTCTCAATAAATGTCTGTTGAATTGAATAGAAATAGGCATTGCCCAAAATTTTACATATTCCTGTATTGGGAATGAGATCCCAATAAATCCTTTCAGTTCTAATATTCTATGAGCCTACTATACTTGTAGAGAAGCAACATGTTCAAGATCTCTGTTCCATAGCTTCCACCTATTTAGAGAATTGCCAGGAGCGAACAATTTCACCTTTCCATGCTAAAAGAAGACTGACTCTTCTCTCCTATGTAAGGTTATGACTGGCTTGAATTCTTCATTTGAACAGAATGGCAGATACATATATCCACTCAGTTTTCCTTTTAGCAAAGATTTATTTTGAGTAGAGATTAAAACCTTTTATCGTGTCTCTAGACATAGCTGCACCAAAACCAACGAAGACAGATGGATATTTATTTCAAAGATATTTTAAAGGACAGAACTTCACAGCCTTCCTTAAATAACAGTTCCAGTCCTAATTTGATATTATGTCCCTGGAGTCAGAGAACAGAGGCAGAAATTCACTTCTGATATTTAATACCTATATGACTTTAGGAAGGTCACATAATCTCCCTGGGCCTTTGTTTCCTCATCTGTAAAAAGAGGCCTCTGAGGTGCCTTCCAGCTCTACTGTAAATTTATGCCTTATGTTCAGTCCTCTGGACTTCTTCAGAAATACCATTCATTGGAGTGAAAGTGCAGCAGTTGTTAAACCCAGAGAGCAGTAGCTTGAGTTGTGCCCAGCATGAACAAGTGCCAAAAGAACTTATCCACGACTTTGGCTCTGTTGTTCCCAACCCCTGCCTCTTCTGAGAAGACTCTTGCACCCTTGGTTTTCAGTGCCCAGTCAGCATGTATAGGTAAGCCTGTGAAATTCCCCACCAGACTGTGCAAAAAGGAGAGCTGGGGAAGATAAGGGCAGCCTGAAGTGATGATGACACTTCCTTCCCCTGATCATTCTCTGAATCTGGTTAAGAAGCTCAGCTTCCTCCCTGCCTGCTTTGCTCATCAAAGACTAGAGCTCAAGTAATTAAAAGCAGCCTTGGATTCTGGCAGGCAGCAGCTAAAGGCCGCTTTTTACCAAGCGCTAATGTTTCTAGTTATGAATGTTTCAAGGCTTTGGGGAAGTAATCTGCTCTCTGATCTGATGTGAATAACTTAGAATAACAGAGAACATGGATGGGCTTGAGAAACTGGTCACTGAGCTTCATTCATGGTGAAACCCTGCTGCAAATTCCTTTCCTGTATCAGATAAACATTTGTTCAGAGAACTTAAGCTTTAAGACCAAAAATCTGTCCATTCCCTACTTTCACTCAATGGAGAAACTTCAATGGGATGGATTGCCATCCATACATTTTACCTTTGATTAAATTAAACATCTCTTTCACTCTCCTCCTCACAGGTCCCTGATTATATCCTTCCTTCTATTCCTTCTACTCCTGCTTCCTCCCCTGTTTGAGATGTTACACAGCCAACATATTGTAATTTTCCCTCAATAATACCTTTCAGTGATGCTAAGGCCTTATAGAAGGGTACCAGTGGAGATCAAAGAATCATAAAATCATCAATTTAGAACTGGAAGAAAGCTCTAGGCTAATCCCCTTATTTCACAGCTGAGGAAGCAGAAGCCCAGAGTAAGTTCCTTATTACATTGTAAGCTCCTCATTCAATTGTAAGCTCCTTAAGGTCAGGGGCTGTCTTTGTCCTCTTTTGGCTCCCATAGCCCTTAGTGCAATTGTTTGTTCTAAAGTAAGTAGGTTGTTAAGAAATGTTTATTGAATGAAATGAAATGAAATTAAGTGACTTGTACAAGGTCACCCTGATGATGTCAGAACCAGGATTTTAACCCAGGTTATATGATCATAAGATCATTCAATTTGAGATGGAATAGATCTTACAAACCATCTAATTTCATATCTTCCTTATACAGAGGAGCAAAATGAGGCTAAGAACGAATAAGTAACACACCCGAGATCACACAGTTAGAAAGTGGCAGAAATGGATTTAAACCACGGATATCTGATTCCAAATTCAGTGCCCTTTCTATCAGTCCACTGTATCTCTAGTGATGCAGAAGAGCTAAAAAATGGGAACAAAATATAAGCAGAGAAGCAGCCACAGGGAGATGGATAATGTTAACAAAAAAGGCTCAGGAAGGAAGAAGACAATAAGCCTGCAGAAATTCTTGCCCTACTCCAAAAGAAAGTCAGACTGCTTTATCTGTAAGAAAATACATTTTGGGGGGCGAGATTGCTGCCTGGCAGGCAAATCTGACTTTGGCTACTTCTCTAGCCACCACTAGCAACAGTACTCCAGGGCTATGGAAATGTTGCTCAGCTGGAATCATACAGGATGCCCAGGGGCACTCAAGGGATTAATGAATAGTTTTGTAGTCAGCCCAACCCAAGAATCCAATGAATAATCAATGGTACTTGAGGCTGCTCAGGTAATTGAATTGCAAACTTGGTAATAACTAGACTTGTAGCCAGAGTAGGCTTATACCCACACCTGCTTCTTAATGTAGGTGCTGATGAAATAACCACTGACTCATACACATTATTTACCTTCTCCTATCTACATGCAAAAATGGGGCATGACAAATTGCATGCTTGCTAATGGTTTTGTCCTTCTATGACTTAGTGTAATAATGTAATAAGACCAGAGGGTCAGTTTCATTGGTCAATCTACTGCCAACAGTAGAAAGATAGAGGAATGGCAAATCTTGCTCCTTCTATTTTTGGAGATAACAAGCTAAGCAGAAAAGAAAATAAACTTATAACTGATGAAATCCATAATAAAATTACATTTAGAGCATAAAAGGAACTTAGAGGGCACATAGTCCAACCCCTTCATTTTAAACTGAGGTTTAGAAAGACAAAATTGACCGTTCAAGGTCATGAGAAGAAATAACTGATAGAGTATAGACAAATTTAGGATAAAAGAATGATGCAATATAGTATTCCATAATGTTTTACTTGACTCATAAATATTTAATACTACTACTGGTATTACTATTATCACCACCACAGCACTACTACTATTACTATTACTACTACTAATCCTACTGCTACTACTACTACTACTACTACTACTACTACCACCATCACTTCCACCAATACTACTAATACTAATATAATAATAATAGCTAACATTTATATACCATGATGTGCCAGCTTCTTTGCTAGCTAAGTACTTTATAAATATTCTCAAATAATGACAATGATAGCTAACATTTTTTATAACACAATGTGCCAGCTACCATGCCAATACCATGGAATTCAAATTCCAGCTCAAGCTGAAATCCAGCTAGTACATGAGTCAACCTGGGACTCCACTCACTAGCCCCCTTCAGCTTGTAGCCAAAGCTTCTATTATAAAAGAGCCAATATAAAATCCTCTGTTTGCAGAGGTTTTGAACATGCCATGCTAGGCTATGTCATGCTATGCCAAGGAAGCCTCTGCCCACTGGAATAATATTCTTTTCCAGTGCTATGATCTCTTTACCCTCACCTATTTCCCTAATAAGACTTTATGCCTCTCTGTCAGGATTTCTCACCTTACTTCCCAATCCCTATAATAAATCTCTTTTATCAATCTAGGTTTTCGGGTTTGTAAATTCCTTTACAGAGAATCCCTGAGCCATCAAAACTCCCTACCCTTGCACCAACTCCCAAGAGGTGTAGGGGAGCCAAATCTTTCCATTTGGTTCCCTGAACCCCAAATCTGCCACTAGACCTTATCATTTACCTCCCTGATCACGAGAAACCCTAATTCATTTCATTCTAGACCTTATCATTTGGTTCCCTACTAAAGGGAACCCCAAAACCTAAACCTCATCATATTTTTGGTTCCCATACTGGGAGCCCCAAAAACTAGACTTCACCTCATCATAGGCACTCAATAAAACAAAAAGTCCATCTCTGTTTTATAGCTTGTTGACTTTTTATGGTAAAATTCTCATACTGTGGGTTTTCCCAACCCACTTAGAGCTGGCTCCAGCACACCTCTGCTTCCAGGATACCTCTGCCTCCCTTATATTAGAGCTATGTGGGTCAACTACTTTGAGCAAGGCATTTAACTACCTTGAGCCACAGGATCCTCATTTGCAAAATGAGTGGGTTAGTATAAATAGCCTGTAAGTTCTATTTCTATTTCTAAATAGATAATAATTTGACTAAATTAAATTAGAAAAATTGAATTCCATTAATTCTACTATATCAATAGCTTTCTTTGTCCTACCAATTTACTTTTGTAAGAATTCATAATACAAAAATAGTCAAAAAAATTCACCAAGATTAACAGAATTATACTGTAGAAAAGAAATACTATAAAATTTGTAAGAAAATTGGATTTGACATCCAAAAAAATCTAAGTTCATATGTTTACTCTGCTACTTAATACCTGCATAACCTTGGACAAATTGCTTAACCTTTATAACTTTGCTTTCTTCGTTTGTAAACTGAAGAGGGTATACTGTATAATCTTCAAATCTATGGTCTTATGTAAGCATCCAACTTAAATTATTTGTATTTTTTAAAATATATTACATGAGACTTTCTTTAAAGAGGATATTCTTTGTCCTTTTCTTCAAATTGCCTAGCTAAACTTTTAGGTACACATCACCATAACTTCTCAATCTTTTTCAAGACAGAAAATATGTTCAATAATTGTAAGAGGGGGTATAGGAAGATGGTCACACTCAAACTTTGTTGATAGAGTTGATAATTAGGTCAAATACCTTAGATAATATTTTGGAATTATGTATTAAAAATCAATACACATTTATATCCTGTTATTTGTCATTTCAAACATTTCTGACTCTTAGTGACTCTATTGTGGGTTTTCTTGAGAAAGATACTAGAATGGTTTGCCATTTTCTTCTCTAGCTCATTTTTCCAAATGAGTAAATGAGGCAACAAAGTGAAGGGACTTGCCCAGGGTCTCACCAGTTAATGAGTACCTGAGGCTGGATTTGAATTCATGAAGATGTATCTTCATGATTCCAAATCCAGTGTTCTATCCATTATACTACTTAGCTTTACTATATTCATACATTGTTGCTGAACAAACTCTCTAGAAATAGGTCAAAGACAGCCCCCTACATACTGAAATAGATATTGTAGCACAAAAAACTGGAAACAAAGTGGGTGCCTTGAATTGGAGAGTGACTGAACAAAGTGAGGTATATAATATTATTGTGTAGTAAAAATAGTGTCTGTGAGGAATTCAGAGAAGCATGAGATGACCTATTATGAACTGATATAGAATAGAATAAGTAAGCAGAGTTAGAACAAAACATATAATAATTATGATAATGTAAATAAAAATAACAAAACGAAGCTGAACTCTAAGAAATTATAATGATCAACTTTGGCCAAGGCAAACAGATATTGGAACATGCATGACAAGCTATTTAATGAAGCATAAATGTGACAAGATTTGGAGCCAGAGCCGAGTCCAAATCTCGAGTATACTACTTACTTCCATGACTATGAGTAAAATCACAACCTCTTTCAG